>NC_064626.1:205304497-205929497 GCF_023864275.1 Schistocerca cancellata
GTACGGAGAATATCGGTTCTCCAGCAAGTGTCTTAGGCCTTCTCCAAATCGTAAAATACGACCACAGTCTGGGGTTTCCGCAGAAAACCATTCATGACATGGGTGGAAAAAGTAACGAGATTGTCAACGGCAGAACGGCGCGCTGTAGATCCACACTGTGCGTTAGTAACTAAACTGCGAGACTCGAGCCACCATACCACACGGGCATGAATCATACATTCCATCACCTTGCAAACGCAACTGGTAAGAGAGATAGGGTGGTAGCTAGAAGGAAGGTTTTTGTCCTTACAGGGCTTAGGTATAACGGTAAGCTTTACACCAGCGTCCGGAAAATGTGCCCTCTGCCCAGATGCGGTTGTACATGTCAAGCAGGAAGTGCTTGCCTGCAAGAAAAATGTGCTGCAACATCTGAATGTTAACAGCGCCAGGCCCTGGGGCCAGCTGGTGAAGAGTCGCTACTACAGGGCACAGAAGTAGGAGGATCCTGCTCCATGTGGTCCACCACAGAAACATCAGCTTGCTTGTGCTGTCCGTCTGTGGAGTCCAACGCTGAAAAACGGTTGGTGCTGTGCACCAGCGACACGGAGGCTGGCCGGGCTATCACGTGGCGACACCATCGAAGAGGATCTTCGAGTTGGCGGAGGGGAAGACCGTTGTTGGCCTTTGGTGGACTTCTTCGAGCCTTTCCGGTTAGAGGAAGACTCGGGTGCTGTTCGGATGGAGGGACAGAGGAAGTCTTCAGGGAGTACTCCTGTCCTTTCTGGGATACTGGTTGTTTAGCTGTTGGCTTCGCTCCTTGAGACGAAACTTTGATGGCTTGTTGCATAGCTGGACGGGAGGATGGCGATACTACCTTTACACTGGAGGATTTCGTAACCTCAGAGCTGAATTGGAGGTCGCATGTCTGCGTGACTATGTCCTTCACGGAGCGAAGAGTAACAAGAATAGAACAGGAGAACGCAGATTTTGGGAGCAGCCAATAACTTGCAAGCGACTGGGTAAGGCACCTCTCCTGGACAGCCCGCTCATCAAGATACACGGGACAATCCCGAGAGGAGGCGACATGGCCACCATTGCAGTTGATACATCAGGGAGAAGGAAGTGGACAATCGCCCTCGTGCGCATCCCTACCAGAGGTTACACATTTGGCTGGGAGTCGACAAGACGTTCTAGTGTGGTTGAAACTACGACACTGGTAGCAACACATCGGGCTCGGAATGTATGGTTGGACTATGATAATTTCACAGCCTACTTTGATCTTGGATGGAAGAACCACTCTGGCAAAGGTGAGAAAAAGAGTGTGGGTGGGCACTAAAGAGGAATCTACCTTTTTCATTACACGATGGACAGCATAACACCCTAATCAGAGAGGTCTCAGATCTTCGAGCAGCCTAGTGTAAGTTACACCACAGGAAGAAATCAAAGTTCTATGGGCCTCGGCATGAACAGGGTAGCCGTGGAGAAGCGAGGCAGCAAGCAGTAGTTGTGCTTGAGAATCAGAAGTAGTCTCCAAAAGCAAAGTGCCATTCCGTAAACGAGAGCAGTATTTCATAGGACCGCCAATTGAATCAACACCTTTCTGAATAATAAACGGATTTACCATGGCGAAGGATTGACCATTTTCAGCATGTGAGAGCAGGAGGAAGGGTCTTTGAATCATTAGCCTCATTACATTTACATTTCGTAGACATTGATTGGTACGATGATTGACTCATTGCGAGAAAATCCCCCATGATGGCGTCTCCAATGGCGCGCTCCTTCCAACTGGGAACCCCCTCCACAAGGGGGCGCACCCGCATTAGGTGATAGTTCACACCACAAGTCACACCTCCGGAACACTTGGCAGGGACCAATCGGTAATTTGGGAAGGTTGCAGTTCAGGCAATCACCTCTCCCTGGGCCTGGCCTGTACCACGCGGTACGTGCGACCACTACCAGTCTACCCTAGGCTGGGAATTACGAGTTACCCAGTCACCTGCAACGCGACAGACGCGTGGGCCGGCCTTCTGAAGCGCACAGGGAGGAAGAAGTAAAAGAGGAACCTCAAACGCCGAAGGAGGAGGAACAAGAGGAGAAGGGAGACAAAGAAAGGAAAAGGGAGACAAAGAAAGGAAAAGGGAGACAAAGAAAGGAAAAGGGAGACAAAGAAAGGAAAAGGGAGACAAAGAAAGGAAAAGGGAGACAAAGAAAGGAAAAGGGAGACAAAGAAAGGAAAAGGGAGACAAAGAAAGGAAAAGGGAGACAAAGAAAGGAAAAGGGAGACAAAGAAAGGAAAAGGGAGACAAAGAAAGGAAAAGGGAGACAAAGAAAGGAAAAGGGAGACAAAGAAAGGAAAAGGGAGACAAAGAAAGGAAAAGGGAGACAAAGAAAGGAAAAGGGAGACAAAGAAAGGAAAAGGGAGACAAAGAAAGGAAAAGGGAGACAAAGAAAGGAAAAGGGAGACAAAGAAAGGAAAAGGGAGACAAAGAAAGGAAAAGGGAGACAAAGAAAGGAAAAGGGAGACAAAGAAAGGAAAAGGGAGACAAAGAAAGGAAAAGGGAGACAAAGAAAGGAAAAGGGAGACAAAGAAAGGAAAAGGGAGACAAAGAAAGGAAAAGGGAGACAAAGAAAGGAAAAGGGAGACAAAGAAAGGAAAAGGGAGACAAAGAAAGGAAAAGGGAGACAAAGAAAGGAAAAGGGAGACAAAGAAAGGAAAAGGGAGACAAAGAAAGGAAAAGGGAAACAAAAAAACAAAGGTGAGATTGTTGTTACGTCAGCGACAATACAGAACTTTCCCAATGACGTCCCAGACTTGTTCCACAAGGGAGGGGAAAAAGAGTAGCAAGAGGATAGACATGCAGCATGGATGGGAAAAAATGCTACAAAGGCTTGGGCCCCGTTCCAGCCAAGCATGAACCCACCAAAGAGTGGTGATCCCCCTGGGGGGGGGGGGGGGGAGGGGGGGAAGAATTGTGAGGAGTGTGTGCAGTTTGAGTGATATGGGACCCCTGCTACATCTAGATACGACTCTGATGATGACATGTACGTAAGCATCCTGTCTGATCACCTGCATCCATTCATGTCCATTCGGATGGACTTTGAAAATTCCAGCAGGACAATGCGACACCCCATACACCCAGCATTGCTACAGAGTGGCTCCAGGAACACTCTTTGGGGTTTAAACACTTCCACTCGTCATTAAACTCTCAGATATGGACATTGCTGAGCCTATTTGGGATGCCTTGCTACGTGCTGTTCCAAAGAGATCTGTACCCCATCGTACTCTTACAGATTTATGGACATTCCTGCAGGATTCATGGTTTCAGTTCCGTCCAGCACTATTTCAGACACGAGTCGAGTCCATGCCAAGTCGTGCTGCAGTACTTCTGCATGCTCGCGGACATTATATTAGGTAGGTGTACCAGTTTCTTCGGCTCTTCATTGTAGTTAGAAACTCTGCATTTGTATTGAGACTGTACCTCACTACGTGCAAATTACCCAGGCTACATTCATCCAGTTTTTGGGGACAAGAACACACTTAGGGACTTCCAACAAACTTGACACACACCTTTCCAAATCTTCCAGAAAACTTTTTTCGCTGGCACCTGGGGAGAGGACGGGGAGGTAGAGAAGGGAAGTCCCTGATCATCAGCCTCTACATCAAGCCCTGGATTCAATTTCAAAGCAGTCGCCAGTCTCTTGAGTGAGGACATGCGACACAAAGTTGGTAGTGAGCCGCCTGCCGAATGAGGAATATAAGCTCGTGTGCCCCGCTGGACCCGTTGGTGAGGAGCAAGCTATCTCTATCCGCGCCGGATTCGCACTCCCCTCCTTCCGCCTTGAGCGTCAGCGGTGTACAACACATCATACGCCCACGCGCCGTAACGAAATGAAAAAAGCTCGCCGCAGTCGCAACACAATAGTTACACGTTTGACACGCGATTCACAAAGTGGACACGCGAGTCAGAGCTGTGTCCTTTCGAAAGGCAAGCACCTACCCGCGAGATAACTATACAGCGATAGTCCGTTTCAGAGTTACACGAGGCGGCGCAATAATCAACGAGACTTTTTACCGAGTACTAGCTGCTTTTTTTGTGTGCGCGAAATTTGCGTAGAACACAATCCCGTTCTGCTGGCTGACACACACACACACACACACACACACACACACACACACACACACACACAGAGAGAGAGAGAGAGAGAGAGAGAGAGAGAGAGAGAGAGAGAGACAGAGACAGAGAGAGAGAGAGAGAGAGAGAGAGAGATATGCGTCTTACCTTGTGCACTTACTGCTGTGAAGTTAACTAATAATTTGGTGATTGACGAGGATACACAGCCTTTACATCATTTCTTAACACGGTAAATACCGTTTTTCTGGCAGTCAACATACTTATTATTTGCGGTGGCGTTTCGATGGTTTGCCATCGATTTTCAAAAATACGTAATGGAAGCCATCACACACATTAGCAATATCACAAGCGGACATAGCTGGCTGGCTCCCATTTCATAGCGAATGAAAAAAATAACATCAGATCTGAAATATGTTACCTGTATTACTTCGTTTAGTAATTGAATTACAAGCGCAACAGTCGGAATTCCCGTAAATATATCGACAGCCATCAGCGGTATTTATCATTTCCAAAATTAACTGCACTGGGCGCAATCTCGTTAACTGAAGTAAGAGTAGTGTATCACCGCCACCATTAAACGTAATTCGTGCTACTGCGTATCTACGCAGTTGCATACGTCATCCGGATCGATCGAGTGCTGACCACCGTCGTGTCACAATAATTCGATCCGCTATTTGCGCCATTCACTCAGGGGCGACGAGCTGTGTAGATACCGATTACGGAAATGATCCAATCTCCCAGCCTAACAACCTACGTAATTCCCACAAAACTAAGGCTTTTTCAACAGCATAATCCTGTACTTGAGACTGCCAATACATCACAGTCTTCGCTAGGCGACAATAAAACAAAACTCAAATTTTCTCGGGCACTTTTTCATTCTACGTGGAATGACGAAATGGCAGCAACTATATCATTGTAGTACTAAAGTCAAACTTAAGAACTTAATCTAGTTAAGGAAGACTCTGGAAAAAAAGAAAAAAACGCATTTTCTTCGTTCACAACTGTTTACAGCAACTGCACTTTCATCAGATCACAATGTTCTTTATATATGACAAATTGCATATGTACGACTGGATTTTAATTATTAATTTGACGATTTAATTTTAAGGGCACTTTAACTTTGTAGTGAAGACGTCTCGGTTAACAGCTCTATGGAACACGTATGTACAGTGTGTTTTAACGCTTCATAAATTAAGTAGGAAGACAAGTCACCTGCAATAACAGTGTTTGTGTTAATCTATCTCAAAGTGAAAACTATTTTGTAGTTTATTGTGATAAGTTTTGTACTGGTAACACACACCACAGAGAAATAATAGGTGCTGTGTTTTTTTCTTTGCCTCTAAGATTAGCCTTTTCTATTCAATAGAATACCTACATATAAAAGGCAATATCGCGACTGACTGACTCATCATCGCCCAGCCCAAACTACTAAAAATACGAACATAAAATTTGTTGAGGGTGGCGATCTTATACTGTAGACATCGTTGAACAAGATATTTTTCGAAACAGGGGATGAAAGGTTTTTAATTACGTTAGTGTTTACTGTAGAGTTACGCAGCGCGTGTCGACAATCGTTTGTTTGCCTGTAGTGTAGTTTTCCACTGTCTTTAGTACAGACAGAGACTGTTATTGCTGTGTGCGGATGCGAGCTGAGTTGGTGACACTTCACTCTCAGCTCCAGTCTGTCTTGACTTCGATTACACAGCTTGAGGTTGCAGTGGATGAGCGACACTGTTGAGGATCGGCCATGGTGATCCAACGGACGTCCAGTTCGACCCACGAGTCCGCTGATCGATTCGCACCGGTGACCATGCCAGTCACTCATCGGATTGAAGTTGACCCCTCACCAGTGATCGAGTGGGAAGTCGCCTCAGGGCGTGGCTGGTTGCAAAAGACTTCCCAGATGGCCAAATAAAGGCCTCCCAGGTTCATCTGACAAACAGGTTTCAAGTGATACCTGTAGCTGACGATCTTCAGCCAGATGCTTGTCCTGTTTCAGAGAGAACCTCGCAGTCTGCAAGATCCAGACAGTCACAGAAGGTGGGATTATTGGTAGCTGAGGCCTCCAATGTTAGGCGCGTTATGGGGCACCTAGCTGCCAAGGAGGGGAAGAAAGCCAGTGTGCACTCCGTATGAAGTCCGGGTGTAGTCATTCCATATGAGGAACGGGTCATTTCAAATTTCATGGAAAGCACAGGGCGCAACCAACTGCAGGTGGCAGCTCACGCCGGTACCAATGATGTGTTTCGCTTTAGATCGGAATAGATTCTCTCTAGTTTCTAATGGCTATATGGAGTGGAAAAGCCTGCCAGTCTCGATTGCGACATGAAAACAGAGCTCATCATTTGCAGCAAAGTCGACGGAACCGACTGTCGACCTCTGTTACGGAGCCGAGTGGAGGGTCCGAATCAAAGATTCAGTCGCTTCTGCGACTGTGTAGGCTACAGATTCCTCGACTTCTGCCGCAGGGTGGTGGGGTTTCGGGATCCGCTAAGTAGGTCAGGAGTCCATTACACGAAGAAGGCAACGACACGGCTAGCGGGTGCTATGTGGCGTGAATTGGGAGGAAGCGTTTCGGGGCAACACAAAAAGAGGCTTCAGTCAGAGTGCAGGTCGAACACAGGAAGAGCGTACATCTAGGAACCAGCGGTATGACAGTTGTAAATTGTCGTAGCTGTGTTGGGGAAGTACCAGAGCTCCAAGCGCTAATGGAAAGCATTGATGCTCAAATCGTTACAGGCACTAAAGCTGGCTAAAGGCGGAATAAGTTCAGCCGAAATTTATGAAAAGGATCTAACGGTGTTCAGTAAGGATAAGCTAAATTCAGTTATCAGTGGCGCGTTTGTTGCTGTTAGAAGTAGTTTATCTCGTAGCAAAATTGAAGAAGATAGTTCCTGTGAGTTAGTATGGGTAGAGGTCATTCTTGGCAACCAGAATAAATAACTGGATTCTTTTACCGGCCCCCCAATTCAGATCACAATTGTTGAAAGGTTCAAACACGTACCCGACCCGACTCATTGAATTATAATTGATGGCGACTTCAATTTACCCTCGGTATGTTGGGGGAAATACATGTTTAAATCCTGAGGTACGCATAACATATCACCCAAAATTGTGCTAAACGCATCCTCTGACAACCATTTTGAACTATTACTTCTTGAGCCCACTCAAACTGTAAATGGTTTTGAAAACACATTTGATCTTTTAGCAATAAATAATCCTGAGCTAATACCGAGCATCAAAACGGATACCGGAACGGGTTAACACAATGTTCCCGCAGCGAGACTGAATATTTTAACTCCCAAATCCACCAACAATAAACCAAAAATATATCTATTTCTAAAAACAGATACAATTCACTTGGCGCCTTCCTGAGAGATAATCTCCACTTCTTCCAAATTAACAGTGTTAAGTGTAAATCAGATTGAATTCAAAGAAATAATATCAACGGTAATTGAAATTGGTTGGTTGGTTGATTTAAAAGAGTGGGGGGGGGAGGAACACTTTTGCAGAAACAACGAAAAAATCATGCTAAATTCAAACGAACGCAAAATCCCTAAGATTGGAGATATTTTACAGAAGATTCGAAATTTAGCGCGTATTTCAATGAGAGATGATGATGACAGTTTCCACAATGAAACATCTCTAAACATGGCAGGAAATCTAAAGAGAGACTGGTCATACGTGAATTATGGTAGCGGAAAGAGGCATCAATTCCTTCTGTGCGCGATAGCAACGGAAATGCTAGTTATGACAATGCTGCTAAAACAGAGTTACTAAACACAGAGTTCCGAAATTTCTTCACCAAAGATGACGAAGTAAATATTCCAGAATTCAAATCACGAACCGCTGCTAACATGTATCACCTAGAAGCATATATCCTCGGGGCAGTGAAGCAACTTCGATCACTTAATAAAACCAAGTCTTCTGGTCCAGACTGTATATCAGTTAGGTTCATTTCAGAATATGCTGACACAATAGCTACATATTTAACGATCATGTACAACCGCTCGCTCAAAGAAAGATCCGTACCCTAAGACTGGAAAATTGCACAGGTCACACCAGAACTCAAGAAAGAAATAGGAATAAGCCACTAAATTACAGGTCCGTATCGATGTCTAGAACACAGCAGGATTGCGGGATACATAGTGTTCGAACATTATGAATTACCTCGGAGATAACCGTCTATTGACACGTAATCAAAACGGATTTAGAAAACATTAGTCTTGTGAAACAACAAGCTCTTAACTCACACGAAATCTTGAGTGCTGCCAGTAAGGGATTTCAAAGTGATTCCGTATTTCTAGATTTCCCGAAGGCCTGTGACACTGTACCTCAAAAGCGGCTTGTTATAAAATTTCGTGCTTTAGGAATATCTTCTCAGTTACACGGGTGTATTCGTGATTTCCTGTCAGAGAGGTTATGGTTCGTAATAACTGACGGGAAGCCATCGAGCAAACCTGAAGTGATTTCTGGCGTTCCCCAAGGTAGTATTACAGGCCCTCTGCTATATAAACAATTTAGGTGACATTCTGAGAAGCTGTCTTAGGTTGTTTGCAGATGATGATCGCGTTTATCGTCTAGTAAAGTCATGTGTTTATCGTCTAGTAAAGTCATGTGTTTATCGTCTAGTAAAGTCATCAGAATACCAAAATAAATTGCATAACTATTTAGATGAGGTACCTGTATGGTGCAAAAATTGACAGGTGACCATAAAGAATGAAAACTATAAGGTCATCCACGTAAATGCTGAAAGGAATCCGTTGAACTTCGGTTACGCGATGAATCCTTGAAATCTAAAGGCAGTAAATTCAAATAAATACCTACGAATTACAACTACGAACAACTTAAATTGTAAAGAACACAGAACATTTTGTGAGGACGGCGAACCAAAGATTGCGTTTTATTGGTAGAAGATTCAGAAGGTACAACAGAGATAAAGAGACTGCCTACACCACCCTTGTCCTTCCTCTTTCGGAGTACTGCTGCGCGGTCTGGGATCCTCACTAGATAGGGTTAACGGTGTACATCGAGAAAGCTCAAAGAAGGGCAACATGTTTCGTATTATCAAGAAATAGGGGAGAGAGAGAGTGTCGCGGACATGAAACAGAATTTGGGGTGGAAATCATTAAACCAAAGACTTTTATCGTTGCGGCGGGATCTTCTCACGAATTTCAATCACCAACTTTCACCTCCGAATGCTAAAATATTTTGTTGAAGCCGACCTACAAAGGGAGAAACGATCATCATCATAAAATGAGGGAAATCAGAGCTCGCACGGAATTATGAAGAGGTTAGTTTTTTCCACGTGATGTTCGTGAGTGGCTTAATATAGAATTACTCTGACGGTGGTTCGATGAACCCTCCGCCAATCACTTCAGCGTGATTTGCACGGAAGTGATATACGGAAATTAATATTTGTTTTTTCGGTGAGAAATAAAGAAATGCGAGTTTCAATATTTTTGGAAATTTAATGCCTGTGGCGGCGAAACAGTGTTGAAAATTTAGTTGAAAACGAATTATTAACGAACTACTACATCATTTTAAAGTTGTATCTATGAAAACTTTTATTTGGTTTCTCGGGTAGAAATTAAAAAATATATGTTTCATTGTTTTTGGAAACTTAACCCCTAATGCGGTGAAAACAGGGGACGGCAGTTTTTATGGAGATATTTCATCATGAAAGCATTTTCGAAGCTAAATCTAAGAAAATGTATATTTGGCTCTTCGGTTAGAAATAAAAAATAAAGCGTTCGTGTTTTTGGCAAATCAGACCCTAAGGGGGTGAAATAGGGCGTGACTGACTCATCACCACCCACCCCAAACCGCTAAGAACAGAAACAAGACATTTGGAGAGGTGGTTGTTCTTACACAGTAGGCATCGTTTAATACAGTATTTTTCGAAAATCCACACCTGAAGAGGTGAAACGCGGAAAAATGGGTATTTTGACAATATGTCACTTTTACGGTAGAAGTGCGAAAATTAGTATTTCGATTCACGGTCAGAAAAAAAAGTGTTTCAGAATTTCTGGAGGTTCAACCTGTAAAGAGGGGAGGGGGGGGGGGGGGCGTGATGCAGCAGGTAGTGGTGATGTTTTGTTTGTGGGGCACTCAACTGCGCGGTCATCAGCGCCCGTACAAAGCCCCAATTTTTGCACGGTCCATTTTCTTTTCAAAATCCAATCTAGTCACTCTCACAAATAATGATTATGAAATGATGACAGTCCACAGGCAGAGAAAATCCCCAACCCGCCCGGGAATCGAACCCGTGACCCCGTGATCCAGAGACAGCAACGCTAGCCCCTAGACGAGCTGCGGACGATGCAGCATGTGAAAGGTTTTATGAAAATAAAAAATCATTGAAACTGTTAAAGCATTTTTAATCCTACATCTTTGAGAACTGCTACATGATTTCTTGGTCCGAAATTAAAAAATGCGTGTTTCAGTGTTTTTGGAAATTCACCCCCTAAGGAGGTGAAATAGGGGACTAACATTTTTATGAAAATATTTCGTTACCTCTGTTAGAAATAAGGAAAAATATGTTTGGAGATTAACGTTTGTACTGAAATATCACAACAAGAACTTAAAATGCATGATTAATAAAAGCCGGCCGAAGTGGCCGTGCGGTTCTAGGCGCTGCAGTCTGGAACCGCGAGACCGCTACGGGCATGGATGTGTGTGATGTCCTTAGGTTAGTTAGGTTTAACTAGTTTTAAGTTCTAGGGGACTAATGACCTCAGAAGTTGAGTCCCATAGTGCTCAGAGCCATTTGATTAATAAAAACCTCCGACTCGTCCGCCTCGGTAGCGTAGCGGTAGCGTTACGCCTACCACGCAGGGGCCCCGGGTTAGATTCCCGGCAGGGGACTGGGCGTTGTGTGTCCTACATCACCATTTTCATCATCATTGACTCAAGTCGCCAATGTGACGTCATCTAAAATGGACTTGCAATACGGCGGCCGAACTCCCCCGAATGGGGCCTCCCGGCCAACCATGCCATACGATCATTTCATTTCACCTCCGACTCCAGGTACCAGAATCGCTTTTTGGTGACAATTACATTCGGAAAAGGCCATGCTTCTGTGGCCTCTATTACAGTCTACGAGAGTGAAGCAACGGGTACTAAGCTAGTTTAATACCAAATTTAGGTTTTTCCTTTCATATATTTCTGAAGGATCATCAGCGGCCTGACATACCTACAGTGGATATAATATACGAAAGATATCTGAAAGTTAATTTTGTAGCAGTTTTCACCGTTAATCTTTCCGCAAAGTCTGTTTCGTATTGTAGAATAAAAAGCGGTCCTTCTAAATAAGTTTCATGTTCTTGCATCAGCATCGTTTTGTACCTGTTACTACAAAAAGCTGGCAGAAACTTAATTTGAACTGAGTGGAATCTTAACAGTAAACTCACTCTTGAGCCAACTCACCGAATTTAATTTGGGACATAAATCAATAAAGAAAACAGCGCACAAGATATTGGTGCCACGTATCGTCTATTGTTCCAGTCATTACATATAGCTATCAAAAGACGAAGGAATTCAGATTAACTGCTCAGAGCGTAACATAGTAACAAAGCAATGCGAGGTGTAACATAAATAATCAGTTTATTAGTTGCGACCCTTTGGAATAAAGGCGACATAGTTCTTGCAAAGTCTTTTGAGGTGAATTAAGCGAATAAATGTTGAAGGTAGACGATTCTGCTCTCTTCATCTATTTCTTGCACAGAGATTCCGTCGTCTGCAGAAATATACATTCTTCCCTCACTTCGCAAAAGCAATGTGACAGGGAATATATAATAAAAGTGGCTAATAGTTTTCTTGTAGAAAACAGGTTTGAAATGCTTAACGTTACTTCAGCAGGAATACTGTATAATGACCAGAAGCACGTTCACATCTGTGTCTACTGAAGGAAATGTTTTGCTTTTTGCTAACATAATGTACAGAATCTGAGGACAGCCTACCAACATGTGTAAATGAGGTCATGAATTAAGCTTGGAGGCTAATGTCCGCGCCGACATCAATGTTACGAGACTTGAAGTGGAGTTTCAGTAGGAAAGGAATGTTGTTCAGAAATGGAATAAGTTAAAGGAGAAACATTTTCACGTACTTGTGACTCCCGTGTGTAAAAAGTATATCAGAAAAATGGTTGCTATTCCCTTAGCTAGACATGTATAAAAACTTATAAAAATAGTTTCTCAGTACATTCCATATTTCCATATATGCAGAACGCGATAGTAGTGAAGCATAATTTTGTGTTTACTCTTACTCGGGCGTTATGGCAGGGATGTCAAATGGGTCAACCATAACACAAACCGAGCGCCGGAACTCGTGTCGTTCGGGACCATCAAATAGTGACCGGTAACAGCAGCCTGACGCAACTTTAAGATTCTGGTTGTATACCTGAGTGTACAATCAACGTAATACCTTACAGGCTAAAGAGGAACTTTGTCTTCCTGAGGCTAAAGAGGAACTTTGTCTTCCTGAATTTCACAAAAACTTCCTGTACGGAGTTGCGCCAACGGCGAGCTCAAGATATGCACGCCGTGACGAAAGACCGACAGAATGCTAACCATTGCTTCAGCGTGTTAACTTTCGCTTCCGGTGATATTGAGGCCTTGCTGGCTCATCCAAGAGCTCCACTCTACCTTAATATTCAATGAGTACGAACACCAAAATTAAATGTGTAACATCACTGCGAGCTACTTAAGGGGCTCCGGAACGCCCTATACTTGCAATGTTAAAATAACGCTTATAAATTACATCTTTCCTCACAAAGTATTTGAGGTAGGAAGTTGAAATTTTTACAGATTATTTATTGGAATATGGGCTACAACTTAACACAGGGATTTTACAAAATTTTAGTTCAGTTATTAAAGATGATTTTTTCAATTGTAATGAAAATTCACAACATGTTTTGCAATTTTTTATTTATATATTCATAAATATACAGTTTTTTGGAAAAAGGCTGTGTTCAATTATGCAGAAGGTACTGTGTAACATTTACTGAAAGTTTGAAACAAATATGTTTGGAAGATCCTTAGAAAACATGTAAGTAGTATGAGAAAATAAAAGTTTTGGGAATCGAGCGACAAAGATTGGATTAACTTTTTAGTGCATTCCAGGCCCATAGGATGGATTATCTTCATCCTCTGCAAACTCCTCCTCCAGCTTCCTCTTGTTCCTCCTCCTGTTTACTTTTGCTTGTATTTCTAGACTCTTTACAGCCCTGTCTGCAGCCCGAAGGCGTTCCTTGTCTAAAGCAAGCATCGCTCGTACCATGTTAGAATGTTATTATTTACAGTAATAACACATACCTTTGGCTTTCCAACATTTCTCCTTTTCTTAAAAGCCTTCAGAGGATTTCTAATAACTTTACTTTTACTCATTATTATACTTCAACAAAACAGAGACTCAAGAAACAGAATTACGAATATTTTCGAGATAACGACAGAGTAAATAAACATGAAACAATCGACAATCACACCAGCGATATATATTGAACCATCACAGGTTAGCCACAACACATACTTTATCTCACATCACTAAAATGTACCTGATGAACACGGACGTTAATAATAACACCATTTGACAGCAGTTTAACAGAGCCACAGTGGGTCACGCCCATGTGGAACACATTTCAAAAAAAATTTAAAAATAGTTTCAGTCTTCGGAATTGAATAAATTATATATCTATTAAAAGGTAATAGTCTACAGATTCAGGAAAGACAAAAAAGTAAAAGTTGAACTTTTCATGATTTTGAGCTTTTCCGGAGCCCCTTAAAAGGCCGCGTTGGAGACGTGAGTTTGATGTTATATTTGTGGCTTTTACGGACGACAGTGATTAGAACATGTCTAATGATTTACAAATTACAGCCAATGTAACAAGATGGCATGTAAATTTAGTTAGTGGTGTCAGTACAGTGACCCTGTATAATTCAGTGACAGCGACTGTGCTCTGAGCGATTTCACAACGACTTTCATTTCATTTAAGATGAACATAATTACGTACATTCTTTAGAAATAACCGGCTATCTTAAAAAGTTGAGCAAAATAACAATCAAGCTGGCTACTGAATATTTCAAACTCATCCGCCCAAATGAACATTCTTTACCAATACTTTACGAAAGGCTTCAGGAACAACTTTAAACAAGGCATTGGTGAAAGTGAAAAACCACGAGCAGGAAAGTTTAACGAAAGCAAAGGCTTTTGTTAATTTCATTGCAACTGCATTATTGTAACGCTTCACTGTCCTGTTAAAAAATACCACAGCCGAAGTTTTGGCGGGTCTCCAGCAGTTAAGCGAAGTGTCGTGCTGGTATTGTGGTTTTCAAGCCGTAGACTGATGCAGTCGTCCGAGCTAAGCTATCCTCTGCAAGCCAATTCATCTTTTGTAATCTATATGCATTTGAACTGCTTCCTGTAACCCGATTTTGGAGTCCCTCTACAATTACAATTTCTCCACACACACACACACACACACACACACACACACACACACACACACACACACACACACACACACACACACACCTTAGGTTGTCCCACGTTTAAATTTAAATTCGATGTTAAATTTATCTTTACTTGCCTTCGTATTATTTTGCTACCCAAATAAGGAAACCAGTCTACTACTTTTTATGTTTCTTTTTCAGATCTAATTCCTCAAGCATAGCCTCTTTCCAAGACAGCTGCCATTCTGTTAAACTGATTTTCGTTAGTTTTAAATTTAACTCGCTTGATTCTCCTTGTGAAAGAGCGGGACATTTCCGTGCCACGAGTGAATGTTGCGATATGAATTTGTTCCTACGAATACTATGGCCGTATCTGAATATTACAAAATAAAAGAAGATAGGTGCTGTGGCTCAGTAGCACAGTCCTTTCGGTTGTCTATGCCGCTAGACATTTATTCACAAGAAGCTCCTCTGACCTCAGGGGAATAAGTGGGCCAAGTTTCAAGTTCCTTAATCACAAATACTGTGTAATAATGAGTCCATCAACAAGTTTATTTTTACTATTAAAAGATCAGAATCTTTACGTCCGAAGTTACACTACGTTTACTTGGAATGTAAAAACTGTCTCCTCTTACCGCTAACAGGAAGAAATTACCTTGACAATCAGAATGGCAGCACCGAAGCGTTTTAACGCGCGATAATTGTAGGGGGGGGGGGGGGGAGGAGAGCAACAGCGCATACTCCAGTAATGCTACTAGTTAGAGGTCTCGTATACGCCAATACCCTACCTTACACAACAAATACAGTATACACTGTCCGGCACTTCTGTCTGACAATACTTACCGCACACTACCATCATGATGCAGCACTGAGTCCATGTTTCGTGTGAATAATCCACTGCCCTCTTTAAACCTGCTACTTCCAATTTTTGTAAAAATCTACCGTAGTATGTCTTTTTCGAATCATGTAGGCTTGTACTTTCACTCCGGGTCGTATATTCCGGTTCCTTTTTAAACCAAATCACACAGACAGAACAGTTCCTCTCAGAGTTTCTGTGCTAGCCTTGAAATCCTATTCTGTGAGATGAAAGTCGAAGATTTTACAAAGTTGACATTTTATTGTATTCACGGTATTTCAGAAACTGGTGCTTAAAAACGTTCGCATCAATATCATCTATGGCATATCCATTCTTTTTCTTCTTCGGGGCATAAATTGGAACACCACTCGGCTCAGCATCTTTTCTCCCATGCGGTAATTTCGACACGATCCACTTATTCATCTCTAAAATATGGTACGCGCGTTGCGGCAGCTTTTTGTCAGCACTGTCAGAGTGTCTGTAGGCTGTTGAGTGAATGTAGCCGGCTGTAATAGTTCCCGCTCAGATTCTACTGAATACAAATAAAATATTTAAGAAGTCTGACATTTATTGGCAAGACGAAATCAGCAAATGTAGCAAGAGAGAGGCCACCTTGGGAGACGCACAGGAAACAAAAGTAAATTGCTGCAATAAGATTGAGTTCTGACGTTTAAATAAACAAAGAAAGAAAGCAAAGTGCGAGGGTCTCCGTGTGTCGCTGTACCGTGTGTGTTTGCCACAGGGTGTTTATAAATGTAGTGCAAACACAAACAGGTTGGTCGCGCTCTGGCGCCTCACACCGTTCCTCTACACGGTGAGGTGAGGAAAGTCATCGGATAGCGATAAGCACATATACATATGGCGGTAGTATCACGTACACAACGTATAAGAAAGCAGTCATTGGCGGAGCTGTCATTTGTACTCAAAAGATGCTTGTGGAAAAGTTTCTGAAGTGATTATGGCCACACGATGGCTATTAACATATTTTGAACTCGGAATGGTAGTTGGGGCTAGAAGTATGGGACATTCAATTTCGGAAACTTATGGAATTCGACAGTATCAAGAGTGTGCCGATAATATCAAATTTCAGTCATTACCTCTGACAGTGGACAACACAATGGCCGACGGTGACGTTTGCATCGAGTTGTCAGTGCTAACAGACAAGCAAAACTGCATGAAATAACCAAAACTGCATGAAATAACCATAGAAATCGATGTGGTACGTACGACGAACGTATCCTTTAGGACACAGCGGCGAAATTTGCCGTTAATGGGCCATGGCAGCAGACGACCGACGCGAGAACCTTTGCTAACAGCACATCGCCTACAGCACCTCTCCTGGGCTGGTGACCATATCGGATGGACCATAGGCAACTGGAAAACCCTACGAAACCATGGACCCAAGTTGTCAACAATACACTGTACAAGTTGGTGGTGGCTCCATAGTGCTGTGAGCTGTGTTTACACGTCATGGACTGGTCCTCTGGCGCAACTGAACCAATCATTGACAGAAAATAGTTATGTTCGGCTACTTGGAAACCACTGCGGCAATTCATGGATTTCATTCTTACAAACAACGAAGAACGAAGAAATTTTTATAGATGACAATGCACCTGTCGCCATGCCACAATTGTTTGTGATTGTCTGAGGAAAATTCTGGACAGTTCGAATGAATTGATCTTGCTACCCATCAAACATTTATGGCAAACTGAGAGGTCAGTTCGTGCACCACAAAATCTTGGACTGGCAACGTTTTCACAATAACGGAGCGCTGTGGAAGTAACATGGCTGCAGGAGACTTCCAATGACTTGTTGAGTCCATGCCACCTCGAGCTACTGCACTATACTGGGCAAAAGGCAATCCGACACGCCATTTGGAGGTATCCCATGTTGTCACCTCAGTATAGGTCTGCATCACACAGTGTCACTTCAAGAGATCGAGCAAATACCGCAAAAGCGAACTTTAGTCGCAGCTTACCGGAAGTGACACGATTTCCTAACGCATACTTTTATCAGTGATCATACCTGGCTGCACTAGTTTCAACCAGAAATTAAGCAACAACGTATGAGTGGTCATCTTCGTTTTAATCAGCACCCAGTAAGTTTTCTTTCTGCGTTTAGTGAATGATGGCGCGATCTAAAAGATGCAAACCTGGAAAACTGTTGCTCGGGTTGCACAGTAAACAGGGAGCCATACTGTGAACTACGAGGCAACCATCGTAACCCATCAACCTGTTCACATCTTCGCGACCTGCAGCACAACAGGAAGACACGGGCTATCCAATGGCGCGAAGGAACACGGATCAGTGTTTACAATGTCAGCCGACTCGTGTACGTCTGCCAGGGCCAGCAAACTGTACATAATATTAGTCACCACCCTTAAAGGAGTAGACTGGCCCTTTTAGAGCACTTTAGGTGACATACAACAAGTACTAGGCTCATGGATTGTTACAAGGTCTCTATCCTCACAATACAACGACCTTCAGACTTGTATATATGTCTGAAGGACATTGAGTGAACACAGACATTATAAGCGACAATGAAGTATCCATACCCCGAAGGGTTGCGACTAGGTGACATGTGGAAGTGTACATCGGTCCTGGGGGGTGTGCTCGGATAGCCGAAATGATTAAGGCGACCGCTCGCGACAAGCAGGAAATCTGGGTTCGAATCCTGGTCTGGCAAAAATTTTGATGTGTCGCAAAAACAGACGTCACTGTATAGTCTTAATATGTGGGTCTATTCCGTAATAGTGCCAAGATCTCCACCCTCCAACAGTTAGGTACGTCATGGCAATTAAGCTGTGTGTGTACGTGCCGATCGGCTGTATGGGGTCAGCAGGGGAAGATGGGTGAACATAGAGACGTGACAGAATGGCAGAATAAAGCTGTCGTGTTCCCCCATGACCACGACCACAGCGTGAATGAATTTGCCCGATTTGCTTGCGTATCAAAGCAGGCTGCCCAGCGTGTCTACGACGACTTGTCTACCAAAGGCAGCCATGTAAGACGGCGCAATAACAGTGGTCGCAGAAACACTAAGAAGGGAACTGCATGCTAAGTATTTCCGGAGTCGGGTACCTAGCAAACGGCAATGGCTCACAGCGGCACACTAAGCTTCAAGTCAAGTATCAAAAGGATAGCAGCTGCAGGCATAGTGTAGTCCATCAAGATTCGATCTGGTCATGTGATTGGTGTTTTAGGGCGCTAACCAGTGAGGTCATCGGCGACCTTCGGTTTAGTAATTTTTTTCGAGTGCATCGATGGACTGTAAAGGCACTTAAACCGCACTGTGTGGACAGTGTAGCTGAGGCTGGAGCTGGTTCCGCGATGTTTTGCGATTGCTTTTAATACCGCGAGGAGCTGGGTCAATCATTCAGGTTACCATGAACATGAACCACGATGTTTGTTAAATTGTCCTCTTTCCTGTGTGCCACAGAGTGTTGAGACATGCGGTTGAACATTGCCGTACGGCGAGAACAGCAGTGCACGAGACGCAACAATTCAACAGTATTGTCTGCAGCATCGACTACTGACCTTGTTCGTGTCGGATGAATGACCGTCACAGGACTAAAGGGGATAAACATAATTACTGTACCGTGCGAATCTGGCACGATGGTTGCTCTGGTTTACTGTAATACTAGTTAAGAAACTTGGCGCTGCCCGGGTATTTATTTACCAGCAGGAAAATGCTCCTGTAGGAGCACAAAAAAGGCGAATACGTTCCTCTTTAAAAGACTAACAGAAAAGTTGAGTACAAGCTGCCTCAACCCTCAGTCCGCCTTCCTCAACAAAAATTTTGCCATTCGCGCTCTTTTAACACAGAACATTCTAAATCATTTTATCGAGTCTCTCTTTGTAAGTATGCTCTCATACTCAGCCTCTCTTCCTCACTGCCACTGTCTATACAGGATGAGAAGTAACTGACTTTAAAGCTAGGTTTTTTCCAGTTTTTGTTTCGCTCTCTTGTTCGTTTCAGACCACCAAACGGTGGACACGTCTGACGACACCGTTTCTCGCGGGACACAATTTGCGCGCGCAGCAGCCTGGTCGGCTAACTCCAATGCTAATCAACTCAATCAGCGCAACGTAGAGAATTTATTTCTTAGGAATTATTTCTCAGCACAACCTACGCTGAAGCATCCTTACAAGTTTCCCAGAATGTTTCTTACCACTTTCCATAGGTCCCTCTCGCACTGTCTCCCTTTTCTCCCAAGATTTACGGCATATCCCACTACCAAATTTTAAAATTTCGGTCCAAAGTTCACCCTCCCCTACAACTAAATGCTGAAATTGGCCGATCTGGGAGGATCGAGACCTACCAAGCCTATGTATGGTCTTCACCAATTCTCCGTATTTTTCCATTTCCACTGGCTGCTTGCACTCCTGCTCCCAAGGCTTTCTTCAATCCCCCCCCCCCCCCCAATCTCTCTCTCTCTCTCTCTCTCTCTCTCTCTCTCTCTCTCTCTCTCTCTCCCCCTCCCACTCCCATAAACAATTATAAATGGCCGCCTAAGGCTCACCGTAGTAGACCACATCTAATTCGAAACACCAACCGATTTTCTGAATTTGTCTGAACTGGAGGAAGTGTGTAATGTTTAAAATTTCACCCTGTGCTGTATGATAGCTGCAGCACGCGCGATCTTCCAATAGATACACGAGGGGTGTTTGAAAAACCCGTGCAAAGTCCGAGAGATGCCACCACCGGCGCGTATCGATGTCATGTTTAGTTAGTAGCATTTTTCGAAAAAACGCACACCAAGTTTCAGACATATTTATCTATTTCTTTGAGTTTGGCATTCGTGTGAATCAAGGAAGTCGAGAGATTGTACAAAAAACGGACGAAAAAGAATTTCGTGTGGTGATTAAACATTACTTTATGAAAGGCAAAACGCTCAGGAGACTAAAGAGAAGCTTAATAAATATTACGGTGACACTGCACCTTCGATTAGAACAACTTATAAGTGGTTTCAAAATTTTCAGATTGCCATATGGGCACAAGTGATGCTGAACGTTCTGGACGCCCTGTGGAGGTTACGACTCCAGAAATCATTGATAAAATCCATGGTGTGGTGATGGATGACAGAAGGGTTAAGATGCGTGAGACTGCTAGTGCTGTGGGCATCTCGAATGAACGGGTACATAATATTTTGCATAAACATTTGGACATGAGAAAGCTATCCGCAAGATGGATTCCGCGATTGCTCATCCTTCACCAAAAACGGAATCGTGTGAAGTGTTGCAAGGATGGTTTGCAGCTGTTCAGGAAGAATCCGCAGGACTTGATGGGTCATTTCGTCACTGTGGATGAAACATGGATACATTACTATACTCCTGAGACCAAACAACAATCTAAACAATGGGCTACCACGGGAGAATCTGCACCAAAAACGGCGAAGATCATTCCTTTGACCGGAAATGTTATGGCGACTATCTTTTGGGATTCGCAAGGGACAATCCTCATAGACTATGTGGAAAAGCGAAAAACTATTACAGGTACATATTAGTCATCTTTATTGGACCGTTTTAAAACAGAGCTGCAAGAAAAACTTGGCTCCCTCGGACTACTATTTCTTCCCCAATTTGAAGAAATGGCTGGCGGGACAAAGGTTTTATTCAAACGAGGAGGTGATTGCAGTAACTAATAGCTAATTTTGCAGACTTCGACAATACCTATTATAGAACAGCGTTGGACGAAGTGTATAAGTCTAAAAGGAGACTATGTCGAAAAACAAAAAAGGTTTACCCCAAACACGTAAGTAGTTTTTATTTTTGCACTGACTTTTCAAACGCCCATCGTATATGATCTCGTGAAAAATCGTTTTCTCGCTCGCGGCTTTTTAGAACATATTGATACCGTGCACTCTCGTGCACAGATCACCTCCAAACTTCTAGTAAGTAATATGTGAACCAAGTTTGGGTGCATTTGGTCCAGGTGTTAAGGATATGTTGAACATATCCCTATGTAACATTTATTGTATACACACGCATGTATGTCTGATTCTCTGCTATTTTGCACGATGCGACTGCAGAGAGATGTTGAATTTATATGCGGTATTCAGCCTTATTGGTTGATCGTAGGTCCCGAAACACGTTGACAAAATCATTAGCTCGCTACAGAGCTCATTCTAGCGACTTGGTTGACACACTGAACAGCACAAACAAGAGGCAAATTACTGCACTTCATACGTTTAAAAGTATCCCAAGTCTATTAAAAACAGAAAATAAATACGAACAAGTCATTTTCGAACATTTTTACGCCCATACTCCTCATCCACACCCCGCATCTAGTGGTAGTGGAGAATCTTACTCCCACGTTATTTTTCTGCAAATAATAAGTAATGTACCTAACAAAACAAAAATTGCTCCGGGTGGTCCTGAGTTATGCCTCAAAGTTACCCGCGTTTCATTCTTACCCCTATGGGACGAAAGTGATTCTGAAACCCACAGTGCTTCTTTTCAGATAGTGAAACCCCCGATTATTTAAACAATCTAACTCCCTTGCATTCGTCTAAAACGGATTCTGACTTAACTACTTTAGAAATTAGTTAATGTGTTACGTATTTGAGGTTAAGCATGCAAGAAAGTTTAGAAAGATCTGAAATTATGTTTAAAGTTTACAGGTAGCCGCTAAACCACATCATTTTGAGATATAGCTGGCTGTTGCACAACCCTCCCACCCCTCCCACACCCTCTCCCCAGGCAGCGACTGACGTGTGCAACTCCACGGGATTTAAGGATATGTGGTCCATCTTTGAGGAAAACGAGCGGGACGACTCAATGGTAAGACGATCGAGTATTGTGTATCTTGGAAAACATTATTCCCATTGCAGTCTGGCAAACCAATTTAACATTTCCTTTGGCTCGAAAAACAGTTTTTGTATGTCTTAGTTTCACAACAACGTAGATGCCACTGCAGGCTGATATTTGTTCTGGATTTGTAAGAAGTCTGTACACTTGCAATGCCAGCAATGGAAGTCACAAGGGAATTTCAAACTTTCAGTTCCTCGACGACAGAAATCCGCTCCTTGATCACGCAGCCATTCGAGGACCACACTGTGAACGTCCGCATCATCTGAAAATCTCTTTCGTTTCATATCTTCTTTCACTTGCCGAATAGACGCAATCTCGTGGACTTATGTCGAATGTTTCCAGACCTAGCATCGTAAACGTCGAAGCGACGTTTGTGTTCTACGCGCTGTATGGGATGTTGCATTCTCATGCATGAGAGCAATACCTTTGTTTAATTTTCTATAGCTCTTTATCTTTATGGTGGGTGGCGCAGCTTGTAGCTGATGAACAGTGCGAATCAGCAGCAGTGGATGCACCTTTTGCCATAAAAAAAATCTGCATTACATAATACTCTACAAGCCTCCATACAGTGCGTGGTGGAGTGTACATTGTACCACTACTATTAGTCGTTTCTCCGCATCCCGAGGACATGCAGCTCTACTGTATGATTAAATGATGATGGCGTCCTCTTGGGTAAAATATTCCGGAGGTAAAATAGTCCCCCATTCGGATCTCCGGGCGGGGACTACTCAAGAGGACGTCGTTATCAGGAGAAAGAAAACTGGCGTTCTACGGATCGGAGCGTGGAATGTCAGATCCCTTAATCGGGCAGGTAGGTTAGAAAATTTAAAAAGGGAGATGGATAGGTTAAAGTTAGATATAGTGGGAATTAGTGAAGTTCGGTGGCAGGAGGAACAAGACTTTTGGTCAGGTGATTACAGGGTTATAAATACAAAATCAAATAGGGGTAATGCAGGAGTAGGTTTAATAATGAATAAAAAAATAGGAGCGCGGGTAAGCTACTACAAACAGCATAGTGAACGCATTATTGTGGCCAAGATAGACACAAAGCCCATGCCTACTACAGTAGTACAAGTTTATATGCCAACTAGCTCTGCAGATGATGAAGAAATAGATGAAATGTATGACGAGATAAAAGAAATTATTCAGGTAGTGAAGGGAGACGAAAATTTAATAGTCATGGGTGACTGGAATTCGTCAGTAGGAAAAGGGAGAGAAGGAAACATAGCAGGTGAATATGGATTGGGGGGAAGGAATGAAAGAGGAAGCCGCCTTGTAGAATTTTGCACAGAGCATAACTTGATCATAGCTAACACCTGGTTCAAGAATCATGAAAGGAGGCTGTATACATGGAAGAAGCCTGGAGATACTGACAGGTTTCAGATAGATTATATAATGGTAAGACAGAGATTTAGGAACCAGGTTTTAAATTGTAAGACATTTCCTGGGGCAGATGTAGATTCTGACCACAATCTATTGGTTATGAACTGCAGATTGAAACTGAAGAAACTGCAAAAAGGTGGGAATTTAAGGAGATGGGACCTGGATAAACTGAAAGAACCAGAGGTTGTAGAGAGTTTCAGGGAGAGCATTAGGGAACAATTGACAGGAATGAGGGAAAGAAATACAGTAGAAGAAGAATGGGTAGCTTTGAGGGATGAAGTGGTGAAGGCAGCAGACGATCAAGTAGGTAAAAAGACGCGGGCTAATAGAAATCCTTGGGTAACAGAAGAAATATTGAATTTAATTGATGAAAGGAGAAAATATAAAAATGCAGTAAATGAAGCAGGCGAAAATGAATACAAACGTCTCAAAAATGAAATCGACAGGAAGTGCAAAATGGCTAAGCAGGGATGGCTAGAGGACAAATGTAAGGATGTAGAGGCTTGTCTCACTAGGGGTAAGATAGATACTGCCTACAGGAAAATTAAAGAGACCTTTGGAGAGAAGAGAACCACTTGTATGAATATCAAGAGCTCAGATGGCAACCCAGTTCTAAGCAAAGAAGGGAAAGCAGAAAGGTGGAAGGAGTATATAGAGGGTTTATACAAGGGCGATGTACTTGAGGACAATATTATGGAAATGGAAGAAGATGTAGATGAAGATGAAATGGGAGATAAGATACTGCGTGAAGAGTTTGACAGAGCACTGAAAGAGCTGAGTCAAAACAAGGCCCCGGGCGTAGACAACATTCCATTAGAACTACTGATGGCCTCGGGAGAGCCAGTCATGACAAAACTCTACCATCTGGTGAGCACGATGTATGAGACAGGCGAAATACCCTCAGACTTCAAGAAGAATATAATAATTCCAATCCCAAAGAAAGCAGGTGTTGACAGACGTGAAAATTACCGAACAATCAGTTTAATAAGCCACAGCTGCAAAATACTAACGCGAATTCTTTACAGACGAATGGAAAAACTGGTAGAAGCCGACCTCGGGGAAGATCAGTTTGGATTCCGTAGAAATGTTGGAACACGTGAGGCAATGCTGACCTTACGACTTATCTTGGAAGAAAGATTAAGAAAAGGCAAACCTACGTTTCTAGCATTTGTAGACTTAGAGAAAGCTTTTGACAATGTTAACTGGAATACTCTCTTTCAAATTCTGAAGGTGGCAGGGGTAAAATACAGGCAGCGAAAGGCTATTTACAGTTTGTACAGAAACCAGATGGCAGTTATAAGAGTCGAGGGGCATGAAAGGGAAGCAGTGGTTGGGAAAGGAGTGAGACAGGGTTGTAGCCTCTCCCCGATGTTATTCAATCTGTATATTGAGCAAGCAGTAAAGGAAACAAAAGAAAAATTCGGAGTAGGTATTAAAATTCATGGAGAAGAAGTAAAAACTTTGAGGTTCGCCGATGACATTGTAATTCTGTCAGAGACAGCAAAGGACTTGGAAGAGCAGTTGAACGGAATGGACAGTGTCTTGAAAGGAGGATATAAGATGAACATCAACAAAAGCAAAACGAGGATAATGGAATGTAGTCAAATTAAGTCGGGTGATGCTGAGGGAATTAGATTAGGAAATGAGACACTTAAAGTAGTAAAGGAGTTTTGCTATTTAGGGAGTAAAATAACCGATGATGGTCGAAGTAGAGAGGATATAAAATGTAGACTGGCAATGGCAAGGAAAGCGTTTCTCAAGAAGAGAAATTTGTTAACATCGAATATAGATTTAGGTGTCAGGAAGTCGTTTCTGAAAGTATTTGGATGGAGTGTAGCCATGTATGGAAGTGAGACATGGACGATAACTAGTTTGGACAAGAAGAGAATAGAAGCTTTCGAAATGTGGTGCTACAGAAGAATGCTGAAGATAAGGTGGGTAGATCACGTAACTAATGAGGAGGTATTGAATAGGATTGGGGAGAAGAGAAGTTTGTGGCACAACTTGACTAGAAGAAGGGATCGGTTGGTAGGACATGTTCTGAGGCATCGAGGGATCACAAATTTAGCATTGGAGGGCAGCGTGGAGGGTAAAAACCGTAGAGGGAGACCAAGAGATCAATACACTAAGCAGATTCAGAAGGATGTAGGTTGCAGTAGGTACTGGGAGATGAAGAAGCTTGCACAGGATAGGGTAGCATGGAGAGCTGCATCAAACCAGTCTCAGGACTGAAGACCACAACAACAACAGTTTCACAACAACGTAGATGCCACTGCAGGCTGATATTTGTTCTGGATTTGTAAGAAGTCTGTACACTTGCAATGCCAGCAATGGAAGTCACAAGGGAATTTCAAACTTTCAGTTCCTCGACGACAGAAATCCGCTCCTTGATCACGCAGCCATTCGAGGACCACACTGTGAACGTCCGCATCATCTGAAAATCTCTTTCGTTTCATATCTTCTTTCACTTGCCGAATAGACGCAATCTCGTGGACTTATGTCGAATGTTTCCAGACCTAGCATCGTAAACGTCGAAGCGACGTTTGTGTTCTACGCGCTGTATGGGATGTTGCATTCTCATGCATGAGAGCAATACCTTTGTTTAATTTTCTATAGCTCTTTTTCTTTATGGTGGGTGGCGCAGCTTGTAGCTGATGAACAGTGCGAATCAGCAGCAGTGGATGCACCTTTTGCCATAAAAAAATCTGCATTACATAATACTCTACAAGCCTCCATACAGTGCGTGGTGGAGTGTACATTGTACCACTACTATTAGTCGTTTCTCTTCCTATTTCACCCACAAGTAGAGCGAGGGAAAAACGACTGTCCACATGCCTCCGTAGAAGCCCTCGTTTCTCTTATCCTCGTAGCCCTTACGTGAAATGTATGTTGACGGCACTAGGATCGTTCTACAGTCGCTTCAAATTTCGGTTCTCTGAATTTTTTCAATACCGTTCCTCGAAGTGAACGACGCCTTCCTTCCAGGGATTCCCATGTGAGTTACCCCAAGCATCTCCGTAATACCTGCTTGTTGATCGAACGTACTGGTAACAAATCCAGCAGTCCGTCTCTGAACTGCTTCGATGTCTTCCTTTAATCCGACCTAGTGGGGACCCAAACACTCTAGCAATAATCATCTTGGGATTGAAGCTCTTATTTTCCGTGTTTGCTTTAATAATACGTATGTTTTTGGATAGGGGCCGCCTTTAGCAAACCTATTTTATTTTTTAATCCAAACATGTTTCACTGCAGTTGCAGCATCTTCCGTGGGCTTTTTATTTTTCATCTTTTTTACCACATGGTATGCTTTTCTGATTTGTTGTGTTTCTAAAATTACGGGATTGTTTTTCCTACTCCTAGAAATTTTGCCCGAGTCATCCTGTATCCTCCTACAGTCATTCAACACTACACCTTCCCGTGCACCACAGCATCATCAGCAAACAGATTGCTGCCCCCCCCCCCCCCCCCCTCGCCGCCAGATGATTTACATACATATATGGAAAATAACAGCTGTTCTATCATACTTCCCTGAGGCACTCCTGACGACATTTGCGTCCAATGAACACTCGCAATCGAGTACAGCGTACTGCGTTCTATTGCTTAATTAGTCTTCGAGCCACTCAAATATCTGGGAAACTATTCCGCATGCTCGTACCTTCGTTAGCAGTCTGCAGTGGGGCATCGTGTCAAATGCTTTTCGGAAATCTAGAAATGTGGAATCTGCCTGTTGCCGTTCATGCTCAGTTCGCCGCATATCATCTGAGAAAAGGGCAAGCCAAGATACGCACAAGCGATGCTTTCTAAAACGGTGCCGATTCGAGGACAGAAGGATTTAGGTCTCTAGGGAATTTATTGTATTCGGACTGTTCAAGGGCTCTGCAGCAAACCAATATTACGTATATTCGTCTGTAATTTTGTGGGTCAGTTGTTTTACCCTTCTTGCATAAAGGAGTCGCCTGCACTTTCTTCCAGTCGCTTGGGACTTTCTGCTGGGCGAGAGATCGCTATAAGTGCAAGCTAAATTAGGAACCAATGCCTTTGAATACTCTTTGTAAAGCCGAAATGCTAATCTATCGCGACCTGCCGAATTTTTTTTCCTTTTAACTCTTACAGTTGCTTCTTCTCTGCGCCGTGGATGTCTATTACGATGTTCTCCATACGGGAGTATGTGCGATGTCCAAATGACAGTGTGCCTGTACGCTGCTCCTCCGTGAACATCGTCTTAAACGCGACATTTGAAACTTCTGCTTCCTTTTGCTTATGTCACCACAGCCCGTCCTCAGTCCACTTACTCGCACATATTTCTCCAGAGCGCGATTTACAGTCAGTTTCAAAACCTACCCATAATTTCTCTACTAACACTATATTTTAACTAAATATTGCCCATTCACTGTCTAATTGAATGCTAGCAACTGCTTATCTGCTCTTTCTAGTAAGAAGAGAATTCCTTCACAGTCGAAGAAGACGGTAGGTATAACCGAGCTTGCTGATGGCGCAACTTTGGATACCCGCTGGAGCGAGGAAGTCTCTCCATTCCACAGACGCTCCTCTTTGTTGCAGCTGTGAAATGATGGGCCCCTGTCTCATCGCTCGTAATGCTGCTGCTTAGGAAATCATTGGCTTTGGCGGAGTAACTCTCAAGGAACTGCAGAGGCGCCGTAAAACTTGCCTGTTTGTGTGCAGGTGACGGTGATCCCGAAACACAGCGCGAGTAAAATTTTCGATACCGCGGGTTATTTCAGACGATGGAATGAGCACATGCTTTGTAGATGGCTATCTGCTGAGCAGTGTATGTGCTAGTCACTCTGCGATTGCTGGGAACAAGTTCTCCGACTGCCTGGACACTGCGGTCTTTGTCCGAGGTCGATGGCCTTCCTTCCAGATCAGCATCGCCCAGGCCTGTGCTTCCTCTGTCAGTTTGGTGGCCGCATTTCACTAAGGCTGGAGGTGAAGTTGATTTCGTCCGCAAACCCCAAGAATTTTACTGTGAATCTTGTGTGCAATTTAGGCGTATTCCCACATAAATCATACTTTCTCTCATATTTGAACTTGAGAGAGTACGTTTCCAGTTGACACCATTTCACTCGCACGCTGTGTTACCCGTACCGCAGCAGAAATGTATCTGCAGGACAGCCGGAACATGTACACTACTCTGAAAATGAGCCATTCCTGCTGCACAATGGTCTTAACGTAGGACGACAGGTTTAACTTACTTTGTAACGTCTATATCCATACATAAACCACTGGAACGATTTCAACTAAAGATGGTACCCACGTCTCTTACTGTGACGCAACTATCGCTTTTGGGGTAAGAACCACCTACTTATCACAGTTCAGGAGACATGAAGTCAAACACTGAGGTGTGAAAAACTGTCGCTTTGTGCACGACATTTTATTACTTCTTTACTAATAACTCTATGCGCAACTTATTTCGTGGACTGTATTCAAATATGCCGCTGAATGTACCTACAAAAATATACCATTGTGCGACAAGTAGTTCAAGAGATGACGTCATAAACACCGAGGTGTGAAAAATGCCGCATCATGCATGAAGGTTCAATACATTTATTTTTTGCCACTAACAAGGGGACCCTCCATATTGTGAACCACGGATTTTGATGCGCTTCAAATATGTTGTAGAGGCACTTACCCTGTGTACCTGGCTATCCGGTTTTTTAGCGACGGGCCTTGGCTTTTGAGAAAATTAATTTTGAAATGCATTGCGCGCTTTGTATACCCGTAACATTACACATATTCCGAGTAAGTCAGCGTAGCTCAGTGGTAAAGGTTCACGGCTTCCGTGTTGGAGGTACCATGTTCGAATCCTGCTCGTGTACTTTTTTTCAAAATCGACCGAATTCTTCAATTTTATTTCAAAGAATATCAACAAACAGTGTAAGGTGTGCGAAATTATAAACACATAGTCAGTTATTAATTTTTTCAAATATTCATTCCGTTTGTGGTGCGCAGTTGGAGTTCCAAATGTTCGTACAACGGTCGCTTCTTGTGTTACCTGAAATCGATCTCCGCCCATTATCGTCCCCTCTCCCACGAATACCGTTAGCCGTAACGGGAACCCCAGCTCCTAGGCCAATGAGGATGCGAGTTGCATTCCTGTAAGTTCGCATCTAACTACAGCGCCAGTTGCTCGCAAAGCGTCTCTAGTGCCGTGTGTTAGAGAAATTCTGTGAAATGGAAGAAACAAGTGTTTCTGCAGTAGTGCAGCCAGAAGTAGATCCACAAGTAGAGGAGTTGAACGAAGAATCAAAAGGCGAAATCACAAATGCCATTAAATACGCCGAAAATCTACTCCGCGGTTTGAATCTCGCAACGAATACACCACCTAGCGTGATCTCTACCAATTCCGTTGCAACTGGCATTGAGATATGTATCGCAATATAGGATCTCTTGGCCGAAAGACAGATCATTTTTGATGATGAACTGATAGATTTCAACGAAGAGGATGAACTGGGAGAATATGTGAACCACAAACGGAATGAACATTTTAAAAAATAATAACTAAATATATCTTTATAATTTCGCACACCTTACAGTTTTTGTTGGTATTCTTTGAAATAAAATTGAAGAATTCGGTCGATTTTGGAAAAAAAAAGTACACGAGCAGGGTTCAAACATGGTACCTCCAGCGCAGTAGCTGTGAATCTTTACCACTGCGCTACGCTGACTTACTCGGAATATGCGTAATGTTATGGGTATACAAATCACGCAATGAACTTCAAAATCAATTTTCTCAAAAACCAAGGCCCGTCGCTAAAAACCCGGATAGCCAGGTACTCAGGGTAAGTGCCTCTATAACATATTTGAAGCGCATCAAAATCCGTGATTTACAGCATGGAAGGTCCCCTTGTAAGACATTCCTACTGTCGGATCAACTTCAGGAAATCCCTGACACCTGACAGCGCATTTGACAGCTTTCAACTACGAAGCGCAAATGGCTGTAGGCGAAAACAATAGCCGTCTACAAAGTTATGACAAGGCGTTGTCTTAGAGGCGTTTACAAAGTCGCATTCTACGAGTAGACACGCGTAGCAACTGCTCCCAGCGTACAGAAAGTGTCAGGGATCATCCGACAGTGTCTATAATTTCGCAAGTGTTTTCAGGAACACGTGGAAATGAATTTTTTTTCGAAATTACACTACAGTAACAGTACATTTATTGTTTTCATTTCTAATAGAAAATTGGCAAAATTAATATCCGCGCAATGGTGGCGGGTTAATCTGTTAGTATATTGTATGTGTATACTGAAAAGTAATAACATGATAAGTCATACCCATGCTTTACAAACAAAGAAACCGAGATAATTTTCTAGTTTAGCCTCTTGTGAGGTCAGTAGGAATTTAATATGATGTATACCATTTTCTTTAAATGTCATACGTAAAAATAAGACAGTATTATGCCAGAGAAAGATGTACTGAAGAGGTCTTTACTACAAACGGAGAAAACCCTCTGTAAAGACAATATTCGAAGGTGTGCTGAAAAATAATGCCTCCAAATTTATGTGAAAAATAAAGCTTTTTTAAATAAAACCAATGTTATTATTCTACATCTTTAGCCTTCATGTCTACGTATTAGCAGCCCTCCGCCAATAGCGAGCCCCGAATTGCAGAGATTTAACATGGCCGTGTGTAAAGTAACCATGTCGGTGCGTGAGAAGCAGCGTGCTATAATCTAGTTTCGAATTCGAAGAGTTCGTCCGCAAATGGAGCGCCCTCTCCTTCAGAGTGACATACACTAGCGCTGCGACATCTGTAACAATCCGACGCCTTGGATTCAGTGCCATCCAACTCCTCCATACAGTCCTGACTTTGCACATTCGGTTCCCATGTGTTTCCAAATCTTGAACACCTTCGGGAACTTTGATAAAGTGGGGCACGTAGAGATGAGCTTGTGGCTGTCAATAGAATCGAACGTTCTGGGAGAAAAGTTTTCGTCGCGAGGCTATGTAGACATGAAGAATAAAGCTGTAAACTGTAGAATGAAGTTTGTTTTGTTTAAAAAGCTTTAAGAGTTTTCACATAAAAATTCGGAGGCATTACTTATCAGCACACCCTCGTATATTGGAGATGGGAGAAGGACGTCTGAATTTATATAACGGATATTTACACGGTTTCTGCGGGGAATGGCCACACCAATAAATTTTATCTAGAATAGAAGGAAATAAGGAAGATTAGGGTTTAACGAACGTCTTATCGACGAATTTCTGATTAGAGACTGAGCCCTAACTGGATTGATGGAGGGCAGGGGCGGAACTCCGTCTTAGCCTTTTCAGAGGACCTTAAGCGATTACGGGAAACCACAAAGAACCTAAATCTGGATGGCCGGATGAGAGTTTGAACCACTGTGTCGAATATTGGTAGTGCGTTTTTTAAGACATCCAAACCCTAACAGAACGACAAACACAACAATGCACCTTACGAACAGAAATGCAAATAGAAACTACAGATCCCTATGAATGGCCAACGCATCAGACCTGATTAGCCTAAATACTTCAGAGTGAAATTAGATCCCACTCCAAAGTATAACAGAGAAGATACAAATCAGACATTAAACCCAGTAACGCTATCCTGTCGAAATTGGCTGGATGATGTGAGGTTGGGAAAGGAGCACACTGAATATTTCAGCACTATCCCTTCTCTAAAGCGTGGATGAATACCGTTCGCAAATCTGGGTGAGAAGTGCACACGTAGCTGAAGCAGATGTAAAACAGATACAGACGATGCGGATAATCTCTGGAACACCCGGGGCCACCGGATGTGCCTGGTTCCCGTCTTAGCTAGCAGAGCCCCCTGAAATAGGTGATCACAATTAGCTACAAGAGCACACAAAAAATTTCTAGACAACCCAGAACTCCCTACACACCAAGACCTAGCATCTATTTACAGCTTTAAATCTAGATCAACGTTATGGGAAAGCGACGAAGAACCGCAAGGCTTCCACTCGAAGACCGCTTGGAAAGAACTATGGGCTATAAGTGTACATAGGAAGCGAAATTTCGTGGACGATCTCAACAAAAAGGTCGATGGATTCAAGCTGCCGCACAAAATGCGGACAATTCTGAACTGTGTCAGAACGAATTTTGGTAGACGTAAACAACGGTTCGTCAATCGGGAATGTGAGTGTAGGGTAAACCAATAGATGCGCCATTTACTCGTTTGTGAAGTGCATGGTTATGAGGTTGACCTGAACGACACACACAGACTGGCACAGAGTGGCTCAGGAATATTTGTCATATTGTATAGAATCACAAGACTCCCTATCAGATTCTCTACCAAATTCGCGGCTGAGTTAGCCCTTCTGTTAATTATATTCTATCGTAGATCCCAAGAACAAAAGTCTGTGCCCACTTGACGTCTATTTGTTGCAGAATCTTAGAACATTCTGGGTTCAAACATAATGAGGTATCTACCAGAATGGCTCCCTCCATGCCAATCAGCATGGATTCCGAAAACATCCATCGTGTGATAGCCTATACACATTTTTCTTACACGACATACTGAAAGCTTCGGATCAACGCGGTCAGGTAGGTGTAGTATTTCTTGATTTTCAAAAAGCATTTGACTCTCTACCACGCCTACGGTTATTGTGAAAAATACGATAATAAGCGGTAACAAGTGAAATTTGTGACTGGATTGAGAATTTTTTTGGAGGGAACACCAGTATATTTAATATTAATAATAAAATAATTCTTTTGGCAGATGATATCTGTAATGAAGTACTGAGAGAAGCTGCATAAATATTCAGTCAGATGTCGATAAGATTTCAACGTGGTGCAGAGATCGGCAGCTCGCTCTCATTGTTCAGAAAATGAGAAACTGTCCACTTCACAAAACAAAACAAAAAACATAGTATCCAACGAATATAATATTACTGAGTCACAGGTAGAATCTGTAAACTCATACAAATACTTTGATGTAACACTCAGTAGTGGAACGATCACATAGTCTCAGTCGTGGTTGAAGCAGGTATCAGACTTCGATATATTGGTAGAACACTGTGGAAGTGCAATCAGTCTACAAAGGAGATTTCTCCAAATTACTCGTGTGAACGATTCTAGAATATTGCTTAACTGTGTGAGACCCGTACGAGATAAGGACTAGCTGGGGATATAGAACGTATACAGAGTACGGCAGCACGAATGGTCACAACTTAGTTTGAGCAACGGGAGAGTCGCTCAGATTTTGGAAGAACTGCACTGGTAGATTCTTGAAGATAGACGGAAACTACCACGAGAATATCTACTGTCGAAGATTCAAGCGCCAGCTTTAAATGATGAGTCTACAACCGAATTAGAACCCTTCACGTATGGCACCCGTAGATATCGTAATAAGATTAGATTGTTTAAATGCTGCTGTGGGTGCTGTAAGTAATCATTTTTGTCGCGCTCCGTACGTGAAGGGAACGAGCAAAAGTCCTAATTACTAATACTGTGGAACGTACCCTCTGCCACGCACCTCACAGCGCTTCGTAGAATACGGATGTAGTTGCAAAACATATGCACAGAATATTGTAATTCAGTACAGGGCTTTAAGAATAGTGTAGTTAATACAGTGAGCTAAACATTCAATACTAAGATTGCCTTTGCAGACGCCGAACGAGTAAAATTGAGCTCGTGGGCACTCTGTTCTAGAACACAGAGGCGACCATGGACAGGGACTGTATTATGTCTGTAGGATGAGAGCACACGGCTGTACCTCGTTGCGGCTGTGGGTCAGTGTGCGGTGGGACAGGACAATAGTGTGGCGCGCCGAGGCAAGGCTCGGTCCATACAGCGGCGGTCGATGGCGGTGCTCGCCGGAGACGTCGCCACCGCACGGGCAGAGCTGCCGTGCGCAAATACCGCACAGTGGCCAGCTCCGGCGGGCAACAAGCAGCTCCGCAGGTCTCCCACACTGCTCCACCACCCGACACCTTCAACCACTCCTGAATTTTCTTCCCTCGCTCACTTCCGGCGTATACTTACGAGGGTCCTTCAATATACATGGTGCCACAGGAGGAACAGCCACAATTCGGGGATGACAGGACCGATCATTCGAAGCAGAGAAGTCTTAGTAAACATGGTCTCCAAAATACATATATTAAGAGCTAGGAGAATTAATTCATTTTCGCCAATTTGAAACGTCTTCTTCTAGGGACATGCTCATAGCTCTTATGGTATGCATTTTAGAGCCCATGTTTACTAGACTTTTCTGCTCCAAATGATCGGTCCTGTCATATCCCTCAATACTGCCTATTCCTCCAACACCTTGTGTAATGTTCCAAATGTTCTCTCATAACCGTTAATATTAGAGTGTCGCCCAGAAAGCAAAGCTCCACTTTTTTTTATCTAAGTCATCAAAAACGTTGCGAATGCGAAACACACTGAAGTTTTCCGACTGTGTGAAAATTTCTGTCACTGCGGCAGAAAGCTGCAGCACTGTTTCAAAATGGCGTCTGTAAGTGACATCGGATTCATCGCTGCGCAGAAAAACTTAAGGGACAATTCACAACAGCTTATGTCAAGTCTATACAACATCTGCAGTCGACAGGAATACAGTTCGTCGCAAGGCAAAGGGCACAGAGGCTGAAGCCATCAAAAGGCAGATAGGCGGTGCTGTAGTCAGTCGGAAAAGTGTGGATGCAGTCAGCCGAGCTCTTGGATACTGAAAAGAGTGTGCGACATGGCTTTCCCATTGTCTTACGATATAACAAATCTTGGAGGAAAAAAAAAAATGTTCTGAGGCGTTGCTATGTTTCAACAGTGAGGGGAATGCATCTTTTGGCTTGTTCTAACGGGTGATGAAACCTGGATTCACCAGCAGTCATGTTCAGTCTTCAAAGAAGAAAAAAAAATCAAACAAACTGCTTCCGCCAGTAAGATTACGGTTACTGTCTTTTGGGACTGTGCGGCTGTGTTTCACATCGACGTGATACCCAGAGCCGGTACCATTAGTTTGGACCCATATGCGAACAGATTAACCACATTTTATACGCGTTTATGGTCTTTGGCGCCATAAAATCCCAAGGAATGTCTTGACTTGGCATGATAACTCTCGGCCTGACAAGTTTGAGGACTTCTGAACATCTCACGAAAACGGATTGTGCAATGTTACCCCATCCGCCTTCCCTGACCAAGCTCCCTTTGACTTCACATGTTTGAGCTTGGTTCGTTGGTTTGGAGTGAAAGGGACTAAACAGCGAAGTGATCAGTCCCTTCAGCGGTTATGTGGCAAACCAGGAGTAATGGTCAAAGGAAGGAGCCGAAAGACAAATCCTGGAAAGCCTAAGTGTAACGAACACAACACAAAATACAGAAAGCCCAGAAAGAAGACAGCATAGACAAGTCGTTAGAAGATCAGTCAGGACAAGGCACTAAAACCGAAAAAGTATAAAGAGAATAAAAAGGGGGAAAGGACACACGCCAGGCTGAGCCATCAGCTTGGGTCGCCAAGGCACCCTGAGAGGTGGGGGTGGTGGTGGGGGGGGGGGGAGGAGGGAGAGAGGAGAGAGAGAGAGAGAGAGAGAGAGAGAGAGAGAGAGAGAGAGAGAGAGAGACCCACCAACCCCACAGGCAGTCAACGACTCCAAAAAGCTCTAGCTTACGAGGACGAATAGAAACTGCCTTCTTACGCAAAATGTAACACCAGGTCAGCCAAGTTGGCGTCGTCTGCTGGCACCAGAGGGAGCTTATCAGGAAGATGCCAGCTCAAAGCAGCCAAATTAGGGCAGTCTATGAGTAAGTGGACCACCGTCAGGTGGGCTCCGCATCGGGAGTAAGGGCGTCCTCACATTTGAGGATGTGGCTATGGGTCAGCCAATGTGGGGTCTGCAGAGTACGATCCATTCCCTGCGAGAAGCACACAAAGAACACTGCCACATGGTTGTCTCCTTAATTTTCCTCAGTTTATTTGGGGAGATCAGGGTGGATCATTCAGAGTTCCACACTTCCAGCAATCGATGGCATATAAACGACCAAAGGTCCAGTTGTAAGAAATGGTTCAAATGGCTCAGAGCACTTTCTAGTTCGTACCATTCCTGTGACAGTAAAATTGAGACATTTACTTCAAGTAAGTTTAAAATGTCATGAAAATGCCTTGTGCAATTTGTAGGCAGTTCTCGCAATAGACCGGAAATTAGTCCATTGATCCATTCGCAGCAATAAAATAACTAATTGACAGCACAATACAACAGCAACTACCTACATCCTTTCATTTTTTGCTCTTTCAGAACTAAAGAGTCCATCAATCAAGTGAATTACAATTAAAAATAGTGCGGACATTTTAGCTTGGTTAATTTTGGATGGATTGCATAGTGAGGGTGAAGCAAATATCAGTAGTGAAAGAGTAGTGCACAGGAAGCATGTTTTGTAACAAATATCTGCTTTCAGCGTCTTTTCTGAGGAGGAGTTCTAGGTTGCTGTGAAAATTTCTGCAGCATTTGATAAAAAAAACAGGTTATTAGAAATAAGCGGTACCAAATGTCTCATTAGATCGAGGCTTAATGAAAAACCTACAAAAACATTATTTATCATCATTTTAAAAATAAGGTGTTCAGAGAGAATTATTTTGCATTTGAACCCCGGTGAGCGTTCGGAAGCGCCAATCGTTATCTGAACGGGTCCCATGAAATCTCACAACACACTACAAAGAAAGACCATTTCACCTGAATTGTTGGATCAGTCTGAGGCTAATGGAGAGGCCTATCTGCCACGAATCGTTAAAGCTAGCGAAATCTGGCTGCATCAGCCGGAGTCACAAAGACAGTGACTGGAGTGGCACCACCCACAACCAGCGAAAAGAAATAAAAATGAACACATCTGTGTGCCGTTTATGGCCGCTTCATTTGTTTAGCGACCAACCTCGATGGACGATAGGCATACAGCTAATTTTCTTTCTCGATATCTGAATGCGAGGAGAGTACGCAAACACATTACGAACCAGAATCGCCTTAACGTTAACACCGGGAAGCAATCCTGGCTAGTGAGTACGTTCCAAAATGTTCTTTGTCTTGTTCAACGTAGCCAGAAGGCATCATGTGAACGTTTCGACATGTTCTTCTTTTAAACTTCATAGAAAGGAAAACTGACATTGCTTGTGTCAAAATTCTTGTAGAAAAGCGAGGTTTTTTTAGCTGGATGATCAGCACCCGAATGTACTGATGCGAAGTTTGGAATGTAATTAAATGCACTGTGCAGCTTGGTATTCGCCGGGTTAAGTGTTGTTATGCCCCAAAATTGAGGCGTAAATAGAAAAACAAGGTCTGTGAGGAAACGGTGATTGAACTAACAATCCCCTGAGCATCTTCCTGAGAAATCATTGACTCAGGTACCGAGTACTTGTCATTCAGTTTTCTACCGGACGTTTGCGGAGTCCGTCAAGACACTCGTCGGCAAACAAGATTTGGGGCGGCAAGACAAGTGACACCACCACACAATATTTTAAGAAACCAACATTGTGATCACTTCGAGCGATGTAGCCATCATTCAACGATCATCATCTCCACATGCCTTTATACATATCTTACTTCGAAGTGGTGTAAAATTACTGTTTCACACTTGTAAGTAGAAAACACGTAATGCAAGAGTCAACTCGATCATTGTAACAAATAGATGATACACGAGACGGATGTATCTAGGTTTGTACGTCATTCTGAATCCCACGACAGCAGACACCATGATAATTAAAGTATGCACCAATGTACTGTACATTAAATAATAAAATCAATCATCTGAAAATAATATTTTATCTATTCCGTTTTATTGCATTTCTTTTAAATGTAATCTCGGTACACTATCTAACATACAACTTATTCTTGGCAGGCGAAAAAAAATGAAGCTTCGGGTACGTGGAGAAGATATTTCATCTTTATTACCGAGAAGCGAGCAGCAGCCAGCAACCACGCTAGACTCGTAACGGTCCCCCGTTACTGCAGATCCGGTTCCACTGTGGCCGCCGCTAGCCCACAGTCTTTGTCGACACTCAGTAAATATGTGCCCTATTAATAGCACGACGGCAAACGTCGATGATAAATGGAATCGTGGCTAGACTGTAACAGGTGTAGAAAAGACGCACAGTAAGACCCATATATTCCTCCGAATTCTAAAATATTTTGTTAGCAGCCACCTACGAAGGGAGAAATTGCCATCGCAATAAAAGAAGAGAAATCAGCTCGCTCGGGAAGGTTGCAGTATTGGTTTTTCCCTTCCGCTTTTCGAGAGCCGAACGGTAGAGAAATAACTTGAAGGTAGTTCGAAGAAATCCTTGCCTGGCATTTAATTGCAAATTGCAGAGCAGTCATGTGAATATAGAGTATGGACGGCTTGCAACACTATCATGCAGGCTAATGAACACAGCGAATGTAACATTTTAAGAGGCGCAGTAGAAAAATATAATTCCACTCCAACATACGAGGCATATCCAGAAATTTAGTAAGAGTAGGCCTACTCAACCGTTTAAAAATCAAATAGACAATACACTTACGAAAATTTTGCAAATTTACAGATGTGAATGAAACACTATTATTCATCGGAGTCGGCTTCGTTCTCGATGCTCTTTGTAAAGCAAAGGATGAGCTTTCAGACACCTTGGTCAAACAAAGTCTCCCGCCGCCTCTGTGGCCCATTCACGGCACTCTAGATCTCAGCGTCGGTAGAAAACCTTTTTCGATCGATAAAGAATTTCGGAGAAACAAAAGACAAAAGTCTGAAGATGCCAGATCAGGGCGACGTTGCAGCCGAAACAATCCAAGAGTTGCTTAGTGGCGTTGGCTTTGCCGGGACGTGCACTGTCATGCAACACGAACACTCCATCCATTAACATTCCCCTTATTTTGTTGTGTATCACTTCTTTTTCACAGTACAGCGCAGATTTTTTTCTCCCTGGGACATAAATCCAACGAGGAGAATACCTTCACGGCCCCAAAGGAAAAAGGTCATGATTTTTCGTGACTAAACAACGGTTTTGATTTTTTTCGCTGGGGATAAGGAGGGATTTCATCGCTGCACTGATTGTGTTTTCGTTTCTGGGGTGCAGCTGGCCGCCCATATTTCATCGCCAGCCGCAACAGTGCCAAGAAAATGCCCATATTCCAGTTCGAAGTGCTCGACGACTGAACTGTTTTTGGTACCCAAATTGCAAGCAGTTTTTTGAAAAGCAAATATTTCAATAATAATTCCATGTACAAGACATCAGAGCACTTCTGGGAACATTAAGTGTTTCTTGTACCATGTCAATCGACGCTCGCCACTATTCATTTCTTTGATCTTGTTCACCACCTCATCAGTCATGTTTGAGCGGACACGTCCACTTTTCTGTTCATAACGAACACTCGTCGTCCTAGTTTTACGCTCACTGTACCATTTGCACAAATTAGTTCGCTTCATCACATCATCCCCATAAAAGTTTTTATTTTGTTAAAAATCTTCAACGGCGTGTTTTTTGCGAGAATATACCCTATTATACTCCTCACGTCGCGCTGGTGGGACTCCGAATACAGGCGCTCCTTTCACCATAGCAGCACAGCAAGAGTTTTGCGACGACTGAGAAACGAGCGTGCATTCAAATGCCAATAGCTTGTTCTTGAGCACAGCGCTGAGTGCTGTGGGAAAAAAGAAAAAACTGCATTACAGGCTCAGTATTCCGTTTCTGAATATGCCTCTTACATACTTCCTAGCTCCGCACAACGACGAACTCCTTCTTAATGTTTTCCAATGTTATTTCGTGTAATAATATTCACAACAAAACTTTTGTTTAAATGGTATTCTTGATTTTCTGCGGAAGACAATCATTATTGAACGTTAGTGACATGCACGTAAATGAAAATTACCAACGAGAAAAATGAAAACGCAGAATCAAGAGTCCAGTGCTGAGGCTCGGCAAGAGAAAAATTTTGCCAGGTGGCGTGTGATTCAGTAAGAGTCTACTGGTGAGAAAAAACTTTTAAAAAATATCAACGAAGAGTGACTAGCTGATTTAGCTTTCATTCTCCTCAAAAACTGAAATATGTATCTGTATTAGGCACAATTTTGTGTACATGAAAAGTGGAAATTATACCGTTGCAATATTCCACAATAATACATAAAAAGCGCACATACACAAAATTGAACATACTTTCTTGGGGACAGATCTAGTGGGGAAAAAAACTTTTGGTCTTACATGGAAATGCCATGTTACATGAGGAGTGCCGATCCAGGCAATAAAAGATACTTTTGTTTATTAAGAATTCCTTGACAATGAACTTGTTGTCGCGCAGATCGTGTAGTTTGCAGCTTTCAAGTATCTTTAGCGTCCTAAATCGGGGGGGGGGGGGGGGGGGGGGAGGAGGAGGAGGAGGAGGAGTAGTAGTAGTAGTAGTAGGAGGAGGCCCTAGAAGGATCCGGCGCAGAGATCGTAATCTTATACGTCACAGTTTGCTGTGTGTTACAATCTTATACTCACAACTTGGCCAGTAGCGAGACGTGTTATCTGAAAATACTGCCTTGAACCTGTAAGTGGCCTTCTGTGTCGTACCATGAACTGTCAACCAATAACATATCTAAATATTGCCTATCCTTTACCCTACGAGAAACATGATGTAACCTGAAGATTATATCGCAGTTCTACTTCAGAACAAATTAGTGTGTTAACAATACTCTATTTTTACCGTCATTAATCTAATAGAATAATGTGTGTTGTCAGTTACTACGATGTTTTATTAACTGATGTTATTCATATCTTCTGTACTTTCGTATGTTTTTGTTCTTAGAAAATCGTCCGTTTTGTGACGTCATAACGGAAACTGGTTGCCTGCCTGTCTGTCTGTCTGTCTGTCCCTCTCCGTGCGTGGCCTGCAGTGGACGGCGGTCCCCACGGCCGCTACATTGCTCATCTGCTCCAATCTCCGCAGGGGTCACCAATCTGCTGCCCCTGCCCAATTCCCTATCAGCCTGCCTTCTCAAGTGCACACCGCTTGGGAAAAGCTAACTCAGACGGTGCATTTACCTTCGCGCCAGGGGCCTGTGATAGTACGAACAAAACTGCGCACACGCTGAACGCTGTTGAACATGAAATTATAATGCAAATAATAATCTAAGGCAGAAACGATTTCGCTGCAACGTAATATTCAGTCCATAAGCCCACGATGTAATTTCGTTACACTGAATTATCTGTATAACTGACCATCAGCATAGATTAGAATTGCATGAAACTCAATTTGATACATAAGATGCGCCGTGATCCTGACGTAGGGCTTGTTTGGCACCATGGCAATCATATCACAAGCTACTAGATTGACGTGATAACGATGGCTGAAGCTAGCAGACAACATACACGCTTTGACAGCTACAGGCGTGCTTACGTTTCAATACGGCGCTGTATGCTCTTGCCTAGCGTGAAGTTGGCAACACTGATGCAGCGAGATATTTCAACGCATCGGCCTCTCGTTTTTGTGCTGAACTACAATAACCACGTCATAACCACGACGCAACTTCTGTATCTTCTAGTGCCTTATTTACACAATTCATATCACGTCAACCGCGGACCTGCAACCTTGGACATCCAGTGACCACATAAGCATATTCACAGGAATTGTGGATTTCGGATGCTATGTCGTTAATGGTGTCCTCATATTAATGACGTTTCAAATAAACTATTGCTACAGGTAATGGGCACAAATATGTAATCAGCAAAACACAACACCTTACCATACCAAATACAGTGTAGGAAAACCGCTGTCATTCGAAACGGTTTCCAGTCGTCTCTGAATGGATAATTAAATTCCGTTTGTGGTTTCCAAGGAAATCTTTTACCACTCTTCCTTCTAAATAGTCGGCAGGTGATGGTTGAACTCATCACTTTAGCAAGTATCTACTAATACCAGTATTGCTGGACCCTGTTTTGAACACAATCGAAGTAGACTCTTCCCGCACGTCGGTCATGGGCCTGAAAATGGAGTAGTAAACCGCTGAAACTAGATGCCAAATAAAATAGTGTCGACAACTGACGGCTGAAAGGTGTTTATTTGACATCCTCTGTCTAACAGCTGGGCCCCGCAACCATTTCTAAAAAGATGGACATACAGGGAGTGGAAAATTCAGTTACCTTCTCTTCAAAGTAGGCCACAAAGCCTCAATAATACTCAGATCTGCTGACTGTGGTTGGCAGGGAAGATGCGACAGTTCATCCCTACGCCCATAAAACCAGTCCTAGACGACGCGAGCTGTGTGAACAGAGGCCCTGTCGTCTTTGAACACAGTAACACCATTGGGGAACAGACATTGTATCCTACGATGGACCTGATTAGCCAAAATGGTCGCATAATTCATTCTTGGCAGTAATGCAACCTTGCGGAGTAGCCATGGAACCCATGGAATACCACGATATACGAGGGTCACTCCAAAAGAAATGCACACTATTTTTGTAAAAATACAGTTTTCATTCTGCATGTGTGAAAGTTTTACAGTGTGTAGATACATCCTTCCCACTTGTTTTCAAACTTAGCTCAACCTGTTCCCACGAGTGGCGCCGTCACGGCATGTGTTCAACATGGCTGCTACACTTTACGTTCGTCAGAAGCAACGTGCTGTCATAGAATTCCTGTGCTGTGAAAACGAGACAGTGGGAAACATCCACAAGAGGTTGAAAAAGGTGTATGGAGATGCTGCTGTCGATCGCAGTACAGTTAGTTGGTGAGCAAGCAGGTTACGTGATTAAAGTATGCACGGCAATATTGAGGATTGTCCTCGCAGCGGCAAGCCTCGTACTGCACTCACTGCAGACAATGTGCAGAGAAATAACGAATTGGTGACTGCTGACAGACGCATCACTGTGAACGAATTGTCACGCTACGTTGAGATAGGGGAAGGAATTGTTTGCAGAATACTGAAAGTGTTGGCGTTAAAAAAGGTTTGAGCCAGGTGGGTTCCCAGGATGCTGACAATGGCTCACAAAGAAACAAGAAAAACGGTATGCAGCGAACTTTTGGAACAGTACGAGAATGGTGGAGATAAATTTCTTGGAAGAATTGTGACAGGTGATGAAACATGGCTCCATCATTTTTCACCAGAGACGAAGAGGCAATCAATGAAGTGGTAACATGCAAACTCACCGAAGAAAAAAATTCAAAACGACACCTGCTGGAAAAGTTATGGCTACGGTGTTTTTCGATTCCGAAGGACTCTTGCTTGTGGACATCATGCCAAGTGGAACCACCACAAATTCTGATGCGTATGTGACGACACTGAAGAAACTTCAAGCTCGACTGAGTCGTGTTCGACCACATCGGCAAAAGCAGGATGTTTTGCTGTTGCACGACAATGCATGGCCACATGTCAGTCAAAAAACCATGAAAGCGATCACAAAACTCGGATGGACAACACTGTTACACCCGCCTTACAGTCCTGACCTGGCTCCATGTGACTATCATTTCTTTGGGAAACTGAAAGACTCTTCGTGGAAATACGTTTGAAGATGATTACTCCCTTATGCACGCTGCCAAACAGTGCCTCCAACAGGTTGGTGCAGAATTTTACCGTGCGGGTATACAGGCGCTGGTTCAAAGATGGAGTAAGGCAATTCAGCGGGATGGAAATTATGTGGAGAAATGAAAATATTGTTCCTAAAGCATGTATCTACACACTGTAAAACTTTCAAACATGTAGAATAAAATATGGATTTAAAAAAAAATAGTTTGCATTTCTTTTGGAGTGACCCTCGTAGGTGTCCAAATCTTCACGGAACCCCCGCCATGTTTCACTCTTAGCGACGTAAACTCTGCCTAGAGCTGGAATACATCTACATGATTAATCTGCTATTAACAATTAAGTGCCTGGCATCGGGTTCATGAAACCACCTTCAAGCTAATTCTCTACCGCTCCACTCCCGAACAGCGCGTGAGAAAACCAAATACATGAATCCTTCTGTGCGACCGCTGATTTCTCTTACTTTATTACGATGATCATTTCTTTGTAAGTGGATAGGCACAACAAAATATTTTCGCATACGGAGGAAAATGGAAATAAGCGTTTGGCGTCATTGGCCGGGAGGCCCCTTACTGGGCAGGTCCGGCCGCCTTGGTGCAGGTCTTATTACATTCGACGCCACATTGGGCGACCTGCGCGCCGGATGGGGATGAAATAATGATGAAGACAACACAACACCCAGTCCCTGAGCGTAGAATATCCCCGACCGGGGCCCCTTAGGACGGCAGTCCGTCACGCTGACCATTCAGATATCGGGGCTGACGCATACGAAGGAGAAAGCAGGTGATTGAAATTTCATGAAAAAATCTCGCAACGAGAAAACTCGTTTCTTAATGACTGCCATCTCAATTTGTGTATCATATCCGTGGCACACACTGTTTCGCGATGATACAAAACGAGCTGTCAGTCTTAACTTTATCGATGACTACCGTCAGTCTTATCGGATTCCGATCCCAGAAAGCACTGCAATAACCTAGAAGAAGGCAGACAAGCATAGTGTAAGCAGTTTCTTGGTAGACCTATTACATTATCTAAGTGTTCTGCCAATAAAGCGCAGTCTTTGATTTGCTTTTTCCACAACATTATCTACCTACGTAATCGCTTTATTTTAATTTATTAGGAACTGTCATTCTTATGTATTTAGCAGAATCTGGAGCCTTTAGAATTGTGTGATTTATCATGTAACCGAAATTTAGCGGATTCCTTTTAGTACCCGTGCAGATGACTTCACACTTTCTATCGTTTACAGGCAAGTGCTACTTTTGTACCATACAGGTATCTAGTCTAAATAACTTTGCAATTCGTTCTGATCAGCTAATGACTTTACAAGATGGTAAATCACAGCATCATCTGCAAACATAAGACGGCTGCCCAGATTGTCTCCTGCATATGGCCTACAACACTTCCTTGGGGAACACCAGATTTTATATCCGGTTTAATCTATTACTTTCCGTCAATTATTACGAACAGTCACATTCCTGACAGGAGACTATGAACCCAGTACACAACTGAGACAGTACTCCATAGGCTCGCAATTTGATTAGAAGGCTGTATCAAAACAACTCTGGACGTCTAAAAATATGGAATCAATTTTACGTCCCCTGTCGATAGCACTCAATACTTCGTGAGCATTAAGAGCTAAATGTGTTTCACAGGAGAGAGATTTTCTAAATCCATGTTGGCTATCTGTCAAATAGTTTTCTTCGACGTAATTCATAATGTTCGACCACATTACGTGTTCCAAAATCCAACTGCAAATCGACGTTAATGAAACGGGTCTGTTTTTCATCGGATTACTCCTATTTCCTTTCTTCGTTATTGGTGTTACCTGCGAAACTTTCGAGTCTTTGGGTACGAATCTTTCTACGAGCGAGTGGTTGTATATGACTGCTAGATCTGGAGCAATTGTATCAGCAACTTGGCTGATATACAATCTCGACGAGACACCTTGCCCTTTTTACATGTTATAAGCTGTTTCGCTACACCGAAGATTCCTAAGTATCTCACGTTGGCAGGTATTCTTGATTCTATTTCTGGAATATATTTACTGCGTCTTTCTTTTGTGAAGAATTTCGGCAACAGCGTTTAGTAACTCAGTTTTTCTGGCACTGTCGTCAATAACATCACCGTTGTTATCGTGCAGTGAAGGCATTGATTGAGTCTTGCCGCTGGGGTACTTAGATACGTCCAGAATTTCTTCGAGTTTTCTGTCAGATTTCGACAGAGTTTCGTTGTGACAACTATTTAAAAGCACATCGCATAGAAGTTGCTGCAAAATTTCGAGCTTCTGTAAAACATCGCCAATCTCGGAATTTTGCGTTTTTTTTTTAATTTGGCATACTTTTTTTCGTTGCTTCTGCAACAGTGTGCAGCTCTGTTTTGTGTACCATACCACTAAATGGCTGTCCAAATCTTCACTGAAACCCTGTGATATAACACTCCTGTGACGTAAACTGGGCCGGAAGTTGGAAACAATGTGAGATGGCTCATCCGACCAAATGACTTTCTTCCCTTGTCCAAGTTTTACGGCTTTGGTATCACTTTCTCCTGTCATGATCTCTCTCTCTCTCGCCAGCGTTGAGAGTTAGCGCACTATGTTCCTTCCCCTTGCCCTGAATGCGGTAGGACTCCCCGATGTGGTTCGTCTTTTAACACTTAAGACAGCTCAGCTACCTTAGTTTCGGGAGCAAGAGCACCAACGATTTGCCCACGTCCCGAGTCAGTTAGCTCCGACATAATGTACCCACAACTACTGACTGCGATTGACACTTTCAACGTGTTGAGGACAGTGCAGGTGTCATTCGTGGTCTAATACAACAGTTCAACCGGCTGGCTTGGCTAGCATCTACATTTACGTTCAAGCACGCATTTCTCGCGGTGTTTCCAGATTTTCGTCTAATCCCTGTAGATATCACTCGCTCCTGAACTTTTTCCGAGGCTGATGGCCAGCATGTAGCTCCCCACTGCTCTTAGTGCACACTGTATTTTATGAGCACTCGCTGTACTCAAAGCCAATGTTTCAAGAACCCAAGTTGTTACTAGAACGGCATAGGTATTGTATGTTTACCGGGAGTTCTTTATTCGTCTCGATACACAATCTTTCGGATTGTTGTCCAGGTCAAGTCCATTTTTCACGGATTTTCTATCTTTTGGATTGTTTTCCCTAGCTGAATTTTATGGCCAGAAAAGATATATTCGGAGAATATTTCAATACCTTTGTAGTCAGAATTATTGGATCTTTAGTCACAGAAAGTGCGTTCTCACTATTTTCTCTGTCTAGTGTACAAATCCACAAAAATCGAATACAAGAGGAATGATTAGCGGTCTACATCATGCGAAGCAGCATCGCAGCATATTCTATTTATGTAGTGTGAATTGAAGCTGTGAGGCATGAGCCCAGCGGTCCGCCGTCGAAACCACATCCTTGTGATGGCTTTTAGAGGAAGGCAATTCTCCCCCCTACACACACACACACACACACACACACACACACACACACACGACCATGCCTAAAAGCGGGACCTCAACTGACGTAGGAAGAGAGCGAACCGTTTCTACTCTTTAATTTTTTAAATTCATTTTCTGTTTGAAACTTCACAGAGAAGACGGTATTCGTAGCGTATATCTGATTTACAACGTATTTCGAAAACATTCACGTGTAAAATACTTTTTTTCCGCACAGTGTTTCTATACATTTACTTCACGGCTGACTTATTTGTACGTGTGGTCGTAATATGAACGAGAGCGGCATTAATATTTGTCGGGCTGTTTGGCATTGGTAAAGAAGACTTGTTTGTGTCCCCCGCCTTTACGGGTTTCGTGGGGTAACTCGAGCCAAGGTTATGGTTGTGGGATGAGTCAGTACATAGTTCATGCAAATCTGGTTTGGTAATTTATAACCAAGGAAACCATATAGCCCATAAAACACGAAAAATATTTTGGGTGTACTCGAAAATGTTACACATTACAGAGAAAAGTTTTGGACTACCCTACGGAACAGGACTGTGCCACAAGGAGACCTTTCAACGTTTACTCTAAGACGTGGATTTATCAATCAGTTTCTTGTTGTCTTTTCAGTTCTCCTGGAATCATACTGAAAATGTAATCTGCTGAATACTGCTCACCTCCCTGCATTATGCTTAAGGAAACGTTATCAAAGTGCAAATCGTGTTGTAGGTCTGCTGTTCATTGACAATGTTGCAATTCTCACTAATGAGTCAATATTCCCAACAACGAATCCTGTGACGGAATGTGTGTACCACGATGACAAAGCTAGTTCGCGAACTTAGTATACGCCGTTCTTCTGTGTCTCTCCCCTCCCTCCCCCTCCAAATCAGCCCCTCTTTCTCTTTACTGTGTATATTATTGGTAAATGGACAGAGGTGCCCCGACATACGATACCACAGACGATAATAGGGTGAAAGTAAACAAAGTAAATTAGCCTTTGCGTTTCAGTGTGAGACGATTCCTGCAGTACAAATGACAGTTTAGTTTCTGCACAAAACCTTTAACGTAGTACTTTACACAAGGTGTACATGAAGTCTGGGAATACTTCATTTATTGCACAAGAACTCAAGTTGTACAGATGTCATACTTATTGCATTTTGAAGTGAAACTCTTAAAGCTTTTTTTTCCTTCAAACATTCGATATGCGAACCATGAGTGACCCGACAGACGTCAATAGAGTAATTGAATATTTGCCATACCCGTCCCAGCATGGCATCGTCGACTGTGGCAGTCGCTGCCCATATTCTCTACCAGAGTTCTGCTACATCACGTGGTAGAGGCGATACATACACCACATCTTCAATGTGCCCCCACAGAAAAAGTCACACGGAGTAAGATCTGTTGACCGGGGAGGCCATTCCATGAGACAGCTGTCCCCTTCTGTAGCACGGCCATGTTTGCGACTAGCGTTGACTATCGGCAAATTACCAAACTACGCTGTGGCGGTATATATGAAAAAAATTCTGGGTTTCTCTTAAAAATGACATTTGCATGATATCTGTACAATGTTTGGTTCTTGCGCAATTAATAACTGAAAGTGTTCCTAGACTTTATGTACACCCTGTACTTACGTCTGGCTCTCTCTAGGAACGTGGATGTCAGGTTACACCTCGGTATTCGACTGTCTATCAATCTTTTCATTATTCTCCAGTTATGACAGTTCCTTGCACGTATGAAAAATGACCAAATCCACCGTCCGATTCTATATTACATTGAAGCCTCCTTGTAACTTCATTAGGTAAGTTGACTCAGTTTCGAACAGAGGAGGCGGCACACCACCTATAACACCGTGTCTACTAAAACACCAGCAGGTGTAAATAAATCTTCTGGCTGAAGGCTGCTTCATGCTATACTGGATCCTTTCAAGTCCCTAATAAAAAACGGTACTGCTGTTCAATTGATTCGCTATGTCCTTGCAGGCCGCACGAAATATGTGGCATTTGATTTACTGAAAGACTAGAAAAATGTTGTTCAAGTCGTCGTTCAAGTCGCCGACTACATAACTATGTTATACAGAGTACATCGTAATTTTAAATCATTGGACTGACAGGGGAGGGTTGGTGGCGGTAAATGAAACAACGCTTAATGTTTCTGTCTGTAGCTGCTGCAAAAACGAATTATTTTGCAAAATCGTCTGTCTGTTGTTCTGAAGAGTGCAGAACGCTACTTGCAAGCTATTTGTACTCGCATTTACGTTGCTATTGCCAATGGCCGGTGTACAACGTCTGTGTGCTCCTTCATTCATGAAGTGCCGAGCGTAAAAGATTACCCACAGCAACTACTAGTTCGTATTTTAACTTGTTTGAGGAAGTGGTGGAGCACCGTAAACAACTTTGTATAATTATTACACACGAATAATGACTAAGTCGTGCACTGATGGAATTTACCACACGGTTCAAAGATTTAACGATTTAACTACATGGTCTTACGCAACATTTCTGTTTTATGATAGACCCACAGCTCATGCTGGCTACATGTACTTTAAAAATTGGAATTGTTATAGTTTCATGAAATTAACGTTTGATTAATTTTAAAAATACGTCTATATAAATTGATAATGTTTTTTGTACCGTTATGACAAAGATACGTTTACAACATTCAGGGGCCTGAACATGGTGTAATGTAACAACGAAATCTATTGCCTATAAAATAAGGCCTTTATGGAGAGCTGAAGGTGTCATCTGTATTACATGAAGACACTAAAAAGATATCTTTTTCGGCAAGAGATATTACGAGGTTTGTGAGGAAAGTGATGAGACATTTTTATCCACCGAAGTTTTTATCTTTTTCAAACAACAATATTGTAGTTCCCTTCGACAGCTACACACCGGCAGAGTCGTCGTTCCCAGACTTTGTAGCAGCACTGAAAGGCTTCAAATGGTAAGGCCTTCAACAAAGTCGGTCACATTCTCTTGAGTGTTTGAGATTGGAGTCCCAAAATTACGTCTTTAATGCATTTTTCAATTTCAGGAAGAGAAAAGAGTCACATGGACTTGGATCAGGTGAATAAGGGGTCTGTGGAACAACAAGAAAGCCTATGAGATAAAAAATCCCGTGATGGAAGTGGAGAATTGTCATGATGCAGCATCCATTTGTCTGCAATATCCGATTTCCTCAGCCTTTCAAGAATATCTTTGTAGTATACTTTGTTTACAGTTTGCCTGCAGGAACAAATTTTTTATGCACGACACCTTTACGGAAAAAATTACTCATCAGTATTGTTCTGATCTTTTACTTGTTCATTCGAGCTTTTTCGTTCAAGGAGATGTCACATTGTTCCACTCCTCACATCGCCGCTTTGTGTCAGGATCGCACTCAAGAATCCAGGACTCATCAGCTGTCGTCCGATGACTGAACCATACGTGGTCATTGGAAACCCTCTCAAGTACATTGACGCACGTGTTTCTTCGAGTGTCCTCCTGATTGGCTGCGACGATTTTAGGCGGCATTTTGGCACAAACCTTTCGCCTGTGCAAATCTTCGGTCAAAATCTGATGTAGGGTGAAAGTGTAAGTTTCACATGTCACTAATCATCTTTATTGTTAAACGTCTGTCTGATCTCAAGACGACGCACAAGATCGACGTCTTCGTTGATTTTTGAAGTTGAAGGTGTTCCTAAGAGAGGGTCATCTTCAAGGTGTTTTCGGCCTCCCATAAATGATTTGGGTCAGCGAAACACCTGTTCTCTCTAAAAGAATGTCCCCCATTGGGACTACTTTAACTTTTCGAAGGTCTCACTCGCAGGTTCCTCAAGATTAATACAAAACATGGCGTAACATTGTTCTAAATTCCGCTGTTCCATTTTCGTGAGACACGACAAAAACACAATTTCACTGAAACTGAGTATCTGGAAGATATGATCACACCGGTCTACGCAAGTAGACCACAGCCTTGCCAGATTGCTCGAGTTTTTCTGTCTCATCACTTTTCTGACCCACCTCGTAAACAGGCGTGAACTGATGCACCAGGTCATCACATCAGTAGGGTGAGGGTGTTTCAGTGATTAAGAGATCTGGTACTCACCTCATCAGTAACCTGTCCAGCCTTGAGCTGGAGTTCCTGGAGTTCTGATTTTGGCCCATCAGGGACCGGGGCGGCGGCTGGAGCTGGCATCGTTCAGCGGGTCTGCAACATACAAGGGAGGGGAGCTTGTTGAAACACGGGAAACCTCCATCAAGTGTGTTAAGCGATGCCGCTGCCTGATGGCGCGCGCGCGCACACACACACACACACACACACACACAATTTGTTTACACTCAGTTTATAAGCGTACGCAGTGGTAGACAGTGCGCCGTGAGAGTGTCTTATTTTCTTTCACAAAGTTGTCGCACAAGGCAATAAATACAGTGCCTTGTTTTTGAAACTACGTATTTCGCTACTTGCGAGTTCAGAACGTCGCAGCTTGACTGCAGCACGAGTTCAACAACTTCCTGCAAAGATGCACAACATTCTCAACATCACTCGGAAGACAGAATTTCTGCAAGTGAATTTTTCTCATGGAAGCGCACAAGCACACACCCACACTCACGAGAAATTTTTCTATGAGCAAGATACCAATCCATCACTTAACTCTACATCCATATGACGCAGCAATTCATATTTCTAAGTAGAGTTGGAAAACCATCGTAGGTCATAAGTAAGCGTTGACTACTGTACCCTCATTACCTATACGTTGTGTGTGTTGCATACGTATTGGACCTTAACTCAGAACGATCGCTTTCTTTATGTATGTATGTATGTATGTATGTATTGTATGTATGTAATCAATGTCTCACTAGATTCTCCTAAAAACCTGAAGTGGTGGAGCATCTAGGAACTGAGTGGGGATACCTAACGGTCCAAGTAACCTACGGACATTTTTTCCTATACAGTTATCCTCCTGTGTTACTCGAAAGTAAACAGTATTTATAGCAAAACTGGAATTTCCAATGCTTAATTCAGGTTTTATTGGAAAATAGTTTACGTGTAACGTGAAATGACAAGGATGTTATTGTAAATATAAAGAAAACAATACAGATCTATCGTATAGTTCCAGGAATCGCAATTTCCTCAAAAATAAAGAGAGATAAGCAAAAGTGTATCAAACATCGCTATAAAACTTCGAAGTTTTAACAAGTTTCTGCTATCCATAAACAACTTTCGCATTTATCAATAATGACGGGACACACTTGCCTTTGACCCTAATGAATTTCTACTGAGTTCGAAATAATTATATAAATGATTGTGCATGTAAACTGTTGAGGGTTGATGTTGTGGAGACCAAACTGGGAGGTCATCCGTCTCATCGGATTAGGGAAGGAAGTCGGCCGTGCCCTTTCAAAGGAACCATCCCGGCATTTGCCTGAAGCGATTTAGGAAAATCACGGAAAAACTAAATGAGGATGGCCGGACTCGGGATTGAACCGTCGTCCTGCCGAATGTGAGTCCAGTGTGCTCACCACTGCGCCACCTCGCTCGGCGCACGTAAACTGTGCCAACGGCCTTGCTGCAATGGTAACACCCGTTCCCGTCAGATCACAGAAAGTGCATGGTCGGGTCGGACTAGCATTCTGATGAATGATCGTTCCGGTCTGCCACGAGCTGATGGCAGGCGAGGTGCACTCAGCTCTTGTGAGACCAACCAGCTGAAGAGCTACTTGACTGATAAGTAGCGGATCCGGTCTCGGAAACTGACAACGGCCTGGACAGCGATGTGCTGACCACATCCCCCTCCATATCCGCATCCAGTGACGGCTATCGGCTGAGCATGACACGGCGATCGGTTGGTACAGTTGGGCCTTCCGAGAGCTGTTCAGACGGACACTTAAAACTATTCTTTCATCACAAGTAATTGCTTTTGTTACATAAAAGCGACAATGCAATTTATATTCTGTGAGGATATATAATACACAGTGGACTAACGCTGAATGAAAACAAATAACCGAACAAAGAAATAAAGGGAAGTCGTCGGGTCCCTGTCTCTACTACACCTTCATTTATTTTTCTATCGCTACCACTGCTAACGGTAATCCTACCACCTATTACGTCATTCATGCAGTATACCAAACCCGCCGAACTGTAGTTTTGGTAGAGCGCAACTGTAGTTTTCAGTAATAACATTTAGTGAGCGAATGCAGACTCAAGTATCAGAATCATACTGACAATAACGTATTTAGACATCTGAACTTTTACAACTACTGTTATCTGTGTTTGGTATTCCAATATTTTTTACACTACGGTGGCATGAGCCCCGAAAAAAATCAATTTTAATAACTGTATACCTTAAGAAAGTAGGAAATAACTGTACCTACGACTCAGTAAAGTTTTCGCCAAATTATACTACTTATTACGTAAATTGGATCCTACAGAGTAATATACCTAACAGAAGAAGCGATCAGATGTAACTAACACAGTAAAGAGCCAGAAGTTCATGACAACTGACCGCCCCGATACTGAACGCGGTAAGATAAGTTGATCAAACGGCAGTGGATTGGCGGAGCTGTCATTTGTTCTCAGGTGATTCACGCGAAAAGCTGTGCGATGTGATTACGCCCGAACAACGGCTATGACTTAGAACAGGGAATGGTTTCTGAAATAGTTAAGAGAATTCAATATTCCGAGATCTTCAGTGTCAAGAACGTGCCGAGAATACAAAATTCTCACCACGGATAACTCAGTGGACGACCAGGGCAGAGGTGTTTGGGTAGAATTGTCAGTGCTAACAGACAAGCAATACTGCGTGAAATAACCGCAGAAATCAATGTCGAACGTACGACGAACATATCCGTTAAGGCAATGCGGCTAAATCTGATGTTAATGGGCTACGGCAGCAGACGACCGACGCGAGTGCTTTTCCTGCTGCTGGGTTCGTCACCGCATCGGTTGGAGTGCGGGGCAGACCCCATGAAGCCATGGACCTAAGTTGTCAACAAGGCGCTGTGCAAGCTGGTGATGGATCGATAATGGTGTGGGCTGTGTTTACACGGAATGGACTGGGTCCTCCGAGCCAAATGAACCGATCGATCACTGACTGGAAATGTTTATGTTCGGCTACTTTAAGCCCATGAATAGCTGCAAATGGTCTCTATGTTCCCAAACATCGATGTGCCATGTCAACGGGCCATGATTCTTCGAGATCGGTTTGAAGGAATCCTGGACAATTCAAGCGAATGGTTTAGCCATTCACATCGCCCGACATGAATCCCATCGAATAATCGAGAAGTCAATGCGTGCGCAAAATTGTGCATCGGCAACACGTCTGCTGTTATGGACGTTTATAGAGGCAGTATGGCTCAGTATTTCTGCAGTGGACTTCCAACGATTTGTTGACTCCATGCCACGTCGAGTTGCTCCACTGCGCTGGGCAAAATGAGGTCCGACACGATTTCAGCGGGTTCCCACGCCTTTTGTCACTTCAGTGTATAGGCGGATTAGAAATGAACAGGGAGTCGTTCTAGCCACGATACAGGCCGCAAATGGGGAAATCCACTGACTTAAGCGACACTGACACAGGCCAGATTGTTATGGCCCTACGTCTGGGAAGGAACATTTCAGAAACGGCAGATCTAACTGGCTGTTCATGTGCTACAGTCGTATCAATGGGAAGTGGCTGAAGGAAGGTAAAACCATAAGCAAGCGTCCAGGTGTTTGAAGATTACGCCTCATCACTTTCCGTTGATGTCGGTGGGTAGCCCGTTCCGTAAAGCAGGATAGACGGCGATCTGTGGCAGATCTCACGGTGGAGTACAAGATTGGTGAAGGGTAGCGTTGGGATATCTAGCTGGGACCTCGGCGGGAAAGATGTAGAAATGAATTAAATAAATTTAATATTACTTTTTACTTAAAACATGGAACTTTTTGCGACAGAAGTAGTTGATATATTTTTCGGAAGGTGTCACCTTTTTGAGAAAGTCTTTTTTCCCTTTTACGTATTTATAGAGCTCCAGCCAAGTCAGTTTGCAATTAAACTGGCAATGTAAGTGTGATTCCACAGCCCTGGCAGCACTCTATTCTTTCATCAGTCCACCGAGCAGACATCAGCTAAAACACACTTTCCACAGTGGCGTTGTGCGCGGAAATAGAAAATATTACTCGCCTAATTGTAGCAGTTGACATTTGCGTTCAGCATATTCGGTTTCCTCAAGAAAGTAAATCCACCTTTCTTTCGCCGATCGTTTAGACTTCCCTTTTTCCGAATCAAACTTAGTTTCTAAGAAGCTCTTCAGATATATATACATCCCCGAAAAAATCGGAGCAAAATAGATTTATCTGGACAAGAATGTCGATAACGGGGACGGTCCCTACATATCGGGACGGATGGAGACTCCAGTGAAGGCCTATGCGCACATTGTTGACGATAGTACTCCACAGTAGACTACAGCTACGTGCTTTTGCGTTGACAGATTCGTCAATTATAGTTGCAGCGGGCACGGGACCATCTAGGTTAGACATCTGGTAAGATGAGACCAGTTCCTTGTTAAACACCTCAATGGTCGAGTCCGGCTACGCCATCATCTGGCTTTAAACATGTACCACGTTAGGGACGTGGACTGGTATGGGCAATATTATGCTATGGGGGACATTCACATGTACGCCGGTGGTTCCTACGGTAGTAATCGAAAGAAACTTGACAGCTGTAGACTACGTGGACATTACTGCTGACCACCTATGTCCCTTCAGCCTTTACGTCTTCCAAAACGGCGATGACATTTTCCAGCACGGTAACAGTCGGAGTGCCAGAATCGTGTTACTATGGTTTGAGGGCCTTGTTGGTGAACTCATGCTGATGTCTAGGCTACCAAATTGGCCTTATCGGAAACTAATAGAACACATCTGGGACAGTATTGGGCGCGATCTCCATCCCTACAGAACTACCGGCGTGACCTATGCGTCAACATCAGTGCCACATACATCCGAAAATGTACAAAGGCCTTGTCAGATACACGCCTTTCAGAATCCCTGCTGAACTGCGTTCCAAATATGAATGAACACGCTATTAAATAAGTGATCATAACGTTTTCGCTGACCAACGTAGATCGCATAAAGGACAAAAGTTCAATGACATTTGTCGAGCAACTAATCGTACCGTTTACAGCAACGAAGTACATTATTGACTGCAGTGGGCACTGAGAACAATATGTATCCCACTGTTTCTATGCAACATATAATTGAAGGCTTTTATACTTTGTCATTTCTACGTTACATCAGCTCACTGGGTATTTCATTAAATACGCAAAACAATAGCACACGTCGGCATTGGTGATTTTTAACATACTTTTTAACTAAAATTTTCGATTCTATTTTTTTACACTTACTGTACTCTACGGATTCATACTCAGGAGGGCGAATTGTGTGTTAATCCAGTTATACGCTACGCTCTTTACTTGATGATAGCAAATTACATCTTCTCGACGTTGTAGTCCAAATACTGTGCTGTGCATCGACAAGAATGACTACTGTTTTTGAGAGGTGATATCCCACAATTCAGATGGAGTGATTCTGGAAGCGTAAATACAAAACTTGAAATATTTAGTTCCCAACGACAGTAAAAAGACGTCACATTTCATACCACCAACGAGTAGCTTTGCTGCTACAGAAGGCAAGACAAGGCAGCGCCATACCACCACCTACAGCCACGACCATGGCTTGTAATGTAGTTGCCGATCAAACCAATCTTCTGCTTGAAGGCAGCATTACCTTTTCATTTAGGATTCCGTACGTAGTCCACAAAATATATTATAGAACCTGAACACACATATTACAGACGATATATTTAAGGAATCACTTAAGAAGAGCGATATCTGGAACAATTTCATTGCACATTTACAGGTGAATTTTCTTACAACGACGTCGGTTACAACGACAACCCGTCTATGAAGTCATGGTTTCTGTGGTACGACCGTATTACTCGTAAATAGCATACTCGCTTAATACGACAAATATATATGCGTGTTCCCCGTACGTAACGTCATTTTCAGCCTCGTTTAGCAACAAGACTTTTCAAGAATCAGTGTACTGTAGAAAGAAATCTGTTCTTGTAATATGGCAGCCTTGCATATTATTCTCTCTGCCCTTCCGTCAACAATCTGTAGTATAGACTCCTTACCTAATTGTTACCCTAGCGCATTCATACTACAGCAATAGTGACAATCACAGAATTACACGGTACACTTCACGTCAGTTTCCACGATAATTTGTTACGAAGTGTACGTATTTTAGAACAACATGGTCAGAAATACAAAAGTTTTAACAGTGGAGGAAAAAGTGAATGTGATTCATGAAATTGAGGATGGAGCTGAAAAGGTTTATTGTCCAAACGATTTGGAAGAACAACGTTGAAATTGTTACTGCGTTTGAACAAAATGGATCAAACATTAAGCGGTTACGAAAAGGTGAACGGAGCGACGCGGATGAAGCGATGCTTACGTGGTTTAAGTAACAGATGAGTAGTAATGTACCCATTAGTGGACCTCTCTTTATGGTGAAAGCGAGAGAATTTGCTAAGAAATTAAAAGATGAGGAATTTGTGTGCAGCAGTGGCTGGCTTTACAGATTCGAGTAACATCACGGCATTACTTTTGGCAAAGTGAGCGGTGAAGCTAACATTGTGAATAGCAAAACAATCAACTACAGTTCGTGAAGGAATGCGGACTGTGATATCTTTAACCTTCCTTTGTTACGTAAGTCGTAACGTGGGGTCCAGTGGATCACCATGGTATGTTAATGTTGCTATACACGTGTAATTTTTAATAGCTAGGTTATTTAATACAAAATAATGTGAAGGCAACCATACAACCATATAAATTATGACATTGAATCAATAGTTATTTGAAGATAACATTTTATTACGTTAGAAAACCGGTGATCCCTACAGTTATGTTTTCACAATATAAAATGAACATTCGATGGTTTAACAATCTTCTTCTGACGACTTAGCATTTACCTTTCATACACTGATCACAGACAATAGGCAAATGTATCACGCGCAGGCGTTTTCCACACTGATATCAAGTAAATCGAGTTATTACATCTTATTTCTAGGGCAAATGATGCACCACCTTTTCGCAGCTGACGCTTCTTGTGCTGTTCTGTCACTGACACCAGGTGTTGATCCCCTCATTTTTGCTGCCCTTTGGCGAGTTTCTCTAGGTGAGCGATCCATTATTGCCCTCTTCTTTAGCTGGTCTTGCACCAAGCCGAAACCGGTTTCCCTAGGAAAACCCTCCCCTGCCTTTTCTTTTCAGGGTTATTACTACTGAAAACTGTAGCACTATTGATTCCAGCTAGATCAACTATGCGAAAAAATATCATCGGCGGCTATCTATTGCACTTCCTTGCAGTTGAGTATGTGGCACAGAACTTGCCCATCATATAACCCCCCCCCCCCTCACCCAATCACCCTTTCCGGTCATTGCAGAAAGTGATTTTTTTTTCCTTGCTTACACCGGAGGTAGCGTCTACTGACGTGTCTTCAAGGTGCGTACCAGAAATCAACACTACATTTGTGTTGTTCTTAGGAGCATAGGAGAGCGAAGTGAAGTCATTTTGAAAGCCAAATATTGTGGATTTCGCATCTCTCTTGTCAGCCACAAATTGTGGAGGACTGCGTACCGACAGATGTCACGTTTTTCTCCAACAATCTTAGCACAAAAGGAATACTATAAAACCAGTTACGTTCCTACCTGTGCCACTCAGTGGTTCTATCAGTCTGATAACCAAACAACCGCAGAGGTGGAAAACTCGTGTGGACCATTACGTTGATTTCCAACATAAATCTTAATGGGAATAGAATACCAAGTTTTCACTTCCGTTAGAGAGAAGACTTTGAGGCCATACTTGGCCTGTTTACTCAACAAATACTGTCGAAAACTACAGTGATCTCTGTATGGAACAACCTGCTCATCTACTGTCAAATATTCAAAAGGTATGTAACTGAATCTGCAGTTGCATATTAAATGCCAAATATAGCCCGGACCGATACTAGTTTGTCTTTTTGTTTACGCAGTGGTCGGTAGTTAAGACATCGTACCAAATTTACCTCAGAAGAAACTCGAAACGATTCAGAATGATGGTGTTGGAAAAGCTTTAATTCCCATCCTCGGTATATTCCCCAAGTCGGGCAAGTTTCGGTGCCCTGGGCGAATAGATCTTGCTAAACTCAGAAGTCTAACTATGTCTTTTTACTTCGGGTATCATCAGTCAGATACGCAGTCCTGTCATATTTATTCTTTTCCTCGTCTTTACCAATTTTTATGTTTCTACTGGCTGCAATAGCACTAACAAGCGTTATATCTATTAGCGCAGAGAAACAATAAGTGGGAGATTTGTAAGTCTTTACAGCTCCCTTTCCTCCATGAAAATGAATATTTTTCATCCTAGTTTTGGCACTGATTGGCAGGAACCTTCCTGCTCTGGTGTGTTCTTGTCTTCAACTATGATACAATTAGACGGAATCACCGTGCTGCTCACTAGTGGTATTATGCTCAGACTCGATACAGTGGTCTGACACAGAATTAGGAGACAATACATCTACGTCTTCATCTGAAACCACCTCAATTAAGCAATTGGAAGCGTCATCTTCCATCGCCTGCTACAAAAATAAAATCAATTAATGATAATTCCAAAAGCTTCAGACTGTTAGGAAAGCTCGAGTATGCGAATTTACGCCTATTTGCTAGGCACTATGTCGTAACAGAAGTTTTGACGTTTGAGTCTAGGAACTGTCAAACGCTACCAACAATGAGCGATACAACAATGAACAACTAGATAGGGAAGTAGAGAGATGTGAGAGAGGATTGCTAGGCGCCAGGCAGTGTTGCCAACTTTGTTCATATAAATTTAGCTGAACTAAATGTGCAGGGAGCCTGTCGTACCCAATGTTAACAATTGAAGGACAATGCAGACGAGACTGGCATTTTTCTTCTGACACCTGACAACACTCAAATTCAAGGGTGAAAAACTTGTTGGTGGCAAGCTATTAGAGAACTAACAACAGTTCCGGTTTGTACAAACGAAGACGGAACTGAGAAGAAAAAATTGCTCGAAATAGGCAAATTAAAAATTCCTAGGCGTTTTAAGCATGTAAAAAATCTGCCAGTGCATTAAAATTGTAATAAAAGTCCAAGATAGCCTCCGAACTCTCGGAATCTGAAATGCGTTGGGGTCGTGAGCTTAGAAATCAGAAAAGGAAGATACTGGTTCTTGTTGACAACTGTGTAGCACATCCTGCACTCTCTGGTCTGGAGAACATTAAGCTTGTTTTTCCTCTTGCAAATACGACAAGCTTATTGCAGCCCATGGACCAAGGAGTAATTAGGAGTCTGCATTACCAAAGCTTGGAGCCTGGTCACAGCCCAAACCACCAAGAACTATTTCCATCATGCGTGAATCACAACTGAATTAACAAATGCCGCAGAAGCTGAAGAAACGTTCGATGACACTGATGATCTGCTGCTATCTGCATTGCTGCCAGAGATCAATTGTGATATTCTCAGTCAGTGTGACTATGAAATACACGCAACAATCGAGGAACTTTTTACAACCGAAGCGCAAACTGCAGACTAAATTGTAAATGAAGTGAAGAATCATGGCCACAGTGAGCATGGAAGTGAGCGAAGGAGAAGAAGACGAAGAAGAAAGAAATATGGTGCTTGTCCGTCCGGTGAGTGACGCATTGGAAGCGATTGTAATTGTTAACAAGTTCTACGAAGATAGAGGAGGGAGCAGTGAAATTGCAAATGAAATAATGAACACTGAACGTAATAGTAAGTTTGGTGAGTATTTGACATAATGCTGTACGTATTGTATTCACGTAAGCTTAAGAGTGAGTAATGTATGTAAAACCAAACAACGCTAAATAAATTTCTTCTTTTCCATTTGCCACCACAACAACTGAAAATGAGAATTCTGTTACAACGACACTCTTTTATAACACAATTTTCAAGGTCCTTTGAATGATACTATAGCCAGGTTTCACTGTATTCTCACGAAATTCGCCAACAGTGATCAGTCAAAATTTGTAAACAATAGAAATAATGAACCGAAACCTCCCCTCGTTAATTTTTAGCAAAAGGCCTACCCTTTTGTAAACAGACGGAGAATAAAAAAATCTGATCATTTAACAACAAACTATTGAGATAATTTTGAAAATAAAATGGAATTTGTAGTAGTGACAGACAGAACTGAAACTCGATGCTTATGCTTTTTTGCTTTGTTTCGCGCGCGCGTGTGTGTGTGTGTGTGTGTGTGTGTGTGTGTGTGTGTGTGTGTGTGTGTGTGTGTGTGTGTGTGTGAGAGAGAGAGAGAGAGAGAGAGAGAGAGAGAGAGAGAGAGAGAGAGAGAGAGAGAAGGGAAAGCGTGTTGGTTGTTAAAGCGCCAATGATAATTGTGCTGGTTTTTCATAACTTACTATACAGCCAAATGTTAAATAAATAGCACATGGAAATCTTTTCCAAAACCAACAGCTTTTTACTGCTTTGCGATATGACGTGTATACTGTCCACTGAACTTGTCACAAAGTCAATTACGCAAGTTTCAGCTTTGTATTTAATTTTTTGCATTTCGACTGAGTTCACTTCCCAGTCAACATCCAGGTATAGGGCGATCAATAAGACAAGGGCGAGAGAAGATCAAGACGCTGTCTTGTAGCTCCCTCCTAAGCACCGCACCAGAGCCGTACAGACGACTTTCGAAGTATCGGGACTTGCATTCCAACCCGGCTGCTTCGGAATACCAGGACAGCGCATCAGTACTGCACATCCTCGCTCTACGAGAGTTTTCCACAATGCGGCTCTACCACACTCACGACACTCCAGAGATTCGACAGCACAATTCTCTACGCTGCAGCACGCAGGGAAGATTAAGTGTCTCAAAGCGTAAAGGCACTCAGTGTTCAGCATAAATTATGCTGTAGCTCTAACTTATGGACAGATTAAAACTGTTGTGACGGACTGCGAATCTGTCCCGGAACCTTGCCACTACCGACTGAACTTCCCCCAGGCAAGGCGCAGGGTCCACCCTTACCGTGTTGCTTCCCTCAGTGGCTATCCTCTACTTTCCAAACTACACGCTACGTCGCCTGCTTACCTTGCTGAACCAATACTCCTCGAAGAAATGAGACGGCAGAGAAACTGCTCAGCCACAGCCTAGACGATTGTCTCCAGAATTAATCGTTCATTCTGCAGCGCAGTGCTAGCCTGACGAGGTATGCAGGAAAAACTCTGAGAAGTTTGTAACGAACGAGGGAAATACTTGAAGTAAGCTGTGAAGACGAATGTGAGTCGTGCCTGTACAGTTCCATCGGTAATGGCACTGCCCGTGAAAGCGAAGGAACGCTCCGTGTCGGCTATTGGTCCGCACACAGTTTTCATTCTATTGAATGCTTCCCAACAGTCCCACGTTGTTCTGCTCCGGAGTAAAAGATTCATTCTAGAAGCACCTATTTTAGTTCCCTCTAAACGACCTTAGCTGTCACGTTCAATGGCATTGTCCGTGTTTCGTACATGAAGGGCGTTTGAAAAGTGCGTGCAAAGTACGAGAGATGGCACCACCGGCGCGTATCGAGGTCATGTTTAGTTAGTAGCATCTTTGGAAAGAACGCACACCGAGATTCAGCCATATTGGTCTATTTCTGTGTGTTTGGCATTTGTGTGAATCAAGGCAGTCGAGTGATTGTCAAAAAATGGACGAAAAAGAATTTCGTGTGGTGATTAAAACATTACTTTATGAAAGACAGAACGCTTCAGGAGACTAAAGAGAAGCTTGATAAACATTACGGTGACTCTGCACCTTCGATTAGAACAATTTATAAGTGGCTTCAGAATTTTCGGAGTGGCCATATGGCCACAAGTGATGCTGAACGTTCTGGACGTCCTGTGGCGGTAACGACTCCAGAAATCATTGATAAAATCCATGATGTGGTGATGGATGACAGAAGAGTTAAGGTGCGTGAGATTGCTAGTGCTGTGGGCATCTCGAATGAACGGGTACATAATATTGTGCATAAAGATTTGGACATGAGAAAGCTATCTGCAAGATGGGTTCCGCGGTTGCTCACGCTTGACCAAAAACGGAATTGTGTGAAGTGTTGCAAAGATGGTTTGCAGCTGTTCAGGAAGAATCCGCAGGACTTTATGCGCCGTTTCGTCACTGTGGTGAAACACATGGATACATTAATATACTCCTGAGACCAAACAACAATCTAAACAAAGAGGTTACCAAGGGAGAATCTACACACACACACACACACACACACACACACACACACACACACACACACAAAAGGCTAAGACGATTCCTTCGGGCCAGAAAGGTTATGGAGACTGTCTTTTGGGATTCGCAACGCACAATCCTTACCGACTATCTGGAAAAGAGTAAAACTATTACAGGTGCATATTAGTCATCGTCACTGGACCGTTTGAAAACAGAGCTGCAAGAAAAACGCCAGCAATTGGACCTCAAAGAAGTCCTTTTCCATCACGACAATGCACAAGCACATGCCTCAGCAGTTGTTGCAAAATTAATGGAAATAGTATTCCAATTCGTTTCACATACACACACCACCTCTCCCCCCTCTCCTCCCCCCCCCCCCCATTCTCCAGACTTGGCTCCCTCGGACTACTATTTGTTCAATTTCAAGAAATGGCTGGCGGGACAAATATTTTATTCAAACGAGGAGGTGATTGCAGCAGCTAATAGCTATTTTGCAGGCTTGGACAGTTCCTATTATTCGGAAGGGATCAACAAATTAGAACAGCGTTGAACGTAGTGTATAAGTCTAAAAGGGGACTATGTCGAAATATAAAAGAGTTTTACCCCAAACACGCAAGTAGTTTTTATTCTTGCACAGACTTTTCAAACGCCCCTCGTAAATGTTGCCTGACATCTTTCAATGCTACGTTTCTAAATGAGTCTCTGTCCAGTTGTCGGAATCTGCCAGTGCGATCACCGAATTAACACTAGTGAAGGAAATAGGATGAAGTAGAAAGTTTATGCTATTCGGGTTGTCTCTAAGAATAAATATTACTCGCCTTCTGAAGTCATGTTAAATTTATTTTTAGCCAAACATGTTAAACCTACTTGTGTTGTTTGGCACCATCTGCGGTCAACAACTAAAATAAAAAAATACTGTGATTAAATATACTTTCTTTTGATATACGTAATGTTCTAAGGCTTCAATTTTTTGTTAATGTTTATAGTAGGCCTGTTTACTTGAAACATTAAGATAACCTGTAAGTAGTATCAAACACTGCACAGGGTAGTCGACGTTTTATTTTCACCACGAAATAATGAAGTTATGTAACAAGTTTATCTCAGGTACACTGCCGCAGTCTTTTTACACTGGCAGCACCGTGCCAAAATAGCTTAGCACGTCAAAAGAAAATGGCGCACCCCATCCCCATTTTATCAATGTGTTTCACGGGGGCTGTCAAAATGTACCAAGGGCACCGAAATGTACCTGAAAAAACTAATTACGTAACTTTATTTTTCGAGGTGAAAATTAGAAGTTTATGGTCGCTTATGGTCTGTACCTAAAAAAACAACGCAGGTACTTCGATGCTCAACAACAGGAATGCACAGACCGCGGGCCGCATCCGCCCTCAATTGATCCGATGGCAACCCTTAACTCACAATTCGTTCATGTAATTTTTTTACTCATCTTTTATTCCTTCCCGCAAAATAGAGGACCGACCCTTGTAGAACTTTGCTCTTTTGAGAGACAGAAGTCTAGTTGGCATTGGGTCAGGGTCATCCCAATTCGGAATAACAACTATAGGTATGTTGTTTTTGAACTTGCGCGTCCAGCAATGCAGTCGCAACAACATAGGAGTTGCACTTGAGCCTGCAGGGTAAGATCTGCTTCTGTAAAAACACAAAGCTGTAATAATATTTGTTAAATGAAATAAGTATTTGTGGAAGAAATGAAGTGCGGCCCTCACGTAGTGACAGTGTGGGTTGCGGCTGCGGCACTTAATCTACACACACCTGGTCCATAATACTGCTACTATTTTTCCGACTTTCTTCGTTCAGAAGATACACGGTGGTTTACAACGACCTTTCATCGTCCAGCCATTGATAAAGGGCAAAGGTGGAAGTTGGAGGGAGCGGCGTCCCAGGATTGCACGTGGGAATAGAAAAATACTAGATACCCCTTGCAGTGCAACTTTGGGTTTTGTCGTATCTTTACATTTACTATTGGTCTTCATTTCTCAGAATTTTACACGACGACAATAATCTATCGTACCACCATTTTCATACGCTGTGGTCAGTTTAACACAGGAGGGGAAAATGTCAGCAAAAAATACTATTGTAGATATAAATGTTTTCTTAAAATTATACCTAGCAATTATAAACATTTCGTAACAAGTTTCACCAAAGCAGAGTCACACGCATTTCGCGATGTGTAATATGTGTAACGTGAAACTGAAATTGCCTTAACAGTGTTCGATGTACGTTTTGTGAAAGCGCAGAAAGGGACCAAACTGCTGAATTCTGCAAACGCTGAATATCGACCGCTGCGAGAGACACCTCTGTGCCCCGCGCCAGGTTCAGCTGGCCTCCGTAGGCCACGCAGCGACAATTACTGTTCCAGCAAACTCTGACTTCACTGTTCACTACCACTCAGTTCTTTTAGCACAAAAACGAAAGAATTTCAGGTTTTTTTTTTTTTTACAATTATCGGTGTTCGGGACAGGTTGAAAGAGGACTGCGCAGGGATTCTGCTGCAGCCTGAAAGATATCTAACCAGTACCGGTCGGAGCTCATTCACTGTAACTGCTGAACACTAGATCTTTACGTCCGTCGGGGGATTTGAACGTCAGTTCTTGCGAATGCATATCAGGGGGTCTGTAGCTTTATGTCACATCGCTCGTCTGCATGACTTTCTTACAGTGACACGCTTTTCTACCAATGCTGTTGAGCTAAAGAACACAACATTTCACCATGGTTTCCATTATGGTACACGAGAAACTGATCGTACCGAACACTGCACTCGTTAAATAAAGTTTACACATCATTGAAACAAATACCACAAATTTCCACCACCAGACAATGGAAAAATATCAATTTTTTTTTAGGGAGCTAGTGCAGTATAATTCTTATTCTTCCGCGTCCTACTCCACTTGCGAAGAGTGTAGGCCATCTGACCACCTAAAGCTTGCAATGTGCTCGGTAGTACTACTTTCAGGGGTAAGTTACTTCTGATAAACTAAGACATTTTTATTGTTTTCCACTCCGCCACTTCAGCTACCTTGTTTATTACTAATTACAAAAAAATATAATCGCTTCTAATTCTTCGTTCCTATCAAGCGTGATTTGTAATCCCTCAGAAAGGTTGGCACTACTTCAGCTTTTCCCCTTGTTTCCAATATCTATGTTTCGTTTCAGTAAATCAGTAATGACATACTTCAAAACGTATAAATATTAGTTACATAGTATGAAATTAAAGGATAACATATATTTGAGATAGTTTCAAGGGGACACCCGTTAAAGAGAAATACCCGACAAAACCAAATAAGCAAACCTTCCATTCAGACTCTGTGGTTACTTTATCTCACGAGCAGCAGAACAGAACGAAAACACAGACTTGGCACGAATTTTAGTTGCGGGAGCGTGTATTTTTATACAGAAAAGCCAAACACGATATGTTATAATACGTCGGTACCGAAAATTGGAAGTAGGAAAGAAGCAGAAGAGAATTTGAAACATTTTTTGAAGTTCATATTGGATCAGGCAGCCGCAGATCCCACTGCTAAGGAAGTAATATTAGAATACAAACTGCTGCGCAGCTAGAAGGCCCTTCCACATGCAAGTAAAATGGAATAGGAGCATGGTGAACAAAACGAAATGCCTGCATTGAAACTGCGAAGCCGCAACAAAATAAGAGGCGCTCTGAAGAAGAAGTACCTTACGACAGGGCGAGGTTATGGAAACTGTAAATGGCCAATGACAACGCGACGCAGCCGTATGCAATATTTTCCTAACGGTAGAAAGTAACTTTTACTTAGTATCTAATAGCTCCATGTTTAACAACTACCTGACATGGATAAAAATATCATTGTAGTGTGATTTAAATTTGTTGATATCTGAAATTTCATGTCCGCAGTTGTCACGACAAGTATGTTTGCTGGCGATAGAAAATCGCCTTAAAGGCGATCTCCCACAAAAATTATGTAAAAAACCAGTAATTCACTTATAGTATTTCTAAGTACTTCATAAATTATTATTTTTCCATTAGGGTCGGAGCTACTGATGCTCTGCTACAACAACAACAACAACAACAACAACAACAACAACTACTACTACTACTACTACAAGGTGACTCCTCAAATGACCCTGAGCACTATGGGACTTAACATCTGAGGTCATTAGTCCCCTAGAACTTAGAACTACTTAAACCTAAGGACATCACACACACATCCATGCCCGAGGCAGGATTCGAACCTGCGACCGTAGCGGTCGCGTGGTTCCTGACTGAAGTGCCTAGAACCGCTCGGCCACTTCGGCCGGCGGTGTCTCCTCGAACTTGGAAAAAAAGAAGAAGAATCCCTGAGAAAGGCATCTACTGATAGATTACCAGTGAACGGTGAGGGGGAGGGGATATTTGCACATATATGCAGTAATTTAATCGTTTTTTAAACATCGGTAATTTATATGGAATAATATTCATATAATTAACCCACTTTGAATTATAAAGTATTTTAAAATTGTGTTTTATAAAGATCTGTACAACTAAATTCCAATGCTAGACACACAATTCCCCGAGATTTAACGAAATTTCTCCTTCTCCTTCTCCTTCTCCTTCTCCTTCTCCTTATTATTATTTCTTTTCTTTCTCAGATGTTATGTCTGGTATCATCACCATCACCACCACCATCATCATCATCACCACCATCATCACCACCATCATCACCATATTATTTCAGGGGAATAGTTTTAAATTTAGCATCTCACTACCGTCCCACCTCTGCTTTGCATCCCCACACGGCCTCCAGAAAGGCAGCTGCAAGTTCCGTCCCACGCTATGACCGTTGCGCAAGAAGAGTGGCACATTGTCAGAAAAGCGTATATGTTCCTCCGGTTTCTTCCGCAGAAACAATTCTGCTGCGGCACAGATGCATCACAGTGTGGGAATGAAAATACGCGGCAAATGGGACCTTTCTCCGAATTTGAAATACGGGGGACAGCACGGGGATTCCTGTGCACACATCTAAGGTGCACACAGATTCACCGTAAAGCTCCGGCTTTAAAAGGGCAAAACGCAGTGTCACGCCCAACAACTTGACTCAGGCCGTACACAGACTTGAGTGATGCTGATTGGCCACATAGTCTAGTACCTGTACCATGAAATTTCAATCTTTCCGGCAAGCTGAAAGAATATCTGTCGGGAAAGGGATTTTCGAACTTCTCGAGAGGTTTCCTGACAAGCAGCGCGTTTTATTTATAGACACTTTGTGAATACAATGTAACTTGAGTGTGTAAGTTTGAAGTGTAGTGCAGCATTCAGTAAGGGTTACTTGCCCTACTTCAGTAGTCTGTAGCCAACTTTTTGATGTCCCCACCTATCTACGGTCGAACAACTTGTCTGTCGAAGCAGTAACGAATTATATACAAAAGCCTTCGTGAATAAGTCTATTAGATAAACTCATACCAGAATCTCTTCAATGGCTTCGGAGATTAGCCTATATATAGAAAGAGTAAAACGCGGCAGGAAACAATTTATAACATGTATCAGTACCTCGGGAACGAACTGACCGAAGTACTTGGTCGGCTATCAAAATACCTCACGAACTCTTAACAAGTACGAAGTTTAAAATCTCTACCTCGTGCAAAAATCACGCTTATGATATAGCTCAGGGTTTCCTAAACTTTTCCTCTGACGGAACACCTTGAGAATCCTGACACTTGGATGGTAGTCCTTGTTTATTTTGAAGGTTAATAAATTTTTTAAAAATGACAACCTTTTTATTCAGTGGTTACTTCAACTTTACATCAAAACTAGTAACACCGAAGTAACAAAATTTTATAAAATAATTAGTATCGTCAAAATGTTGGGAGCAGTTATTCACTTCCGCGGAACACCAGTGTACTGTGGAACACAGTTTGGGAAACCCTAGTATACTCTATACGATTTATCTAAAAATGTGAAAATTCATTTTTAATTTTATTTTGGAGCAGAGTTGTGTTTTTCTTGAAATATGAGAAATTTTCACATCATGAAAATTCCCTACTTGGGAACTGGCAGGAATTATGCTTTGCATAGTGGAAGTGGCAACGATGGGAATCAACAGCGGCAGGTGCACATTGATGTACTGATGGTAGGAGTCACAATACGCTCACTGTTAAACGTCACCCAATTTAAATCAGGCTAAAGTGACTGTTCATTCGTTTGGTTGGAGCAGTGAGAGAAGTTGGCTACAAAATTGATCCGCTGACAACTTAATGACTGCTACTGACGGTATCCATCAAATTACGCACGCTGAAGCTGCCTTATCGGCTTTACGTCACTAAGAAATATGCACGATTTCTGAAGCTGACTGAATAACATTGACGGAACAACAGAAGCTTAATACAGATCAGAAGTGCGTATTATAGTGTAATACTACACTGATGTAAACCTGTCGCTTCTTCTGACAGAACGCCCATATCCGTAAATGTATTGATGATGATGATGTTTGGTTTGTGGGGCGCTCAACTGCGTGGTTATCAGCGCCCGTACAATTACCCAATCTTTTGCTCAGTCCAATTTCGCCACTTTCCTCGATGATGATGAAATGATGAAGACAACACAAACACCCAGTCATCTCGAGGCAGGTGAAAATCCCTGACCCCGCCGGGAAACGAACCCGGGACCCCGTGCTCGGGAAGCGAGAACGCTACCGCGAGACCACGAGCGGCGGACAAATGTATTGATGAAGCTGTTACCAGTACTTATCGTTATATGCTACGGCGTGCAATTGCAACGACGCCGAATACGCTGAACAGCTGCAGGGAGAAACGTACCTGGCAAGCAGACGCTGCGCAGCTAGGACAGTGGACCAGCGCTCGCTCGAGTGCACCGGCGGCTGCGAGCTATCGAGTGGCAATTCGGCGCGGATGGTGCGCCGCTATCGACCACGTACCGGGAGGCGCAGCGGCGGTGATCTCGAGTGCACTCGATACGCGTCACAGACTCCGTGACGTCACGCCAAGTACCCCGGGGGCCCTGCGCTTCATTATCCCTGGCTAGTCACCCATTCTATCGCCTCCGCGGCGTCTCTTAACAGCCCGACGTCTGCCACAAACAAGTACTCCGCCACGCTAACATTTGAATAGCGAATCAAGAGACCTTTCGGCTAACAGGTGCTATTTTTGTCGTGGAACAGGACAGACGTTTTTCATCTTCCACAGCATTTGCGGATGTAGAGATGGTCTACACAACAATGTGGAATAGGGCAGGAGATAATTATACAGAATCGACACAAATAAGACAAGCAGAAGATTAAACCTATTTTCGGATTGAAGGTGTCTTACCTTACCTCCTAACATGCAACAGCAGCGTCCAATCCAGCTTGCGGCTAGTTGTTTCAACAATGCGTTACTACAAGAAACAGACGTAAGTCTCAATTTCACACTCTTCAGTATATGTTACAGTTTACCGCAAAGGCAATGGTGGTCACGCAAGCTCTGCAGTTTGTCAGGCCGCTAGGACCGAACGAAATCATGATCATGTCAGACAATTTACCGCGATACTTTAGTATCAAGCTGCGCCAAAATTACAAAATCTTGTTTTAACAAAGGTATCGTACCTCTACAACTCTGCGTTATTATGTCTGTTCTACCCAAACAGACGTGAGGTGGCGTATAATCTTTTCTTCAGTCTCCCAGATGGAATGGTCAATATTTATAGATATGACACGTACGACCATTCCAAGAAAAACAGTCTAGTAAACAAGGGTCGTACAATGCGTACCTTAGCAATTATTAATACTACATCTTTAATATTGTGCAACTGATTTCTACTGCAAGCTCTCTGCTTTCCACATTTTGAAAGGTGGTATTACAGGCCAAAACAAGAGAAGAATGTCCAGTAAACATTGAGATTTAAGTGCGTAACTTAAAAGTTATGAGCACTTTTTCATCTTCGCTGCTATGGAACATCTCTTGCACAGAATTAGTGTTCGTAGCTCTTAAGCCATGCATTACAGAACCCACATTTAGCAGCCTTTTTAGCTCTGAATGTTCCTTCCTGTCAACATTACTGAATACTGACCATTCCTTCTGTGACACCCTGTACATTAACAGGTCCACTGTAAGGTGATCATTCCTTTGGCTTTCGTATGTCATCGATGTGCGCATCACAGAGAGCAAGCTACGATACTGTTAAACGATCTTTGGTCTTGTCGTGGCACCGTCTTTGCCTCTGTGCAGCCTGATGCATTCTTAGTTGAAGTGTGGTAGTCGATGGACGTATTCAGTAGTGCTGTGTTGACTTGTGATTGTATCTGTTAGATGAAGAATATTGTGAAGGACAGCAAGGATGAGTAAGACAGATGTACTAGAAAGTGAAGAGAATATAAATTTCGAATAACGTTATGTTTCGAAGAGCAAGAGTTTGAAGTAAGATTGCAGCACTGCGCAGCCAGAAATGATTGTCAGCTAGTTAACTTGCTCAGAGCTGAGAGAAAGACCTTCCCATTTCCCTGAGTCATGCCTTAACATAGTAACTTATTAAGCTGTTTGCTTTTTATAGAAATTCTCTGTTAACACTGTTGCTGCTGTGGTCTTCAGTCCACAGACTGGTTTGATGCAGCTCTCCATGCTACTACAGGGTGTTTCAAAAATGACCGGTATATTTGAAACGGCAATAAAAACTAAACGAGCAGCGATAGAAATACACCGTTTGTTGCAATATGCTTGGGACAACAGTACATTTTCAGGCAGACAAACTTTCGAAATTACAGTAGTTACAATTTTCAACAACAGATGGCGCTGCGGTCTGGGAAACTCTATAGTACGATATTTTCCACATATCCACCATGCGTAGCAATAATATGGCGTAGTCTCTGAATGAAATTACCCGAAACCTTTGACAACGTGTCTGGCGCAATGGCTTCACATGCAGATGAGATGTACTGCTTCAGCTGTTCAATTGTTTCTGGATTCTGGTGGCACACCTGGTCTTTCAAGTGTCCCCACAGAAAGAAGTCACAGGGGTTCATGTCTGGCGAATAGGGAGGCCAATCCACGCCGCCTCCTGTATGTTTCGGACAGCCCAAAGCAATCACACGATCATCGAAATATTCATTCAGGAAATTAAAGACGTCGGCCGTGCGATGTGGCCGGGCACCATCTTGCATAAACCACGAGGTGTTCGCAGTGTCGTCTAAGGCAGTTTGTACCGCCACAAATTCACGAAGAATGTCCAGATAGCGTGATGCAGTAATCGTTTCGGATCTGAAAAATGGGCCAATGATTCCTTTGGAAGAAATGGCGGCCCAGACCAGTACTTTTTGAGGATGCAGGGACGATGGGACTGCAACATGGGGCTTTTCGGTTCCCCATATGCGCCAGTTCTGTTTATTGACAAAGCCGTCCAGGTAAAAATAAGCTTCGTCAGTAAACCAAATGCTGCTCACATGCATATCGCCGTCATCAATCCTGTGCACTATATCATTAGCGAATCTCTCTCGTGCAGCAATGGTAGCGGCGCTGAGGGGTTGCCGCGTTTGAATTTTGTATGGATAGAGGTGTAAACTCTGGCGCATGAGACGATACGTGGACGTTGGCGTCATTTGGACCGCAGCTGCAACACGGCGAACGGAAAAAACCCGAGGCCGCTGTTGAATCACCTGCTGCACTAGCTGCGCGTTGCCCTCTGTGGTTGCCGTACGCGGTCGCCCTACCTTTCCAGCACGTTCATCCGTCACGTTCCCAGTCCGTTGAAATTTTTCAAACAGATCCTTTATTGTATCGCTTTTCGGTCCTTTGGTTACATTAAACCTCCGTTGAAAACTTCGTCTTGTTGCAACAACACTGTGTTCTAGGCGGTGGAATTCCAACACCAGAAAAATCCTCTGTTCTAAGGAATAAACCATGTTGTCTACAGCACACTTGCACGTTGTGAACAACACACGCTTACAGCAGAAAGACGACGTACAGAATGGCGCACCCACAGACTGCGTTGTCTTCTATATCTTTCTCATCACTTGCAGCGCCATCTGTTGTTGAAAATTGTAACTACTGTAATTTCGAAAGTTTGTCCGCCTGAAAATGTACTGTTGTCCCAAGCATATTGCAACAAACGGTGTATTTCTATCGCTACTCGTTTAGTTTTTATTGCCGTTTCAAATATACCGGTCATTTTTGAAACACCCTGTATATCCTGTGCAAGCTGCTTCATCTCCCAGTACCTACTGCAACCTACATCCTCCTGAATCTGTTTAGTGTATTCATCTCGTTTACCCAAGGGAGCGCCATCATCATTTAACCATACAGTAAAGCTGCATGGCCTCGGGAAAAATTACGGCTGTAGTTTCCCCTTGCTTTCAGCCGTTCGCAGTACCAGAACAGCAAGGCCATTTTGGTTAGTGTTACAAGGCCAGATCAGTCAATCATCCAGACTCTTGTCCCTGCAACTACTGAAAAGGCTGCTGCCCCTCTTCAGGATCCATACGTTTGTCTGGCCTCTCAACAGATTCCCCTCCGTTGTGGTTGTACCTACAGTGCGGCTATCTGTATCGCTGAGGCACGAAGCCACCCCACCAACGATAAGGTCCATGGTTCATGGAAGGGGGGGGGGCGGGTTAACATTAACACTGTACCCTTCTTTAAATCACTGTTCATTTTGTTAAGCACAGAATTGTTCAGACCAGTGTTATGTATAAAGATCACGCAAAGTTTTGCTCTGTCGTCTCTGAATCCATACTTCATTCTAAAATCGTTGTGTTGAAATATTTCATAGGAATAGTTACTCTCCCCACCCCACTTTTTATCATTACGCATTACCACATGCAACCGTTTGAATATGTATTTAGAAACAGAGATCTAGCTTAGCCGCTGCCTGCTTGCTGTTTACTTTTGTGCTTTCGAGAAATCTGCAACAGTGTTGTCAAGACGCGAGGTAAGTGGAAATTCTAATTAGTGCCAGATATTACGTCAATTACGCATTTAATTTAAAGACAAGTTGCATTCAGATCAGTTACAGTTAAGTTCAAATTAGGTTCTGTTTAATGGAAGGTAAGCATATGAGTTTAACTTTGATAACAATTTGGTGGGGACACAGTTTTGGTAATACGTGGACTTTTATAGAGTGGGAGGTAAAGTTGGGCTAAATTACGTACAGAAACAAAATATAGTGGGGCAGTTACACCATAATAAAACTTACAAAAATACTGCACAAATATTCATTCTCATTTGGATAAGGCTTCAAAGTGGTGCTAAGATTGACCGTTTGCTTTAAAGGTACCGAAATTTAAGGGCATGTACTTCACAACACACGTAAAAGTAATATTAACTCACTAAAGCATCTGTAAACCAGTAAATGGTACAAAAACAGAGTAACAGCCTATAGGAATACGAAACTGAATGATCGCTTAGAATCAACCATAGATAAATCCATGGTATGCTGCGGTTGATTAACAGGATACTGAGAAAAGGCAGTCGGTACACATAAGAGTGCTTGCAAATACTCGTGCATCCGGCCTTAGAATACTGCTCTAGAGCATGAGACCAAAAATCAAAGGTGTAATGGGGATACGGTATGTATACAAAGGAGGGGGGCACGAATGATTACAGGATTGTTTGATTCAGGGGGGGGGGGGGGGGGAAGACGGCACGGAAATACTTAAAAACCTGAATTAGCACACCACACGACTGAAGACAGACGCCCATTATCCCGTGAAAGTCTTTTTACAGAGGAGGAGTGATAAGCCACAGTTGGTACCGTCCGTCTCATAGGCTGATATAAAATTTTTCAACGTACAGTTGGCACACGTCCATTAGTATATTGATCTGATATTTCAGTCAGCCTTCATTTGTGAGCTGAACTACTTATTGTGTGGACGACATGGTTTCATTTCTCCTATGGTATTGTTTTACTCGTGCACATACACCAGCGACATTGTCCCAAAGCTTGATAATACTTCAGAAGTGTGGTTTTCCCTTTTCTTGATAGACGGATTTTACTATGAACGAGTATTTTTTTTGTTATACTCCTTACTTTTCAAATACCTCATTTATAGATGGCTGCTTGTAGAGGGGTATGTCAACAAGCAGAAGAAAGTAGTGCAGCTGGCTTCAGAGCAGTTCGACGGGAGCGATAACTGCTATCATTCAGACGATTCTTATTTTACTGAAGGTCACGTATCAGATTCCGACCATGGCAGTGACTATGAAACTAATGCGAATGATATTCTCAACGCGTCCGAGAATGAACAAGGTGGTGTTGACTGTTGAGAATAGGGAAAACGAGAACATCGAAATCTATATAACTTATCAAAGAAAGATGAATTGTTTCACCTCTAGTTCCATAGCACCCAAATGTACTAAGATACCGCACAATAAAAATTGTCTTCGTGGCTAGACTCCGTCCATTAGGTGGTGATAGAGACCCAGAAGGAATGAGGCGTTTGTTTTTCAATACGGATTTTGGATAAGGCTGTAGCACATACCAAATCAAAATTGCAAAACGTAAGGAATAAATTACAGAATCCTTCCTTCTCCAATTATAAAGAGACATGATTCTATGTTCCATTATCAAGTCTGTACTTGGAAACATTCATCACTTTTTGAAAATGACTGTTCTGGATGTCCTATTTTCGTGGTGTGGATTTTTCCTGTTGGCTCTTAAGTCAATAATGCATCTACTCGCGAACAAAGGAAGAGCGATGATCCTGCGGCAGCTGTGGCCAACATTTTCGACATCCTTCCTTTTAACTGTCAGAAGGTATTTCCATCGGGTCTCATACATGTGTTGATGGGAGTCTGATCCCATTTAGAGGAAGATCATATTCAACTAATTTCCCAAGAAATCTATTAAATATGGCATAAAAGTCATGTGCCTCAAAGATGCACATTGATCATATTTAACATGGACATTAAATGCAAAATTTGGGCATCTTAGTCGCCTAGACGGATGTTACTGTTAGCGCCAATTTTTCACATGTTACCGACTAATGATTACGTGAATAATCTAGAAATGTACTTCTGCCCCTCCACGTTTCGCTCCCCTAGCGACCGCGGAGACGAGTTTGACACTTAAAAAGCCGCATAGAGAAGTTAAGACAAGCACTCTTCGCTCGGTAAGTGATTAGAACTGGAAGAAAACTTTGCATGCGCATAATGTTCTCTGCTAAGTACTTCAGTGATTTGCGATCTAAGCATTTCGAAGCTGATCATCGCTTGTGTAGGGAAACAGATTGCAATCAACAATAACATAATACGTTCATTTTGCTGTCTACTACGTATTAAAGAGAGCGTAATTACCCACTGCTTGTGAAAGTTTACCTCGACGGGTCAGCGCTTTGTTGGCTTCGGTTCCTCAGTCTTCCCCGCTTTCTCGGTAATGCTATTAGTGCGAGCGTTGAGTGCGTCTACGACAGATCTGCCTTTAACATGGTTGCTGCCATTAGGCATAAGCACGCTCTTACGCTTCGTACAATCGCGAGGTTTTCTCTGAACTCATTAAACATTTCGTTATAACTTTCGTTGCACACCACAGATATCGTTTGTACACACCGATGTTGTAAGGTGAATGAACCGTTAAATTCACTTGCGCCAGCGACTTCGATCAGACAAGTTTATTGATAGCGGGACGAAAGGCTGCTCGTCTCGAAATCGTCACCGATAGGTTATGAATACTTTCAGTTATCATTGCTCAGACCAATATATCTGCAAGCAAAAGAAGAGTGGAAATGTCCAACGTTCTAAGCGCCATTTTTTCACTAAGAGTTGAACTTATTCAAATGTAAAATCACTGAGTAAACGTTTAAAGCGTTCACTACTAGTTGGCGCATTGCATTTGTGCCAAGAAGTGCTTTCCTCAAGAGTTTCAGGTAGCAAGCGTCAAAGTCTCCTCTAATCAGTTGTGTGGCAAGCAGAGTGCAGATAAGCTTTAGTCTGTATCAATGAAACACCTCTGTGGTGGAAAGAGGTAATTTCAGTTAAAAAGCAGTAAAAAAGTTTAAGTGAGCCAATAGAACAATGTGTGTGTGTGTATATATATAAAATATTATGAAAAGCCAATTCTTCCTCAATTGGACTTTGGCGATATCTGATCCGAGAAGGGATTGCTGTAGAAACATTCTTTCTTGAATTTTCTTACTTTGTTGACTGTAGTTCTCTCAGTTCAAATATTACTGCTGCATTTCTGTTCATGTATGATCACAAAATTTGGTGCCTCATTGTCAGTAGCACTTTAAACATTTTCTTACTAGTGTACACACACACACACACACACACACACACACACACACACACACACACACACTAAATAAATAAATAAATAGAAAAAACACCTGAAAGCAAAACGTAAGGACGTTGGCAACACTTACAAAAACGGATGACACCATTCAGAAAATAGCAGTTAAATGAAAAAGATGTGGAGCGTGCAAACGGTGTTCTTCTTTTGAACTATTATAAGTAATAAAATCTTTGAGGCTTGCCGATGACACTGATTCTCTCAGAACAAGTGGATTAAATTAGGAAATGACACTAAAAATAATGCGTTTTGCCATTTGCGCATCAAAATAACTCATGAAGACAAAAGAAGAGAGGGTATAAAACACCGATTGGTAATAGCAAGGAAACCATTTCTGAGGACGATAAATTTGTAAACATCGAATATAAATTTAAGTATTAGTGTGCCTTTTCAGGAAAAAAGTGTCTTGAGTGTAGCCTTATACGGAAATGAAACGTGGACGACAAACACATCAGACACGAAAAGAATAAAAGGTTTTGAAATATGGTGACAGAAAACTCTGACGATTACACAGATGGAGGTACTGTATCGAACTGGGGAAGAATAATATTTATGGAACAACCGGACTAAAATGAATCATTTAGGAGGACAGATTCCGAGGCATGAAGGAATCGTTGACTTCATAATGGAAGGGAGTGATTGTGAAGGGGGAAGAAACGTAGGCCAAGGCATGGCCACAGTAAGCAGACTCGAAATAACTAAGGTTGCAGCGGATATGCAGAGATGATGAAGATAGGTGTATCAAACCAGTCTCTGGACTGATGATCACAACGACAATTAGTTCGTAATTATTGTATCAATTCTTCAATGCGATAACGTACCAATTATTTCAGATACGGTACCGTTGATTTCTCGTGAAACACAAACTCACAGAGTGGTTGTTAGCACGGCGATTCTTCTTAACGCTAGCTCCAAATTAGCGACCATACATTGTCACACGAACTTTGTCTTTTTGTTCTTCACATGCTGCAAAGAAAGAAGTCTTCTCCTGCTAATTATGGAAATGATTAACCGGATGACTATATGGAGTTGTCCAACAAATAGATGCACCATTCAACTGTCGCCGTTTCTTGTTACTTGTGATTTTGTTTTCAGGTTGGTATGTTAACTACTCACGGTTGGCAGTCAAAGCACTGGTTTATCACATAAATATGATGCACTGATGAGTATGTTAAATGAAGTATCTTCAGCGCCGTGCTGATATTTTGTTAATACTTACATCGTTTCACGGGTTACGCCGCTAACTGCGATTCACACGAAATCAGCGTGCCAAATTGCTGCTAGAGAGTTTATCATCTATAGTAGTGCTCTCGCCGGAAGAGATTTTCCGCGATGCATAGAACAGCTCTGGAAAAAATGGAGGTATCTTCCAAATTTGAGTTAATCTGGGAGCATCAACTTTACTAGGTCGTAACATATTCTAAGGCTTAATAAACCCAAGACACGTATTCGCACTATATAAACTTTATTACGATGGCTATCCAATAAGAAATAGCAACGTTAACGTTTTACGTCCTCTCGACGACGGGGTCATTAGAAAAGGGTCCGGAATGTAATATCAGGTGGACTATAAGCAAAATTGCGCAGTACTTCGCAGAACTTTATAGAAAAATGATAAAATCTATACCGTTGTAATGCTTTCTGTATAATCGCCTTTTATGATGAAGTTACGATTGAAGTCCTTCAAAATGTCCGTTGCAAATGAAAATCGCGTCAGTTAAAGCCATTCTTAAAAGGATCTTAATGAGGGGGAAAAAAATCTCAACGCTGTCGACATTCTTTGCGGAACGATTTATACACAAGCAGATTACGGTGAGATGATGTGCACCATTTGACGTCTTTCGTTTAAAAATCCAACAATGCAGCAGCCAGGAAGGCCACGACTACTGTTTTTCTTTTTGGGACCTTACAGGAACTTTGGTACTAAATTTAATGAAATCTGAAATAACAATTACAAAGCTTACTGCGAGACGTCATGGAAGAAGACGCGGTATGCAAATAAAAGTCGCAGATTCTTCATTTACGCAGTTATTCTGAATAAATGTTACGCCGAAATAAGTACTGTAGCGTCAGGTCAGATGTAACGTTCCTGAACATCCATCATCCATCATCCATCCTCCCCCCCCTCCCCCCTCCCCTCCCTCTTTCACCACTTTTACACACGCGCGGGTTTTCTTCTTTTTAGCTTCTCAAAACTCCACTTAGAGTTGTTATACATTTTCCTCTTCCTCCAGGAATTTATTTAGATGTATTTTTTCAGTTATTTTTTTCACGCATTTTTCAACGAGTCCATACCGCAGCAGACTTCCATTTTGATTTTACATGTCTTCTGCGACAATTATTTCTCTGGCCTCTTCATTTACGTAAGTGGCAGGGATCTCAACACAATGACTCCAAAGCTCAAGCTGTAGAATTTTAGGCGAAAGGAATTTTTCAACCAGTTACGAGTTGCGATAAATACTTATCTGACAGCTAATTACGTAGGGAAGTAATCTGGACATTTAAGGTGTTTTAAACACGTTCTGTTGAACTTTGTATTTTCTTTCTAAACTAGCGGAGATAACTTTCCGGACAGAGCTCCAATGTATCACAATAATGTTTAGCCTCAAAACGAGCTTGTAATTACATAATGCAAACAGAGGTGCGGCGAAACTGTGGGACAGCTCGCCTAGGCGGCAGCGGTGCAGGCAGCTATGGCGCGCGCTTAGGGTGCCACTTGATTCAGGACAATGGCGTAAACACAAAAGCTGGCCCTCGGCAGCGCTGCGCTTACAAAGACGTCGCCGCTGCCGTTGTTTCGTTCATTTACTTGCGCCGCTATTCAAAGTCGCGCCTCATGCGAGGTTGCTTCCACATGAGGCTGATGTTTTCCATTCCGAAATAATATGCTGCACCAAAGTTCGATACATCTGAAGACGGATTTGTCTGTCGATCGATAGATCTCTAATGAAAGCGCGGTGCACTGTGTGTGTGTGTGTGTGTGTGTGTGTGTGTGTGTGTGTGTGACAAAGGCCAAATACGCAAATTCCAAACCGATACTGTAAAGCTCCGGGGGTGGAAAATGGCCCAATGGCGCGCACTAGTGCGCTCAAAAGCTAAGAGGAGACAATGGTGGTCATTCTGACGGAATCCGTGTGCCGCTCAATGCAGTGGAAGCTGATGTAAAAGCTTTCACCGAAATCTGTTCAAGCTTCAGAGGCCCGGCGGTGTTTGCTAATGCAATGACACTGCACAACGGAGAAACAACACGACTGCACTCTCGATACTGTTTAATTACCGGGTGACGTTCCGTGCAAAACCAAAATAGCGAATCCGATGAACATACAAGTACGCCTTAGCACCTGAAGGTTTTACGAAGAAGTTCGCGGCAGGAACAGTTTCTCGGATCTACTAAATCTTTAGACAGAGAAAGTGCTACGCTCATAAAGACGTACCAGACTGTCTTAATTTATAAACAAAACACCTTTCTTACTGCAATGATCAACTTGAATTTCGCAGACGTGTATCAACTTTCATATGACAGTAGTATTTTCTAGATGTCATGGAATACATAACTTCTGTTTCCATATCACCAATCACAGATTTATAACAGGTCACCTTAATTTTTTACATAAATGAAATGGTACTCCGTGATTTTTGCAGTCGGTGGTTCACTGACGAACTTCTTCTTAATTACGAAAATGCCACATGCATTCGTTTCGAAAGTTTGTTTTCTTGCTTTTTTCAGTCTGATGACGAGTTTCCAAATAGAATTGGACGTGGATTTTTGAAACTATGACCTCATGGGCAGAAAAGCAGAAGTCCGGGCAAAAGGTGTCTGTAAGCAGCATTTTATTTTTGTAAAAAATAGAAAGTCGACTGTTTTAAATCTATGATCAATATAGGTATGAATACTGTACTATAACATCCACTGAAGAAACCTACCGTGTAACGGCTAAAGCAGTCTGCGAAATTCAATACCAATATTGCACCTAGGAATATTTACAAATCAATTGCGGAAAATGACTATACGGATAAATTTCTTTTACTATTGTTCGAACAGAAGGGTATATTCAACCCATTATCCGGAAGTGAACACAATCTTTCATTAGATTACGTTTCAGTCCATTAACACTGAGGCAATCCAGCTTCCGTTCGACACGGATCCGTTTACCATTCAGATTTGCTAGAAAAGCGTTTTCTCTTAATACATTTCAAGTGATACGAATTTATGTTTTTACTTCTTTCAGATTTACGAACTAAAGGCATTAGTTACAGAAGAAGTTCGGGTACGGCAACTAGGGGAAGGAAGTACGTTTTATCCATTTCAAAGAAATCACAGCATTGCTCTTCGAAACCGTGGATATCCTACATATGGAACGCTGCTCCTTCCGAAAGCGAATCTGGTAATTTGATCACTTCGCCGCGTTGCTGTCCAGTACTAGAATATCTATGGATAATTCACAAAATCTGACAAACAATGAAAATGTTTAGCTGGTATGAAGTGGTAAATAACTGGTCGTAATATTATTACCTCAGTTAGCTACGTGAAACCTTACTGTCGAATTGTGTGCTGAAGATGAAGACCGCAAACTCACAGGTTTAAAGAGAGACTAATCCAATACGGTCGGAGAAACAAGAAAATGGTCTGGAATTTTTGAAGGTATCATTCAAGAATTACCAATAGTTATTTCGCTTGATCTGTTAAGCTGACCAATCACACACTGTCGACCGGTATTCAAAAAAGCCGTTTGTGTACAGGTTCAACCGTTAAAACTAGATGCCAGGCTTGACAATGGTGGCGCCTTTCATTCAGAGCGGCACAGCCCCTTGGCATCAAAACTAACGGCACATGAAATTTACTCCAGGAATTTTTGGGTCATCTAGGTGTTGACAGGTGATAGCAACACTTACAAAAGAAGTGTTTCCGACAGTCAAGTGATGCCGAGTACGAGAAACAGACATATTTTCCTGTTTGCGTCAGCGGTCCTGTCATCCCATTGTTTCTTGAAACACGGTACGCAGCAAAGGAAGACTACTTCCCCTTGACCTGTATGACTGGCCCACTCTACAAGCGAGTGGAATGACTCCTCGTGCAGCAGACACTGGCCTGAATCCAGATATCAGCGGAGGATTTTCACTGGCTGCTGTCACGGTAACAGCACCCACTTACGCCGCAGTTCTGAGTACAATCTGCTCACGAAACTTCTGCCACTCAAGTTAGAGAAACTTGTCTAGGGCGGTGAACGGTTTACCTCCAACAAGTGGTGTGTTCGTGCGGCAGATCGCTGAACGCAAGTAATTAGGTAGAAAGTGCGCGTTATATTCCAGTGGCCTGAATCTACGATTCAGTTTGCAAGCAGCCACCACCTAGCGTATAATCGAAGAATGCTGATGCGCTTCGCGTGTGCTGCACCATTTAATACGCGCCGATGCACATGTGCAAGAGTTAATGGCGATGACAGCGAACGGGCACCAGTCACAAATCTCGAAGTGACAGTTTATGTTTTTTTATGGCTGCTGTTTGTCTTAATCTAATTTAATTAAGCGATGATATGCGCCGTACACCGTAATAGCAATTATTGAGATGTTTAACTGTAAACCTATAGTTAGCTGTAGTTCATCTCCTCAGCGTCTTACGCTATGGTTAAGTGACACCAGACGTTTGCGTCCTTTTAAATGTCCTTTTATTTTTGCGTTCTCCCGTTATCACGCGAAATAACATTATAAAAAAAATGTTCGTACTGGACTCTGTGGCGTCTTCTTCAAACACTGGCGTACTTTCCCCACTATTAGCTGCTTGCCCAAATTACGATTTTCTGTACACCGCTTTAAGAGACCGCTTAAAAAATAATTCTCTCTTCACCACAGTACATCGCAATTTTCAGAACATACCGGAGTTTAAAGTTATGTCGACCATGAACGGTCAAAATACATAACACGTTTCCAAAACAGATAACGATATCGAAATGGGTTGGGTTGTTTGGGGAAAGAGACCAAACAACAGCGAGGTCATCGGTCTCACCGGATTAGGGAAGGATGGGGAAAGAAGTCGGCCCTTTCGAAAGAACCATCCCGGCATTGCCTGGAGAGATGGAAAACCTACATCAGGATGGCCGGACGCGGGATTGAATCGTTGTGCTCCCGAATGCGAGTCCAGTGTGCTATCCACTATCGAAATGAGGGGGGGGGGGGGGGGAGAAAGACAGAAAGAGAAAGAGAGAGAGAGAGAGAGAGAGAGAGAGAGAGAGGCAGCATTGCTCTACGAAGGCGCACTTTAAACTGCAGGAGAGGGGTCTGGAATGAGGCTTAATTACAAATACCAAAGAAAAATCACACATACAAATATGCCTTAGTTCAGCAACATGTCGCAGCAATCACGAACAAAACAAAGACAATAACTGAAAATAATTATGTGCCGCACGATTGCCGCTGTGGATCAAAGTGAAAAAATTAAAATTGTTTTCGAACGAAGTTTTACTAAACAATGTGAATAATCTACCACTAAATAAAAAAAATCTGAACGCAGAGTACCACACGCACGTCGATGAAAGGCGAATGCCATATTCATTCTTTGTATGTCGGTACTTATATACCGAAGTCGTGGTACGTTGCATATATGGTGTAGCGGCTGCCTCAAATGGAAACGTTTGATCGTCCCTTACGCTACCAACATTAAGTTAATGTCTAATGCATGTATAACACATTTCAAACAGAGTCTAGCGGGTCAACACTTAACTAAACGCTATAAACTCGGCAATAAAAATACTACTTACTGGTTCCAGTAAAACTGTGTGTGTGTGTGTGTGTGTGTGTGTGTGTGTGAGAGAGAGAGAGAGAGAGAGAGAGAGAGAGAGAGAGAGAGAGAGAATTAAGAAATGCTTGCAAATCGGCCCTTCCTCAACAACTCACTGAGATGTCCAGTTATCACATTTTTACATGAGCCTATACAAAATTACGCCAAATCGATCAAATAAATGCCTACGTGCAGCTGAAACATTAAGCCGTACGCAGGGGAAAGAATACACCTATGTCAAAAGGTTGGCTTGAAACTGAGGAGCTGGCAATGTTTCCACAGTGCTGTTCCGCCAACTGTCTGTAAAAGACAATCACGCCTTTAAAATTATTAAGAAACCAGCACACGTGTCGATCAGCTGGAAAACCGCAACAACTTTCTGAGAAGTTAACGGCACTACTTCACTCTTTTCACTGATTCGGCATATTTTCAACATTATGTGCTAGTCGCTGAAGGCATCTATGCAAAATGCTAGTTTGAACCACTTTTAATACCTTTTTCTTACCGTACCAAAGGAAGTCTTGACATTAGGCTGGCGTGCTGACATCAACCACCACAGAATTGCTTTAAGAGAACCATGATTCTTACTGCGAATCAGTCTAGCAACCAACAACGAAAGAGGTAGCTTATAAAAGCCGCATTCGGGCGATTCTTGAGTAGTGCTCGTCACTGCGGGACTTTTACCAATTGGGATCGACAGAGGTGGTAGGAAAGACGCACAAAGGAGCAGCGCTTTTCCACACAGATTCGAAACTGAGCGCGAGTGCATCACAGATATGCTCGTCAAACTCCAGTGGCTTACGGTACGAGAGAGATCTTATCTGTCATCACGGACATGTTTACTGTTAACACTCCGAGAAGAATTAGGAGACGTGTTTCTTCCTTCTACATACTGCTCGTAAAATAACCATGATGAAAAACTGTCCCTGAATATAATTAACATATATCACCTAGTAATCATAAAGAAAATGGACAGGCCTTTTTGTGACGTTTCGTTATGTATTCAAAACGTATAACGCTTATGTGAATAAAACAAGTATCATTCGGTGTCGGGAACAACATTTAGCTCGACAAGAAGAGTTTACACGCAGTCTCTACTTAAGAATACCGCAGAATGACTCCAGATGGAAGAGAATACCTGCAACTATTGCCAAACACGTTTCGTTTTATGTTTTTCACAAAAGCAGTTTGTTTCCTCTATGTCCTTCAAGGATGATAGTTCAGAGAAGAAATTGTGTGTCACCTTCACGCTCTTCCACCTTTTCATTAAATAACATTCACGCGGAATGTATCTGTCAGGAAAATATTTCAAAAGTCTGGACACGGCAGGATCTTTCCACAAACGCTGGACAATTTGTCATCCTATCGCCCGTTTCATGTTAGATAGTAAACTCTGATATGAAAGCGGACAGACAAAAAGCTCTGAACAATACTGTGCGCTTTTATTTGGTACTCTTACTCATCTCGGCGAATAAGTAAAGGCTGAACGTAAAAGTTAACCAATAATCGCTTAAGAAAAAATTTCAAAATAAGCGTTTCAGTTCTTGTCTCAACCCCGATTCATTCATTCCCCTTACACAGTTCCTTAGGCCGAAAGTTAAGCGCAACATTTGAGAGACGTCCGACATAAAATACATAATAAAGTAACACCATGAATAGTTGGTGTAAACGACGCGTTCGAAACATGGGGTGACGGTACACTAATCACTCATGGTCACACTTGTGATTCAGGGTACGGAAGTTTTATTCAAACATACTATGAAGATGCTGCAATATAAATCTGGGAAGATATTACAGCAAAGAAACAGAGACCATTCTCTGTAGCCATTCGAATGAACGAAGCTACGTGCCTTATTATCCACACTTTCTCCAAGACTTGGGCATAGGTTGGTAATGGTCATGTATGTTTCGTGTCAGTGCTACTGTGGTCACACAAAGTGTGACCCTAATTGCATGAACTAGTTGGAGCGGTGACGAAATCACGTGGTTGCTTCGTTATCTATTTATACGGAGCTCATCTTCGATCTGTCCTCCACGCTCAATGTTCACAAGGGGACCGTACGAACATAGTCTCACCGATTTGATTCATACTGACAGGGAACGTAGGGCGTGACTAGGGCTTCAACATATGTAAAGAGGAAGATACGACTAAACAGTTACCCAGAAAATCGAATTTTAAGATTTTAGGTTTTCCTATAGTATTTAGTAGTACAGGGAATCCGCTGCCGAGCGAGTAAGCGCTTCATTTTAATAGGCATGAGGTCGCTGGATCGATTCTCGCTGCTGGCACTTTTTTCTTTTCCACGTAATAACTACAGATTTATTATTACTCTGCAAGGTACCAGACTTCATCCTGGATGCCCTCTTGCTACACTGACGATCCTCATTTTGTAATCCTGCGGAATTTTCGTTTGTTTCTCCTCGGGCTCATGATGATGAAGCAACTTCAATATCTACAGATCACCTCCATCGATTTCCTGCTTGTCAGTTAGTTCGTCTTCTACCACGAATTGTATACCACTTTGTACTTCAAAACAGTTGTGAAGTATTTGTTCTCCAATACCCATATGTTCGTGTGTTATTGCTGCGATAGAATTCAAAGCGGCGAGAGTGTTTTTGAGAAAGAGCTGATGACTATTCACAACTGCCATTTTTGGTCGTATTTTTTAAACTTCACTGTAAAGCGATTCGGCTTCATAATCAAGTTTACTTTCTCTTGCTGAAGAATTATCAGACACATCACTACATTTACTGGTAAAATCAGACATCTTTGAGGGTTGGGAAGTATCTGCCTCGGGGGCTAGTATCTGGGTTTGTGAACGCCGTCCCCTTTCTCCCTCCTGTTTCTGGTGGATCAAAACTGCCTGCATGAATGCCGGTAAGACAGATTCACAGGGTGAGTTATATCTGGACGTATACTATTAAAAGGGGCTCAAGGTGGCTTGGAAAGTACTTTCAGGAACACATTTACAGAACTTTAGAGAAGAATCTGATTTTTCAGCGTGAAGATTATTAAAATAACAGAAGATTCATTAGATACTGGTAATTTGCACAGTCATAATAAATCTGTCAGACTTACGTAGGAAGGAAAAAAAGAAGTGCCAGCATCGATATTCGATCCACGGACAAGTTGAATTTGAACGTCCACACAAAAGTCATATTCACGTCTGAAATTGTCAATTTTTTCTCGGAAATGATTGAGAGTTGTGTCTTCTCGTTTTGATACGTTGAAGTCCTAGTCGCGTCCTCCGCACACCCTGTTAATACGAATCAGATCTGTAGGTTGGTACGGTCCCCTTTTTGGCTGCACTGTTCGACAACGGACGTCGCCGGATCGAGTCCCGTCTTGGGCATGCGCGTTACTTTTAAAAGCGCCGATACTGTCTGTACCTCCGTTACTTGCTGAGCTAATAACAGGAATGGCCACTTGTGAGTATGATTTTAAAAATATCATTGCCCATTATCTGACTGGCAGAATTGACTCTTTTGAACTTAACGACTCAGTCACATGCAATCCAAGGCCCTACAGCATATTTAGCATACTGTGTCTGAAACTGTGAAACTGTCGGACGGTGACCCGTTTTAGACACACAAAAAATTCAGGTGACTTACTTCTTCCTCCTTTTCTGCACGCAGACAGCGGAGCGGCGATGATTTCGTTGTCATAACACCAAGACAATTTACGCTTTGAACTACAAACTTCGTTGGTGGAACTATTAAAAGTAAGGAATTAGCACAGTACTAACTACGCAGATGTTGTAAAAAATGCGATTAACCTTTTTACTTGCCCTCTTATTTTTGTAAGCAGGGACGTAACAATGCTGGGTCAACCAGGGCACTAACCCGGAGCACCGAGGCGCCAAAAATAAAAGTAAAAATAAAAGTAAAAAGAAAGGAAAAATTAAAATGGGCAAATTTGTAGAATAGATCAACTAACTGAAAGCTTTACCTATATAAAAATAATCCAAGATGGCTTTGGAAATCATTCTGATGTAAAGATACGTGAATCGTTCCGTCAACTTTCGCCAGCAAACGAAGCCGTGTTCAGTGCTTATACGGACTCTCGGAAATGTTACACCTAAGTGAACTTGAAATGGCTCGATATTTCTGCAATGGACTGCCAACGACTTTAGTCCATACCACGTTGAGTTGCTGCACTACGCCGGGCAAAAGGAGTTCCGACACGATATTAGGACGTATCCCATGACTTTCGTCACCTCAGTGTGTACGGTTGAAGGAGTACATATAGCATTTGCAAGAAGTCAAATATCGTGTTTTTCCAACATGCTTAATTTGACAGCTACTTCCGTGAACAGATTGTAATGTGCTCTAATGAAAATGTAGTAGCAAGCAATTAGATGAAAAAAACAGACCTCAAACTAATTAAAAGAATATGCACTAGATCGAATTCAGTATTCTGGGTACAAAGATTTTTGCAGCTCTGTCCAGTGAATCATAATAATATCATTAACTGCCGTGTTAGTGCTCCAGTCATTGTAACAGCCGCAGGCACTGTAGACTGGCGGGTGACTGCGACATTCTGCAGCCTATGGAGATGGCTACACGTGGAATTTGATAAAGAAAGTACGCTGAAGAGCAGTATCACGACAAAAATTGAAAAGCGTTTACTACCAAATAAATACGTTAACATATTAGCCATATCAACGTTGCTCCAACACAGAACATATTCTTTCAATACGCTTGATCATGTTCGAAGGCAATCAAAACCATCAATGATTTGCTTGAGGCAACTCCTCAAAAGCTGGATATCCTCGCTGTCAACAACGCAGCAAACTTAAGGGAAAAATCACAAAGGATGTTATTGTTAAAATCGATAGGCATAGTTTGTGGGATATTTTAATGTTATTGTTGTATTTATTGATTAATAAGACACTGGATGTACGTCGTTTTTTTTTATTAACATCGACGTTAAAAACATCGTGATGAAATCGAAATCAGCATCAGTGATTTGCCACATCGCGCATCCCTAATTCCGAATTAATACTGTGTAGCTATTTCTGAGGAGTTTTATCGCAATGTTTTTTCGAGCTGACTACATTTTTTGCTAAATTTAAAAGCTGCAACTCAGAACCCACAATGCCACCTCGTTTTGTTCAGAACCTCTGAGATATTTCAAGAAACAGTTGCCGGAAGAGTGCAGAGAGAACGAAGTTTTGTTTTCAGAATGCTCTTATTGTACCTTTACGACGACGAAGCTCTTAACCGACTGTCTCCCGCTGGCTTCATCTCTATATTTCTAAGAAACAGTGGGGGAAAATGGCCTCTAACGAAAAGCTCTCCAGGAGCTGCTACATCGCACTGACGCGCTTATGTATTGGAAAGATGAACGTTCGCAGAGTTTGCGTTCAATTTAAGTGGGATCAATGTAAGTGGGGTACACTCGCGATTTAAAGAACACACTCTCCCCCCCTTCTCTCTCTCTCTCTCTCTCTCTCTCTCTCTCTCTCTCTCTCTCTCTCGCAATTCCGATGAACTTACTCGCCCACACACACACACACACACACACACACACACACACACACACACACACACTTGCAATTCCGATGAACTTACTCGTGTGGCTCACGATCTGGTACTGGTTCAAGCATTTCTAGTTAAGACCACTAGGACAATTTGTAAGTCTGATATCTTTGTTGTAACTGTGTCGAGTAGCTTCACATACAAGACGTCTTCTGTTGTTGTTGTTGTTGTTGTTGTTGTTGATCATGATGATGGAAGATGAAAGATGTGGGGCTGTGAAACACGAGCTCGCTACACTTCTAGAACAGACTGTCGAGCTTAACGTCCACATGCGATGCAACGCTCATTATACAGGTCATACGGCTTCACTCGGCACTATAGTGAGAATTGGAATTTAACAAAGGTCACTGAAGCAAAGACTGGTGATTAAAATCTTTTCACCACTAGGATTCGTAATGATTACCGCAGGGTCGAGCACACTTCATAAAGGATCATTAAAGAGCTAACACGGGAGACGGGAGGGATTTTCATAACATATTTCGAAAAATGAAAGAAAAACCTTTTTGTCTTTTGGGACAAAATAATAAATTAGGCTCGATCGATGAGTGTATGTCAAAGGGATTCGATACGCGATTAGTCCTAACGTTTTACTCATTTGTTTCTCCTTACAATAATTTGTATACCGAAATATAAAAAAATACTCAGATACGCTAACCGTTTAAAATCCACCTTTCCATAATAACTAGTTCGGTAAATCAGTTCTCGTAACGGATGCAGGAAAGAGCATGCTAATTCCGATAGGAGCACGCCTAAGAAAGCGCGATCGTTTTCAAACTAAGCTTGTGGTTGAGAACAGATTTACTCATTAAGATGCAAGGAAAGCAATCGTTTTTGATCGTGTTCCGGTACCCCTATTGACTTTGTACAGTTGGCGAACTAGTTATTTTATTGTTAACCCTGCTTTACTGTAAAGCGATTAGTGACAGACGTAGCCAAAAATGAATGACCACGTTAAAAAAATATTTGAAAATGAAACTATTTAAACGTATGACTGAATTATCTGACGACGATAGGGAACAGAAGTTAACAAATTCAAATGGCTCTGAGCACTATGAGACAACATCTGAGGTCATCAGTCCCCTAGAACTTACAACTACTTAAACCTAAGGCCATCACAGACATCCATGCACGAGGCAGGATTCGAACCTGCGACCGTAGCGGTCGCGCTGTTCCAGACAGACTGAAGTGCCTAGAAGTTAACAGCCTGTCATGTATTATTAGTACAATTTGTTGGAAATGACATGTCTCGCTCAAGAGCGTTATTTCCTCATGATTGGGCAATAAATCGCCATAATGTGCGACATAAATCCCAATAATATGCGACAGTTGGAAAGGAACACGCCTCTGACCCGGCGTTGCGCTTTTCGATGCTAGATATCAGCTCTATTTATTAAAAAAAATGTTGGACCACAACAGTGACGGTTCCGATCGACAACGTGAAGCGTTGCACTGCTTCGGATAAACGAGGAGGAAGATAAACCTCGACGGAGGTCTAGACTGTATAAGAAGCGTTTTTGTTTGCGTTGCGCCACGCGCTGTGTGGGACAAGGCCGGCGCCGGCAGGCAACATCGGGTCAGGGGGGATGCGTGGCAGGCCGTGGCTATGCGGGCTGCGGCTGGCGAACGCAGTCCACGGCCGCTGCGCTGAGGTCGCGGGCAGGGTTGGCTGCTACCCTGACAGATATTGCGGGATTGGCCTTCCTGGAAAATAGACTCCCGATTGAACTTCTATGTATCTAAAATTCCTATTATCCTAAAAGCACAGTACGATGTATGTTACAGTCTGTTCATTCTGCGAGTGTTTAAGAGGCACGTTGTACGAGGTGCATTTAAGTTCTAAGGCCTCCGATTTTTTTTCTCCGGACTGGAAAGAGAAAGAAACATGCGCGTAGTTTTAAAATGATGCCGCGTTCATTGTCAATACGTCCCAGAGATGGCAGCACCGTACGGCAGATGGAATTTTACCGCCAGCGGCGAGAATGAGAACTGTTTTAAATACTTAAAATGGCGACGTTTTCCGTACTTGAACAGCGTGCAATCATTCGTTTTCTGAATTTGCGTGGCGTGAAACCAACTGAAATTCATTGACAGTTGAAGGAGACACGTGGAGATGGAGTTATGGATGTGTCGAAAGTGCGTTCGTGGGTACGACAGTTTAATGAACGCAGAACATCGTGTGACAACAAACCGAAACAACCTCGGGCTCGCACAAGCCAGTCTGACGACATGATCGAGAAAGTGGAGAGAATTGTTTTGGGGGATCGCCGAATGACTGCTGAACAGATCGCCTCCAGAGTCGGCATTTCTGTGGTTTCTGTGCACACAATCCTGCATGACGACCTGAAAATGAGAAAAGTGTCATCCAGGTGGGTGCCACGAATGCTGACGGACGACCACATGGCTGCCCGTGTGGCATGTTGCCAAGCAATGTTGACGCGCAACGACAGCATGAATGGGACTTTCTTTTCGTCGGTTGTGACAATGGATGAGACGTGGATGCCATTTTTCAATCCAGAAACAAAGCGCCAGTCAGCTCACAGGAAGCACACAGATTCACTGCCACCAAAAAAATTTCGGGTAACCGCCAGTGCTGAAAAAATGATGGTGTCCATGTTCTGGGACAGCGAGGGCGTCATCCTTACCCATTGTGTTCCAAAGGGCACAACGGTAACTGGTGCATCCTACGAAAATGTTTTGAAGAACAAATTCCTTCCTGCACTGCAACAAAAACGTCCGGGAAGGGCTGCGCGTGGGCTGTTTCACCAAGACAATGCACCCGCACATCGAGCTAATGTTACGCAACAGTTTCTTCGTGATAACTTTGAAGTGATTCCTCATGCTCCCTACTCATCTGACCTGGCTCCTAGTGACTTTTGGCTTTTTCCAACAATGAAAGACACTCTCCGTGGCCGCACATTCACCAGCCCTGCTGCTATTGCCTCAGCGATTTTCCAGTGGTCAAAACAGACTCCTAAAGAAGCCTTCGCGCTGCCATGGAATCATGGCGTCAGCGTTGTGAAAAATGTGTACGGCTGCAGGGCGATTACGTCGACAAGTAACGCCAGTTTCATCGATTTCGGGTGAGTAGTTAATTAGAAAAAAAATCGGAGGCCTTAGAACTTTAATGCACCTCGTACACGTAATTGAAATTAAAAACTTTTTTTAGTCCGAAAAGAAAAGTTCGTATACCTCCAGTTCACAGTCGTTAAACTTATTCCCATTCACAAGCGAATCTCGAGTCTGTTAAAACAATTGGTTGTTATTACTGCGCATTTTAAAGTTCGTGAAGCTTAATTTCCAAAACGATTCGTCACCGGACAACGAAACTAACGCAGAGCCAGTGCCGTAAAAGAAGCCAAAGTTGACATTGAAAACCATGTTTAATAATAAATGGCGCAAGCTTTACTCATGCCTTCTACAACTACATGACTATTCTCTGCAAGTAACACTTGAGTACCTGGCAGAGGGTTCATACAACCACTTTCAGACTAAAAAAAAGCGCCACATCTCTTCGCGCGAGCTCTGATTTCCCTAATTATATTGCCATGGCCATTTCTCCCTATGTAGGTGGGCGCCAATAAATATTTTAGCATTCGGAGGAGGAAGCTGCTAATTGAAATTTCGTGAAAAAATCTCGCTGCAACGAAGAAAGTCCTTTGCTTTAAAAACTGCCACCCCAACTCGCGTATCTCATCTGTGACGCACTGTCTGCTATTTCGCGGTGCTCCACATCTACCTGTCGTGCTTTTAACTTTTTCGGTGTCCTCCAATACATCAGCGGAGGGCGGACAAACGGTATGCAGGCTGTCTAATAGATTTGCTGTATCTTCTAAGTGTTCTGCCAACAGAACTTAGTCTTTTGTTCGCCTTGTCCATATCATCATCCATGTGATGGTTCCAACTTCAATTGGAACTTACAATTGTTCTTCCTAACTGTAATCACTCGGTATTTATTTCAATTGACAATCTTTACATTTGTATGATTTATCATATAACTGAAATTCAATGGATACTTTTTAATACTGGTGAGTAGGACCTTACACTTTTATTGTTTAGGATTAATTGCCATTTTTCGCACCATACAAATATTTTGTCTAAACAATTTTGCAATTCTATGAGGAACAGTACCACCACAACTGCATCTCGAGAATGTCTTTATTATATCGCACGACTAGCTTCGGCGCGTATTACCGCCCTCCTCAGGTCCCAACAGTGCCAAAAGAGAATTTGATTTTCTTGGGGCATTTACTGTTTTTTTTATTGCACCACGGAAATCTATTACACTTTTGGCAGTGGTGGAACCTGAGGATGGCGGTAATGTGCCGCCGGAACTAGTCGTGAGATAGAATAAAGACATTCTCAAGATACAGTTGTGGTGGTGCTGTTCGTCATATATATCAGTTGAAGTTTCTCGTCATGGCAGTAAGATGGGCATCCACAAATTTTGCAATTCGTTTTGATCTTCTACAGAATTTACTATATGTAAAGAAAAGAGTGAATTGCAAAAATCTAAATATGGCGTTTGGACGAACCATATTTTACAATAACTTAACCATATGCTCTGACGTTCGTTAAGGTTGTCCAGTGGAACACTATGTCAAACACTTTCCGGAAATCTAGGAATATGGAATCTGTCTGTTGCCTTTCACTCATGGCTAGCAGGATATCATGCGAGAACGGAGCAAGATGAGTTTCGCACGAGCGATGTTTTCTAAATTCGTGCTGATTTGTGGACAAGCTTTTCCGCCTCAACGAAATTAACCTATATGCGTTAATTCTAGTTTTAGATGTATCACTATCCATAGAATCCCGGATTTCTTTAGGAAATACTGACAACTCACAATGATAGCGTCGGACGATACCCATCTGTATTCTTGCATCATGTTTTCTAATAGATCCCTCTTGCGCCCTCACTTATTCGTAAAAATATTGTCTGTGTTTGCCCACTGGCCTACATTTCTGTGCTCCCGCTGTTAGTCTGGATCACTTTGGTCGAATGACAAAAGCCTCTTTTCTTTAATCTTCCACTTCATAACTTGCGCGCTCTGCCCGCCTATTTTAACACTACGATGCAGCAAGTCCTTTGTTTCTCCGTGCAGCTGTCCATTGTCCACACCTTTCCGGGACAGGATGACTGGCGAGTTCTTCCTCCCAAGACGCTGCAGATGGCCCTTTTGTGCCCAGTCTTGATGATGTCAGCTTACATTATACGAGGTACGCCACGAGACTTGGGGGACATTCTCTGCGACTACTGCCACTATCACTTTTGGCTGTGTTACCTACGGACTTGTCTCCGCAGCTCTCGCTTTGTCACTGGTCCGTCGCTCAATCAATAACGGTGCTGCGGTTTTTGTCATCCATCCTATTCACAGATGAGTCTACATTTACGAGAGACGGTACCGATAGTCAACCTTTGTAGCTCTCATCTGTGCCCACAGGTATGGTGACAGCGAACCATCGCCGGCCGAAGTGGCCGTGCGGTTAAAGGCGCTGCAGTCTGGAACCGCAAGACCGCTACGGTCGCAGGTTCGAATCCTGCCTCGGGCATGGATGTTTGTGATGTCCTTAGGTTAGTTAGGTTTTACTAGTTCTAAGTTCTAGGGGACTAATGACCTCAGAAGTTGAGTCCCATAGTGCTCAGAACCATTTGAACCATTTTTTGAACAGCGAACCATCAGCACTGGTTCATCCTCTGTGTGTGGATGGGGATTACTGGTGACTGCCCCGTGGGACCAGTATTCTTTCTATCCCGATCCTCGGGCATATCTGCACTCTCTGCGGATGACCTACCCTCCACTGCTGAGCTAAGATGACTGAAAAGATTGTGACACTAAAAAAAGTTGTGACGTTTCTGGTCATTCTATTAGCTAAATTTAACAAGGAATAATTTTTCGTTGTCTGCAAGCAAGGTCCTGTACGGCAGAAAATTTTTAAAACATTTAATGGGGAGATGGGAGGGATGCAGTTCTTTTGCCCCTAACATAGGGTGTGCCATAAGTTAGTTGTAAAAATGTGGTTGGTGCAGTAGTACTAAACAAATGAAAATACACATTTATTATTGAAACACAAGTAAATGTAGAGTTCAATGACCCCACAAAATATGCTCAGAGAGGGTCCCATGCTACTCAAAGCGAACACTTCATCTTTTTATCACTGATTTACAAATTTTGTCGCAAATCTTTCAGGACTATAGGTCTTCAAATTCTGATCGGATTCGTTTTGAAATGTTCTCCCTCTTAAATCTTGACGGAATAAACCTCTTTTATATATTTCAGACTGAAAAATCTATGGGTGTGATCCTGGAAGCTACTCAACTGTACCTCACATGCCAATCCATTCATAAAAGTTTTCATTTAGAAAGTATGTCACAAATCCACAGTATGTGGTACTCAATCTTGTTGCCGTATTGTCCGGCTGCAGATGCTAAAAAAGTGGACTGTTTTACAGTTCTAACAACAGTAAAGCATAATTAGGTAATTTATATGAATTGCAGTGCCATTTTTAAAAAAGCGTCAGTTACCCTACCGATGATAATCTTTTACGATTCACTCACGCCAAGAGACAGTAACCATTTCGTCGCCACACCGGGATTCGTAGAATCTCAGTAAACACAGATGTGGATGTGCACTCTGCCCTTGTCCTTTAAAGTCGTTTCGTCGATATAAAGAAGGCTTTTGTAAAACTTGGGATCCGGTTCTTGTCGGATTGTGTACATATCGCCGAGTTCCATACGTCTTTCGGGATCATCTTCATTTAATGTTTTGAGTAAAGTGTCAGTTTCACCTTTTCCTGAATCATCCGCAGAGTTGTTCTTCCCGTTCCACACTCATTGGATGTTGTTTTGAGATTTGGTTGATGAAGGTTCAAAACACTGCACGACAACGTTAAGATTCTCTTATTCAGCAACATACGAGGGCAGTTCAATAAGTAATGCAACACTTTTTTTCTCGGCCAATTTTGGTTGAAAAAACCGGAAATTTCTTGTGGAATATTTTCAAACATTCCCGCTTCGTCTCGTATAGTTTCATTGACTTCCGACATGTGGCAGCGCTGTACGGAGCTGTTAAAATAGCGTCTGTAACGGATGTGCGTTGCAAACAACGGGCAGTGATCGAGTTTCTTTTGGCGGAAAACCAGGGCATCTCAGATACTCATAGGCGCTTGCAGAATGTCTACGGTGATCTGGCAGTGGACAAAAGCACGGTGAGTCGTTGGGCAAAGCGTGTGTCATCATCGCCGCAAGGTCAAGCAAGACTGTCTGAACACCCGCGTGCGGGCCGGCCGTGCACAGCTGTGACTCCTGCAATGGCGGAGCGCGCGAACACACTCGTTCGAGATGATCGACGGATCACCATCAAACAACTCAGTGCTCAACTTGACATCACTTGTTGGTAGTGCTGTCACAATTGTTCACCAGTTGGGATATTCAAAGGTTTGTTCCCGCTGGGTCCGTCGTTGTCTAACCGAACACCATAAAGAGCAAAGGAGAACCATATGTGCGGAATTGCTTGCTCGTCATGTGGCTGAGGGTGACAATTTCTTGTCAAAGATTGTTACAGGCGATGAAACATGGGTTTATCACTTCGAACCTGAAACAACACGGCAATCAATGGAGTGGCGCCACACCCACTCCCCTACCAAGAAAAAGTTTAAAGCCATACCCTCATCCGGTATAGTCATGGTTACAGTCTTCTGGGACGCTGAAGGGGTTATTCTGTTCGATGTCCTTCCCCATGGTCAAACGATCAACTCTGAAGTGTATTGTGCTACTCTTCAGAAATTGAAGAAACGACTTCAGCATGTTCGTAGGCACAAAAATCTGAACGAACTTTTCCTTCTTCATGACAACGCAAGACCACACACAAGTCTTCGCACCCGAGAGGAGCTCACAAAACTTCAGTGGACTGTTCTTCCTCATGCACCCTACAGCCCCGATCTCGCACCGTCGGATTTCCACATGTTTGGCCCAATGAAGGACGCAATCCGTGGGAGGCACTACGCGGATGATGAAGTTATTGATGCAGTACGACGTTGGCTCCGACATCGACCAGTGGAATGGTACCGTGCAGGCATACAGGCCCTCATTTCAAGGTGGCGTAAGGCCGTAGCATTGAATGGAGATTACGTTGAAAAATAGTGTTGTGTAGCTAAAAGATTGGGGAATAACCTGGTGTATTTCAATGCTGAATAAAACAACCCCTGTTTCAGAAAAAAAAGTGTTGCATTACTTATTGAACTGCCCTCGTACTTTGGCTTACCTGAAGGAGATAGGTCTGTTACCGATCGTGTTTCTTCAAATATTAAATTAAATTTGCGAATATTTTGTAGAGATGAAGACTGGATATTTAGAAAATGTTCCACAAACAAATCGCGAACAGATAATTACGGTCATGTATCAACCATGTTTGCGAACACAAATATGCGCTGTTCTGTAGTTTAACTTTCTATTCATTGTATCTCAGATAACAAACAACGTAACCTCAAACTGCTATAGTCCGATCCACGAACGACGGCAGTTCGCGCGTGTCGAGGCACAGATGGGGATTGCATTGACGATTCCAAACGACAATTACGGTACGCGCGTGGGCGTGCTTTTCGCTTGAAGAAAGCGTGTATCCTGCAATTTATGTCTCTAGCTTGCTTCTGCAGAATTTATCACTTACTAGTACCATCAGCGATGACGATGCGCAACAAATGGAATAGACATTCACTAAACAACTCGCTACGATCTCGTTTAACTCTCACGTTAGCTACGGCATTAATCCCAGCGCTCTCACAATACTACTGAACGCTCAATGGCTTTCGGCGAATGCGTGACGCATGTGCGCAGAACAAGCCTAAACTCAGCCGCCATAGTTTGTGACGCTTACTATTGTGTCAACTAAGTTATGGGTACTACGCAATAGTCACTTTCACAAAACCGTAGCGAAGGTATGGCCTGATGTCTTATACTTTATTCGGCAAGCAAAATTTTTAACAAACATTTAAGCAAAGATGTAAAAACAGGAACCTCAGGGAGAGGGTCACATTAGAGTGTTACTATTATAGTTATTGTTAAAATCAAGTTAGGAAGTCTTTTCTGAAGGTTTTTGTCTAGCGTGTACCCTTGTATGGCATTGGAAAGTTGACGATAAGCAATTCGTACAAGGAGAGAATAGATAATTTTCAAATGTGGTGCTACAGAAGAATGCTCAGGATTAAATGGGTAGATCGCATAACTAGTAATTTTTATACTTGGTTTTGCCTAGTTTAGTGGTATTGTTAACGTGACTGTTGCATAGTACCCATAACTCAGTTAACACAATAGTTGGCGTCAAGAACGAGGAGGTACCGAAATAGAACTGAGGAGAAGAGAGATTTGTGGCACAAGTTGATTAAAACAAGGGACCGGTTGTTAAGATACATTTGGGGCATCAAGAGATCAACTTGGTAATGGAGGGGCGTGTAAGTGTAAAAATTGTTGAGTGAGACCAAGATATGAGTAAGGTAAGCGGATTCAAACGGATGCAGGTTGCAATCTACATTCAGGGACGACGAGGCTTTTACAGCATACAACAGTATGGAGAGCTGTCCGAAACTGGTTGTCTGACTGAAGACCACAACAACAAATTTCAGACTCCATAAGCTACCTTACTGTGAGATGCGAAGAGTACGTCTTAAATCATTATCTCCCCCCCCCCCCCCCCCCGCCTCCGCCCCTCCCTTCCTCCTCCATCCACATTCCTATCGTGACGTTTGTAGGAGGAAGTGATCTGTTACCCAATATTCAACTGGCGAACTCTTACACATTGTCCTCGCTTTCTAGAGGGATAGTGTCCAGAAGAACCATTTGTCGACTCATTCGCGTTCTGATGTGTGATGGATTATTTACCGGGAAACTAGGGACAGTCTGGTTGCCATCATTTGTAGCTCGTTTAGCACCACCCAGGGAACAGCTGCCCGTTAAACATGCAATTATCACAGCAAAGAAGAGTAAGGTATATATTACTGCTGGTCAGAAGAGTGTGAGTATCTACACAAACCATTCTGTGAAAGTAACGATCATGAAATAGCAAATGAGTTGCTGAGGAACATCGTCACAGACGTATGAAGTGGACTGAGACTGCTGAATCCGCGAACTTCCGTACATCAAGCATGACAGGTGACACTTTAAACAGCTTGCAACGCCGAAAGTAACTGTTCTCTACCTTTCAGTACTGAAGAAGCAACGACCGCCATAAAAGAAATGAAACCAGTGAAAGAACCGGGCTTTGATGACGTTCACGCACAATTCCTTTTGCATTGTGGCGAGTATGTCAAATAGTAGCTGACCGAGTTCTTCACAAACATTCTGCAAACGGGCCATATGCAGCATGAAATTAAACAAGCATGGGTCATAGCCTCACGGAAACCAGGTAAACCAAACGACAAGCTAGAAAGTTATCCACCCGTACCTTTACTTAATGTGCTACGGAAGCTCCTGGAAAGACTGGTGCACAACAGAATGTCACAAGAACTTCGAAAATATACCGGTTGAACTTGCAGAATTCAGGCCTAAACGTAGCTGCACAGATCTAGTCCTCTTCGTAAGAACTTTCATTGAAACTGGCTTTCGGAATCAAGAGATGTCATTAGTCGCATTTATTAATCTGACGGCTGCATATGTTACTATCTGCAGGCAATGTGTCATACAGATACATACATCCCGAGACTAAAAATTGGCAATCTCGTCAATGCTACGCTCAGTAGCCGATGTTTTCATGTACTAATTGGCGACAAGACGAGTTCACAGATGAAGCTGAACGTTGGGCTGCCATAAGGACCTCTCGTGGCTCCTCTACTGATCAGTTCCTACATATCATATGTGCTCGAAACCACAGCAAGGGAGTGCGAGTGTGCTGATGACTTGGCACTCGCAATTATGAGTAGAGATCTTTAAGTTACTGAGCCCCAACTGAACAATGATTTATCAGTTATTGGTAAATATTTCCGTAAACAGAAATGGCAGGCAAGTGTCGCTAAGGCAGATGTCTCAAAGTTTCACCTAAATAACAAAGAGATCACTGTCTAATTTAAAGGAAGGCTACTCAGACAGAAGAAACCTGGAATATCTTTGGGTCACGCTTGATACAACGCTTGGTTACAAACAATTTACATTAAGAAATGCTATCAAAATCAAAACGAGAAATACCATTCTTCGCAAACGCGGTGGCACGTCATGGCCATCAACTGCACCAACACCCCGTGCTTCAGCTCTGGGAGTGGTTTAACTTATTGTGGACTATCGCTCACCAGCTTGGATGAGTAGTGCGCACAAAGTTCAACCCCATGATGCCTCTTATGACTGGTACCATCAGACCTACCTCTACTTTCTGGTTACCCATAGTTAGCCACAAACCACCTCCATCTCTGCGCTGGGTTAAGTGCAGAGGTACGGGAGAAGAAAGAACTGCAGAAAAATCCTCACCTCCCTATTCAGGTAGACATTCCAACGATCAATAAAGGAAATTGCAAGAATGTTTGTCGGAAAGTGCTGTAATACTGATGACTGCTGGGAAGACGTGACAGATTAATGATACGACGCAACAACTTAGATTCCATGCGTATCGACCGAGCCACATGGTTCTGAATTTCCACGCCGACTCGTGGCACAAGTGGAAAAAAATAACTTCAAGTTGTGATTTACGCTGAAAAGCTTTCCCTCGCGATCCAAACGTTCTTGGTGATGAAGGGATCAACATACTACGTTCGTGGCTTGGTTACTAGTTTGAAATAATTCCAGTGTAGGCATAAGCTAAATAAATAAAATCTGTTGCCCATTCTTCTAAGAAATAACGCTCTCTGAATTTTAAAAGTAAACTTCACCGTGATGTACAACGCCTCTCTTGCACTGGCTTCTATTGGAGTTTGCTATCTTCGTAATGCTTTTACGCTTCCTAAACGCTAAAACATATGAAAAATGAATTAATATCTTAAAATTATGGAACGACTGATGTTCAGATCGGTAATTGGAAGCAGTGGAGAATTCTCGAACTTGTACGAGCAGCCACTGTGTCCTTTACAGCTCGCCAGTTGAGTTCCAATCTAGCGGATGATAATAGTTAAGGCCGAATGGACCCTCCGAACAGGTTACTCGAGTCAACGCGCATTTGGTTTACAACTGCGTCTCCGTGCAGGGAGTACTGCTTTATTCTCTCATTTCTACTACTTATCGCGTTGTACGGAATCAGCTGATTTCATGATTTGGGGAATTTCCATTTACTATCACTTGATTTCATGGCTCCGTGTTCTTAATGTACGCAATAGTCAATTACTCTAAGGGACGGAAGACTTGAGCGCCATCTGTTTACGAATCGTGAAAACTTTGTTCTCCCAAGTTACTTTCTTTTAACTATCGTATTTTCTGAGGCAGAGAATGCGAACTGTCTCAGAATTTTCCTGCACGAGCGTGCAAAAGCACCAAAAACCCCTCATATTCAAAAACGCACCATACCACCCGGTTGCGGCTCACCTCCGTGTCTCGCAATGTAGCGCTGCGCGGGTTATTGTATACTAGCAGGTCAAGAGTACTGTTCTAAGTTCGTAACTGGCTAAAACGGACAGTCAGTCTCAGACAGCTTCCACGATCGACAAAAATTTGATTTTTATTTCAAATATTTATCGACCGAACTTAAAAATTTTAAATGCTATCATAATCTTCTCACTGAGAGGTTTAATCGTATGTTACAGGTTTAACATCATAATCCAAGCACTGAAGTTTAGCTGTGTGTACGTTTTGAGGCAGCGTAACTTGCAGCACGCGCCTCTTACCCATATTACACTGAAGCGCCACAGAATCTGGTACAGGCATGCGTATTCAAATACAGAGATTTGTAAACAGGCAGAATACGGCGCTGCGGTCGGTGACGCCTGTGCGAGACAAGTGTCTGGCACAGCTGTTAGATCCCATTTGCTGCTACAATGGCAGGTATCAAGATTTAATCAAGGTTGAACGTTGTGTTATAGTCGGCGCACGAACGATGGGACACGGCATCTCTGACGTAACGGTGAAGGGGGAATTTTCCCGTATGACCATTTGACGCGTGTACCGTGAATATCAGGAATCCGGTAAGTCATTGAATCTCCGACATCGCTGCGGGAGGAAAAACAATCCTGCACGAACAGGACCAACAACGACTGAAGAGAATCGTTCAACGTGACAGAAGCGCAGCCCTTCCGCAAATTGATGCGGATTTCAGTGCTGGGCCACCAACTAGTGTCAGCGTGCGAACCATTCAACGAATCATCAGCGATATGGGCTTTCGGAAATGAAGGCCCACTCGAGTACCCTTGATGACTGCACGACACAAAACTTTACGTCTCGCCTTGGCCCATCAACACCGACGTTGAACTGTTTATGACCGGAAACATGTTGTCTAGTCGGAAGAGTCTCGTTTCAAATTTTATCGACCGGATGGACGTGCACGGGTATGGAGACAACCTCACTAATCCATGGACTCTGCATGTCAGCAGGTGACTTTTCAAGCTGCTGGAGGCTTTGTAATGATGTGAGGCGTGTGCAATTTGAGTGATATACGACTGACAGATGACACATACGTAAGCATCCTTTCTGATCACCTGTATCCATTCATGTCCATTGTGCATTTCGACGGACTTGGGCAATTCCAGCAGGGCAATGCGACACACCACACGTCCAGAATTGTTACAGAGTGGTTCCAGGAACACTGAGTTTAAGCACTTCCTCTGGTCACCAAAGTCCCAAGGTATTAACATTATTGAGCATATCTGCGATGCATTGCAACGTTGTGTTCCGAAGGGATCTCCACCCCCTCGTACTCTTACGGATTTATAGACAGCTGTGCAGGATTCATGGTGTCAGTTCACTCCAGCACTATTGAAGACATTAGTCGAGTCCATGCCACGCCGTGGTGCGGCGCTTCTGCGTGCTCGCGGGGTCCCTGCAAGATATTTGGCAGGTGTATCAGTTTCTTTGGCTCTTCAATATATATTTATCAAGTGTTTGGGAATGAGAGCACTTCGATACTTCCGAAGTATTTTACAAGTAATTTCAAAATTTTTCCAATCTTTTGTCGCTGACAACGTACAGAATGATGAAAGGAAAGAAGTTTATCGCTTAATACATGTTTCCTGTTGATGCAGCAAAAGTTCTTCAGGCACGATGTTTTACTTCGTTTCTTCTTTACTAGTAACTATTTGCAGCACAATTTTCAGCCAGTATTCACATATACCACTCAACATATCTGCAAAACTATATCGTTGTAGGACACGAATTTAACGAGATATGACAAACGTTGAGATGAGTCATGAACTACAATGTCTTCAATCATAAAGGTTTTACATGCTTCAAGTTGAATATTAAACGCGTTAACTGATTTATAAAGCAATCAGACTTTTGAAGCTATTTTATACATGAGAGTTCTAAACTAAGGAGGAATGTAGGACTGCGTTACAGTGTGAAATCGCTGAAATCTGAAGTTGTATGGTTAAAATAGATAACTAATACCACCACAAGTACGAAATGAGACCCCTGAACTTTATTATTAGTGTGAGCCGGTGCACACAGACTAGTCACTACTCTTATACACAACTGCGCTTGGAGGTGCAGGGACAAAACTAATAATTAAATCTGAAACGGCAGTAACCTACCCGGCGGGCAGCACAGCTTGCGAGTTCGTGCAGCTGAAATACCGCTCCAACAAGGTGACACTACTGCAAATATCGAAGACTTCAGCATATGGTAGTCTTTCAGCTTGTTTTACGTCAAACTAGCATTTTTATTTCTTTTCAACTGGTTTTAAATTATGTTTCACCAATATCTTCGTTTTTGCATACGAGATGGAGGTACAAATCGGCGACAGATTTTTGAAGATGCAGTTTTCATGTCGTGCAAAATTTGACTGCTAGATCGACTTCTCGTTAGGCGCTATTCTGCATTATCCAAGCTCTCAGCTGTCGTATGCTTATAAATTAGCTCATGCGACAGTCGGTCGTCATCTAAGGTCTGAATACGATGCTGAAATTGGGTTCGAAAACAAATCGGAGGCAATTGAAAAGCGAGTACTAATAGCCCCGCACAATGGGTCCTTCCTGTTTTGTTGTTGTTGTTGTTGTTAAGAGAGACTCCAGGTGGAGACGTCAAATAAATCCTTTGCTTTGGAGCTCTTCATAGGTGGGCACTAGTCACATTTTCAGACTACCACTATCAGTTTTGCCACAGCTGATGTTCTCTTAGCTCCAAGAGATGACGAAATGGAGGAAGCAAAAAGTGGCAAGTACACCATCGGTAGAGTATCTCAAGAATGGACCAGATTTTCCAGATAATCATCAGCACTTGGCAGAAAAGTGGAGAATATCGCCACATTCCAAGGAATAAGAAGGTTCCCGAACTGTTATTTTGGTTTAGCGAACATTAAATTAGGGTGGACAATATTCTTACTACTCGATAGGAATATTACAATGCAGAAATTGGCAAAAGAAATCCGATTTCATCGCTCAATTGCCGTTCGACCTCTTCTACGAGCTGACAGACTGAGGAAGTTTTGTTCTCGCAGTGTACCGTACTGCTTGACAAGGAGAAAGGTCTTTTTTAAGTCTTTTCCCGACGTATTATGAAGAATAAATATAGTCAAATAGCACTTTAAAAGCTAAGGATCATGATCTTATTAACTACGGTGTTCCAAAAGAGTTTATTTTAAATCTTGGTATTAAGAAGAAATTAACCTGGTGCAGTTTCCTTCGCCCTAAGGAACTGTTGAAACGAGTGTTGTGTGACCCACGAAGAACAGTGGCTGAGAAGTGGTACACCAAAACAATGGTTGGAGACTATTTTAGTAAGACCGTGATTTGTGGTTTGTGCTTTCACTGATAACGTTCTAGGATATCGCTTAATAACTTTGACCAGACTCCAGAACAAAAAAGATTAGGCTTTAACATCCCGTCGACGACGAGGTCATTTCAGAAGCAGCACGAACTCGTAATGGAGAAGGAATCCGACTTGACGCCTAGCGATTTAGGGAAACCATTGAAACCTACTCTAATTACTTAGTTCCCCGATCTAGCCCCGTATTACTGAGGATTCGGCAAAGAAGGATTTCATGTTCTATGCCTGAAATGCCTATGGACGCGGATGTATCTAGCTGCCACAAGATTCAAAGAGAAAACAATTTTTTTATATGTTGCTTCGAGGAAGAGTTACAGTAAATATGCTGGAAGTTTTGAGAAACGTAAAAGAAATGCAACTACTCCTCGTCACTTTTTTGCACAGTATTGTCTCATTTTAACCGACTGGAATAAAAGGTCAGAGCTATTGTTACCGCTGAACGTAAATTCATAGCAGCTGACCACATTTCATCAATACATCACAGTATAACAATCGCATTTGTTGTGAGTAGTAATTGAACTACGTAACCAGTTCAAGAATAACATGCCATATGAAGTATGAACTGTCCTCGGTTATTAACGTTTTAATCTCAAACTTCCGCCCTTTCGGATTTTATTTCCTTTTGCGGGTTATGGACTTACTTAGTAATTACGAACGTACCCTCTTGATTAAACGTGGAATATTTTAAACTAAACTTTGCGATTACGTTACAGAACTTTTCTCAACCAATTTGAAGACGATGCATTATGGAGTACTTTGAAATGAATTCGTTTAGCTTATGCTGGATGCTGCGTTACTATGAAAGCCATGAAAAATGACTGCTAAGCATACTATTCTGGCATAATGAAACTAGTCTACAGGTTTGGAATCACTTTCGGCTGCACGGCTGTTAACAGGGCGCTTCCGAGCAAGTTGTTATTGAACTTTTAATAGTTAAATACACGAAGGGCGTCCATCATACCACAGTTCGTAGGGGGCGAAGGGCTAGATCTGGGAGTATCGTCTATTTTTAATATTTTGGAAGACGAATGACGTCTTCTAAGTAGCCATAAAAAAGTTCCAGTTCCGCGCCTGTTACAAACCTGCATAATACCGACTTCTACATTATTTTCTTGAAGGAAAAACACGTGATTACACTACATTCTCTGCTTTCCCCGAGAGATATGGGGCGAGGCGGAGGGAGACGGAGGGGGGGGGGGGGGGCGGAGGCGCCCGCGAGCACTAAGATTTCTTTCGGAACTAAACCTGAAACACCAGTTTTATTGCGACTAAACTTACCTTAGCAGAAATTTTTATTTTTATATGAAAAATATACTCAAGATAAAAATATAGTTATAAATAAAAGGGATAAAACAGCAGTCTGTTGACGACCTTTTCTCGTTAGCATTATTTCAGATTAAGTATTTTGGAGTCATTGTTGCAGCAAAACATGTTGCATTATGCAGTGTGTGTGCGCGCGCCGTTTAGTGTCGTCTCCATTAATATTACGCAGGAATGGACGCAAAACGTACACATTGTATCCCAAATTGTCTTGCTAATACTAATAATAGTCTTCAGAATGAGATATTCATTCTGCAGCGGAGTGTGAGCTGTTATAAAACTTCCTGTCAGATTAAAACTGTGTGCCTGACCGAGACTCGAACTCGGGACTTTTGCCTTTCGCGGGCAAGCGCTCTGCCATCTGAGCTACCCGAGCACACGAAAGGCAAAGGTCCTGAGTTCGAGTCTCGGTCCGGCACACAGTTTTAATCTGCCAGGAATTTTCAATAATAGTTTTATCCAATGCTCAGCCGCGCGGTCTGAGGCGCCACGCACGGACTGCGTGGCTCCTCCCGCCGGAGGTTCGAGTCCTCCCTCGGGCATGGATGTGTGTGTTGTTGTTGTTGTTGTTGTTATCACAAGTTGGTTTAAGTAGTGTGTAATCTAGGGACCGATGACCTTAGCAGTTTGGTCCCTTAGGAATTCACACACATTTGAACACTTTCTAATGCTCAACAATAAAATTCCTCGTCGTAATGATTTTTAACATTATGTACACAGGAAACAAAAATATGAAAGTAATGTTAAAAACAAGGGATGGTGTGGATACCCTGTTCACAGTTTTCTTGAAGTGACGGACATATTTACGCTTCTTGCGACACGAACTGCTTTCTTATTATGCTGCGTGTCTCCTGCAATCGATAAACGTAGAAATTATTTAAGAAGTAGCCTCGGTAATATGTACAAGCAAAGTGGAGGAACACAGGCGAGTGACGCCAGGAAACGGTGGCTTAATGGCAGAACTTGCCTTTAGTGGGATCTCGCCCTGTCTCCTCCAGTAACAGGTTTTTTGTTTACAGTGCTAACATAATCTGCGACGTTATTCAAACGAAGAAACAGTCGGCTAATACTGTGTAGCGCGCCTAGTTGCAGGAAAGTAACGCAGTGACCAGTTAAACACTACAAGAAAATTGTTTTGAATATACTGTAGCTCCTTTTCCGGTACAATCACACATAATTTCAATAAGAAATTAATAGTTTTGGCCGTTACCAGTCAGCTTCGAATTATAAGACGAATTACTGAAATTGAGTGTGACTCTACCGAAAAATAAACTACCTTCAACACAAACATTTGAACAATCACTGACGTCTCCAGTACCACGCAAATGTACTTTCCAATTAAGACCATTTGTTTAGTAGACTTTAGCTCCCTGTCTAACCACTTCCCCAACACGAGTGTTGGTAACGTATGTAATTAAGCCTCCATCTCTCTGCCCCTTCGTCTGTCATTTATATCAAATATCAAGATTGGTGTAATTGAACGTTTTTTCTTCATTACACGTACGTTCATCACTCTCCCGCACAACACAAATACTTTGCCAATCTTCCTACGTATTACATAAACACTACCAGTTACTTGGAACAAAATAATGTCCGGAAGTGAATATCTGGTAATGTTTTGAAACCATTCAGCAATTTCATCATGTGAGATCGGCGTTTTTTGCGTTGGACATCCTCGTAGAAAACAAATTCTCAGTTTACTTGTCGCGTCGAATTAGCGTAAGTTCTCGAGATTGCGAGGTAATTTTCCTACGAAAGAAAAACGCAAGTTCCTCCAATCATGAAACATGTATTTGAACATGCCCTTTGGAGTCCTCAAAGAAGGAAATGCAACAGGTGTTGACATTAGTGCAGAATTTCTGAAAAGTTTAAGTAACAATATGAAAACCAATTAGAATAATGAATGACTGCTACGAAAGAGCAATCATGCCGGCAGACTTCACACAATTACAATCATTATCGTACCCAAAATACGAAAGGCAATTGACTGCACCAATTAAAGAACACTATCAATGTTTCCATTTGCCTCCAAAATACTCAATATAGTTAAGAGCATGATAAAAGGGAAAGTACGTAAGTATATTGGAGAATACCAATCTGGATTTAGATTATAGCAGAGGCAGAGGGGCAAGAGATTTTGGCCTTGCTCGTGCTACTGGAGGTAAGTATGGATATGAATAGATGTTACTTTCACTGACTTAGACAAAGCTTTCGACAATGTGAAGTGCGAGCTCCTCTTGAACTATGAAAAATAGGATTTGCCTGGAAAGACAGAAGAATGATTAATCAACTGTATCAGAAGAGAACCACAAAAAATAAACCTCAATAACGTAGAGGAAGAGTCCAAGATTAGGAAAGGAGTTAGAGATCTATGACCCCATCTCCATATTTATTTAATGTGTTCACTGAGGAAGTTATTCAGTTCATGAAAGAGGAGACAAAGGGAATAAAAGCAAAAGGAAATGGATACGTTGTATTAAATTTGCTGATAACATCGTGACAGATGCAAGCTTAAAAAAAAAAAAAAATAAAATGCTGCAAGTCCTATTAGACATTCTTAAATTACGGAAATTAAAAGTGAACAAACGGGGAAAGAAAATTAATGATACTACGGAAAAGTATGGAGAAGTTAGAACTAATGTAAAATTGATGGCGTCGAAGCTGAACAGGGGTAATTTTGTCATCTCGGTAGCATAATCCCAGGAGAATGGATGCGTAATGGAAGTGAAGGATATCATTGGCAAAGCATGCGTTCATGACCGAGAAAAACATTTTAACCAGCAAACATACTAACACAGATATCAGAAAATCCTTTGCAAAATGATGTCTATGGTATGCACTGCTCTACGGAAGTGAAAGTTGGACCTCCGGGTAGATTGGAAAGGAGCCGACTTTTAAGCTGCTGAAAATGTGGTATGGCGGAAAATGACAACGAGCTAGACGGAATGATAAAACCAACCTGGAAGTCTTGAGGGAAGTCAACAAAGAGGAGATTAATAAAGTAAATGGAAAAGAGAGAACTTACTGGATATGTCACCACCACCACCACACCACCACCACCACCACCACAACCACCACGTTCCGCGGAACAATGTGATACGAACGTATTTATTCATATAGCGAGTTCAGTACTTAGTTAACAGAACGCTAATTAGAACATTTCTAAATAAAGAATTAAGGAATCAATAAGGCGAAAAATTTGAGAATATACGATTAAACAGCACTCGCCAGAAAAAATATGTACTACTACTGCGAGGACTGTCGTAAAAGACTAAATGTACCTTCCAACTCATATTTGAAGATTTAGTGTTTACCATTCCATTTTTTCCATTCTGTTGGATGCCTGCTGAAAATTAAACCTGGTAAATAGCGTACACCTATCCGTACAACAATTAACGAAGTTTTATCCACGTGAAAATAGCTTTCCTCATGTTAATGGAATGAATGCTGCGTTTTCTTCTGAATGAGTCACTATAAGCAACAAAAAATTACACGATACTGAAAAATGGCCCGCACGAAGCTCGCAAACTGTCACAGCAGACCTGCGGGACCGCCATTTTCTGTGCTAATAATATTATATTATTCAGTACCGTAGCAGCTCATATACGAAGCTTGGAGCAAATGGAACGAGCCAGTGACAAGCCGAAGCTTTGAGACTGTCTGGGCGTTTTCAGTTAACAAACTGGTATCGCTTTGGTCGAGGAAGACTAGGATCGACATTTGATTCACAGTATGGCACACAATCACCACAGAAATCCCTTAACGGAGAGTAATTTAATTCTGAAAGTTTAAACAATCAAGACGTTAATACATGTAGTCTAATGCTTTCCAAACTTCTTAAATCGGGAGGGGGGGGGGGGGGGGGGGGGGGGGGGGGAATCGTACGGGTCTTATTTATCCACAAAAAGTAAAGTTGCGAAAATATTATTTGTATGCGAGGACATATCTGCAGCCATGCTACACATTGTGATCCCCGCGCCATAGTACCGTAGCACGCCACTGGATGAGACATAACACGGTGGTGCAGCCCAGTAATGTCTCAGAGTAGCGTGCGATAATTCGATTTCGGCAGAAGCGGAAACGGCGTTGATGGGTCTGGCCAATACAAGAGGCCTTACTCTAGCTGTCTCGATTGTCTATACCATATCACGAAAGACCAGCGCTACTGAAACTTCACTATACGTTACTCAGAAGGCACAAATTTTCTTAGTTCATATGATTTTGGCTAAACTGAATCCGTCTGCGCGTCATGGAGAATATTTTAGAACGACCGTGATGAATTAGAGGCGCTCTGTCAGTTGAAGCTAAAGGAACATGGTATCTTCTGTCACTCAACTGGCGCCAATAGTTTGCAGCTAAACCAACGAAACAGTCGACAGTCACCATTTTTGGCAAAAAAAAAGCGACACTCACTCATTCCTTTATTATCCTCTCGAAGCGTTCTATAGATATGAGCATGAAAACCGTTCAAGCGTACCGAACGAACAAGCAGTGCACTTTTAGAATATCAGAAGTACTTCGTGATTTAATTCTAAAAAAATACGCGCAAATGTGTACACATTGAAAAAATTCCTCGTATTTTTTTAGTCATACCATTCGTTTGGTACGTGTTAGTAAAGATTTGTAGGAATACAAAGGAAATAATGTGTATTGCAAGTACAAAAACAATACACTGAGCTGCGTTAGGTTGTTGGTGCAGCATTTAATGCATGAACTAACCTTTCGAATATCTCCCAAATGTCCGATGGGAATCGTGTCGTGCGATCTGGGTAGCCAAATCATTCGCTCAAATTATCCATGATGTTCTTCACAGCAATTATGAACAACTACGGGTCGCTGACATGGAGCATGGTCACTCACTAAAATTCCATCGTTGTCCGGAAACACGAAGTCCATGAATGCCTGCAGATGGGTCTTAAAGTAGCCGAACATTACTGTTTCCAGTCAACGATTGGTTCACTTGGACCAGAGGACCCTGCCCATTCTATGTAAAAACAACACACTCCATTACGGAGCCTCCAGCAGTTGGAGCAGCATCCTTGTTGACCACTTGGACCAATAGCTTGGTGGGGTCTGCGCTACACTAGCCCTACGGTCAGCTCTTACCAACTGAAATCGGGACTCACCTGACCAGGCCTCCCTTTCCGAGTCGCCGATATGATCACGAGCTTAGGAGAGGCGCTGCAGGTGATGTGCTGCTGTTAACGAAGACACTCTCGTCAGTCGTCTGCTGCTCTAGCCAATTAACCCCAAATTTCGCCGCATTATCCTATCCTAACAGATACGTTCGTCGTGCGTCCCACATTTCTGCGGTTATTTCACGCAGCGTTGCTTATCTGTTAGTTCTGAAGAAACTACGCAAACGCCGCTGCTCTCGGTCGTTGAGTGAAGGCCGTCAGCCACTGCGTCATCCGAGGTGAGAGGTTAGTGTCATGACATGGCAGATATCTGAATAATGAGATCTCTGACGATTTCCGAAATGGAATGTCCCACGCGTGTAGTTCCAGCTACCATTCCGCGTTCAAAGTCCGTTAACTGGCGTCGTGCGGCCATAATCATACCGGAAACCTTTTCGAATTAATCAACCGAGTACAAATGACAGCTATGCCGATGCACTTCCCTTTTGTATCTCGTGTACGCGATACCACCGCCATCTGTGTATATGCACATCGCCATCCCGTAACTTTTCCTCAGTGTGCTGTTGCCTGCAGCTGTTCTGCTTTAAAACTGCGTTGCAGATTCAGAAAGTTACCACGGATGATTACGCACAACGCTGTGCGCTTGTTAATAGAGCTAAAGCACAGTGCTAATAAGGAGAGCAAATATTGTTACAGGCGCGTAAGTGCTGCACGCGCATCCACAACACTGCGCTGCTGTCAAACAAATCAGTCGCTGTTTAATAGTAGCTTTCTTGTACACAGCCCATCTCCCTTTCCAACCCTAAGGAGCCACGACGATGTCTTACATCTTGCACGACCCAACCGAGATCGACCAATAATTCCTTCGCGTGCAGACTCATTTTACTCGCCTCCACCAAAAGTGGTCTGCGTCGAGAAATATTGCCAGTCGTCGATGAAAGAGTGAAGTAATTAGTTCCACGTCGCCTGAAATGGAACTCATAAAGCCGTCGCGAGCCGCCATTTTTATTTCTCCGCGTTTCCAGAAATGCGGAAACAGACGTGCCGAGAGTAAGCACATCGTGGGTCTGAGTGAACAGCGACAAACGTGCAACGACTCGCTTACTTGAAAAAGTACTTTTTTAGGAAATGATCTTGCCACTTTCTCTGTATAGCTTCTCTTCGGTTTAGAAGCCACAAAGAATGACAAGATACTAACATGTGTGTGCTAATAAAAACCAACCATCGCAGTAATGCTTAAAGGAATTTTGCTACTAACGTTTTTATGGTATAAACTTATTGAGTACCTTTTTTAAAAACTCAAGATTCTAGAATGATGAACAGCACATAGCAATCAGTCTCAGTTCCAAGAAGCACAAAAGTTATTTTCCATTATTGGTTTCCGACCGAAGTATACCTTTAAACGGCGGAATACAGTTATCGCGTAAATAGCATAGATATGACTTCAAAAGATAAGGTCACAACAAAAAGATCGCGAAAGCACTGTAGTCTTCCTGCTCTGAGTTACAGCATCGTCCTCCATACCACCTTCAGTCCACACGGTCGCAATTACAGATCAATCGCTGGAAGCAGTTACACCCACAAAAGATCTAAGAAGACGTGTGCGGAGCGATTTCCAGTGGAACAATCACATAAAACTGCAAGAAAGACAGACCTCAGACAAGAGTCACTGGAAGAATTCTCAAGAAATTTAGTGCGCCCACATAGGAGGTATCTTCCGGAACAGCCGTTCGACCAATATTAGAATACTGCTCCTCAATACAATATCCGTACCAAATAGGATTGATAAGTAAATAGAAAAGAGCAAGATCCTACTCGCACACAACCACTCTTTAATATTACTCGTTATAAAATCCGTAGCACACACTACGGTCACTGAAGAGTTCTGTAACCTGAGATTCCATTAACAATATGTGTGTGCGTCCGCGCGAGTGCATGCGTGCGTGTGTAAAATCTATTAAAATTTCACTAACGTCGCACAAATAAATTTCAAGCTAATTTTATAGCTAACAGTTTCTAGCGAAGAAGCCTAGAACAGGATAATCCTTCTGCAATCTAAAACAAGTATATACTGAACTTTAAAACTAAATTGCTCCATATGGCCTAACGCAGAACAATACAAAAATGTCTGCGTAACTCATTATGCGTTAGGCCAATTGGTTCCCTTGTAATTAAAGCATCAACTCTAACCTCCATACTATAAAAATCCTGAGAGGGCAAAAGGACGAGTTTCTGTCATTGCGCGCTTTGCTACGTGGAAGCGAAAGAGTTTTCTCATTTGCAGATGAAATCAACCACTGATTTTGACAGTTTAACGACTTGTGTTAGTATTACAGATGTTACGCAAATTTCTCCGAAATTTCAAATATCAATGCAACGCTCGTTTTTGTATTCGGCCATTTAAAAACTGTAAAAACAGTCTGAAACATTGCATTGCTTTTTCTTTCTACAAGAGACAAAATTGCATGTGTTTAATAACTTCCTGTATTGTTGCACTGCCAAGTATTTAGTTTACTGCTTGAACGGGAGAACAAAAAAATCTTATTTTTCTGACGATTTCTCAAAAATACGTTCGAAATGGTTTATTGTGCTTTTCTGAGAATTTTTTTCGTTACTTTACGTAACGTCCGGTTTTTAAACAAAAGAAGCATTTATGTTTTTTGACTTCTTGATCCAGCAGATAGCAAAACAATATCAGACAAGCATAATATACTAAAAACTGAGTGAGGTAGTGAGATAGTAAAATTGATTTGTACCAAAATCTCCGTCATTCATTGAGTTTTAAATCTAAGAGCCAACTTATTTTTATCACATAATACCCTTATTATTCAGTTCGTATTATTTAGTTCGTATTATTTAGACAAAAAAGTACTTTCAAACAGAAGGCCATTAGCATTTTTTGATATCACTCCCTAGCTTCAGTCTGTAAATTCTATGGTTTACTCTCTGAAAATGTGCCCGCAAAATTCTTATTCTCTTAAATTTAACCATGGAACCAAATATCACTTCCTTTCACGTAACTTTCGTTGTAACTAAGTGCTGCACAAGATTTCACCGTCGTTACGAAGAAGCAGTTACTGAAAATAACTACAAGTAAGATAAATTTTACAGTACTTCGTAAGTCGCCTGTATATTGACACCGCAGCTAGCCGGCTGATAAAAATGTTGCTGTCAATATAACGTTAGGCGCGGCCTGGTTCTAAGGGCGATGGAGAGTACTCATTGCCGTGAAGCAAAAGTTTTCTATTGCAGCCATTCTGGTCTGTTCCCGTTAAAATAATGCTTCATTCAATTAAGAACAATAATTAAAAATGAGGCTACGTACATATCTTTCTATTCGCGAATCAGTTACGATACAAAACAATATATGTTATAAATGGCATACAATAGAGTAGAGAGTGAAAAACTGAGCATACTTTCCTACTTCATAGTCAGCACAAAAATAACCGAGAGGATAACATTATTTGAATGGTTTGCTGCTGTTCCCCCGTGTACAAATAATCGTACTACTGAATTACTCAATGCATCACAAAAACAAAGAAGCATCCAGAAGAGGATCACGAAACTAAATTTCACAGAATGAGAGTATATACTGTTATTTCAGTGATTACAAAATCGAGTCAAATTTACGAAGAACTTGGCAGTATGAGGCCAAGTATCACTGTAACGTCGCAACCCATCTAGCCAGCTTGCATACACTGATTCAGTTGAGAATCTTGCCGCCGTTACACTCTCTCCAGAGGCAGCCTGGCCCGCAACTGCCGCAAATGGTCCTTGATATCCTGGCTACTGCATTGGGTCCGAGTTGGCACCACACATGTTCTATCTGGGACAGATATGGGATCCTGCTGGCCATGGGAGTACCTCAAAATCCTGCAGTCAGAGGCGCGCCATGTGTGGAAGAGAACTGTCCTATTCAAAAATGGCACGAAGATAATATCACATGAGAGGTAACACTAGGACGAAGGAAGTTGTGACGAACCATTGTGCCATCAAACACTCACGATCACTAGCAACTGTTACCTGAAGTCATACCCGATCAAATCTCGATGAGCAAGAGTCCACTGCAGTCTTTAATGACAATTTCATTGTGCCAAAATGGGAACACTAGGGGTCGTCTGCTAGGGAGTCTCATGTTCAACAATGTGTACATAACGGTATGGTCCGAAACACTTGTGCCTGCGCCAGTATTTTACTCTGCCGCCAGATCTACCACAAATCGTCGCCTATCCTGCTTTACAGAAGCGGCCAACAATCGATCTCCACTTTCTTTGACAAAGTGTGGACGTCCGACGTCTTGCAGCCGACTCACGGTTCCGCCATCCTTCTACCACTTACCACAGATGCTCAAGGCCGTAGCACGCGAGCAGCCGACTAGTCTCGCCGTTTCCTAGGTGCTCATTGCCAAGCGCCGGGTCATAATCGGTCCTTTGTCAAAGTCGTTTATGTCAATGAATTTTCCCACTTTTGTTGTATATTGTCGCCAGAATGGTCCCCCACTCGTCTCGTCTTCCCTTATATGGCCCACTTTCCTTATCGCGCCTCATGTCCGCAAGGCCACCAAGCAGCATTCAGTCACGTGGTGGGCAGTGGTCATAGTATTTTGGCCCAGCCGTGCAAGTGGCATTGTAGAGCCGCTGTGGGTGTGGTTGCGAAACGCATATTGTATCCCAAGATTACAATGTGGGAAAATCTGACGTAGGCATGTGGTCCCTCGAATCCTCCCCCCACCCCCCTACGTTTTCACAGGTACTGACGTCTTCGTCGGCGACTCATTAAAGCCCGTTATTTTTACCTTTCGAAACAGTTTCAGAGAGATGGTGTAGGCAAAATGAGAAATAAGGAATAAGTATGAAATCATACATTCCAGCATAATCTCGGGGATACGCAAGCAGCCAAACAGACGAACGACTAAAGGGGAACTTAATAGTAATTTCAGAAAATGAAGCGAAACTGTCGTCATGGGAATTTAATATTGCAGTTCTCTAAAGCTAATCAAATGAAGAAACTTTCATTAGAATTCCTTATGCGTAAACTCCGCGAATTAGTATAAATTTTATGCCAGAGAGTATTTCTTTGTACTATGTATTATGGTTTCTCCCTCTCCCATCCACGGACGGACTTTGTTGTTTCTTCTTCTCAAAGTGCAAAGATATTAATGTTGGACTGGCCGGCCGCTGTGGCCGAGCGGTTCTAGGCGCTTCAGTCCAGAACCGCACGCCTGCTACGGTCGCAGTTTCGAATCCTGCCTCGGACATGGATGTGTGTGATGACCTTAGGTTAGTTAGGCTTAAGTAGTTCTAAGTCTGATGACCTCAGATGTTAAGTCCCATAGTGCTTAGAGCCATTTGAACCATTTGAAAGTTGGCCTGACAAACGCGTCAATCAATAACAAATGATCAAAAATTATCAATAATACCTTAACACGGCAGGTTAAACTAAAACCTCAAGGAAACTACATCTTATTAAACACCGACTTCAGGCGAAAAAATCCAAACTAATGTGCATGTGCTAATGACAAAGACGAGAATCCAATGCCTTGTTACTTTTATGTTCAGGACAAAAGAATAAAAGCAAATATGGTTAGGTTTGAAAAGCTGCAGATAACATTTTGATAAAAATAATTTTTGTAACGACCTTCAACAGAAAACTTATAACTAAAATGCGCAATAATATGAAGGAAAAACACTGCCAGGGTTTAGAGGAAAGTGTATGCCGAGAGTAGCTATAACCAATAAAACCACTTGTGGAAGACGACACATGGAAGTTTGGGTCTGGTCGTGAGTCGTGTTCGGATAGCCGAAGGGATTAAGGTGACCGTTCGCAAGAAGCGGGACATCCGGGTTCGAGTCCCGGTCCGGCAGAAATTTCCACTGTCATTCCATTATACAGCCACAAGTGATTAATTTTCTCAACTGCGAATACATTTCTTGTCTTTCATGGAAGCCGTAGTCGCCGCAGTGAAACGTACTTTTTCAGAACAAAGGCATTGCAATTTCGTACCTGGAATTTAATACCCGCTTGCCCCTTAAGCTGTACTTATCAATATGTCAGACGTGAAATGTAATACTAACATCTTCCGTTTAATTCAGACGCAGGTTGCAGAGTGACTACGTAAGGTGCTAAGAGGAAACGTGAGTCACGCTCGGCCTGGACAGTGCTAGCTCAACTCAGCTAACATCCGACAGACTCCACGGCAGCCAGTCTGCTTATTAGCTATACATATTACTACTCCATCTGTATGTCATTTTTTTAGGGGTGTGCGTGGCGAGGGACGAAGAGGAACACACAGTCTGATTCCAAATAAAGCCAAGGCTACTCAAACGAAATGCCAAAGACTTTAGTCAGTATGCCCTGGGCCTGTAACTTACTCTCACAATTTCAACATTATTTCATTCTCGGCTAGCAATGCTTTGAAACAAAACCCTATAGGTAACTGTACATGAAGCGTGTTAACAGACAAAACCAACTGTACAAAAGGCAGATGCCAGTTTAATTCATATGGGAACAATCCTCAGAATATGTACTCCACCGACAAAGAAGGTGGCCTAACAGATATGACAGACACCGGGAATAGAGAAGATCTAAATAAAAAATAAATAAATAAAAAAATAAATAAAAAAGTCACAGGGTTTCTCACAGCTTCATTTAGTACCCGTGAAATCCCCATCTCTGAGTTTACAGTTAAATTTCCGAGTGCGTATGTTAATAGGAGCGTCAAATAATCTTTCTCCTCGTCATAACAAGAAACTGCGAGAAATTAGAACTAATACCTAGGTTTGCCAAAAATCATTCTTCCCTCGCGCCTCTCGCAGTTGGAACAGGAAAAGGGGAACTCTCATTGTTGCACACAGTAACCTCCGCCACAGTGCACAAGTTAGCTTGCAGACTATAAATGTAGATGCAGCGATCTCGGCATTATTAATGTTACACGTGTTCCCGAAGGTAAAGAAACATTCACGGTTTTATTATCCCCCACAATTTTTCCGCACCTGACTTTAGGTATCACAGAACAATTGAATCGACATTTCATATTTAAGTCTGAAACTGTATCTTGTGTAGTATAATTTATTTCTATCCCTGAACCGTCTGTTGAAACTTAAGTGCCTGTTGCTAATTAAGTGTGAAGGAAATAGCAAAGTTGCTTACGTTTTGCTTCTGACATTTTGTACTTCGCCGGCCGCGGTGGTCTAGCGGTTCTGGCGCTGCAGTCCGGAACCGCGGGACTGCTACGGTCGCAGGTTCGAATCCTGCCTCGGGCATGGGTGTGTGTGATGTCCTTAGGTTAGTTAGGTTTAAGTAGTTCTAAGTTCTAGGGGACTTATGACCTAAGATGTTGAGTCCCATAGTGCTCAGAGCCATTTTTTTTGTACTTCCTCGTCTTCAGGACAATAATAAACTGATTACTGCGTGGCAAATGTTTACAAAGTAAATGGCGACGTGAAACTACGAAATCGGAAATTTGTGGTAAGTTACTACGGGACCAAACTGCTGAGGTGATCGGTCCCTAAGCTCACACACTACTTAACTAACTTACGCCAAAGACAACACACATACCCAAGCCCGAGGGAGGACTCGAATCTTCGACGGGGCGAAATGCGCGCACCGTGCACTACCATATCCATCTTCGTACGGCAAATTTTTTACACAGATGTTTTGGCCAACAGCATGTCATCTGTTCCCGCACTGCACAGGAAAATTGAGTATTTGGAGCAACTTTGTAAGTTGTTTCATTAATAAAAATATGCCAAACTGCTTGCATTTATTTGTATATGACGCAAAATAGTTGCATTCATTTACATTAGTTCCAGTAGTTTTTTTGTGGTCCAAGTTGTTTTCCAGGTTGATGTACATGTTGTCTAATTCCACACCGAGTACACATTGCAAATAAATTACTGTGGCACACTTAATAACGTGTATGATGTGTGAAATTCAATGTGGGAGCATAGGAGATGCTTTTAGCCAAAAAATCTCTGAAACTAAAAATATTAGCCCTCCGAAGATGGGCATGTTAGCCCGAAACGGGGTATGGCATTAATGTAAAACATTTAAAAAGTATTTGTGGCTGGTTGCGTCATTCGCCAATTATTAACGGCCGCGGGGTTCACAAGATCCTACACGGATAAAATAACGCTCTTCAGTGTTTCGATATTTAACAAGAAATTAAGGTGTAAAAATACCTTGAAAATGAAGTGTTATGAGGCTGAATGAAATACTACCTGAAACTGAGTCGTTGGGAAGTGAGATACTTTAGCAAACTATATTTCCTTCCAGAATATTTGAAAGACATGCAGTGGATCCACTGCGTACGCCACGAAAGTTTGGTGGTACGCCGAAGTTACTTTACAGTACAGTGTTCGGAAAAAAATACGTTGTTGCATCATATACTACAACTACTTTTACACCTTTAAAAAGAAAGGGGGCATGTAAAATTCTCAATGAAGTAATAATGATTAACACTATAGTCTTTACGAATAATGCCATGTACGAAGAAAAAGAGGGAAGTCTTTTGGTCTAACAACGAAAGACCATTCCTCAATTTAAAAATTAATTTATTTGCAACGCCATGTCCTGTTGAAACAAAGTACACTTTCAACTTATTGCCATTAAGTACAGAACAGCAGTTAAGTCTCGTTCTGGAAGATCTAAAACTATCGTCCGTCAACGGCTTTAGAACTCTTTAGAACCACAAATTTCATTAAATGTTGGAAGAAAGTCTGCGGGTACCAAACATTACAAGTACGATGTATGTTCAGATCTCTCACTTTTCTAACCGCCGATCTATGTACACCGCCAAGTGCGCACAATTCTGGTGAGCAATATTTTTCTTTTATTGTCCAGACTCACTCTAACGGAATCTTAAAATGAATTTTGACATACTTCTCAACAAACCTGGGGTGCATAGACAGTGGTTTATATTCACTTCATTACAATGTTCTGAATACTATCTTATGTTTGTGATCTGCATCTTTCCGTTGAGAGTGCCGTAAGCTTCCTGATGATACCAATCCCCCACAAGAACAAAATAATTCCCAGCTTCATCGGTCTTTTTTAACCCTTAATTTGCGTACGTATTAAATGGTTACAGCACTAAATTTGTCTCTTTGAGAACTGCAGCTCTGCAATCTAAGAAGAACAAAGTAATCGTGAATAATTTAGGTTAAAATTACCTCGGTGGTTACAAACCACGTCACACTTAACGAGCACCTTGCAATTGTTCGCTATGTGAAACAGGTTGTCAATCACTTAACATTTCACGGGAAACGTTGTCTTACTATACATACACAATCTATACACTGCGCGATTATTTTTTTACGCCAACTTTTGCTAAATTACGAAGAAATAAGTTCCATAACCCATAGCAAGAGATAGTATAAAAGACATTTACAGTTACTGCTACTCGCACCTGACAAGAAAGCATAAATAAAAGTTTGAACTGTGGCAACAAGTCACACTCTGTTTATATTACACCGAAAAAATTACTTTCGCAGTTCATCGATTTCTGCTATTGTCAGACTTTAAACGCTTCTTCGCCGTTGCAACAATTGTGCAATACCTCACGTTGCAACTATCCCTGCTGATTTGATCAATACGCGGATTCTTCATGTTACAGAACACTCTCAGATCGTCTGAGGTTAGTCGCAACTTTCACCACGTCAAGTTCAGACGCTACCTCGTTTTGCATATCGTCCTCCAATGCTTCGTCAGTCTCTCTCTCTCTCTCTCTCTCTCTCTCTCTCTCTCTCTCTCTCTCTCTCTCTCTCTCTCGACAGAAACAAATCAAGCTGACGCAAGTTTTTAAGGAAACTAACCAATTCAAGTTGCTATTTAGGGGATAATATAAATCTCCAGCGCACTTATCTCTCTTCTAAATCGACAGTGACGTCATGGCCTTGTGATAGTGCCCTACGTCCTTGTTTTAACATTGGCCTACTTATGTGATACACCAGTTCCGCGTACATCCCGGCAAGTGAAATCTGGAGTTTGTTCGTTATACATACATTCACATACTCTTCCGGAGAAAACACTTCGAAGCTTTTACCGTGGGAGGAAAGGGGGGGGGGGGTCGTTCGGTTAAGGTTCAGTCGCATCAGTTGCACCCGTTGGTAACTTTCGCCAATTCTACTGGACCGTGCGACGGAGTTCTACCGACCGGTAACATCAGATGGTTAAAGATTGATCAACGAAACTTTACAGAAAATACAGAGAAATTTTGTTTCTAAACTGTGCAGTTATTTGACATGCTTAACATGGAGTTTAATGTACCTTTCGTCTACATGTCTTGTGGAGAAGACCCCGCTGGCGTTACACTGTGATAACTATGAGGGCAGGAAATACAAAGGAAGGAATACTGGGTTTAACGTCCTGTCGACATCGAGGTCATTAGAGATGGAGCACAGGCTCTTATGGTGTCCAAGATGGAGAGGGGGGGGGGGGGAATCGGGGAATCGGCCGTGCCTTTTCAAAGGAATCAGCCCGGCATTTGCCTGGAGCGATTTAGAGAAATTACAGAAAACCTAAATCCGGATGGCCAGATATGGTTTTGAACCGTCGACCTCCCGAATGCGAGTCCATTGTACTAACAACTGCGCCACGTCGCTCTGTGACAGGAAATCTACCCGTGCTGAATCACAGAGCCCTATTAGCACGTAGCGTGGAAACACACTAGCCATTCCTCTTCCAACCTGATGACGTCGCATAACGCGAACAAAGGAGGGCGTAGTGATGGAGTTAGAACCGAATGACGGAAGCTGGTGTTAGATAGCGTGTTCGAGAAACGACTGCCAACCCATAAATTGATGAGTTATTCAAATTCTTTTCTTACTATTCGTTTTATAACTTCAAACGCCTTCTTCTTGCCACAATATAATATTTATTTACATTCCCGACGAATTTTGCATTTTATATTTCAAGGCATCTGCAGTGGACGTTATGTATAACACCGTTTTCTTTTCAGTTATAAATTTTATACAGTTCATTGTAAGTAAAAACGAAACAGTGCAATTCCAGAAAAAATTCAACTGAAGTTGTCTTTGATATAAAAAGCGAAACCCATCTGGAACGTTCTGGAACCTACATAAATATTATACTGTATTACAGCAAGGAAAATATACGTGAAGTTATAAAACGATCATTATTATGCTTTCTGCGGGTTACCCCTGTCCACTCTTAAGCCTGGCTTATGTCGGAGACAGTGGAAGACAAGCGAACAAGTATTCGTAGACACTTCGCCAGTGTCGCTACCGTTCGCTTGTGTCTGGAACAAGCGTTTACACTGGAGGGGACGGGAGAGAACAGGAAATAACGAACAAATCTGCGTTATTATTTGCTGGCACTAGTAATCGGGACGCAGTGTAGAACAGAATATAGTTAGAGTCACGATGCGAACCATGTACTGAGAGAGTATGATTTTGTATGGCGAGCGCACTGTTTTTGATGAAGTAGGCGATATTACGCAAGATTTAAGTTCGTGAATCTGTGCGTAAGTGTGGAAGTAGTGGAGTTAACACTGAATTGCTGCTGCAGTGCTCCTTAGTATTCGCTGGGTTCTCACTGCAACTGAGGAAGAAATTTAAAAACCGAACACTAATTATCGACGACCGAAACAACCTGAAGAAAGGCTAGCACTTGCACTTTTGTTATCGGCAACTGCAGGCATAGCCATTAGTGGTTGTTACGAATTTCAGTAATCTCAAGTATGTTTCTGATGTCTGCGACATATCAGAAGCACTTCAGGGATTTCATTGACGGACGTACAAGGTTAGAGTGTGTCAAAATATGATTAATGAAATGTGAAATATAAACACGAGACACAGGCTACTTGATAAAGTGTGTTATAAAGCTTTTCTGTTTTAGAGATCACATAACATCAACTCCGGTAACCCACTTTTATTCATAAAAAATCGATAACATGGCATACACCACCCATATAATTACATAGCTAATTCGAACCGAATAGGCAGAATGCAATTCGCTCACGCTCGCTTACCGCTTACACTAGAGAGAAATTTCGTCCTCTGATGCTGTTTCGCCTCTGTTTGCTCAGCTGTAAACCAGGCTTTACAGTACACGTCAGACGGCGCCAGGGATAATAAGAAAGCATTTATGACAGTGTATTGCGCGCATTTTACAGACATCCCCTATAGTGAAAACTAAAAATTATTATTTAAGGTTGAACATTAATTTCGTTACTATTTTACAAGGTTACGTAATGGAACACGTGAATATTATTAATGTACGGATGCCAGTCATGTGTTTTAATCGAGCATGTACAAGAAACAGAGCACTATAACAGTTAAATATCAGTGTTGTGTGTGCTGCTTCTGTGACAGGAGGAGACTTCAGTTCAGGTGCATCATTCATAAATTTCAGTACATATACTTCGTAAATAGCAATGGAATTTTCAGTTTTTTTACAGAAATTTTTCACTTTAAAGGAATGTGGCACTGAAACGTGTGTAAGAAGCCTTCAGCAATGCTGATAATTTTGTTGTTTGGGGCCACAGTGAAGTAATACTTTCATTTAAAAAGTTCCTCCATTTGACTGTACACATCGTTGATTCGACCGTACAATCATGACGTCAGCCTCTGTGCGTTCATTGGGCATGATCTGCCTTCTACAAATGAAATCATCGTCAGAATATATTAAACTTTGTTATATAATGGTGTCACGTCATTAAAATGAGAACAAGTTCACAGATTGTCTGGCATTATACAACGATGTTTAATACATCTGGACGAGGATTTCGTTTATAGAAGTGTGATCATGCCCTACATTATGGTATTTGAAAATGGCCAAAGGCCGAAATCATGCAGCAGAATAAAAGATCTATACCGTCTAGTGCCGGAAATTTCATTAAAAAAATATTAGCAATGCGTTTGCATGTTTATAAATGTACTGGAGCTTTACTTAGGATCAGTTGTGGGAGTCTGGTATCGGTATTGGAAATCAGAGGAAAATTATTTCAATAATGTCGGTTTAGTGGTTGGCCGGTGTTTAATTTCTTATCTTCGTATTCAGCCACGTGCAGCCTAAATATGCCGCGTACCGACAATAGCTTTCAGAGAGCGAGGGCACGACATTTCCGGTTGACGTGAGAAGGAACGTATAGGCAGCAGCATGCCGCCGGCAGACGCGCGTGATCAACGAATGACGTCACGAGCACGAAAATCTCTGAGTCTGCGCAGCGAAAGGTCGAGCCGTAGCGCCACAGAACCGGCAGAAGGCGGCCCGCTAGGCTGGCCGTGGGCGATCCTCGGTGGTGCCGCGATAACACGGCCGCGATACTGCCCAAGGACGGCGTCCTGTGCATACCGGGGACACGCGGCGGAAAGACGGCAAGCAAGAACCGGACAGCAGGCGCGGCCTAATTCCGACACGCCCACCTCTGCTATTGACAGCCTGAACAATGTTGGCGTAGAACACATCGAATAAAGTCTTCAGGAAGAGATTCGGACCTTCGGACAAAACGCGTTTTCAATTCCTCAGTTTTACAGAATTGCGGGAAGGGTGGTTCGAAGTAACAAGGAGTGTAAGAAGGTACTTTCTCACGTTATGATTGGGTCGCGAGCATCTGGAGGCTTCATCTCCTCCGCATACAACTGCAAACAATTCTTCTCTCTTTTGGACGGAGCCTCTAATACTGTCTGTCAAAACCGACTTGAGGTGGTGAACGTTTGAATGCTTCGTTTAGCCAAAGTTGACCAAGAAGCGGTCACCGAGTTTGACAACGGGGTTGGTAGAAAAGTGACGTCTTTCCCCAGCCGAACTGATCTGGTGTGTCCACATGTTGCGAGCGCTGTTCTTGTGAAAGCTACTTGGACTCTTTTCGAGACTGTCCAATAGTTTGGTTCGCAATCGTTATCTGTTGGACGCGTCAAAATATACCGTCTACGAGTCAACCTTTCGCATTTCTAGAGTTTCGGCGTTACTGTACGGCGAGAAACTGCACGGAAAACAGCTCCCTTTCAGAAATCGTGCTCAAACTGCTGAACGTCTCGACAATCTCTCTGTTTCGGCTGTGAAGAGCTTTGAGCTGACACTTCATTCTAACGCCGCTTTCGCGACCCGATCAATGAACATCTGAACGTTCCAGTTCCAGATACATCCGTAAAAGCACTTATGCGTCTCATCTCCTGACAACACCGTAGAGATGAAGCAAAATTTCCTTGCTTCCGGTAAATTGATCATCCGGCTTTAAATTTCACTTTACAGCTGGAGAGTGTTCACCTGTCTTAGTTTTGAACGCTGCCGTGGTGAATGCGCAGTAGCGAGAATAAAGCGAGGTGCCCTCCCGTGGCGTCCGTGCCTTGTGCAGACCGACAGAAGCAGTAGATGTTAAGCTAACGACGCTGAGAAACGGCGCAGCATACCTGTGTGCCGTGCGGTGAGGAGATGACAGGAGAGCCGGTGGCCGGCAGAGCGCGATACTGAGCTTCGCAGCGGGAGGGAGGCGTGTGCGATGCACTGCTCTGGGAGGCCGGCGACGACTGTCTGCGCCTGGTTCCAGAGGTGCGCTCGCCCGGAGTCCGGCAGCGAGCGCCCATTGATCGTACGCTCGGGCGACAGCAGCGCCACGGCGCAGCCGCGGCACGCACGCGTACTGCCAAGTCGAGCGCGCAGCGGTGCTGACCCGCCGAACATCACGACTCCCTATGCCGGTACTGTTGCACTCTGTGCACGAATCCCTTCCTCACTCCGTACACTGAGAAGAAATCAGTAAGCTCGCACGCGAGGTACCGAGGATTGCGTGACCAACACCAACATTTTGTAACGCGTAGAAATCAGAATAGCGAAAAATTTAATATTGAAATTGACGAAGTTACAACATTGTGCTACACTTTCGAAACAAAAACACATCACGGGAGAAGCAAGCACGACAAAATAAACGAAATAAGCGAGAAAACTAGTGGCACTTATTTTTATCCACCAAAGCTATTTTTTGATACAATAATAATATCCTCTTCAAACTAGTTCCCTTCAGCAGCTATACATCGGCGGAGTCGTCATTTCCAGTCTTGGCAGCAGCTCTGAAACGCTTCAAATGACAGGGCTTTTAACATGTCAGTCACATTCTTTTGAATGTTCTCCAGAGTCCGAAAATGACGTACTTTCAAAAATTTTTTCAATTTCGGGAAAACAAACGTCGCAGCGACTCAAATCAGGTCAACAGTGCGACTCTGGAACAACAGGAATGCAAAAAATACCGCGAGTTAACTGGTCGTGTAACAAGAGGCATTGTCATGATGTCACATCCACTTTTCTGCAATTTTTTTTTTGTGGTTTTAGGGCGCACAACTTCAATGGTCATTAGCGCCCTGACTACTCTAAGAACGCACCGCGAGGCACAAGTTGACAACAACAACTAAAAGGGAAAACACGATAAAAGACAGACTGACAGGCATAGGATTAAAAAACAGCATCATCAAATGTCCTTAGCGAGGTTTGTCAAATTGATAAAACGAAGAACACGAGCAGCTGCTCGTGGGTCATCCGCTAAAATGGCATCGAAAGTACTTGGCAGGTTAAGATCTAGGCGCAGTATGTTAAGATCTGGACAGGACATTAAAATGTGTCTAACCGTCAGCAAGTGCCCACATGGGCAGAACGGCGCAGGCGCAGCCGTCAGCAGATGGCGATGGCTGAACCGGCAGTGTCCAATTCGTAACCTTGCTAAAACGACCTCCTCCCGCCGAGAAGGGCGTGAGGAGGACGTCCAAGCCACGGGAAGAGGTTTTAAGGCCCGAAGCTTGTTGTCGGTAAGTGCAGCCCAATCGGCATGCCACAGCGACACAACGCGCCGACAAATGACCCTGCTAAAATCGGACGAAGGGACACAACAAGAAGCTGTCCGAGGCTGGAGGACCGCAGCCTTGGCCGCGGCATCTGCAGCTTCGTTCCCAGGGATACCGACATGGCCAGGAACCCACATAAAGCTAACCGGAGAACCGACGTCCACCAGCTGCTGAAGAGAGCGTTGGATCCGGTGTACGAAAGGGTGAACCGGGTACAGATCACTGAGGCTCTGGATGGCGCTCAGGCAATCTGAGCAGATGACATAAGCAGAATGTCGGTGGCGCCAGATGTAAAGAACAGCCTGGTAGAGGGCAAAGAGCTCAGCTGTGAAGACCGAACAATGGCCATGGAGCTGGTATCTGAAACTTTGTGCCCCGACAATAAAGGAACACCCGACCCCCTCATTGGTCTTAGAGCCATGTGTATAAATGAAAGTCAAATTGATGAACTTCGAACGAAGTTCCAAAAAACGGGAGTGGTAGACCGAACCGGGGGTGACCTCATTTGGGAGCGAGCTGGGGTCAAGGTGAACGCGGACCTGAGCCTGGAGCCAAGGTGGCGTGTGGCTCTCGCCCACTCGAAAGGTTGCAGGGAGTGAAAAATTAAGGTGTTGAAGGAGGCGACGAAAGCGAACTCCAGTGGGTAGCAGGGCAGAGACATACAACCCGTATTGACGGTCGAGAGAGTCGTCAAAAAAGGAACGATAAGACGGATGGTCGGGCATTGACAGTAGCCGACAGGCATACCGACAAAGCAGTATATCGCGCCGGTAGGTGAGTGGCAATTCGCCAGCGTCAGCATGAAGACTCTCTACGGGACTAGTATAAAATGCTCCGATCGGAAGTCGTAAACCCCGATGTTGTATGGAGTTGAGGCGGCGTAAGATGGATGGCCGTGCAGAGGAGTATACGAAGCTCCCATAATCCAGCTTGGAGCGGACGATCGACCGATATAGACGAAGTAGGACGGTTCGATCCGCTCCCCACGACATACCACTGAGAACACGGAGGACATTTAAAGAACGGGTACAACGGGCGGCCAAATATGACACATGTGGAGACCAGCTAAGTTTCCTGTCAAATGTAAGGCCTAAAAATTTGGTTGTCTCCACGATTGGGAGAGCAACGGGACCGAGTCGTAAGGACGGTGGGAGAAACTCTTTGTAGCGCCAGAAGTTAATACAGACCGTCTTCTCGGCAGAAAAACGGAAGCCATTGGCGACACTCCAGGAGTAAAGACGGTCAAGAGAACGCTGAAGACAGCGCTCCAGGACACGTGTACACTGCGCGCTGCAATAGATGGTAAAATCGTCCACAAAAAGGGAGCCTGATACATCAGCTGGGAGGCAATCCATTATTGGATTGATCGCGATGGCGAAGAGAGCGACGCTCAAAACTGAGCCCTGTGGCACCCCATTCTCCTGGCGAAAGGTGTCGGACAGGACAGAACCCACACGTACCCTGAACTGTCGATCCATTAAAAAGGAACGAATAAAAAAAGGGAGGCGACCGCGAAGGCCCCATGTATGCATGGTGCGGAGAATGCCCGCCCTCCAACAGGTGTCGTAAGCCTTCTCCAAATCAAAGAACACAGCCGCGGTCGGGCGCTTCCGCAAGAAGTTATTCATAATGAAGGTCGACAAGGTAACCAGATGGTCAACAGCAGAGCGGCGCCTACGAAATCCACATTGTACATTGGTAAGTAGGCGTCGAGACTCGAGCAGCCAAACCAATCGAGAGTTAACCATTCGCTCCATCACTTTACAGACACAGCTGGTAAGCGAGATAGGTCGATAACTGGAAGGCAAGTGCTTGTCCTTCCCCGGCTTAGGAATCGGGACAACAATAGACTCGCGCCAGCATGCGGGAACATGTCCCTCAATCCAGATGCGATTGTATGTACGAAGAAGAAAACCTTTACCCGCAGGAGAAAGGTTCTTCAGCATCTGAATATGAATAGAATCAGGCCCTGGAGCGGAGGACCGTGATCGGCCAAGTGCGTTTTCGAGTTCCCGCATGGTGAATGGGGCATTATAACTTTCACAATTCGAGGAGCGGAAGTTAGGTGGCCTAGCCTTCTCTGCCTGTTTGCGGGGGAGGAAGGCAGGGTGGTAATGAGCGGAGCTCGAAACCTCTGCGAAAAAGCGGCCGAAGGCATTGGAGACAGCCTCAGGGGCCACAAGGACGTCATTCGCGACCTTCAAGCCAGAAACTGGGGAGTGGACCTTAGTGCCAGATAGCCGGCGCAGGCTACCCCAGACAACAGAAGGAGGAGTAAAACTGTTGAAGGTGCTTGTGAAAGCAGCCCAGCTGGCTTTCTTGCTTTCTTTAATAATACGACGACACTGAGCACGTAATCGTTTATAATTAATACAATTCGCCACTGTAGGGTGGCGTTTAAAGGTGCGTAAAGCACGTCGACGAACACGTAAAGCGTCTCTACATGCTGCGGTCCACCAGGGGACCGGTACGCGACGTGGAGAAGAAGTAGGGTGAGGGATGGAATATTCAGCAGCAGCGAGAATGACTTCCGTGAGGTGTGCGACCTGACGATCGCAGCTTGTGAAGGTTTGATCCTGAAAGGTCGCCCTGGAAGAGAAGAGCCCCCAGTCTGCCTTGGAGATGGTCCAACTAGAGGAGCACGGAGAGGGGGTATGCTGCAGGAGATGGATAACACACGAGAAGTGGTAGCTCGAATACGTATCAAAGTGCATACCACTCAAACCGGCGTGCAAGTTGGGGAGTACATATAGAGAGGTCTAAATGGGAATAGGTGTGAGATGTGTCCGAAAGAAAAGTAGGGGCGCCAGTATTGAGGCAGACAAGAGTGAGCTGGTTGAAAAGGTCTGCTAACAAGGAGCCCCTCGGGCAGGATGCTGGAGAGCCCCAAAGGGGATGGTGGGCATTGAAGTCTCCAGTTAACAAAAATGGTGCAGGTAGCTGAGCAATAAGTTGCATCATGTCTGCCCTGGTAACGGCAGATGACGATGGAGTGTAAACGGTACGAAAGGAAAACGTAAAAGTGGGGAGAGTAATGCGGATTGCAACTGCCTGCAGGCCGGTGTGCAACGTGATGGGATCGTAGTAAATATCATCCCAGACCAGCAACATAACCCCTCCATGAGCTGGGATACCTACCACAGGGGGTAGGTCAAGACGCACAGAGGTGTAGTGTGCCAAGGCAATTTGATCGCATGGTCGTAGCTTCGTTTCCTGGAGGGCTACGACGAGCGGACGGTGCAAGCGGAGCAGCAACTTCAAGTCCTCTCGGTTGGAGCGAATGCTGCGAATATTCCAGTGAATAAGTGCCATCGTAAGAAAAGGAAGATGAAAGAAGGGGGTCACCTCGAAGGCCGCTGAGGGCCAGGCTTCGAGCGAGCACTGCCGCCGCTATCAGTAGGCGGACAGTCATCGTCCATTGGGTCTATAGGTTCATTGGCCATCTCGGGAGGATGGCCGGGAGGGGGAGCTTCCTCCGCCGGTGAACGGCCAGATGTACGGCTACCAGCGGTGCGGCCAGGCGAAACGGATGACGGCCTGGGGCGGCAACCGCTGGGTGGCGCAGGAGAAGAAATGCGCCGTGGCGGAGAAGGAGAACTGTGCTTCCTATGAGCCTTTTTGGAAGGACGTTTGGTGGAAGTACCGGTCGAAGGCTGGGAGGTCGAGGTACGGAGGAAGTCTGCACGGGATGGTTCCTTCTTGAAGGCCCGTGCATCTGACTTCGGGGTCTTCGTCTTAGCAGAAGCTGATGAAGGGGCTGGTGTCTGTGGGGTGATGGGAGGAAGAGGAGACGTCGACCGCGCGATCTTAGCACTGGCCGAACGGACGACCGTGGTGCTGAAGGGCAGATCGCATGTCTGGGTTGCTACCTCCCTGGTAGTCCGAGGAGAGGCGAGGACAGTACTGTATTTCCCCGCTGGGAGCAGCGTGGGCTTCCTACTAGCCAATAGCTTGCGAGCAGCCGAGGTGGACACTTTCTCTTTGACCCGAATTTCTTGGATACAGCGTTCTTCCTTATAGACAGGACAGTCGCGGGAGGATGCGGCATGGTCACCCTGACAGTTCACACAACGAGGAGACGGAGGTGGACAGTCACCCTCATGGGTATCCCTGCCACAAGTGACACATTTAGCCGCATTGGAACAAGACTGTCGAGTGTGATTGAAACGCTGACACTGGTAGCAGCGCGTAGGTGTCGGGACATAGGGGCGAACAGAAATAACCTCGTAGCCCGCCTTGATGCGCGATGGCAGCTTTACACTATCGAAGGTCAAGGAAAGTGTCCGGGTCGGTACAAGGTCATTGTTGACCTTTTTCATGACCCTATGGACAGCCGTCACGCCCTGCTCATCGAGGAAAGATTGAAGCTCCTCGTCAGTCAATCCGTCGAGGGAGCTAGTATACACTACACCACGAGACGAATTCAAAGTTCGGTGGGCCTCCACCCGGACAGGGAACGTGTACAGGAGTGTGGCCCGAAGCAGTTTTTGTGCCTGAAAGGCACTCTCAGTTTCTAGTAATAAGGTACCGTTACGCAACCTGGTACAAGATTTGACAGATCCGGCTATGGCATCTACGCCCTTCTGAATAACGAAAGGGTTGACAGAGGAAAAATCCTTTCCGTCCTCAGATCGAGAAACGACGAGGAACTGTGGGGCAGGCAGTAGTACTTTTGTCACTGTTGGCTGGTCACGTTTCCGTTTTTGGGCAGAAGTCGAGAGAGATGGAGTAGAATCCATTGCGGAGGAATCCCCCATGATTGCCAGCGTCTCCGATGGCGCGCTCCTTCCTTGTGGGCACCCTCTCAGAGGGCACTCCCGCCTTAGGTGAATGTTTACACCTCAGGTCACACCTCCCGAGAAACAGACGGAGGGACCAATCGGCATGGTCAGAAGGTATCAGCTCAGGCAATCACCCCTCCCCGGGCCTGGCCTTTACCAGGGGGTACGCGCGTGCCTTACATGTCTACCCAGGGCGGGGACTTACGCGTTACCCCGTCACCGGCTACGCGTGCGAACGCGTGGGTCGGCCTTCAGGCACGCACAGGGAGGAAGGAAGAAGAGGAAAAAGAAGAGAGAGGGAGAAAGAGGACAGACTGTCTCAAACGCCGAGGCGGAGACCAGAGAAGGCAATGAGAAGAAGGCAATGAGAAGAAGGCAAGGAGAAGAAGGCAAGGAGAAGAAGGCAAGGAGAAGAAGGCAAGGAGAAGAAGGCAAGGAGAAGAAGGCAAGGAGAAGAAGGCAAGGAGAAGAAGGCAAGGAGAAGAAGGCAAGGAGAAGAAGGCAAGGAGAAGAAGGCAAGGAGAAGAAGGCAAGGAGAAGAAGGCAAGGAGAAGAAGGCAAGGAGAAGAAGGCAAGGAGAAGAAGGCAAGGAGAAGAAGGCAAGGAGAAGAAGGCAAGGAGAAGAAGGCAAGGAGAAGAAGGCAAGGAGAAGAAGGCAAGGAGAAGAAGGCAAGGAGAAGAAGGCAAGGAGAAGAAGGCAAGGAGAAGAAGGCAAGGAGAAGAAGGCAAGGAGAAGAAGGCAAGGAGAAGAAGGCAAGGAGAAGAAGGCAAGGAGAAGAAGGCAAGGAGAAGAAGGCAAGGAGAAGAAGGCAAGGAGAAGAAGGCAAGGAGAAGAAGGCAAGGAGAAGAAGGCAAGGAGAAGAAGGCAAGGAGAAGAAGGCAAGGAGAAGAAGGCAAGGAGAAGAAGGCAAGGAGAAGAAGGCAAGGAGAAGAAGGCAAGGAGAAGAAGGCAAGGAGAAGAAGGCAAGGAGAAGAAGGCAAGGAGAAGAAGGCAAGGAGAAGAAGGCAAGGAGAAGAAGGCAAGGAGAAGAAGGCAAGGAGAAGAAGGCAAGGAGAAGAAGGCAAGGAGAAGAAGGCAAGGAGAAGAAGGCAAGGAGAAGAAGGCAAGGAGAAGAAGGCAAGGAGAAGAAGGCAAGGAGAAGAAGGCAAGGAGAAGAAGGCAATGAGAAGTCAAGGGAAAGAGTAAGGAAGACAGTGAGGTGGAGAAAAGCAAAGAAAGGAACCAACAAAAGGAAGGAAGAAACGAGAAGTGAAAAACCAAAAAGAGCACAATAATAGGTCGAGGAACCGTCCGTCTCCGGACGCAGGCGCTAACTACCCCCGTGAGGGGGATGGACTCCTTTTAGTCGCCTCTTACGACAGGCAGGAATACCTCGGGCCTATTCTAATCCCCGGACCCGCAGGGGGGACTTGTCTGCAATGTCCCACTCTACTCACCCTTTCCTTGGTGTGCGTGTGCCCAGCTCGTTTCGAGCCTGCAACTTTATCGTAGACAATAACATTTTTGGTCATGATATGTGCTCCAGTTTATCACTTAGCAATAAATTAACGACACAGTTACTATTGTGAGAAAGGCGATTTAATGAACAATGTGAAGTGGTTACCTTCAATATGAGCCTCGCGAAATACCCTTAGACTTGAAAAATGAAAATGAAGTCCCATGCTTCTTTTTACAGAGCGTAGGGGAACGATGCGGGAGACCCGCACCGCCTTACTAGGCAAGGTCCTATTGGAGGTGGTTTGCCGTTGCCTTCCTCCGACCGTAATGGGGATGAATGATGATGATGAAGACGACACAACAACACCCAGTCATCTCGAGGCAGGAAAAATCCCTGACCCCGCCGGGAATCGAACCCGGGACCCCGTGCTCAGGAAGCGAGAACGCTACCGCGAGACCACGAGGGCGGACACCCTTAGACTTAAAAAATATATAATAATCCCTGTTCCAAGAAGAGCAGGGGGCTGACAGGTGGGAATATCACAGAGTCATCGATTTCACGTCATGTTTACAAAATACTGACCCAAACTGTTTACAGAAGAATCGAAAAAAAAAAAAACTGTTAGAAGTCAACCTCCTGTAATATCACTTCTGAGTTGCAGATCAATCTTAGGAGGACGCGAGACAATACTCACCTTACGACTTATCCCAGAAGATAGAATAAAAAAAAGAGAAACTACATTCTTATCATTTGTAGGCTTAGAGAGAACTTTTGTGAACGCTAACTGGAGAAGACTTTTGATATTTTGAAGGTAGCAGGGATAAAGTACAGAGAGCAGAAAATTATCTGCAACTTTTAGAAGCCAGACTGCAGCGGTAACGGTCGAAGAGCACGAGACGGAAGCGGTGGTGCGGAAGGGATGGGCAAAGATTGCAGTGTCTGAGCAATACAGTAAAATTTTACATTTAACAAGCATAAAGGAAATCAAGTGGACAGTCTGAAAGGGAATTAGAGTTCAGGAAAAAGAAATAAAAGGTTTGAAGTTTGCCGTAACATTTTAATTTCTTCATCTACCTATACACAGCCAGCCACGCCACGGTGCAGGGTGTAAGGTACCACGTATCGCTACTAATCATTCCCTTTCCTCACAAAGCGAGGGAAAAACGACTGTCTGGAAGCCTCCACGCGAGCCCTAATTTCTCGCATCCTATCTTCAAGGTCCACACGCGAGATGTACGTTGACGGCAGTAGAATCGTTCTGTTGTCTGCCTCAAATGCCGCTTCTCTGAATTTCCGCACTCGTGCCTTGCAAAAAGAGAGTCATTTTTTTCTCCAAGGACTCCCATTCGAATTCACGAAGCATCTCCAAAATACTTCCTTGCTGATCGAACCTACGGTAACAAGTAAAGCGCATGCTTCTGAATTGCTTCGATGTCTTCCTTTAAACCGATCTGGTGAGGATCCTAAACACCGTCAGATGGCAAAGGGCCTGGAAGAGCTGCTGAACAAAATGAACAGTGTCTCGAAAAGACTATTGGACGTACGTCAAAAAAAGTAGAATAGAGGTGATGTATTGTAGTCAAAATGAATCGAGTGATACTGAGGGAATCAGACTAGGACACACTGGAAGTAGCTTATGAGTTCTCAAATTTGGGGAGGAAAATCACTGGTGGTAGCCAAAGTAGAGATGATGTTGAATGGACACTAGCCACAGCTCTAAATGCATTTCTGAAAGTGAGATATTTGTTAACAAGTAATAGAAATCTAAGTGTTTGGTACACTCTTCTGAAAGTTTGTGTCTGGGCTGTAATCTTGTACGGAAATGAAACGTGGACGATAAGTAAGTTCAGAGAAGAAGAGCGTTGAAGGTTTTGAAATGGGGTGCTGCAGAAGAACGTTGCTCACTTTGGTGGAGAAATAACTAATGAGGAGGTGCAAAACTTAACTGAAAAAAAAGGTGCATCCTGAATAAAACAGGAGATGGCCTTATATGCGTGAAGGTGTTGTCAATTTGGTAACGGAAGGAAGCGGGTGACGGGTGAAAATTTTGGAGGAAGACGAACTTGTGGACACAGTAAGAATGCTGCAGCATTTATGCAGACATTAAGAGACTTGCAGAGGACAGGAGCTTGGAGAGATGCATCGCTCCTCCGACTAAAGACCACTGAAGGAGCAGGAACAGCAGCACATTCACTTCACCGAAAGACTGACTCCTGCAATGTGAAAAACCTGACATTCGTGCTTACACTTCAAATGATGTAACCTACGATTCTACAGGGTGACAGATTAGCCGTCCGTGGTGACCGAGAGGTTCTAGACGCTTCAGTCCGGAACCACGCGGCTGCTACGGTCGCAGATTCGAATCCTGCCTCGGGCATGGATGTGTGTGATGTCCTTAGGTTAGTTAGGTTTAAGTAGTTCTAAGTTTAGGGGACTGATGACCTCAGATGTAAGTCCCATAGTGCTTAGAGCCATTTGAACCATTTGATTCAAATTAAGGGAAAAAAACGAAATTTCGCAATCGGGACTTGAATACGACGTGATGTCAGCCAACTACCGTGTAATCCTCCACCACGCGGCGTCATGCAGATGCGGTATGGAGGGGCTTGGGGTCTGCACACCGCACTTTGGGCCGTTGACGTTTATAATTTGCAGCCGCTACCTCTCAAATGTAGTAGCTCTTCAATTAGCAACACGACGCAGAGTACATCCGGGTCAGTCCTACCACCAAGAAAAAAAATCCTTGACAGTACCGGTAATCGAACCCGGGTGCTGCGCATGACAGCCATCTACACTCACCACTTAGCTACTGAGGCGGACAGATGACTCAAATGACAATTCATTTCATACTCAATGTCTCAATTACCCATTTTCAATGGAAATAGCAAGTTGTGGCGAGTAATTTGACTCCGTACGCTTAAAAACAAGCCACCTCTCGTGTTATGGATACAAGAATGTAAAAAAATAATTTTATTTTGTTTCATCTCTTTATGTACACGAAACTCATTTGCTTCTTTAACGCATCTCTGAATAACAAATGAACGGTCACTTGAGTCATAGAGCTCCGTCAAAAATACGAGAGCTATTCGGAAGTAAGAAACGATGGGTTGGGAAATTGAATCCACAGTGGAAACTCGATGAAGCTTTGCACATATGTTTTAGGCAATGTGCCTGTATGCCAGGATAGGTAGTGTCAAGTCGCTCTTCTCGGTTCTGAGTGCACGCTGAGCGCGTAAAGATGCCCTAAAAATAGTGTCTCCCGTGAGATTTCACTCGATTTCATGGAACGCCAATAACGTAACAATCATGCATTTCCTTCTTCAAGAAAATTTTCGGTCGCACATTGCAGGGCATTGAGAACGCTTCTGTAGCGTTTTCGATGGGAAGTATTTGATCACCCATCATACAACCCTGACTTGGCTCTCTGAGTCAGTCATCTCTGCTGAGATGAACCGCTGGTGGTGAAGACGACATCCTGGCATAGACAACAGCCTGCAAACCAGCGTAGAAAATTGTCTGGCAGCACAGCAGGCTGCCTTCTACGACGAGGGTATTGAAAAATTGGTACACCACCACGACATATCTACGTGTGAGCGGCGACATTGTAGAGAAGTAGCTGGAATATGTAGCTAACTGTTGCAAATAAAACAGTTTTGATTTTCACTGAGGTGTCTATTTCGCGATCGATCTTTTCTTACTTATCCAGCAGCCCTCGTACTTTATTCAATATGCTGTTTAAGTGTATCTATGAAAGATTTTCCTCTATGTAGACCCCGCTTTAAGGTAACAACTAGCACGTTGTATTCGTTTGTTCAGTTCGACCGATACTCGTTTCTAGTGAATTCGTGTCGTTCAGTCACTGATAGGTGACAAACTAAAGCAGCTGCAATGCCCTGAAGCGTCGATGCTGTCCTCGAAAATGTAGTTGCAGCTCCGAAACGCATAGAGTGGAACAGAAAAAGAAAATGAAGACTGCGTATCCCTAAAAAAACGAAAAAAAGTGTAACTTTCAATGCACAGCTCATGACGAAATCTCTGCAAATAACGTAAGTTCGTCACCCGTCTCAAATGACTAAAGTACTACACATTTTCCACTTCAGTTACCTTCATTATAAAAAGTACTTTTCGGCGTTTCGTCTGCACAATAGTTCTTTACGTGCCCATCTACATCCATACTCTGCAAATTCCCCTCACGGTGTCTCACGCGAAGAGTGCTTCTGGTATTACTATTACAGCCCCGCCGCAGTTTTCTACTGTTCCGTTCGTAGGCAGTGCGCTGAAAGAAGTACTGCAGATAAATCTCCGAATTATTGTGGTCAGTCCAAAGACAGACTGATGCAGCTCCCCATTGCTACTACATTCTTTGCGAGTTTCCATCTCCGAAAGGTTCCATCACCGAAAAACTACTGCGACTTTCATCCTTCTGTATCTGCTTAGCTGGCCGGTGTGGTCGTGCGGTTCTAGGCGCTACAGTCTGGAACCGCGTGACCGCTGCGGTCGCAGGTTCGAATCCTGCCTCGGGCATGGATGTGTGTGATGTCCTTAGGTTAGTTAGGTTTAAGCAGTTCTAAGTTCTAGGGGACTGATGACCACATGTTAAGTCCTATAGTGTTTAGAGACATTTTTGTATCTGGTTACTGTATTTATCTCTGAAGTTGTCTCGACGATTTTTACACTCCTACCCCTACACACTTCCTTCAAACATTAAACTGGCGATCTCAGAATGTGTCCTATCAACCGGACCGATCCTTTGTTCTAGGCAGATTGTTCCACAAATTTGTCTTTTTTCCAGTTCTATTCAGTATCTGCTCATTAGTTAAGCGATCTACACATCTAATCGTCGACTCCACAATTTATCTGATTTTATCGCCACAATCATTTCGGGAAATGCATGTGGAACAAGTTAATACACTGTTCCTTTTGACAGACACTTACAACACGAGTAAGTCTTTTGCTGGGAGTGCAATATAGACACCTCAGCCTTAAAAAGTCGTATTTCATGAAAAACAAAATGTGAGATGACAAACGTTGAAAACTGCATACAGGAAATGTCGATATTGTTTCCTCCATATGTTTCTTGGTGCACGACGTGGGAAACAAACGATACTGCACGAACTGGACCGAGACCTGTCCAGTCTCACATCCACAAAAAGCAGACACCACGAAAAAGTAAATATCTCAGGGTCAGTTTTGCTTGTTACGACTCCAAAATGAAGTCGATTGAGTGAGTTCCAAGTGGTCCATAAGGAGCCGATATCTGCTTGTTGGGAAGCTGTGGAAATCACTCCTCGGAAAGCGAGCGATGGACAATGTGGACCAGAGGAGCCCACAGGTTTCCACGTCAGTAGTGGCGAAATATGTTCCCCACACAAGTGATTCATAAAATGTTGAGGATATTGCTATGTGTTTATCATTTCCTCGTATTGGTTCTGCAGTGCACTTCCAGTGCCTGGTCAATGTTAAGCTAACAATGTAACATAATAAAACGTGTTTTTACATTTCCAATCTTTTTCTTTTCCGTTATTTACGTTATTTATGTTATCCGCGTCGTAAGTCCTGTTCTCTCAATTTAATGCTTTCCTGCCAACAAAAACTTCGTGTGGATAACAATTTCCACATTTAGCGCTTTTGAACTCTAAATCACACGTTGCAACATCGATTTTCAAATCGATTTATGTGGAAACTACTACTTATTCCTGTTCGCATACAACCTATAGCATGTAACATAAAACTATACACTGTTTTAGAATCTTAATCATTTTGGGTTCTGTGTAATGTACGTGGGTGGGACTTTTAGGGGGCACTTTCAAACTGTTGTCGCAACGTTTCGTCACCTGACGGTACTCTAAACTGCAACAAATCAAAAACAGCATTTGAATTTCTTTTCTGTCTTTGCATCTTTATGCCGTTCGGAAGTCGTTTGCAGTTTTGCAGATTTGTGGAACTTTTTGAAACTGGTGAAGGGACAGCTTGTGGAAGCGCCACGATGATTACCATGCGTTATAGTCTCAGAAAACCACATCCAACTTAGAAAGCACACCTTTAACTGCTTTGGAATAAACCAACCACGGATAAAAAACCACGAAGCCCAATCGGAACGTTCCCCTTATACTACATGTGTCATTCTTTAAATTATAATTTTTGATACATTTCCATGGTCTCAACAAAGTGTTACTGTTGTATTTCGTCTAAGATTGTGTGCTTTTAGATTTCTCTCACTTACCTTTTCGGTTTTCGTGCGATTATGAGGTGCAAAACACTTACCAATATTAGTCATTTAGTTATTCTATTCACTACGCTTTTGTACCTCACGAAATTCTACGGAAACCACATTCGTGCACCGCTGCTTACTTACAGCTCACTGTTGACCGGAAAAATTGAGAGAGAACTTACTTCACTGTCAACAATACTCTTGCGTCGTATCAATCACCTGAGTTTCGTGGCGGCGCATTATTGAGACCTTCATGCTTAAATGTGATACTTATTCACAATAGCAATTATAAAATTATCTAAATGAAGGGTGTTTTTACTAAAATTACTCAATGACCGTCAAACACTACCACATACCCTGGCAACAGTTTAAACGACGACGACGACGACGACGACGACGACGACGACTTCACACCTCTATCAACAAGCAATAATCAGCGACCAGACAGTTTAAATGAACATCTCTTCAGCAAATTAAAAGAAATATAAAAACAACTGGCTGCTTTCAATTAGCACCTGACAGTTGGTAACAATTATCTGAATTTTTATGTCGTGCAATTGTTTTGTTACATCAGTAGCCATATCTGATTTATGAAGTAGTGGGCACCTAGAGACACGGGAACGGGGACGAACTACACAACACACAGAATTGTACATGTCACTGAATATTTATGCACACTGCCACTGTGCTTGTCGCCGTCGTGGTGTGATGCTCTACACAACATTTCTAAGACGAAATTATCACCATGGATGTCCTCCGTAACGGTACCACGTCCCTATGTTATCGTGTCGTGACTCAGTCGATCGGCAGCTTCATTTCATTATAACTTGTTAGTAATGTCTTGAGTTTGTCGACATGTACTGTTTCTTACGTTATGAGCTACATATTGCTCACAAGCACTAAGACACCGAATATTCTGGCTGCTGAAATGTAAATTTAATTTTGCGTAGATACTTAATTTTTCAAAGATGTTATTTTTAAGATTTTACTTAATTTTTTTACAGGTGTGTAATGTGCATTTAGGATGCGATAATTCATTGTTTAGCGTTGCGAAGAACGAACAATGCACGTACATCTAGAAAAAACGCAGTGATGTTGCCCAAGAACGTATTCGTAGATATTGAAAATAAATTGATGGTTCATTCCTTATCGTCATTGTCAGATCACTTGTACCCAGCAAGGAGATTTAAAAAATATTGATATTTTGTATTGGTAATGTACCACACGTAATGTCCATTTGTGAACATCGATATTCGTGTGTTCAATTTTTAGATCCGTTCTTGAAGGTAAATGATAAGAACAAACTTCGCGTGTTGTCACTATCGAGAAACTGCCGTAGCTCTAGGGCGGCTATACAACTATTTTCGTGTACGATCCAAGAATGATCTTCTTAAAGAAAAACAAAGCTATTTGAAAGTAATTGGCTTTCTTGTAATTTCACTTCCACCCCCTGTAAAATTTTACATAAAGAATAAAGATGTATAGCGTTAAAAAGTTATAAAAATTCGGAGCTATTAATTTTCAACACGCGTCGTACATCTTTTCACGTCATAGACGCCATTTGTTTGAACAACATCTCGAAAACCACCTTTGCAGTGCACACAGCTACAATCAATCACGGAATAATAAGGATTGAAGATCCACATCCAGGTACTGAATCATGCTGAAAAAGGTAGCTTTATGAATTTACTTGAAGGGATTGAAATATATGTACATAAAAGCAAACCACCACAATCTCCTCAATGAACAGACCGAGTTAGCCAATGTAGCCTTTCTTCAAAACTTCATTCCTTTTCTTTCCAGTTTAAAATAAACTACTTCGTTTGACAATAACATGCTGGCACTAACGCATCATGAAATAGTGCATAAAATATAACAGCTTGCTTAGTCATTCATTATTTTCTTTGCTTTCAGTGTATACCGCGATATTTACATAATGTCACTGCGTTAACGCTTCATTACAAAGTGGCTGCTTTATTTGTTTACCTTAATCGTAATCCGTTCTCATGTAATATAAATTGTAAGTAATGAGATGTTTGTAGTTTGTAAATTTCTTCTGTCACATCAATGTATGCATCGAAATATCTCAGATAGAGATTCTTTGGCATTGTTACGGTTGCAATATCGCCATCTTTGCATATATCCTACCATGTGGCAAACGTTTTGGTGAATGTGAGTGGTGCTTTACGTGTGCACACACGCATGTAAAAGAGTTGCTTCATATAATCTTCGCTACAACATGAAACAACCAGTCAGCATTGCAACGTAACGGCCCGGAATTTTCGGCACAATTATCTAAAACATTTTCACTCTAATAATTTGTTTACTTTGTTTGAAATGGTTATGAGACGCAATTACAAGCAGACAGTTTCTCACTTGTTTTGGTTGTAGGACACCACCACCCCAATGAATTTTCACAATATGGGGCAATAAAAAATGAAAACCAATGTAAACTACAACAAAAATTTATGTCAATGTGAACAAGCCGTCTGACGATGTGCCTGTCTGTTTTAAACCCGCAACGGCGCTATTTATGTAAATAAACAACGTCATAAAAATTAGCTGGTTGCTGTTATCTCCTGTGAAAGAATGCAGCCACGGTCTGAAAATGTCCATTTTCGAGAACACGCCATTTTCAGGTCAACTTAGTGATAATTTTCTATGTATTCTAGGTCTTAAAAATCCACGCTCTGGTTACAGATTCTTTTTCGCATTCGTAAACCGAATGACCGCTCACTATACAAGACTCCTCGAGAAGCTAAACGTGCTTGTAACGCACCGAAAACCCCCCATCCTACCAGGCAAGACTGAATACTTGCTGGTCGGGTGCACGTGAGAGTTGGTCCAAACAACTGGCGGATAATGTACTATTTTTAGGACTTTTGAAAGTGTTCAGCAGAAAGTTAACACCCTGGAACACGGAATCGAGAGGAAGAGACCTGCCCAAGAGCAGTCGTCTATTAGTTGGCATCGATATATAGTCAGCTAATGAAATGATGTGACATCAACCTGAGAAAGGCGAGCTTTTTCTTTTTAGGTAGGGTAATGAGATTCGGTGATCACTTTTGTTGAAGACAGCGATGGGACTTGGTTTCAAGACTTGTTCTGCGCTTGCCCTTGGTTCTGTTCTGACGCTGTAATGACTTCAGTCTACTCCATGTTGTGAGAATAAGCACCAGACTCGAATGAAATCCAACAAAGACTGGAATGGTAATCAGAACGAACATTCGACTTTGTTTCTTTTTTTGAAGCCAGTTTTCCGTCTCCCACCTGATGATGCTTTTGTAGTCGTACTGTAACACTGATCCGAGTCTTTGCCCTGCTGCCATGGGGTGCCTCTTATCACCGGAGTCATCTGGTTCAAATCCGATTCGTCGGGTGCCGCCTCTGAAAATCGGCCGCAAGTAGTAAAACTTTATCCTGCTCTGAGAGCTTACTCCTCGTATCGCCGCTACCTGCATGACGAACATGCCGGGCGTGTAGCTCCAGTGGACCTCGGGCGTTATTCCTTTCGGCCTGCACAAAGGGAAAGACCATTCAGCAGCCGCCATGCTCTGCCCACTAGCAGAGATGGACAGGACAACAGCCAGAGAAAGACGCTGCCGCAGATCGACGTCCGTCGCAGCAAATATGCATTGTTGACGGCATGTTTTGCACATATCCAGTGAAGAGGTGAATTTTGAATTGATTAATGATCATGAGTTCTGGAGCCCCCCAAAAAATAAGAAAAATATTTTCCCATATCCCTGGTAAAAGTTTCTATTCAACACATTTTACCATCCAACGTGTGCTCGATATTATGCAAGTTACCACAAGACGTTACTTCAGTAGTCTTTTTCTTGCAACTATTACTCGTATAGCGGTGAGAGATACCTTACGAAGTCAACATTCCCAAAGTGGTGGGCAACGAACAGCCTATAGGGCTCCCACATAATTACATCCGCTGCTCCGTTAAGGTGGGACCGGTGCCGTACAACGCATGTATTCCAACTGCAGCGTGGTACACGAACCAAGGACCTGGAGCTAAAAAGACAAGATAAAGACCAAGAAAATCACTGGGTATTTTAGAGTAGCACAGTGTTCCAGCATTGTTTATTCCAATAAGAGGCCTAATCTGCTCTTCGCATTCGTTCCTCGTAAGAGATTGTAGAAACGAGCATGTTCTCTTTATTATGTATGTATCACGAAGCATTTCTGATTACAGAAAACAAAATCACCACCTCACTCTTCTTCCTACAGGAGTCCTCTCTGGTAGTCACAGAGGATGAAATTGTCGTAATCACTACAGTGAACACCGCAATGCTTATCACACAAACAGTTACTCAAAATTAATAATACCCTTATACTGGTCACTCAATATGTAATACAGGGTCTTTCAGAATTAATATACGGGCTTTATTTTATTACATTCAACCTATAAATAATACATAAAATCCAAGAGCAACTCCAACAGTTTTCCTTCCAAGTATTCAATCTAAGCATCATTCGTCACACATCAAGTCGATTGGCGGGTTCCTCCCAAACCTTGATGTGTGTGTCTGGAGTAGAAGTACCAACAATATTGTTTCTAAGGTCGGGTAGATTGCCTGGTAGCGGAGGCACACACATGATTCTTTATTAATTCCAAAGGTAAAAACCGCATGGCTTCAGATTGTGTGTGAACGAGGTCATGCAAAAAAGCTTTGTCGTCTGGTCCCTTGCGGCTAACCCAAGGTCAGGTACAATGTTGTTTAACCAGTCGCGTACTGAGTTATGTCAGTGAGGCGGAGCACCATTTTACTGTCAAAGTTCTGTGGTTCAGCTTCTTCCAATTGAGGAAAGATTTATAGTTCTAGCGCATCGAGATAAGAAACATCAGTTACTGTGGCCTCACCGAAAATGAAAGGCTCAAACTTCCCGCCAGTATATTGCACAAAAAAAATTCAATTTAGGAGAATCTCGTTGCAACTGTATCATCTGGTGGAGAACAGCTGACGCTACAGGCGCACATTATGTGTGTTCGCAGTTCCACTTCGAGTCGTCATTGAAGACGATACGATCCAGAAAATCTGCATCGTCATGCACCAAAATTTCGTTTGCAAATTCGGCAAGTAATCTATAGTCTAAATTTTAGAGTTTGCACCAACTCCAAACGGTAAGGACGCAGTAACAAGTGTCTCCTTAAAAATCTCCACACGGACGTCCCTTTGCGCACAGGTACACAAACAAAGCTTAGTTGCTCTTTCATTTGATGTATTATTTAAAATTATAACTTTAATAAATGCTACAATGCCTTAAAAACTGTACATCTGTTTTGAAACGATCTGTATAATACACCATGTGTACACGGAAGTAACTTGGTTGAAAAATTATTGCGAAATGCTGAAAGATACGAAAACGATCAGCATTTGGTCCCTAGACTCCCTGCTGACCCGTCGATATAAATACACTGCCGGAAAAAAAGTACACCTGTGAACACAACGTCGATTTTGATCCGATGACGGCATATGCGACCTGGGGGATAGTAGATGTACTGATAATGCTTCAGCGTCGTCTGTCAACAGAGAGCGTAGTGGCATAGCCCCTAGTAATAGTCCGTTTACCATTTGTTCACACAGACAACGCAACAACACTTCGCCAGGCAGTTATAACGACGGGACTCTGGGGTCGCTGACGGTGGCAGCAGTCAAACCAGAGAACGCTTTAAACGGTCGGCACTTGGGGGCCGAGGGCAAAAAGCAGTGAAGAGCAGCAGTCAGAAGTAGTCAATATCATGAGAGGTGTGTCGCAGTTGGCAGTCGTCTAGTCACTACACAGTGACACTTCACTTCAATGGTGCTGCAGTAAGAATCCGAGAAGACTGGACACATTCGAAGGAGGAGAACAGTTTCTGATAACTATCCAGCAACAGTTATTCTCGACATGGATAAAAGTCAGTCGTCAACTGCATAAGGAAACCTTTCTTTAGTTCCTTTTACCGGTTTCAACCGTTTAAACTGTCAGCTTCAGAAGTGAAATAGGCTCATATCATTAGGAAGCCAATGTCAAAATAAGAATCGGACGATAGTGCCCTACAAAGGATTAACAAACACAAATTTAAAGTAAAAATGGCTCTGAGCACTATGGGACGTAACTTCTGAGGTCATCAGTCCCCTAGAACTTAGAACTACTTAAACCTAACTAAAGGACATCACACACATCCATGCCCGAGGCAGAATTCGAACCTGCAACCGCAGCAGTCGCGCGGTTCCGGACTGAGCGCCTAGAGCCGCGAGAAATTACACCTGTTCCTGGTTTCATTTTGGTTCTTTACATTCGTCGTTATCTTTTCGCCAGCCTGGACGAAAAGGAATATTTTTTTTTTCCCTCGCCAGCAAACAAGGCCAGCTAGTGGTGTTGAAGCGTGCCCCACCCACACACACACACACACACACACACACACACACACACACACACGATCGTTGTACGCGACACACACTACTTCTACGAGAAATCGAGCTGGCTGAACTTTTCCGAAGGCAATAATTCTCCGGCGTCTTTATAGCGCTTTGCGATTGGGAAATCTCGTGGGAGCTGCAACACGGGCTGAGGGCTGGGTTTTGTAGCGGCCGCAGGCAGGCGGTCGATGTGGCCGGCTGCTGGTCGGCCTCACCAGTCTACTCCACGACCGAGAACCGCCACAGCAGCACAACTCGGGCATCCTGCGGAGACGTCCGCGTTTTTCCTGGCCGCGCATCGCCCCGTAAAAAAGCGCACATCCGCGATGTGCTCGCCCGACGTAGGGCGACAGTCTGCTTTCGTTACATGCCGTTTTTCAGCTTATGAGAGAAAGGAATTTATTCATAATGCACTGCAACGGAGATGTCGCACGTTTAGTACCGTTGCGTCGCTATCTTAATCGAGACATGGGGAAACTGGTTGGTTAAAACCCATACCAGCTTTAGTTTTGAATAACCGGACTTTTTAGGCATTGTTTGGTGCCATTTATAACCACTTTCTTTAACTTTTTACCGATAGTCAGTTAAAAATTGTTACATCAATTTACCAAAGAAGCGGTACTCATTTTTTTAAAATGTAACTTTCGTAATAACTAGTGATCTATTTGTAAAGTTTCCAGAAAGTGGGAAAAGCGAAGACTGCCATTTCAATAACAACGTCGACAGTTCGAAATTAACAACAGATACGAGACCTAAGAGTCATTGCAGTACTGCTGAGACGATGGTATCTGTTGCCATATCACGTGGCCCATAAGAGGATGCAAGTGCACGAGTTGCCCACGCCTGATCTATCATTGTCGAAACAATAACATGTTTCCGTGTGACGTGGCCTGTTAGGCAAAACGCGTGTACGTACAGCTTGAGAGACTGCTTCGCACGTGATCTATATGGTAGTTTCTCGTTTTCGTCGATGAATATTGTTGTATTACAAAATGGCACTGTCCCTTGTCGAAGTATTTTACTAAGTGCGGTAGCAAAGAAGTACAAGGCATCTGCTTTAAAAGATTAAAAGCGGAAGGAGGCACAACGAACTTGCTACATAAGGAGGTAAAATCCTTAATGTTCCTTGGAAAGGAATGTAAATTTGACATACCTATAATTTTATTCATGTACCATAAACTTTGTACAATAAGAACTTTATTTTTTATTGTTGCTTCAAAATGAAAAGTTTATTCCATCCAAAAGTGACAATGCAGGAAATTTGTGACCTTTCCCCCTCGCCGTCGCCGCGCCCATCTCCATCTCCGCCATCTTTGCTGGGAACACAGAGACCGACTTCTACCAGAGACTAAACCCAAAATTAATTGAGATCTGATCCCCCAGCTCCATTAACGGAGATCACTCTCAATAAAAACCAGGAAAGGATTTACAGCCATCAGAGTAAATTCCATCATTTTTGCAATCCACTCATAAGAATTGAAATTAAAGACAGATCTCTACTAAATCTTTGAAACATACATATCTTATGAGAGTAACAGCGTGTGATGTGTAATGTACACAATCTATTTATCGGAATGTGCTAAACATGACATTGTCCTTACCAATGTTTTGGCATTTATGGTCAGCAAAGACAACTTACAACACTCACTTTTAGAGAAAGAGGGAGGCGTTCATTCATTTCACCAAAGTTGCGGTGTCATTATATAACCTACCCAGCAGGAAAACTAAGCACTTACAACTTGACTTACACAATTTATGTTAAAATTGAAGAAAAGTGATATTTATACCGAGGGAGCCGTTCGATACTTTCGCACTTATATAGTATTAAATAATGACGGCATTTGGAATAGCTGTAGTCGTTGAGATAAGCATAGTAGTAGGATGAAGACTGAGCATCTTCAAAACTGAATCGAAAGACGTGAAATAATTATGAATTTATGATACATCCTTCTATATACATTTTCACGCACATAATTTTGAACAATTTTTTTTAAAGAGCATTATAATACCTCGGTGTAAACGATACTTCACGTAAGAATCTTCGTATACTTATCATTTTTCATTTTCTTTAATGGATACAAAGGTGTTAGTTGATTTGGTTGCCAAAGAAAATACTAAACGCAATTGTCCGAGAGTAAAGACGGGATCTGGTAAATACAACCCCGCACTTCGAAGCGTTTGTCCCTGCGACTTGTTTATAGAAATCGCAAATGCAATTTTAGTAGGCAAATGTCTTCTTGTCAGTTGAAAAAATGCACGCTACGACCAGGTGGTGTTAAGTTTATCCGTGGCAGTACAACAGTTTTTTCGGTTTTAATCAACCGGGCATTAAATGTAAATTCATTGAGTTTTGTTACAAGCACGCTTGTTCCATTAATTAAGCCCCGTTTTGCGCTCAGATTTCCTAACATGACAGTTTTTCTTTAGTGTAAGTTTGTGTGGGGTAATCCTGACGGATCTAATGAATGTAAGAATTCTACACGATGTTTGTCCGTTCAGAAAGGATATTCCTTTAGAAAAATCAAGGTGTACGGCCGGCATCGATAACTACCGCAGTCGTTGCAGTTATCTATGACAATGCTGTATACACATTATCCAGTTAAGTACTTTAAGACAAATAAAATGGTTATTTTTAACAAGATAATACGACAAAGGAGTCATATTTGTGATTAATAACTTCGTAAAATATAGGTTTGACCTGCGTATACATGATGTCTTTTTGCCTATGATTGTTAAAAGTCCCTTATGATAAATTTACAAATAGTAACTTTTAGAGCAAAATCAGTATCCAATGTCAGAAGAAGTTTAAAATATCCGTAATGGATAAGCTTAATATTTTTTGAGCCCGTGACTTAACTGAATGTAAGTAAGTTACATAAAACAGCAACCAGTCACTTTTTGAATAATTACGTTTTATTCCCTGAACCTTTTCAGGTTCATCTTCAGGTGGTTTCTGGAGGTCACACCATTATTTCTAGCGTAATGCTAGGTGCTGGCTCTGTAATATGGAGATGGAACATGCTTTAATGTATCGTCATGACTATTGTTTATCAGATAAACAATTACACCATAAAAAGCCAGTGTAGGTGAAATTACCGACCTTGTAGAATTCCTGGACCTGACTCTTCCCTTTAATTTTTTCATGTAAATGAAAAGATATGCCAGCAGGCTGAGGGTCCGGCTGGCACTTTTGCAGAGATCTTCCTCAGTGTGGTAAAAATGAATTTCTACCGAAAACAATCGTTGGTTAAAATCGAGGACTTTACTGTAAGTGATGTCGCTGATGCAATATTATTATTTAATGGGAATGAGGAAGACATCAAGCACGTAGCTATGGAGACGTGTATTACGCAACCGAAAATATAATTTACTTCACAAACAGAGGAAGATAATACCTCAGTTACCCTGACTTAACCATTTCAAAAGTTAATGGTAAACAAAAGTTTAGCATTTTTAGAAAACTGACTCGCACTGATATAGATATGCGAAATCTTGTCACCCTGAACGGTATAAGGAAGTTAATTTTTAGTCAATCTTGTTTAGGATGATGCTATTTCCGATAGACCTACATTACATTATACTCCGCAAGGCGGAGGGTGCTTTCGGTACCAATGTCTGATCCCTCCAACCTTGTTCACCACCACCACCACCACCACCACCACCACCACCACCACCACCACCACCACCACCACCACCACCACCTAGAGGTTCCACTCGCGAGTAGTGCGTGGGAAGAATGATTGTCGGTAAGCCTCTATATTAGCTCTAATTTCTCTAATTTTCTCCCAGTGGTCAATACGCGAGACGTATGTGGGGGGGAAGTAATATGTTGTCCGACTCATCCTGAAAAGTGGTGTCCCGTAATTTTAATAGCAAATCTCTCCGTGATGGACAACGCCTCTCTTGTAACGTCTGCCAGTGAATTTGGTTTAGCATCGCCGTAACGCTCTCGCCAGCTAAACTATTCCGTGAAGAAACGCGCCGCTCTTCGTTGGATCCTCTCTATCTCCTGTATTAGTCCTACCTGATAGGGATCCCAGATTGATGAACAATACTCAAGAATCGGGCGAACAAGCGCCTTATAAGCCACTTCTTTCGTGACGAGTTACATTTCCTTAAGATTCTTCCAATGAATGAGTGGTTTCTGCTTTTCCCACTGTGTTTTACGAGGACATTCCACTTAAGGTCGCTCTGGATAGCTGCGCCTAAATACTTTACGGCAGACTGTCTCCAGCTGTTTGTCATCAATAGTGTAGCTGTACAGTAGTGAATTTCTTTTCCTATGTATGCGATAGCACAAGACGAATTGAAAAGAAAACACATTTTGAAACAGACTGCGGGGACAAATGGGTGCGACATCTCTACTGTCAGACGCATATATGACAGATTATCGTAGACAACAACCTTAACTAAGGACGATGTGCAATTCTTTAAGCACGACGTACCGTGGCAAAACGCCTGACCAAACAAAGGTTTCTACGTAATTGTAACCTGCAAGTTGTCTTTAAAACCGAAAACATTTTGGGATAAAGGGTTCATTCTAACATCTCACAGAGGAAGAATAAGTATTTACGCTGCGGTGTTTAATATGCTAAAATGTGATGATTGTCAAAAGAACTGTATTGGACCTACGGGTCGAACATTTACAGCTCACTTCGAGGAACATACGCTTACAGAAGGTGAAACTGCACTAGGTACACATTTATCAACACGGACCCATAAAATCATTGGTACTGAGAACAGCGTGCAGATTTCAGAAACAAGGGGTTTTATCTTGACACTTATCCCTTAACACCTTCATTAATTCGTATTAATTGTTTTCTACAAAATAGCTATGGCCAGTTTCTTCCCCCTTTTAACGTACAGTAAGAGTCCTCACTGTATTTTCACTTTTACTCATTAAAAGCACGGCAAATCTCTAATTCTGAAATACGTTCGGTAATTCAGCAGTGGTTTTAAATAAAATTTAAGATTTGTAAACAATGAAATGTACTATGCACAGTGTCCTGCCAACATGTTTATAGCACTTTTTTTTTAAATCTACCATAGTGCAAGGCATCATTCATTCTAGAATATACTACTATAAGCACATCGTTTTTTATGTTACACAAACGTTGATGAACTACACTTTGCGGTACCAGGAATGGTAGAGTTCATAATACGTTTTTCCTACTATCCATGAGACAAAGGGTTGTAATATAGCACTTATATAAAATCCTTATTGTTATTGTCTTCGTTCAACCTACACCGGGAGATGATATGCAGGGCAGACTGAAACCAGTTGTCGGTAAAAAAGGTTCTGACAGACTGCGTTTATTATCCTTGAGATATAAATTCAAGCTCAATCATACTATACCGTCACACAGAATGCCGTTATAGAATGGTGTTATACTTCTGAAGGAGAGAGGAGGATATTAGTGTCCCGTGGACAACGAGGTCATCATAGAAGGAACACAAGTTCGTATTAGAAAAGGATGAGATGCGCCACCCCGCGCGGTAAACACATGAAATTACCGTAGGTTTTTTTATTTCATCTATCAATATTTAAATAATGTCCTTTGATACACATGACATACATACTGGTTAAATGCCAGAGTTTATGGGTCTATACTGTGAGAGATATAGGATGTGAAGTTTGTTTCGCTGTCTGCTCACAAATTATATACTTTACATAATATTGTCTTTCACAAACAAAACTGGTCGTCTTACAGGTCATTCAGATGGTTAGCAATAAGTACACTGCAGGCAACACTGGCAATTCAAATAGTTAAATCGGCACTGGCAAATGTAACGCACTTTCCGCTATCTGCGAATTGTTGTACGCTCACTAATTTGTAAAAGGCATTTTTGGTGGTTATAGCAGACTTTAACGGTAAGTAATTTGTATTATTTTTCTAAAATGTGCGTCGTATGCAAATTCTGTTATAATTAAGCATACTATGGTGTTCCTCTGAACACAACAGCAAACCAAACTCTATGGTAGTAATTTGTCGCCTCAGAGGTTAACGAAAGATGGCCTAGAGGACGTTGATAATGAAATTTTAAAAACCCAAATAAGCGAAATAAAATCAATTGTCACATTTGGAAGGTAGAGTAATGTTTTTATGGAGAAGCTGAGGGTAGAGCAAAAACGGGAGGGCACAGCAGAGGGAAACATTACTTTTGGCTCAGTCAGTACAAACAAGGTTGACTAACATCTATCTTCTGTTGGAAAGATTTGTAGAACTGTCGCCATTAACTGCTCAAGTGCCAGCCAATCCTTCCATAAAAATGGGCAAAGGATCATTTCTAGTGCAGACACTGAATTCTCTGAAATATTGGATATTTTAATGCCATTCGACAAGGCCACAAAGATTTCTTGAAGCGAGTACATTACAGGAAGTCTTGTTATTCCCCTACAGACCATTCTCGAAAAATGCATAAAGAAATCTCAGTCCTAAACTGTGCAACCATAGCTCTATTTCGAAACATTTTGAGCAGCCTTTAAGAGAAGTGCTAAAATATTACGGAATTGTCTGCTGTGCTATTCTACCCATCAGAACAAAGGTTTAAAAAAATGTACATGACCCCCTCATTGCCAACAAAGCCGTTACCAATTTGACTCAAGAGGTAAACAATTACTTGAACGAAATCGGCAAACTTTCAACTTCACTTCAAAGGAAGAAGGTCAGAACAAATGGAAACCCTCTTTGGTCATCACATAGGAAGTTACCACAAGAAGTCTAGTGGACGCTGAAAATTTGTTTCCGAGCGAAAAAGACTTTACTTTCAGTATCCTCTATTGCCCGCCCTGTTGGCCGTGCGGTCTAACGCACGGCTTTCTGGGCGGGAAGGAGCGCCTGGTCCCCGGCACGAATCCGCCCGGCGGATGTGTGTCGAGGTCCGGTGAGCCGGCCAGTCTGTGGATTGTTTTTAGGCGGTTTTCCATCTGCCACGGCGAATGCGGGCTGGTTCCCCTTATTCCGCCTCAGCTACACTATGTCGGCGATTGCTGCGCAAACAAATTCTCCAAGTACGCGTACACCACCATTACTCTACCACGCAAAATGTAGCGGTTACACTCGTCTGGTGTGAGACGTTCCTTGGGGGAGGGGGGGGGGCAGTGTCCACCGGGGCCCGAACCGCACAATAACCCTGGGTTCTGTGCGGGGCGGCGGAGAGGTGAAGTGGACTGCGGTAGCCGTCCTGGGGCTGTGGGCCACTGTGGCTGCGGCAGGGACGGAGTCTCTCTGTCGTTTCTAGGCCCCGGGTTAACATACAGAACAATACAATCTTCTATTTTCCATAGGCAATGACCCTTTCGTTTTTGGGAGTAGAGAAAAATGCGTGTGTCAGGATTGTCATATGAAGCCCAAAAATATTTATCTTTGGTACGAAGTTTTATTGTTTCTGAAAGATTTGTATCCTCTTTGAATGATACTTTTTTTGATGAAAGAAGTCGAATAACAGGTCAACACACTATATAAAAGGTATTTATGAACAGAATAGAAAATAAATATTGATCAGTGGTTTAATTAATTATTGAAATTATGAGTGCTGCCAAGTAACTGTTTTTCGTAAATTTAATATTTTGTCTACTATCTAAGTTGTTCATTTCATTTTTTTTGAAAGAGCATTTTTAGTTTTATCAGCATGAAATCTGTTATATTTAATTTCCTGTTAGCAAGTAAATCACTACATTTGTCTACAAAATGGGTTTTTCGTTCGATATAATTACAGAAAAAGAATGCTACAAATTTCCCCACAAAAATCTGTTTTTATACCATTTCTATAAAACAAAAGAGAAAGGAAGTTTTGACAACAGCAGCAAATTAGAAATTTAATAATTCCCGACCGAGACTCGAACTCGGGACCTTTGCCTTTCGCGGGGAAGTGCTCTACCATCTGAGCTACCGAAGCTCACGCCCGGTACTCACAGCTTTACTTCTGCCAGTACCTCGTCTCCTACCTTCCAAACTTTACAGAAGCTCTCCTGTGAGGACCGGGCGTGAGCCGTGCTTCGGTAGCTCAGATGGTAGAGCACTTGCCCGAAAGGCAAAGGTCCCGAGTTCGAGTCTCGGTCGTGCACACAGTTTTAATCTGCCAGGAAGTTTCGTATCAGCGCACACTCCGCTGCAGAGTGAAAATCTCATTCTGGAATTCACTCATAGTTTATAACAAAAATAGAAAGTAGACGATTTGCTACCTGCGCTTACATAATGTGCCGTTATCTATTTGTAGCCCTTGGAAACTGACAATTTAATGCGAAAAATTTTGTCCAACCTCTGGTTTCACTCTTCAGCAGTGACCATTCGTAATGCCCTGTCCTCGGTTACAATATAATTTCTGAGCAAAGTATTAAAAAAATATAGTCAGCAGGAAAATACTGGTGATTTTTGTATTTGACACCTCATTACTTTACGTGGAACATAGTGTTCAACCCTCATTACTTTACGATAAAAACAGCGAATGGTGAACAGATTAAGTTCTCTTTCATTTACATATTTTATTTGATATTTTTATTTTACATAACTTTACAGTGCTTAACCAAGCACTGCCGTGTCTAAAGCCTCGCAATACCAAGAATTTTGATGGGATGACAATTTGCTTTCTGTCCTGAGAAATTTCGGTGAGGTCATGTAATAAAAGCTAGCCGTGATGCTGTCTCACTATGTGCGGTATTTCAAAAGGGATTTCAGTCGATTAACACCGTGTGCGTTGCCATTTACTGAACGAACCTGTGCAGAACACAATATCAGCAATGTGCAGGGTCATGTCGCCAAGTTATGAACAGACCCTGCGTGTAACGGGCAGCAGAGTTGCGGCGCGCCGTGGGTTGACACACACATCAATACCGCGCGACACACCCCACCATTACTATCCGTCACTTCCACCCATCTCCACCTCGACTACTCGAACGGAAAAACGAAAAAAGAGAAGTGGCGCCAACGATTTCCATTTATTTTAGCCACAATCTCATTACACCTAACGAATGGGCGAGGAAAGGGCGAAGTTTTTTGCTCTCTGTAGCACAATTTCGAAGCGAAATTTCCGTCGCATTTTTTCCAAGACTAACTTCAGTCCTTTTCTTTTTTGTTGCATAAACGTATTGCACTTCCCTCCATAAAGACAGACATGCACGAAAAACTCAGCTGTGTGTCCACATCTCTCATTCCTATGCACCCAAATTTCAGTTTGGATATATGTATTTCCTAATACTGAACTACAAACACGAGAATTTATGTAGCAAGCACGGAAATGACATGACTCAATCGTACCGGTTTTTTCTTACTTGATAAGGTGAAAGATCTATCACTTTACTTAACTAAGAACTAATAAAATACAGAAAGAAGTGGATTAACGCAAAGTAAGAGTGAACAGGAGCTATAATTTCAACGGTAATACTAAATTACACGTCGAAGCTTGGAAGAATTAATGGCATATATATCGGAGAAGATATGGATGGAAAAAGACTTTTGAGGGCTTAGTACGAATGTTTTAATCCTTTATTATAATTCTCTAAGTGTCTTGCATTAACTCAATCTCTTTTTCCAGGAACGGTTAGAGGTATCACGTTGCTATTTGTGTCAAATACTAAGTTCTGTGGTCCCTTGGCGGCGAAAATAATTTAAGCATGTTAAGTCAGTGCAAACAAAAGATGCAGCCATTTATGTCATATTTTGATACTCGCAAACTCACTCATCAAAACCTATAAACGAACTATCTACACAGGCGGAAAAATCTAAATACCAAGGTAGGAGTCGTGCGTCATAAACGAAAGCTAGTAGGTGTGTTTCTACATCTGAAAGATTATGTTTATTCAAATTTCGTGCCAGTCGCATAATTGTGGTGTTAATAGCGCCTTATGAGGGTGCAAATCAGGTTTGCTTTAAATACACACTAACGGTCGTGAGCGTTAGTTGCCTTTGAGATTGGACGTGGTGAGTTGATTTAGTCAAGAATTTCTGTAACGCACGAAATGGAACAAGTTTACTTTTGCCAGTCACTATTCTTTATCTCCACTACGCGTTTCAAAGGTGTAAACCTCCATCATCAAGTGTATTGATATTTGTTAGTATGACGTGGGAACATGTTTCTCAAAGAAAAAAAAAAAAAACTAAATGTATATCTAACGGTAAAAACAGCTAAAATAGAGTACCTCCAGTCGACAAAGATTCCTTTCACTGTTTTAACACATATATACTGCCCAATTTAGTAAACAAATCTAGCGTCTGGAAACCATTAGGTCCAAGGATAATATAGCAAAAGAGAAACATTATCACAAAGTATAAAGAATATACATAGCAACAACAACATTACAGAATAAGTTTTAAAGGATTTTGGAGATCTTTGTTTTGAGGTGTTCAACACATGCATTGGAATAAATATTTCAGGTGGTGTATAAATTCGATTTTGTCAAGTCAATATAGCTTAAACTTCATATCCGTTTATATGATCAGGTGACATGTTGCAAATTTTAAGCACAATTAACTGTATTGGATACAGTGGTAGAATTATACATAAAGAACAATTTTGGTTGGGATTCACAGATAGGAATGAAACGCTGCAGGCAGAAGCAGAGGAGGAAAAAGAAGTGAGAGGGGGAGAGATGGTGAAAGGAGTGACTGGATGACAGCAAACTTTTTCAACGCGTTGGGTTCTTAAGATTGTGTGTGTTACATGTAGTAACTGCCTTCAGGTTGGGAGGTTAATACATTGGTTAATGCTTTAAAATGTGAAGATATACCGTTTATGCCATTAGTTAATGTACATGTAGTTCCAAGCTGAGAGGGGGTAATAGCTGTTGGTGTGACGGTGTATTTGCAAAAGAGGTCAATCTCTTGTACTTTTGGGGATGTCATGGTAACACAAATATTTATGGTAAATATTAAGGAAGGGGTAGGTAGGTAGGTAGGGTGTGTTTGTTTGTGTTTGTGTGTGTGTGTGTGTGTGTGTGTGTGTGTGTGTGTGTGTGTGTGTGTGTGTGTGCGCGCGTGCGTGCGTGCGTGCGCGGCTCATTTAATAACGTATGCAGTTGCTGAGAAGAGATGATAGTATTGTAAAAACGTATGTTTGTATATTTGGCGTGTTTCAAGAATGTCTAGTTTTTTGTCCTTAGGCTGGATGTGTAGGATGCTGATACTTGTGTTAACTTGGTGTTTTGTTTCATGCAAGTAAGTGGCTATTGCTGATGGGCGGTACCAATCTAATCTGAAATGATCTGTCTGTTTGGCCTACGTAGAAGCAATCACAGTGCAAACATTCAATTTTGTGCACACATCTATGATGAACTGGGTTTCGTGTGTATGTTGTGATGTAATTTCTGTCCAATCTTGTTGTCTGTGATAACATATGTTTATGCCTATTCGTTTGAAGATGGTTGGTTCAAATGGCTCTGAGCACTATGCGACTCAACTTCTGAGGTCATCAGTCGCCTAGAACTTAGAACTAATTAAACCTAACTAACCTAAGGACATCACACACATCCATGCCCGAGGCAGGATTCGAACCTGTGACCGTAGCGTCGTTTGAAGACATTGGCAATCTGATATTACATGTTCCCTAGAAAGGGGATTATGTGGAAGATTTTTTTATTTCTGTTCTTTCGTGAAGTGATTGCTTTGCCACTATTGAATGTTTTGGTGTGTCTACCATGGAGCAATATGCATTTTGATACAGAGCATCAATTTAAATAATGTATGTACATATACATATATAAAAAACAAGTGATCAATCGTCTAGAGTGTGTGTAGAAATTTATAGACATGCAAAGAAGTTTACAGTGCGCCATTAATTTCAAAATATTTAGCGTATAATTTTTCAGCGCTTTTACAGAAATACACAACATATCTCAAAATGAAAACAGTTATTGGTGTGTACGCTACTTAAGTACTTTACGTGAATCGTTCAACATTACATGAAAAATCTAGTAGTACGTGCAAATTTTGCAAGCAAAAGCTGTAGCAAAACATTGAGCAACAATTCTTAACTGGAAGGGGAAGAATGGGGGACTTACGGCATTTGACTGGAGGTTACCTTAAAAAGATTTTCAGGTTACAACGTACATTAAGGAGCAGACATTTATTTTTCCTATATTTGAGAATTGGAAATCGTTTGAGTAATAGCGTTCAACTGTATTTGGTAATGCGGACAATGAAAGTGAACCAAGAAGGACAGTGCAAGTTGCGTGCTTAATTTATGAATTTTTTGAATTATCTTAACATGTAGCTGCGTTAAGGGCAGAGGAATGCAACTTTTACGCTAGGGAGTTTTTAAGTTAAAAATGCTGTTACGAATTTTGTTTCACATCCTTAAATATACGACTGCAAAGTCTTTTCAGGTACGAGTTCTCCGAAATCTCATTGTAGTCTCTAAAATGAACATACGTTCTAAAGGTAACACACAGTGAGATTCATTACTTGCTTGATGAAGAGCCCTGCTGCTCAACTGCGTAGAAAATACTTCCGAACACAGATCCCGGGTTGTATAATGCAGTAGGGCACTCGCTGGGATCCATACTTTAAGAAATAGTAACGGGTGTTTAGACAAATCAAAATTAGGTCTTTACACTTGCTATGAAAGTGACGTACAAGGGCAATGTGGCGCAGGGCAGTGGTGTGTAAACTCACTGACCTCGTTCACTCGCGATTTCGTAAAGTCTGCAATCACGATAGATGATTAAGATGAGAAAAAAGATTGGAACAGAAAATGTTTTATTTGAGATCGATTGGTACAAAACGAATTGTGATCCGAGCTATGGATCACGACATATTTGAATTTTGGTTAGGTGCTTGATTCAGTATTCACTGTAGCAAGCGACGGTCGTAGGCATTCACTGCCGCGCAGTGGAGCGGTTGATTGCCCGGGAACATTTCCTAATGGCGGAGCAGTTTTCCGGAAGGTTGGCCTAAGAATAAGACGGGCAGAACTAAAAATTAGAGGCAGTTTGCTGGGGGCAGACACCCCTTGGTAACAAACAGGTGGACCTCTTCCAGGCCTTAAGCCCGGGAGGAAAGCCATGATTTGTTTTCTAAGAACCAGCCAGTAGTATTCTGAATGGGTCTTCGCCGCAGGCACCGATGTAGTACATATTCTAGAAAGGAAAAAGAGTAGTAAAGTGTTTTTAAAGGTGATCCGTCTTGAGAAAAATACAACTTTGTCTTATACATTTTTCGCTGAAGTTACAGCATAATCAGGGGGCTTATATTTTCTAACAATTAGAAAGGAAAACTCTGTACTACTTGAACTCACATAAATTTGAGTTTTTAAGACAGTATTTACAAATTTGAAAAACAAAGTTTCGTACACTTTGTTACCACATACCGTAGTTTTCCTGGGTTTTTATTATCAAAAATTTCTCTGAGCACTATGGGACTTAACATCTGAGGCCATCAGTCACCTTCCAATTTTTATTTTGTGTGTGTGTGTTTGTTTTTTGCTTGGGAGTTAGGGTAGGGGGGGAGGTATTTATGGGTTGGTGGTGTCATAGTTCTTTGAGGGCAGAGACTGAGTTCCGTTACAGGGAACTGTGTATTCATTTATTATTTCTTTTCCTTCGACTATGGCTTTGTGTGTGCGATAGTTTTCTCCAATATTTTGTTTTTGTGGGGCAACTGTTGCTGCATTCTGTGTCTCTGATATATAAGTTTCTGCTTGTCTGTCCTATATAAACCGATTTGCAGCCTTAGCATGTCAGTTGGTAAATACCAACGTGTTGGGTTTGTCCGTGCTTATATTGGTTGCCCTTATTTTTCTCTGTATTGAATTGTCTGTCCTGTAGGCTGTTTCAGTCATTTTTTTCACGACTATGTTGCCTGTTCTATGGGCCACTTTGTTGTAGTCGCGTGTGTACGATTTACTTGTTATTATGGGTGGTGTTAAGCGTGCTTGTGTGTGTATTTATGTTGTGTGTATATGTTTTTAAGTTGGTAGCAGGCTGTTTGTTTTTGGTTGCTCGGTGTCTCCTTTAGTTCTCTTTTTAATTTTGTGATTCAGTTTCTCTACAATGCATTATATCCATGATTAGAGTATTTATGTATGGCTGTGCTGGTGGTGGTGCTGACTTTCCTGATTATGGAAAATTGGTGCTGGTTGTTACCTCTGTGTATTGAGAGGTCAAGGAAATTCGACATTTTGTTACTTTATGTTTCGATGATGAAGCAAACACAGACAGAAGAACTTCAATCTCAAGTAGTATAAAGTGGCTTGCCTGGTGTCACAGTGGTTAAAAAACTGATAAATACGAGCGAGAAACCATTGTGTGGCGGAGAACGACCAATGTTGGTCGAGGCAGGGCCCATGTCAAATGGCAGTCCAAATTCAGTAGCGTAAGAACCTTTGTATTTAATAATTTTATACGCACAATCACGTGGACCCTCATTTAACGATTATTGTGGAAGTATATTTTGATAGTGACAATATTTGTAGCTTTAGATGAAGGAAGTGTAATGAACAAGTTATGTGTTGTATCAAACGCCATCACTCAAACTACTGTCGGCAACTTGGACGATGTTGACTGCCTTGCTGTATACTGTCTCAGTGTTGTTAACTAGAATGTGGCTGATGACCCCCCTGGTCGCAACTGCGGGATTAGGTTGGTTTGTTCCTTGGAGAACATCGTTTGACTTATTGCCACCAGATCCAAAACTACCCTGGCGTTTCGTTTCCAAGTCTGTCATGACAAAGCAGCAGACTTGTGATAATTTATAAGCGAGTTGCTCTCTCGGTTAAGGTGGAAGTATGTTGTCAATCTGAATTAATTTTCGGTCGTGTAAGCTCCGTTAATTCTAATGAGTGAACTTATAGCTTTCCCAGACTAAGGGCCTCAACAATGTATTACGATTTTCCAGATTAGTTGGTTCTTCATTTGATGACGCACCAACTTCTACCGGAGTGGTTGTATTTTGACGCAAAGGTTAGCCCATTTTAACATCAAGGAGTGTAGTTTATGAGCAGCTGCATAACAGTTATCATTAGACTTTAAGTACATAGCGTAAGATGGGTAGATCTGTATTGTAACTGTCACGCAACCCTGTTGTCCTCCGCTTACTGTGCCAGTTGGTCAGTTCTATGTTACGTTGCAAGAGAGATTTTGGCTTTTATTTTCTCTCCGTGTTAACCAATGTACAAACAAATTAGGTATAAATTTGCGAAATGTAAACTTCTTATGCCGATGAGCAGCAAACATGCTGCATAAATTATATTAATAACAAGGAGAAATTGAAGTGTTGGAAGTCCATGATAAAAGTTCTCAAAGCGCGCGGCCCTATTAAGCTGCGTTTTGCTATTAACACCTACTTCATAATAGTGGTATTCGGCGGACATTTGGATTTTGCATTAAACCCGACCGAGAAGACGTGCTGTAATAAACGAAAAACAGGTTGATAAACGCGGCGCTAACAAAGAAATACATATTAAATTGAATAGTGTGCGCACGATATCTGTGCTTACTTGTATTACGCTTGTCATAAATTAGTAAAAAGGGGCTATCATCTAACTGTTCAAGATGGTGGTGTTGAAGGCTTGAGAAACAAACAGAACTCAAAGACGGGTCTCTCGACCCCTGAAGGCCGAGCCGCGCTAGCCGATCAAGTCCTGGTGGCTCCTATGGACGGTATCTTATCACTTCTTGGGAGAAGTGAACAACCTGGGCAGAAAATGTTACGTAGCGACCTGGAGGAGTCAGTTACCGCTGGAGAATTGCTAGAGCGCTGTCGCCACAGCGCTTCCTCATACCTCCAAAACCGCGGCCGATATCGTATCTATAAACGTTGCGTCAGAGCACGGTATCAGATCTCAGCTGAACCAGCGCTTTGCGATACCGTTATGTCTAGATCGTCGGTACGATAGTCGTATCCGGAAGACTACGTCACTTATGACGAATTTCTACGTCAGCGCGTGTGCTTACGAAAGTTAGTATTTCATCTCAGTACACTAACGAAACTTTAAGGTGTCGCCTTTACTAACTAATATATTCTATGGCTGTGTACAAAAATAGTCCAAACCTAAGCCACGATATCCGCACAGAAGTTCTACGAGGGCTTGCTGAAACGTAATGCCTCCGGATTGTGTGACAAAGCACTTACGGGGACCACACGATGGTTCAGGTCGAAAAAAAATCGATTTTCGGTTTTCATCATATTTCGATAAAGGTTTTATTAAAGTACTCTGAAAAGGATTTTGCTAAAAAAAATTTCGAGCATTTAAAAAGCATTTTCCTACCATGTGTGTATGGGCCTCGCCCACTTTTCTGCATATATTTTAGATTTTTATATCCCCTACATTGCACGTCAGGGATTTTTTTGTTTTACTCTCTGAGTGTGTTGGTTATCCTTGGAATGCAACGTCGGTATTCTTTGGTTTCTGCTGATTGTAAACAACACGCTTTCAAACACGGGGTTAGTGAATTGTGAAATAGAAAACTTGCCGGTATACTATGGGCAGGCAATTAGGAGAAATAAAGAAAGTCTGGAGGCAATGAAGAGATGTTTGGGTCATATTGTTCCGTAAGTCCTCTACTGTTAAGTCATGTCATGGATTGTGTCCATCAGGAGAAAATTCGTGGTGCAAATGCAACAGGGCTCAGGCGACTGGAGAATCTTATTCTCACCAGCATTCTCTTCCTGCTGCTGTTATTAAACCAATTAAACCTATTTCAGAGACTTGGCTCATCCTGACCTCCTACGGAAATGTCTGCATGGGCAGACACAGAACCCAAATGAATGTTTCAACAGCATAATTTGGAACCGTCTTCCTCAAACTGTATTTGTAGGCATGCATATAATGGAACTAGGAGTTCATGATGTTGTATTTCATTTAATTGTGGTAATATTGGAAAGTGTTGGGTAGTGAAAAAGCTGGGAATTAATCCTGGTGAAAATATGATTACTGGGCTGCAACATTGCGATAAAATGAGGATAGCCAACGCAGGCAGGTCTGCATCTAATTTGGCCAAGAAAGCAAGACAAACATCCAGGAAGGTGACAAAGAAAGTGGAAGACCTGCTACAGGCCAAAGTAGGGCCATCATATGCAGCAGGACAGTTTTAATTAACTGTAGGTAACAAATTTCAAAAGTTTTTTCTTCAAGTCAATTCCCGCAAACTAAAATTTTCAGTAAATATGCCCCATTATATCAGAAACTATCGTAGATAAATGAATGAAATTTTCAGAGACTCTGCATAACATAAAAGATCCACCTCTGGTATTACATTCATTAATACTCCCCAATCAGGAAGTTCACGGAAATAATATTTCCTGCAGAGAAACTTAATATTTTTGTTAATAAATTTAAAAAAGTATTTCTTGTCGTCGTCGTCGTCAGTCCTGAGACTGGTTTGATGCAGCTCTCCATGCTGCCCTATCCTGTGCAAGCTTCTTCATCTCCCAGTACTTACTGCAACCCACTTCCTTCTGAATCTGCTTAGTGTATTGATCTCTTGGTCTCCCTCTACGAGTTTTACCCTCCACGCTGCCCTCCAGTGCTAAATTTGTGATCCCTTGATGCCTCAGAACATGTCATACCAATCGGTCTCTTCTTTTTGTCAAGCTGTGCTACATACTCCTCTTCTCCCCAATTATATTCAATACTTCCTCATTAGTTATGTGATCTACCCATCTAATCTTCAGCATTCTTCTGTAGCACCACATTTCAAAAGCTTCTATTCTCTTCTTGTCCAAACTATTTATCGTCCACGTTTCACTTCCATACATGGCTACACTCCATACAAACACTTTCAGAAATGACTTCCTGACACTTAAATCTATACTCGATGTTAACAAATTTCTCTTCTTCAGAAGGGCTTTCCTTGCCATTGCCAGTCTACATTTTATATCCTCTCTACTTCGACCATCATCAGTTATTTTGTTCCCCAAATAGCAAAACTCCTTTACTACTTGAAGTGTGTCATTTCCTAATCTAATTCCCTCAGCATCACCCGACTTAATTCGACTACATTCCATTATCCTCGTTTTGCTTTTGTTGATGTTCATCTTATATCTTCCTTTCAAGACACTGTCCATTCCGTTCAACTGCTCTTCTAAGTCCTTTGCTGTCCCTGACAGAATTACAATGTCATCGGCGAACCTCAACATTTTTATTTCTTCTCCATGGATTTTAATACCTACTCCGAATTTTTCTTTTGTTTCCTTTACTGCTTGCACAATATACAGATTGAATAACATCGGAGAGAGAGGCCACAACCCTGTCTCACTCCCTTCCCAACCGCTGCTTCCCTTTCATGTCCCTCGACTCTTATAACTGCCATCTGGTTTCTGTACAAATTGTAAATAGCCTTTCGCTCCCTTTATTTCTTAAAAACTATAAAATGGATAAAGTAGATTTTAGTACAGTTGACTATTAGCATCATGTAACACACCGTAAAAATATTAAGGTCCTGCACCAATTAGTATTTTCAGAAATGGGTCAAATACTTGCATAAATTAACATGGGTTAGGTAGGCAGGGTGTGGTCCCCTTAAAGCTTTTGAAATAAAACAAACGTTACTAACATTCTACATCTATTCTTTATGTCAACACACTTGCAGTCTTCTGCTAAAGGGCTCCGAGCGTGGAATATGACGTTGCGTAACTTAACTATGTCGGTGCTTGAGAAACAGTGTCATATAATCCAGTCTCGAATTCTTAGAGCTCGTCCTCACGTGGAGCACCCCCCTCCTTCAGCGTGACAGTGCCCGACCACACGCGCTGCGACATTTGTAACAATCCAGCGCCTTGGGTTCTCTGTCATCGATTATCCTTCATACTGTCGCGACTTAGCGGCATCCAATTTTCATCTGTTTCCTAAACTTAAAGAATGTTTTCGAGGACTTCACTCATAGTGTTGAAAGGGTGCACGCAGGGAGGTGAGGAGGTGGCTCCGTCAACGAAGTCAAACATTCTACAGTGACGGTATAAACAGTTGGGAGAAATGTGTTAGTCACCAGGACGACTGTTGGGAGCCGTGCTGCCAACTTCGTTGATTTTCCACTAAAACTGGTGGTTTCTACTCTTTTAGTGGCGAAATATTGCTTCTAGCGGCTGGTGGATTTTATAGTGGATCAGTAGAATTCGGTTTCAGATACCGAAAATGCGATGTCTCAACCACTAAGCTATTTTTGTGTTTCGAAATATGTTATTTCTACTTCATTTGATTTCAAGAGTATTCAACTTTCAATGCATAGGCAACACTGATGCATTACAATGTGACATCAAACGAACCATCAAACTCTATCGACTACATGCGGGGATTCCGTGTAGAATGAACAGTTTCAAACAATGGGCGCTTTCTTATGTCATTGTCGCTTCGAATAACCACCGAGGGCTTGTTTGCTCCCGCAGGGTGCGTCACATCAGATGCGCATAAAAAGTAATTCGACTGTCGTCGTTCCTAGTTTGCACTATACAATTGTGATTCTCTGTGTATGGTATTATTTCACGACTTCATACATGTATAACTATGCCGAAACCACAATATAACGCAAAAGTTTCGGGATTCTTGGCTTCAAGACACATATTTAAAAGATTGGCTTCTAGAAAGTGCTGCGGGTCAGGTAGCGAAGCGCAAGTTTTGTAGTACAGTGTTTATGGTATCACTATGGAGATTTGAAGTTTCATGGGCTGTGAAAGAAACAACAACAAGATAAAAGGGTAAGAAACTTTTTTTTAGAATGATTATTCATTCATTGATCGGTTTTGCATCTTTGACCGTTGAGGAAGCAGGTTCAAAGATTGTGGCATCAGGAGTGTTGAAATTTTACTAAATGAATGGAAGATCATTTTTATCGCAGATTAATCGCACGTCAATATGTAGAATAATTATCATATATCCATGAGGAAGGAAAGGTGTAGCCAGTACAATAACTGGTATATAATGGAAAAATTCCAATTATGTTTAGGGGTGGAAGAAGAGAGTAAAAAAGCAACATGTTGCAGGCTGCAACTGTGCAGCCTAAAACTGCTTTTATGTCAGAGCTGATTGGGAATTAAAAAAGGGAAGAAGCAAGATTTGCATTATTCACAGTCATGCATACTAGTGTACGTGTAATTGACCATTTGGGAGAGGTAATTAATCACAGTCATCAAAAAGATATCGAAAAAGTTCAGCTGCACCGAATTAGGCGCACGTCAGTTACAAAAAACGTGTTAGCACCGCATTTCACTAACATTCTAAAACAAGATCGCAAAGATCAATCATTTATGGTATTGATGAATCTACTGATACTGCTGTACATAAATGCTAGGGATTGACTGTAGTTTATTACAGTAAATTACACCAAAAAGTAGTATCTACATACCTTGACCTTACTGAACTGCACGAGTGTAATGCTGAAGCTCTTGTCCCTGCTATAAAGGAAACACTTCAGCAATTCGATTTGCGACTTAAAAATTTCGTGGACATTGGTACAGATAATGCCCCTGTCGTGGTCGGAGTAAATAACGGAGTATTTACGAAATTGAATGGAGAGGTACCGTACCTGATTTTAGTACGTTGCTTGCGCCATTCCTTGCAACTGGCCGTTTCAGCTGCTGTAAAAGAATTTTTATCGAGAAATTTGGAGTTTTTAATTAAAGATACATATGATTGGTTTAGTCGCTCTTCTTCTAGACAATCTCTTATAAGGAGCTGTACAAAACCAACGATGGGCAGAAACCGTTAAAAATAGTTCAAGCGTACCAGACAAGGTGGTCATCAATAGAATCCGCTGTATTAACAATATAAACGAAAGGTCAGAGCTAAAAACGCATGTTTCCGTAGCTTAAGTACGCGAAAGGGGTCACATGGCAGAGTTATTGCATGCTATGTGTGCGAACGAGATTAATTATGCATATATTTCTTTTTTATATGCAATATTAATTGAAGTAAAAGAGTCAATAAAACGTTCGAGTCGAAAGATACAGATCACACCAAACTGATGAGTTGACCAATCTGATAGAGGTGCTTGAAAGCGAAGTTACGTTACCTGCAAATAAAGTTAATATTTTTACTCAAAATATTCGTGATTTCTTGGATCGGAGATGTCATCCGGGATTCCGCTTTGAAAAGCGGTTACTTGAAATGAGAGTACCACGGGAAGACGACGATATGTTGTATAATCGGTGCGACATTTATAGTCAGTGTGACTGAAATAATAAGAACAACAGGTTACCAGAAAATTTGAAGTTCAAGTGGTTTTGAGCACTATGGGACTTAACATCTGAGGTCATCAGTCCCCTAGAACTTAGAACTACTTAAACCTAACTAACCTAAGGACCTCACCCACATCCATGTCCGAGGTAGGATTCCAACCAGCGATCGCGCGATTCCAGACTGAAGCGCCTAGAACCGCTCGGCCAAAAATTTGAAGTTGATGAAAAAATTTCTAGAATAAGTATTGAACAAGCACTTAATCACAACAAAGAAAATCTAGTTGACATAATGGCTCAGTTCAATAAAAGTGTAGAATTTATACCAAGAGTGAATGAACCGACAAATTCATTTGTTGAACTGGAACGAGACCAAAGATGAAATGGAATATAGTATTGCGTTTCAAATACGCTCAGGGGGAATCCAGATTTGTGGAATTAGCGACTTTTGCGATTACTCTCCTAATACTGCCTCATTCCAATGCCGATGTTGAGACTATTTAGCAGTATGAACGTAACAAATACAAGCAGAGGAATATATTGAAGTTGAATAGATTGAAGTTAAAATATTTTTACTGCTGTATTAAGAATACGCTGTGGTTTGAGGTTGGAAGGAAAATGCTGCAACGAATACTAAATTTCAATAAACGTTGTAGAACAAATCGGTAGCAAAGAATCGTATAAATCTGAAACTGACGATGTAGACAAAAATGCTTACTCTGAAGAAGACGAATTCATTTAAATAATTAGCTGTTTACAACTTTCTGAATGTTCATGATCTTGACTTGCTGGTTTATTTATTGTATGCTCATTTAATGAATGTGAATATTTTATTACTGAATAATAAAGGAAACAAATTACTAATATATTTATTTTCTTTCATAATAATTTTAAAAAATTAGTGGAAATTTTAGCGAGTAGGGGCATTTTTGTTGGTGTTATTTGCACTTGAAACTGGTGGGGAGCTCATTTTAACTGTTGGCAGCACTGGTTGCAAGACACGTAGGCATGAAGAATAAAGTTAAGGAATGTTAGTAACTTGAGTTACTTAAAAGGCTTTAAGAGTTTACACTAAAACACGGAGGCGCTACTTATCAGACTGTCCTCTCACACTGCGCCTGAGGACTGTCAATTATAAACTAGGTACAGAAGTAAATGACCACGCGCTAGCGTTTACGTGGAACAGTGCCGCACATTAAAGAGGCTGTGTGCCGTCACAGCACTAAACAAAGACGACTATGTTTACCAAATTATGGCTGGTATTTAACATCTATTTACCCTTTGACTTACACTTAACCACCTGATGATAACATTAACGGTAATCATTGTCGTAATGGTACTGTGTTGCAAATATATTTAATTTAGTACTAAGTAAGAATAAGAGTTATCCTGCAAGAGCACTCTGTAACTGCATATGTAAAAATACATACGAAAACCAAAGTCTGGCATTAGGCACATAATCCAAGAAGTACGGAAGCCTGGGATCTCTGGGCCCTTTAAGTAAGCAACATCTAATATCTTTATGTAATTCCAATCCCAAAGAAAGCAGGTGTTGACAGATGTGAAAATTACCGAACTATCAGTTTAATAAGTCACGGCTGCAAAATACTAACGCGAATTCTTTACAGACGAATGGAAAAACTGGTAGAAGCCGACCTCGGCGAAGATCAGTTTGGATTCCGTAGAAATGTTGGAACACGTGAGGCAATACTGACCTTACGACTTATCTTAGAAGAAAGATTAAGAAAAGGCAAACCTACGTTTCTAGCATTTGTAGACTTAGAGAAAGGTTTTGACAATGTTAACTGGAATACTCTCTTTCAAATTCTGAAGGTGGCAGGGGTAAAATACAGGGAGCGAAAGGCTATCTACAGTTTGTACAGAAACCAGATGGCAGTTATAAGAGTCGAAGGGCATGAAAGGGAAGCAGTGGTTGGGAATGGATTGAGACAGGGTTGTAACCTATCCCCGATGATATTCAATCTGTAAATTGAGCAAGCAATAAAGGAAACAAAAGAAAAGTTCTGAGTAGGTATTAAAATCCATGGAGAAATAAAAATTTTGAGATTCGGCGATGACATTGTAATTCTGTCAGAGACAGCAAAGGACTTGGAAGAGCAGTTGAACGGAATGGACAGTGTCTTGAAAGGAGGGTATAAGATGAACATCAACAAAAGTAAAACGAGGATAATGGAATGTAGTCGAATTAAGTCGGGTGATGCTGAGGGAATTAGATTAGGAAATGACACACTTCAAGTAGTAAAGGAGTTTTGCTATTTGGGGAACAAAATAACTGATGATGGTCGAAGTAGAGAGGATATAAAATGTAGACTGGCAATGGCAAGGAAAGCGTTTCTGAAGAAGAGAAATTTGTTAACATCGAGTATAGATTTAAGTGTCAGGAAGCCATTTCTGAAAGTATTTGTATAGAGTGTAGCAATGTATGGAAGTGAAACATAGACGATAAATAGTTTGGACAAGAAGAGAATAGAAGTTTTTGAAATGTGGTGCTACAGAAGAATGCTGAAGATTAGATGGGAAGATCACATAACTAATGAGGAGGCATTGAATAGAATTGGGGAGGAGTTTGTGGCACAACTTGACAAGAAGAAGGGACCGGTTGGTAGGACATGTTCTGAGGCATCAAGGGATCACAAATTTAGCATTGGAGGGCAGCGTGGAGGGTAAAAATCGTAGAGGGAGACCAAGAGATCAATACACTAAGCAGATTCAGAAGGATGTAGGTTGCAGTAGGTACTGGGAGATGAAGCAGCTTGCACAGGATAGAGTAGCATGGAGAGCTGCATCAAACCAGTCTCAGGACTGAAGACAACAACAACAACAACAACAACAACAACAACAACGGCAAAGATTGCTGCTGGTTTTCCGCCTAAACGGTTTTCAAACGCAGAACTATTTGGAACTGTGTGCAGGAATTTTTTTTGTTTTCACGTTCCATCTATCAGACAAAGATCGCTGACTCGCTTGGACCATTGAATTCCTTTTCTCTTAAAGGTTTCTTTAAAGACATCCACTTCTACAAGTCAATACAGACGTCTTAATATTCATGGAAACGTTCTGTCCTCAATGAGACCGATACCCAGAAAACCTATTTAAAATTTCACATCTAGTAACTCTTTTGCTGTGCAAATACGTTAGGTTGAATGAAGTCTTTAGTTATTATAACTTCCTGCTTCTTTACATGTCTATGTTCACACTTTCATGATATGAAAGTTCACAATGTTGGTGATTTCATTACATTATGTATTGTTTAGATTTTATTGTACGATAAAATATTCCTATAGGAATAGCGCCTTCTCTTGACACCTGTAAAAATAAAACCTTATACAACTCTTCGTTCAATCTTTGCATTTATATATTTTCAAGGATCGACGCAACAATTCACGTAATTGTCACTCGTGGACCTGACGGACACGAAAGGTCGAAACCCTTCAAACCCGAATACTGTGTATTATGTAAACCTAAGACCTTAAAGTGTAGTATGTAATGAATTGATGCAGATGGATTTAGTTTTGTTGGACTCTTTGCAACTGTTCGCGCTTTCTTTCAAACGATCCAAGCCGGTTGCTACATTGACGCTTTTCTACTGGACACCGTAGTGGAACTGAGCAGTAAATTTGATGACTGTAGGCAAGCAGTATATCATTTAGGCTATGTGTATTGTTCCGCTCTTGACACTGATGATTCGTAATGACTTACTCAGTAGGATGAATCGTAGTCACTTCTTCTACTGAAGGCTAGTGGCTGATAAAATTTGCTGCGCCGATTTTTTCTAGTGATAAGATCAGTACGGTATGATTTAATAACCCGTTTCACAATGAACTTAACCACTGATCAGATTGCAATGAATGTTTTTATTGCTGTCATGCTTCCTCGCAACACTATACGGGAGTTTATATTGTGAATAATTAGAAGAAAACAAGGAGTTTTGCCTTTTTTTCCTTCTTCTCTGAACAATGCTGCCAAGAGTTAATACTGAAGTCCGTGAACACCGCTACACCATTTTTCCCAAAAAGAGAATGTTAATTACTTTTGATTTGTTCACAAAGTTCCTGAAACTTGAGCAGTTGTTCTATACATTCTAGACAACTAATTATATGTGCAAATATTTCTGCACAGCTATAACATTTTTTTTACTGGTACTGAAACATGACGAATAATTTTAAATAATAGCTCTCCTTCCCATCCACAAGAAATTACCTAGTTTATGCCCGCGCAGAGAAAGTCGCGCAACAGATATCAGAGGGAAGGTCCACTTCCTGCTCATAATCATTCCCTTGGAACACGCAGTGCACTGATTAAATGCATCCAGTGATCTGCGGTAAATTTATTACACCAAAAGTAATAATAATTTCGTGGGAATTTACGAGAGTACAGTTAATAATTTCAAGATTTTTCACGTCACATTTCTTGACATCCTAGACAATGCTGGGTAAAAACTTGGTATAATGTCATGATAAACATCTTTCAACTTTTGTAGGCCTGACCGTTGATTGTATCTCATATCCATTTGCGAGACGGCAGGAAGCTACAAATTATCTTTTACTTCGCGTTTGTAACGTTACTAAAGCTCACGCAGGAAATACATCACGCGCCGACCCATCGGAAACATCCTCGAATGCTGAAGTAGTGGTTGATGGACTTCACGACACGCGTTTAGGGACTGCGCCCCAGATAGTGAGATACCCGTCGATATCTGCCTCCCGTATAACGTCGGCGAGTCAAGCACCAACACCCCTAGTTGTGCGCCTGCTTGGTCTAGCTTATGCTGTTGTCTAGGAAGGCTGTTTCCGAAGGGTTATAAAACCGTAACAGCGCTGTAAGGCGTGGCTGGTGACTCGCTGCCCTCACCTACAGGTCGCAACGCCCACATCACACGCTAAAAGGGCGTGCGTGGGCGACATGCAACAGCTGCTGCCGCGCAGTCTCTGATGCAGGGCTTTATTTGCTTAGGTCCGTGATAGATGGGTATGTAAATATGTATTAGGAATCAGTTTACAACCTGCATAACGTAATTTTCCTTTACATAGGGTTGCTTGTCAACCATTTGTCATCGTAACTAAAGCAAGCATGTATTTCTTGTGTCAAATACACGCTGCACGTTTCTAAATAAAAATATGTAATACACGCAAATACAAACGTTTTCATATTGATTCCAAAATCAAATGTCATTTCTCAGGAATTTTATGTTACTAGATAAAATTCAAAAATTTTGACAATAGGATCGTGCACCTCTTTCTGATTTTAAGCCAGTTTTAATGAAGGTTAGTTTTATCTTCTTTTTTAATAACTGACATTTGTCAGTTCCTTCAGCAGAGAATTAGATTATTTATAGCTTATTTCATATGAAAATAAATGCTATGATGCTGTAGTTAAAATATGCAATTGGTTTAACAGTTTCTAAGAGAATCTTCGTGAATGAGCACCGCACTTTTTTCGCCCTGCACGCTCATGTGCAATCAAACATTATTTTCCCCATCATAATTCCAGAAGACATTACTACATCAAGATAAGCGAATTATGTTACTTTAGCTATTTGTTTCTCCCCATGACTTGCCGTGAAAATATGCAAAAGCGACTCAACCGACGTATTTTAGAAGGCCCACCACCGATTTCCTTTCTTTTTGTGTAGTCTCATTAATAGATATATTCTAAAATTTTGAATGATCTGCGTTATTTATCAATATTTGTCGATGTATTTGCTCTCGACTTGCAAAAAAATCAATCATTTTAAACGAATTGTTTATAAGTCCACTGGGAGCTGATTTTAATGCGCATGCCATTAACAAAACAGTTCTACTTCTCGTAGCTTGAATGTCATTTATGTACATAATAAAAAAGGGCCTACGATAAAACTTTATGAAAACTCGTTCTTGTCTATATTACACATTTTGTTACCTTACGCGGCACAACCCATTTCATTGTTTGCATTATGAACGGCGCGTAATAATGATAAAATCTAATCCATAACATAACAATTCACATTTCAATTTCTATTTGTGTGTTTATTTTAATTTGACGTATATCCGCAAATGGTGAAAAAATATTTATGGATTTTTCGTCCAATTGCACTGCAAGCTTTTTTATTTTTAACAAACGGTTTCAATCGCGGTGTATTATCTTCAGGTGACTTCTCAAGGTCGATATAAAAAAACACTGTATTCGTTAATAACACTGAGTACCGCAATAGTGAGTTCATATGGGGTAGTTCTCAAATTTTTTTGTATATGAATAATGTGTGAAGCTCCAAGATTGCACGAACAGTGGAATACACTGCATCTCACATGTAAAGGCGTGAATTTAAAGCAGTGGATAAACCTTCGCTCATATTACAATGAAAAGTTTTAAGCCGTTGTCGTTCAGACAGCCACATTGATAATACTTCATAGGAATGTAAGATTCTGGTGGTCGACTTGTGTACAGTCAGGTGCAACGCAAGAAAAAAAAATGTGAAGACGTTCATCAGACAAAATATTTCTGAGCTAGACTACTCTTACAGAGTGAAGTACAGAAATGCAAGTTCAAGTTAACAGCGTCTGTAAAGATCTAAATCGCACGCCGGCACGAAAAGTGAGAACTCAAAAATGCAACAATTGAGAAAACTCGAGTACAAGAACATAATAACTACATGCCCATATTACTATTGTATTCTTTATACTAGAATTTAATGCCAAAAAAATAATTGCTTGAAATTAAAAGAAAGCTTATACTATTTCAATATATGAATTCTTTAAGTCGATTTATCTCAGGTATTCCAATCTTGTGTTATGCCGGGGTGATATGAAAACTTATATTGCAAAAACTTGTGTGGCCTTGTTATCTTCAATTTTCTTTGTTTATATTTTTAGATCGCAATACCTAAAAATGAGGGCAACGAATAATGAGATAATGTAATGAAGATAGTTCGTCAATACATTGTATATATTTTTTCACATATCTGCGTAGCGTTTTCTTCTTGTTTTTACTATACACTTCATACATATCGCCATTAGTGATTCAGTCATATCTGATATCACTATGAAATACTAATATAACTCTGTGTGTGTGTGTGTGTGTGTGTGTGTGTGTGTGCGCGCGCGCGCGCGCGCGCGCGCGCATATTTTAAGAGGTACTGCCAAATCTTTTGAACATTTTCGCGGGTAACGTTTAATCCACTACAAATTTATAATATGTATGAATTGCCATCCATTCCACCGCTGTTCTGATCCTCGTTATATATACTGGCACATCACGTACATACAACAAAATTTAGGAACCATGCCAAATGAACTTCCTAATGTGTAAACAAGCGTAAACGAACAGCATCTAGTATGTGTCATTCTTTTCTTCTACAGTATTTACGAGTGTAATAATTCTCGTTAGAGCACTCATACGAGTATAAAAAGCCGTCGACTTCAGACTCACCGTCCAAATTGCCAAGAAAATTTTGCTAACGAGACCTGCGACGATCAATTAGGCGATATGCTGTTCGCCTGCTGGAGCACAACTAATTTTCATAAGCTGCAGTACAACCGGAGTCTGGCAATATCGCACCTATGGATGTAATTATGAAAACAATCTCATCTGTCACACAAAGGAGCAAACATTTTCACATAGTTAAGAATTCTCTTCATTGCAGCTGAGGTTACTTATACGTTCGTGTAGCTTAATACGGCGCTTAAACTGTCTGCTTGACTACAACTGTGCCTTTCATGGACAATTCTCTTTGCATACCTCGGGAAAAAAATGTCTACACACTTCCAAGTAAAATGAAGAGCGCAGTAAAGTGACGAAACTGAATACAAGGCCAAAATGTCTCTAACGCATGAACAATTGATCAGTTGTAACGGTCACCTTGGTGCTTCCGCAATCACAGAAAGTTCTGACAGATGAATTGTTAGACGGACCACATAGCATATCGTCTATGAGGTGCAATCCTAAACTGTTTATCAGAAAAAGTAATTAAAAACTTAGGTGTATGTGTACATGTACTAAATATTAGACCCTCGCCTGGAAAGAGTTTTGCGGAATGGGGACGGATTTGCAACTTTAATTTTGACCCCGATAAGGCTGGCTGTCTACCTCAAACAACTATATATTGTAATGCACTTCTCTTTCTTGTTTCGGTGCCTACAATGCTCCAAAGCTATGTCTAGTTTACGAGTTAAAGTACCGTAGGTAACGCCTCCAAGTTAAAATATGACGCACGTACTCTAAAGCCTAACGCATTTCATTTCAGCTGGAGACAAATGTCTAAGCATCAGTATAAGGGGGTTCAAAGATATGACGTCAACAAAATAGTATTCACGACACAACAGCTGGCTTTTTCTTAGCTAAACAAAAACGAAGCGGTAGTCCGTTTCCTGCGCATGTTTAAGGAATTTACAGCACCAGGTCATTCAAAAAATTCATGTTATTCCGAATGGCATATCAGATTTTCACTAATTAAATTCGTCTTAAAGTTACTTGTCATGCAGTATTCTTAAACCACTTGGTGCAACCACCATGTGGAGGAGGTTCAGTAATGCCCCTAAAGCAGAGTCGCGTTTAAGTTGGAACGGAAAGTTGGGTTTCTAGAGTTTGGAGACGGATTGTGGAGCGTCCGGACCCGGGGATCTTCAGTAAGAGATTAAATTCTGGCCACTGTTAACTGATATATTGTCTCGCGGGACAATATTGCGTTCAGGTACGCCAGTCGTCGCCAATCTTTAATTCTCCCGAAAATAACATGAAATCTGCTCGTACTTTACGCCGATGTGATCACTTGCTGTCTTCATTGCAACACTAATGTGTAAGATTCACATTCTGGATTGCTCATGGATGGAATTGCACGAGGCGTGTTTTTTAAGTAAGTACAGTTTTGAAATTTAAAAAAGACGAGCTAAGATCTCAATTTTATTTTTACATCAAAGCCTGTACCTTAATCTACTTTTCTACATAATTTCCGTCAATATTGAGGCACTTGCCATAACGTTGTACTAGTTTTTGAATACCCTCCTCATAGAAGTCTGCCGCCTGACTTCTTAACCATTGCATCACCACTGTTTTGACTTCGTCATCGTCTTGAAGACGCTGACCGCCCAGGTGTTTCTTCAAGTGCAGGAACAGATTGTATTCACTGGGCGCAAGATCGGGGCTGTACGAAGGATGATCTAGAGTTTCCCATCGTAAAGATGTGATGATATCTGTGATCTGATTCGGCACATGCGGCCGGGCATTGTCTTGCAGCAAAACGATGCCCTTGCTCAACTTCCATGGACTGTTGCTTCGATTCTGCTGTGACGTAGGCCACCCATGTTTCATCGCCCGTAACAATTTGGCTTAAGAAATCATCATCGTCGTCGTCGTGGTATTGCTCAAGGGAAGTCAATGCACTGTCTAGACGTTTGGTTTTTTGTACATCCGTCAACATTTTCTGTACCCAACGCGCGCACAATTTTCGGTAATTCAAGTGCTCGATCATAATGCTATGCAAAACGCTACGAGAAACATTAGGAAAGTCATCCCGCAAGGAGGAAATCGTAAAGCGTCTGTTTTCTCTCACCTTTTTGTCCACTTCCTGCACCAAACTCATTAACGACCGAAGGACGTCCACTCCCTTGTTCATCATGCACATTTGTGTGGCCGTCTTTATATGCTCTCACCCACTTTCTTACCATTCCATCACTCAATGTTTTCTCCGTAAACTGCACATATCTCACGATGAATATCGATCGCTTTTAGACATTTAGCACTAAGAAATCTTATAACAGCCCGTACTTCACAGCCGGCGGGACTCAGGATAATCGGAGGCATCTTAAACACTCAGTACACAACGTAAACAAGGAAGAATCAGACTAATGGCGTCAGTGCGTAGATTAAGCTAAAGGATTTCATGTAAAAATAAAATTATTGAGATATCTTAGCACGTCTTTTTTTTAATTTCAAAGCGGTACTTACTTAACAAGCCTCGTAATTGCGTGTTTACATGGAGTCTGTGGAAAAATACGTTACTGGTATTTCTAACGTAGGTTGATCTGCCGATGCCCCACGCTAAAAATCTGTGGTATCTTCGCGGCTTGCCGTTCCCTTCTTCGTAGTTATAGTCACAAGCTGGAGCTGTGCCACTGTTTCAGAGTCCCCTCCTGACCTTGCTGCGTTCTCACGCGTGTCTGAAAATCTCTCAGGCGCTGAGTAAGGCGGCTTGCTCTTCTTCTCCTGGCATCCGGAAATGACGTAAGTTTGCTTGTGAAAGCTCGTTGAGTGTGTCTAGGGCTGTTCTGGATACTAATGTGATAAAGCGGCAGACGTGTACTCTCATTTATACTGCCTGTAACCGAGCACATCGACTGTATTACGCTGCAACAAGAACCTGGGAGATGTACGGTGAGCCAGTCGAAAAAGTTTCCAGACTGGATTAACAGAATATAGAAAAAGTTAAGACGGCGCCTTTAATGTTTCAGGTGTAAGAGTCTCTCCCCCTACTTCCCACCACCACTTGAGAACCACGCACAGAAAGTTCAACAACCGTGTGAAACTGTCAGGATAGTCCTACACTAAAATGTTATTCAACTTTGCATCACATTAGATTGAGCTTCGGCTAAGTCGTCAGAGTTGACCCTTTACGTGAATTTCTGCACTTCGTCGTCTTGTGGTAGATTCGTGTTGATAACACGACGTCTCGTCACGCGTGATTTTTTTCCAGAAAGAATTGCCCGCGTTTTACGTTAAAGGAGAGTCGTGGCAGGCTTCTAAGCGTTGTCTTTTTTCGGGAGTCAAGGTATGCGGGTCAAACTTTGCTTCTTCAAACCATTCTGGAAAATGACTAACACAGAGCTTGCTTCACTACGATTTGTGACACACGAGACACTGCTGTTGCACGTTATAATGGTCGCCTAATCGTAGATATTGCTATAATCGCACTATTTCACTCCCATTTACGGAGCTTGTTAGCACTTTATGTTAGGTTGGCACCATTAAAATTTATTGTGGTAATAGCTGCTGCTTGCTGGATCGCTGCTATGTCTCGATGCTAATGTTGGCTCTAAATCTGGTTGTCTAGGGATAAAAAGATTAGGTCCCGTGTTTTTGATGTGCTTTTGATGATAAATAATGAGCTAAACCAACAAGTATTTAAACTTCAAATATTTATTACTCTGGTGGCCATCTTAATTCCAATGTCCACCAAAGACAATGAGAACACAAAGTAGCACTTTTTACATGTTCTTTGCAATGTTTACGCACCTCGAACAGTAACACACACACTTTACCAAAGTGACATTCAGACTTCGCTCCCGATCCTTCTTGCTGCTTGTATTTATAACCTTGTCAAAGAACTACTAAAACGAGATTTAGTTTATAAGTCGCATGTACATCTGTTATCGTAATTTGTGCAGAAAAGTTATTAATTTATATACAGTGACATAATTTAACAGGTTATGAAAATGACAGACATTTGTTTGACAGAATAATTCTTTGTTACAATAAGGCCGTTTTTTTAGAAGTTTGTCAATTGACTTCTCTAATTTGCATAAATAAGTAAATAACATGAATTATTAAGAATTCCATTGGTTTTCGTCTAAAATAGGAGTGTTTACGTGAATACCGAGTGAAAACGGTCCCAGTGAACAAATAGGTTTCACTGGGTGATTTTTATTTAAGGAGATCCAAAATACGTAAGTTGGCCACTATTTTTCGTACTTCATGTTAATTATGAAGATGAACTTAGTGTTTTTACATGATGACATTTGCTGTATCAGTGATCAAGTGATATTAACTTTTGTGTGGGTTAGTTATTCAGTATAATTTAATGGGTTGACTGGTTATGGACATTCTGACTTTTTGAGAATATGCAATCGGATTTTCACGCTGGTCAATGTGAACTAAATACTGCACCTTCTTAAATATGTATCTTTCCATGTATATGATGTCTGAAAAGGATGGAAAACATGTTTACCGATATAGTATAAAAGAGCAAAAGTCCAGAGCTTTCCCTTGTTCAAGAGATTTGGTATGCTCTTAGAACTTTTTTCACTTTAATTATGTAACTGAACTTTATCACTGTTCGCTGAATGACTAGAGAAAGATTATATACCTCTTCAGAGTCACCGCGTATAGCGTTAGAATTCTGAAGGTAGCTGCTAATAAATCGACGGAGGTTCAGAACCTGAAAAAGAAGAAACCTTGTCTTGCGAGATTAGTGTAGTGTAATTATGTTCTCAAGGGTAACGTTAAAAAGTAAAGGAAAAATTTAGACCAGGTCCCGTGGTTTTGGTACTATAATTCTTATTAAAATGCGAATAAAATACGAAAACAACCATCACCTCTTACGTCTACAAGAGTTCTACACAAAGAGAAAATAGGATTATGAATTTCAAGACAACTTCTAGATGATAGATCAAGATGCAGGCTTCACTACTCCATAATTAAACACTACACGTGCAAATAAAAATATGCGTGTAAATTCTTCAAGGGAAGATTTTGACAAGCTTCATATTTCATCACAAACTGCCACAGCCAAAGCAACTTAGTCTGGCAATATTGGTGTCCCCTCACTTTCAAATCTTAGAGCACACTACGAATCTTAATACTAGACGTTTTTTGGAAACCTACGTTTTTGTTAGTCCTCCACCTAGATATGCCAATGATCACATACTTCTGTACTAAATATTTATCCTTGCCGTAGTACAGACACTGATCGTCGCACCTACTTGCTTTGGTGTGTTGACGCGTCATGAGATTAGATACGTCGCTCTATTTCACGTAATCTTCTGTCAGAGTTATCAGCATTTTATAATTAGTACTCTCTGGCTTGAATCACCTCCTCGTTAACGTCATCCATTATGTCGAAGAGCCACAAGGGAGATTATCGACATGGCACATAGATAGACTTGATATTAATGAAATTTTGTTTCTTTTATACTTTCTTTTATACTGGCACATGAGCAGTAAATTTAAGGCAAGCGTTCACATCACATTGGTTAGATTTATTTATACGGCTTTCTGAACTAGTAGCGTTCAACAGAGTGATTGGAATTCGTCGGTTTCATAAAATTTGAAACGATCCTCCACAGCTAGGAAATGGGCGGCTGTATTCGACGTGTTCGTCCTATTAGAAATGATCCACGGAAAGAACGTCTCAAACCAGCAACCACAGTAACTCCAACGTCGGCGATAAACTGGGTGTTTCAGTTAACACTCTAGCACGTTACAAGACTAAGTATAGTATACTTTATATGATGAAATAATGATATATCTTTGTGCAAATTGGGTCCGCCATTGTTGCATGGTGACGAAAATTTGATGCTAAAATTAATTACCAATGCTTGGGCTATTTCAGAAACAGTCAAGCCAATAGTGGAGACGTGTGTCGACTACTTCACGTGACAAATAATACAGCAACAACAGTGGAAGGAAGTCAGTTGTCCTGCACCATAGAGGGAGAAGTTCATTTTATCTGACGTTATCTTCCTGGCCAGTGCTGGTCTGGTAACAAGGAATGATTATTGTTACTGATTGAAGGAATGATTATTGTTACTGATTGCCTTCCGAAAGCTAATTCTACAAATCTATCTTCTTTCATCACGACAATATACAAGCCGACAGAGGCGCTTAGGCAGAGAAAAAAAACTTAACATTGGCAAGGCTGAACTATCCATCCTATTCGTCCTCTTATTCCACATAATGCAGCATCTTAAGAAATTACTGACTGCAAACCTTTGTGGACCCACTACTCCTCTGCGCCAATGTGTGCAACATATCGTATCTGAAGGGAAGAATTCCGTTTCCTAAATTAACAATAGTTTATGCAGGTAACGCCACTGTATCCCGTCAAAGAATCATGATCTTAGAACTGATTAATGTTTGCGATATTCGGCTAGAAGCGCGTCTAGGTTTTCTTTTTTTTTTGTTATGGTTTTAGGGCGCAAAACTGCTAGGGTCATTAGCGCCCGGTCTATGACTTAGGAAACAATAAAAAACGAAAACGGAAACTAGCAGCAATGGGAACGAAAGTCATAAAATTGGAGAAACTAAAAGCAGAAGGAAGGCTTAAAAATTCACTACAGAATGGGGTTGGTTGTCTCAAAAAAAACTTCAAATAACTGACGTCATTTCACTGGCACGAATGAACTCTAGAACGCGATCGGCCGATCGCGTGTCATCTGCTAAAATTGACGATATATCAGGCGACAGCTGTAGACGGGCGCGTAATGGAGTAAAATAGGGGCACTCAATTAAAAGGTGTCTTACCGTCCACAACTGAGAGCAGTGGGGACAGAGTGGGGGAGGATCGCCGCTTAAAAGATGTCGATGGCTAAAAAGGCAGTGCCCTATCCGGAGTCTAGTTAAAATTACCTCCTCCCGACGACGCGTTCAGGAGGAAGAGGTCCAAGCACAAGGAAGAGTTTTCACGTCCCGCAATTTATTTTGGGGAAGTGTCGACCAGTGCGCGTGCCATAAATGAACAACACGACGACATAAAACGCGCCGTAGATCGGCGACGGGAATCGATGGAATAGCTGGCTGAAGAAGAGAGACTGCAGCCTTGGCTGCAATATCGGCCGCCTCATTTCCGCAGATACCAACGAGTCCCGGGAGCCAGAGGAACGCCACCGAGACGCCCCCCAGGTGGAGCAAGCGCAGACAGTCCTGAATCCGGTGGACCAGAGGGTGCACAGGGTAAAGAGCTTGGAGACTGAGGAGAGAGCTGAGAGAATCGGAGCAGATAACGTACTGTATCCGCTGATGGCGGCGGATGTAGTGGACAGCCCGGAGAACAGCGTAAAGCTCCGCAGTATAGACCGAACACTGGTCGGGAAGCCGAAAGTGATTTGGGGTGTCGCCAACAACATAGGCACTCCCTACACCTAACGATGTTTTCGAGCCGTCGGTGTAAATAAATGTGGCTTCCGTCATTTGTGCACATAGAGCAGCAAATGCCCGACGATAAACAAGTGAAGGGGGTACCATCCTTGGGAAATCGACAAAGGTCACGGAGCAGGCAGATCCGGGGACGGAGCCAAGGCGGTGCTGTACCCCAAGTTGTCAAGAAGGTTGTAGGAAAGCGGAAGGAAAGAGAATGGAGCAGTCGACGGAAGCGGACTCCCGGTGGTAGTAGGGAGGAGGGGCGGCCTGCATACCCTACATCAAAGGAGGCGTCGAAAAATGTCATGGGCTGGATTAGCAGGCATGGAAGACAGATGGCTGGCATAACGGCTCAGAAGGACTGCTCGCCGATTGGACAGCGGAGGTTCAGCAGTCTCAGCATAAAGGCTTTCCACAGGGCTGGTGTAAAAAGCTCCAGACACTAAACGTAATCCACGGTGGTGGATAGAGTCGAGACGCCGAAGAATAGACGGCCGAGCAGAGGAGTAGACTATGCTTCCATAGTCCAATTTCGAGCGCACTAAGGCGCGATAGAGGCGGAGAAGGACCACTCGGTCCGCTCCCCAGGAGGTACCATTCAGGACACGGAGGGTGTTGAGGGATCGCAGACAGCGAGCCGAAAGATACGAAATGTGGGAGGACCAGCATAGTTTTCTGTCAAACATAAGACCCAAGAATTTAGCAACGTCCGAAAACGGAAGGTTGACAGGACCTAGATGTAAGGAGGGTGGAAGAAACTCCTTACGTCGCCAAAAATTAACACAAACGGTCTTACTGGGAGAAAAACGGAAGCCGGTTTCGATGCTCCAAGAGTGGAGGCGATCGAGATATCCTTGAAGACGTCGTTCAAGAAGGCTGGTCCGTTGAGAGCTGTAGTAGATCGCAAAATCGTCCACAAAGAGGGAGCCCGAGTCATCAGGAAGGAGACAATCCATAATTGGATTGATGGCAATGGCAAACAGTACAACACTCAGCACGGAGCCCTGGGGTACCCCGTTTTCTTGGGAGAAAGTACAGGAGAGAGTAGTGTTCACCCGCACCCTAAATGTGCGCTCTGCCATAAATTCGCGAAGAAAAAGGGGCAGCCGACCTCGAAAGCCCCAAGAGAACAGTATGCGGAGGATACCTGTCCTATAACAGGTATCGTATGCTCTCTCCAGATCAAAAAATATTGCTACTGTTTGGAGTTTCCGGAGAAGATTATTCATGATATAAGCGGAGAGAGCAACAAGATGGTCAACGGCAGAACGATGCTTTCGGAATCCGCATTGGGCGGGTGTTAAAAGACTGCGGGACTCCAGCCACCACGCTAGACGGTAATTCACCATACGCTCCAAAACCTTACAGACACTACTCGTGAGAGAAATGGGGCGATAGCTAGAGGGGAGATGTTTGTCCTTTCCAGGTTTCGGAACGGGAACGACGATAGCTTCCCGCCATCGTCTGGGAAAAGTACTGTCTGTCCAAATTCGATTATAAAGGCGAAGGAGGTAATGCAGACTATGGGTTGATAAATGCAGCAACATTTGGACGTGGATACCATCCGGTCCTGGGGCGGAGGAGCGAGAAGAAGAGAGTGCATGTTGGAGTTCCCGCATGGAGAAAACAGTATTGTAGCTTTCGTGATTTGGAGAGGAGAAAACAAGATGTCGCACTTCTGCTGCACGTTTCTTCGGGAGAAACGCTGGCGGGTAATTTGAAGAGCTCGAAATCTCAGCAAAGTGCTGACCCAACGAGTTAGAAATTGCGACGGGGTCCACTAGTGTATCATGCGCGACAGTGAGCCCAGAGACCGGGGAGAAACTAGGCGCGCCTGAGAACCGTCGAAGCCGACTCCAAACTTCCGAGGAGGGAGTGAAGGTGTTAAATGAGCTAATAAAGAATTTCCAGCTTGCCTTCTTGCTATCGCGGATGACGCGACGGCATCCCGCACAGAACTGCTTATAGCGGATACAGTTGGCCAAAGTAGGATGGTGACGGAAAATGCGAAGAGCACGTCGCCGCTCACGTATTGCGTCACGGCATGCCTCGTTCCACCAAGGAACTGTGGGGCGCCGGGGCAATTCGGAGGTGCGTGGTATTGAACGTTCCGCAGCTGTAAGAATAACGTCGGTTATATGTGTGACCTCATCGTCAACGCTGGGAAAGTGACGGTCATCGAATGTCGCTAGAGACGAAAAAAGTGTCCAGTCGGCCTGGGCAAACTTCCAGCGTCTCGGACGCATATATGGCAGTTGAGGCTGCAGTCTAAGGACACATGGAAAGTGGTCACTCGAGTGTGTATCATCAAGGGCGAACCATTCGAAGCGCCGAGCCAGCGGAACAGTACCGACCGCAAGGTCCAAATGAGATCAATGTGTCGTGGAGGCAGACAAAAATGTAGGGACCCCAGTGTTGAGGCAAACCAGATCCGCTTGGTGGAAGACGTCTAGCAATAGTGAGCCACGTGGACAAGGATGTGGAGATCCCCAAAGCGGGTGGTGGGCATTGAAGTCCCCAACCAGCAAATAGGGGGGTGGAAGCTGACCAAGAAGATGAAGGAGATCAGCTCGTGCCATTGGTGTGGATGATGGAATGTATACAGTACAAAGAGAGAACGTGTATCCGGAAAGGGAAAGACGGACGGCGACAGCTTGGAAGGAAGTGTTTAAGGGGATTGGGTGATAATGGAGAGTTTCATGGAGAAGAATCATGAGTCCTCCATGGGCTGGAGTGCCTGCAACAGAGGGGAGATCATATCGGACGGACTGAAAATTAGGGAGAACAAAGCGGTCATGGGGACGCAGCTTTGTTTCCTGAAGACAGAAGATGACCGGCGAGTAGGATCGTAAGAGGATCGACAATTCATCCCTATTGGCTCGAATACCGCGGATATTCCAGTGGATAATGGACATGGGGTGAACAGAAAATGGAGGAATGTGACCAAAGTTGCTGTCAACTCAAAGACTGCTCGGAGCTAGCGACCGACAGCATGGAATGGCATTCAGCCGAAGGCAGAACATCCTGATCCATAGGTTGGTCAGGAGCAGCTCCTGCCACCAGCGATCGGCCGGTTGACCGGCCACCAATAGTGCGCCTCGGCGACACAGAAGACGGCCGAGGGCGATTTCCGCCAGGTGGTGCTGTAGATGGGACACGCCTTGGCGGAGAAGGAGAGGAACTGGGTTTCTTTTGAGCCTTCTTAGAAGTATGATGTTTAGATGAAGGAGGAACCGATGGTTGGCAAGTTGCGGTACGTAAAAACTCTTCATGAGTATGCTCTTTTTTGGAAGGCTTGGTGTCTGACTTTTGGGCTCGAGATTTAGCAGAACTCGACGAAGGGTGAGCCAGAGAGTGGGCAGGCGAAAGTGGTGAGGTTGAACGGGCGATCTTTGCGCTGGCAATCTGACGTCCGTGGCACTAAAGGTGAGGTCGCAAGTCTGCGTGGCCACCTTCTTTGTTGGCCGAGGAGAAGCAAGGACAGTGCTGTATTTTCCTGTCTGAGGCACGGTGGGCTGGCGACTGGCAAATAATTTTCGAGCAGCAAAGGTCGACACCTTTTCCTTCACTCTTATTTCCTGGATGAGCTTTTCGTCCTTAAAAACGGGGCAATCTCGAGAGCAAGCAGCGTGGTCACCCATACAGTTGATGCAGCGAGGGGATGGAGGTGGACAAGCACCCTCATGGGCATCCTTGCCACACGTAACACATTTGGCCGGATTGGAACAGGACTGGCTGGTGTGATTGAACCGCTGACACCGATAGCAACGCGTAGGGTTTGGGACATAAGGACGAACGGAAATTATCTCATAACCTGCTTCGATTTTCGATGGGAGTTGAACTTTGTCAAATGTCAAGAAGACAGTGCGGGTTGGAATGATGTTCGTGTCAACCCTTTTCATAACTATGAACAGCCGTTACACCCTGGTCAGACAGGTAGTGCTGAATTTCTTTGTCAGACAATCCATCGAGGGAGCGTGTATAAACGACTCCACATGAGGAATTAAAAGTGCGGTGCGCTTCAACCCAGACAGGGAAGGTGTGGAGCAGTGAAGTACGCAGCAATTTTTGTGCCTGGAGGGCACTGACTGTTTCTAACAACAAGGTGCCATTCCGTAATCTGGAACAAGACTTTACAGGACCTTCAATTGCGTCGACACCTTTCTGAATAATGAAAGGGTTGACCGTGGAGAAGTCGTGACCTGCGTCAGACCGAGAAACAACAAGGAACTGTGGCAACGATGGAAGAACTGTCTGTGGCTGAGACTCAGAGAACTTACGTTTGCGAGCAGACATAGTGGAAGGTGAGGAAACCATTGCGGAAGAATCCCCCATGATTACCAGCGTCTCCGATGGCGCGCTCCTCCCTTGTGGGGGCCCTCACTAAGGGCACTCCCGCCTTAGGTGATTGTTCACACCTCAGGTCACACCTCCCGACAAACGGACGGAGGGACGGAGGGACCAATCGGCACTTTCGGAAGGTATCAGCTCAGGTAATCACCCTTCCCTGGGCCTGGCCGTTACCAGGGGGTACGTACGTGTCCTACCTGTCTACCCGGGGCGGGGAATTACGCGTTACCCCGTCACCGGCTACGCATGGAAGTGCGTGGGTCGGCCTTCAGACACGCACAGGGAGGAAAAAAGAAAGGGAAAGGAAAGAAGAGGGGTCTCAAACGCCGCAGCGTAGAAAAGTGCAGAGAGAAGCGGGAAGGAAAAGCGAAGGACAGAGGAAGGACGAAGACTTTCAAGTATAGAAAGCAAGGAATTTGTAACAGTGTAGAGCGTCCGTCTCCGGACGTAGGCACAAACCTTACACCCAGAGGGGGAGGAAGGGAAGCAAAGAGCCAGAGGTGAGGGGGGGGGCGAAGATGGGGGAGGGGGAAGGATGCGTAAAGGGAGGGTATGCAGCCCGGAAAGGAAGGAGGGCCACATTAGCTCAGGGTCCCGTGCTCGCTACGCACGTATCCACAAAAGAGTTGTGGTCCCCCTGGGGGGGGGGGGGCGCGTCTAGTTGACGTCTCTCTCTTCTTACATATGGGGATATCGTGCGTGGTGTCAGTGAAACTTAATTTGAGCGTGTGTGTAAAATACCATGCTACTTACATTTTTGTTACTGCACCAGACTGACCAAGGTGAAAGCACGCACCAGACAGACCAAGGTGAAAGCACGCACCAGACAGACCAAGGTGAAAGCACGCACCAGACAGACCAAGGTGAAAGCACGCACCAGACAGACCAAGGTGAAAGCACGCACCAGACAGACCAAGGTGAAAGCACGCACCAGACAGACCAAGGTGAAAGCACGCACCAGACAGACCAAGGTGAAAGCACGCACCAGACAGACCAAGGTGAAAGCACGCACCAGACAGACCAAGGTGAAAGCACGCACCAGACAGACCAAGGTGAAAGCACGCACCAGACAGACCAAGGTGAAAGCACGCACCAGACAGACCAAGGTGAAAGCACGCACCAGACAGACCAAGGTGAAAGCTTTGTAGCATCGACTATCAAACTGATGTTCAGCCGTAGTGCCGGTAACTAAACTTTTGTGTTCTGCTAATAACTCGGCTGTAAATGTTCAGCAATCTTCGGAGCGATCCGGAAAGATTTTACGGCTTCCTCCGAAGATGGCAACTGGTTCACGGCCGAAATACTAGCAGAAGACGAATTCGGGTTACGAAAGCATTTTTACAATGCTTTGGATCAAGCAAGGTAGACTACACTAATGTGAAAACAAGAACAGGAAAAAACTTCGTAACCTGAGGACCAGCGTTTCACATTTTATAAACGCATTTTAGCGATGTGCCCTTTCGAACAGACGGCCTTATTTTGGTTATTGTTTGTTTTAATCTGACTTTTTCGCCCTTGCATATTCGTTCACTGCCTGCTCCGTTTGCACCTGAGCTCACGCGTTTTCGAAGATATGTGGCGGCGCAAAGCTTTCCAGCAGGGTAAGATACACAAACTGGGTTCGCAGCTCATGGTCTCCCGGTCGCGTTCTCACTTCCCGAGCACGAGGTCTCGGGTTCGATTCTCGGCGGGGTCAGGGATTTTCACCTGCCTCGAGATGACTGGGCGTTTGTGTTATTTCATCATCATTCATGCAAGTGGCAAGATTGGACTGAGAAAAGGTTGGGAATTCGTACGGGCGCTGATAACCGCGTAGTTGAGCACCCCACAGTCCGTCAGAGATAAACTGGACCTCGTGAAGATCTCGTTCTATACACGTACGATATATTAATGGAAAAAGGCGATAGGAGTGATGATACTGACGCTACCCCCTCCCTTTCTAATCCAAAGAATAATTAGGGTTTGCAAACTACTTATATGGATAACGAAAATAAACTGCATAGTTTCAAAAACGCTAATTTTACGGTTTTAGTTCTTACCGATAAACCCCCAATTCCTACGTATGAAACAGCTTCAAATGTCTGAATAAATTACAAATGACTTAATGTGTGAAATATATGACGCTATGCATGTTAGCGAGAAAAAGCTTAGAAAAAGTTTGAAATTATGCTTAAAGTTTCTTGTAAGTTGTCAAGTGCTCTCATTATGAAACACTGGATGAATATAAACTGGATAACTTGCGCTCCATTTTAAGCAAAATCTAGTCGTTTTGTAAAGGAATCAGGGAGAAAAAGTTTCGTAAAGTTTTGGAATTATGTGTAAACTTTGTTGGAAATGCCTAAGAGCTCTCACTCTCAAATACTGAATGAAATCCATGTATTTGTGCGCCGTCAGCTACGCGACCTCAAGACAAGTACACAGTTTCTAACAGTTGTACTTTCCTTATTGTGTTTAACTTCTAACATATGATTATACCTCTTAATGAGTATATTACTACAGCATTTTAAAATTTTAAATTCGGCCAATAATGACGTGAAATATTGAAAATTGATGCCCCTGCGCTGCATCTGGTACCAGGTTCCGGAATAGCGTTTTAGTAACACACAAATGAAGTATTCTTAGCCCTACGGGTATTCCACTTACATAGTTTCATTTCGAGCTGCGTCTCCAGCGCAACATTAGTTTTAACTGAAATACCGACTGCCCCAATTTTTAAAAAATCTTGTTATTTTCACGCTCCAAAGATGATAAACATGTTTTGCATTACTTCTTATTGATAGCAACGCGTAGTTTTTGAATTACCATGCCATTGTCTGCACTTCCTGCTATTTTCCCGCTGCTACCTTCGTCGGTTGGAGCAGAAACAGTAGCCTGCGTCCAAGTTTCAACAAATGTATTACGATCTTAAAGGTTGTTTTCCAATATCTACGTATCTTCCATGTCAGAACAGCGATGCATTTGAAGCTGCGGTTGAAGTTGCGGTAACCTTTATTAATCTGACACTCTGGGTTGCATCTTCGTTTCCTTATTCCGCAAGTGTAAATGACATGGTTCGTAAAGCAAGCGGCCAGGTGTTACAGCAGTGTTTCCCAACTTTGGGTTGGGCGTGGGGTAGGTCAAGGGAGGGGGGGGGGGGTGTGCCCTCCCCTCAGAGAGGGGGACGGGTAAAAGGGATTTATGAGGGGTAGGGGGCGGGCGCCGTCTGTTCAGAAGAAAGCAGATACATGCTGCCAAATCCTTTAAACGCTATCTATATCCACATGATCCAGTTCATAATTAAATGGCAGAGGGTTCATCGAGTCACCTTCATGCTATTTCTCTACCGTTCCACCTTAACACTTAAATGTTTCTGTGCGGGCTCCGATCCCTCATTTTATCAAGATGATCATTACTCCCTATGTAGATGGGCGGTAACAATATTTTCGCAATCGGAGGACGAAGTGAGTGATTGAAATTTCGCGAGAAAAGTCCGCCGCAACGAAAAATCCTTCGTTTCAATGCCTGCCACCCCAATTCACTTATACGTGTAGCGCTCTCCCCTTCAATCCGCGTTAACACAAAATGAACTTTGAGCTTTTTCCATGTCCGTGATGTGACTCCCACACCGCACATCAGTACCCCAGAAGAAGGAGGAGGAGGACGAGCTTGGTGTGAGCAGTCTAGTACAGCTGTCGTACTTTATAAGCGTTCTACCAATAAATCGCGGTCTTTTGTTTGCCGCCCCCCCCCCCCAACAACAATTCCAACTTAAGTTATTCGTAATTGTAATCCATAAGCACTTAGTTGAATTTACAGTCTTTATACAGTGTTTTTTGCGAATTACGTAAACGAAATTTTGCTTATTTCTTTTAGTACTCATGTAGATGAATTGACACTTTCATTAGTTAGAATCATTTGCCGCTTTTCGTAACACACATTCTTCTCTAAATCATTTCACAATTCGTTTTGATCATCCGATGACTTCACAAGACTGTAAATGACAGTATCAACTGCAAACAATTTAAGAGGGCTGCTCTAATTGTCTCCTACGCCGTTTACGTAGATGAACAGCAGAGGGTCTATACCGCTTCCTTGGGGAACACCAGATATTTCTTCTGTTTTAATAGCTTACTTTCCCTCAATTATTAAGAAGCGAGACCTTTCTAATAGGGAATGACGAATCCAGACATACGATACTCCATAGGCACTCAATTTGATTAGAGGTCGCTTGTGAGAAACGGCGTCTTAAGTCCTCTGGAAGTCTAACAACATTGAATCAATTTTACGTCCCCTGTCGCCAGCACTCATTACTACGAGAGAAACAGCTATCTGTGTTTGACAAAAACGGTATTTTCTGAATCCATATTGGCTGACAAAAAGTTTTTCCGATGTAATTCATAATGTTCGAGCACACTATATGGTCCAAAATCATACTGCAAATCTACATTCACACAAATACTGAAAAAATGAAATAAGAGTAATCCGATGAAATACAGACTTCATGTACGGATCTTTCGACGAGCGAGCGGTTGACATATGATTACCAAGTATGGAGCTAATCTATCAGCATACTCTGAAAGGAACATGACTGGTATACAATCTGGACAGGAGGGGTTGTCTTTATTAAGTGATTTACGCCGCTTCACTACAAAGATGATATCTGTTTGTAAGTTACTCATGTTGGCAGTTGTTCTGGATTCGTATTCTGGAATATTTACTAAGACTTCTTTGGCGAAGGTATTTCGGAAAACCTTGTTTAGGAACTCTGCTTTAGTGGCACTGTCGTCAGTGACACCACTACTGTTATCGTGCAGTGAAGATATTGACTGCGTCTTGCCGCTGGTGTACTTCACACCTGACAAGAATTTCTTTGCATTTTTTGCCAGATTTCGAGAGTGTTTGTGGAAACCATCAAAAGCATCTCGCATTCATATTCGCGCTAAAATTCAAGCGTCAGTAAAATATCCGTAATCTTCGATATTTTGTGTTCTTTTAAATTTGGCACGCTTTTATCGTTGCTTCTGCAAAAGCGTTCTGACTCGTTTTGTATACCATGAGGGATCAGTACCATCTCTTATTAATTTATTTAGCATACATCGCTGAACCACATCCGGTCTACGCTTATACAGTCAGATCGGAAAGAGTGAAGACTGTCTCTTAGAAATGTGTAATTTTTATCGGTTTTTTTTTAAAACAGAGGTACTTTGTGCAGATTGTCAAATGAAAGTTTTTCGAAAGGAGCAAAAATAATTACAAAAAACGAACAGTAGAATCTGTTGGGAAGCACTTTGTTATAGCAATGTCTGTGTAAACGGAGCAGTTATATTGTTATTGCAACATCACGTTACCAATGTAGGTGGTATGGCAGCCGTGTGCCTACTTTGAACATCATTCCGCGGGGGCGCAAATTGTACCCGGAAGGGAGGGGCACAATGAAGAGTAAAAGTTATGAGAGAGAGAGAGAGAGAGAGAGAGAGAGAGAGAGAGAGAGAGAGAGAGAGAGAGAGAGAGAGAGCGCGCGCGCAACCTAGGCTCTAATATAGAAGGGGGGAGGGGGCGGCGCAGATCAATGAAAGGAAAACATGAGGAGATTCGACTTCGACGGTATTGAGCAACAGTTCCGCGAGACTTGCCTTTCACTGGAGCGGACGCACTTATGTCTTGTTATCGGCTACTAAAGGCAGCTATTTGCAATATCACGACGTACCGAAAGTGAAAGGGTAAGTTTTGCGTTTGGTTGTGCACTGATATTCAATGAAATTACAACAAATGAGACTTCAGACTGTGTGTTTTCTACATTTTGAACAGTATCAGTCAAAACAAATACGTTTAAGTAGGCTTAACTACAATTTTAAGTTGCTGGCTTATTTCTCACGCCCTTATTCCGTGTCTTCACGGGGTCAGTATTTTAATTACTGGATTCGACACTGTTAGTGGCAGATGGTTTCCTTATACCATTCATTTAGGTAACCCCCCCCCCCCTTGTGTGTGTAGTGTTAGCCATTTGCAAGTGGGAGAACGTTTTGCGACGTACTTGCGAATCATGTAACTGAGGTCGGCATTCACTAAGTGGAATGTGGGTAACTGCCTAAAAACCACATCCAGATGGCAGGCGCTTAGACCCTCGTCATTAATCCGCCGGGCGGATTCGGTCCGGGGCCGTCGGGGCTCCTCGAATCCCGAAACCCGAGTGCTAACGCGTGCGAATATCCGGGCAGTTCACTGAAGTCAGTGATTTCAGTAAATGAATGAAACAAGCTAAGAGGATTGTTACGCCACTGGTAACTAATAACTGTTCCGGTTTAAAACTCCTCTTTGGTGTCAGGGGTGAAGCCATTTCGTGTCATTGCAAGCACTACAATTTTTCATAATCTGGTCACACTTAGTATGACTGAATAACGCTTTAAAGTTTCAGAATCACGATTCAACCTCCTGCATAATACACGTAATAAAAACACGGTACTTCCCCAGCGCATATTTTTTTTTAAAATTCTGCTTTATGCGCCTTCTACTTTCTTCTGACAACTTGCTTCTGCAGAGGCTAGTTATCTTCACATTTGGAATAAAATAATTCGTTAGCAATTGAAAATTCACACACGACACCTGCTATTTTCGAACAAGCTTGTCTGTTAACACCATTTTAATAAATAATGTGGCAATGACTGGCCATAACTTATCTGCCAAAACCTATTGAAGGATATGTCACAGCTTTTCCGCGCTTTCCATTCTTCGAGTGGTAGCCCGTAGATGACCTCGTCATCAGAAAGTGTGTTTCCTGACCCTCGTTTTACGAGACAATGAAGTAGTGCTGGTGTTGGGCAATGACTATAGTTTTGCCAGAAACGCGCCTAGCACAGTGCATTACGTTTCGGGCGTAAGAAAACTATCCCAACAGCCAGGTGAGGTGTGCCAGTGCGGCTTTTATGTAGAAGACACTATACACACAGTGATGCGGCAGCATTCTATACTTGCTGTCCAAACTCTGACATTAAGTTAATTTTAGTTTAGGGTCGACTGACGACTATAAAGCAGAACAGAAAGAAATGGCAGACTTTCACATTGCTACTCGTTTCTTTGGCCAGACGTATGTACTTTTTCTTCCCTGATCCATGACTCACTGGTAATTTACGAGGGCAGTTCAATAAGTAATGCAACACTTTTTTTCTGAAACAGGGGTTGTTTTATTCAGTATTGAAATACACCAGGTTATTCCCCAATCTTTTAGCTACAGAACACTATTTTTCAACGTAATCTCCATTCAATGCTACGGCCTTACGCCACCTTGAAATGAGGGCCTGTATGCCTGCACGGTACCATTCCACTGGTCGATGTCTGAGCCAACGTCGTACTGCATCAATAACTTCATCATCCGCGTAGTGCCTCCCACGGATTGCGTCCTTCATTGGGCCAAACATATGGAAATCCAACGGTGCGAGATCGGGGCTGTAGGGTGCATGAGGAAGAACAGTCCACTGAAGTTTTGTGAGCTCCTCTCGGGTGCGAAGACTTGTGTGGGGTCTTGCGTTGTCATGAAGAAGAAGTTCGTTCAGATTTTTGTGAACAATTGTGACAGCACTACCAACAGAGATAAGTTGAGCACTGAGTTGTTTGATGGTGATCCGTCGATCATCTCGAACGAGTGTGTTCGCACGCTCCGCCATTGCAGGAGTCACAGCTGTGCACGGCCGGCTCGCACGCGATCAGACAGTCTTGCTTGACCTTGCGGCGATGATGACACACGCTTTGCCCAACGACTCGCCGTGCTTTTGTCCACTACCAGATCACCGTAGACATTCTGCAAGCGCCTATGAATATCTGAGATGCCCTGGTTTTCCGCCAAAAGAAATTCGATCACTGCCCGTTGTTTGCAACACACATCCGTTACAGATGCCATTTCAACAGCTCCGTACAGCGCTGCCACCTGTCTGAAGTCAATGAAACTATACGAGACGAAGCGGGAATGTTTGAAAATATTCCACAAGAAATTTCCGGTTTTTTCAACCAAAATTGGCCGAGAAAAAAAATGTATTGCATTACTTATTGAACTGCCCTCGTACTTACAGTCAGATGCCAGTGTTTCTGATCACAATAGTCTCCTTTAATATTTCGTCGCAATCTGAATGTGACAAGGTGTAGGCGAGAGAGAATAAACACTTCAGATATAAATAATTCAATTCTCCAGCCACATTTTGAGCCCACTTTAATCGTGTAAATTTAGGTAGATGGCTATTTTTAACTGTGCAAGCAATACTTTTCGATTGAAAATCCTGCTCAGTGATACTCGCGTAACAGGTCAGAACCGTGTGAGGGATAGGGACACGAACTTTGAACCTGTGAATTTTCTTGCCCAGCGTTCTGAAGTGTAATTTGCTATATCCTCAACAGATGAACTAACCACTTCAACCTGCAAATTGCTGGCTCACTCATTCTTTTATTCCAGATTGGTGATTCTTGCTCTGTCTAAGAGTACTAGAGTACAAACAAAGCTTGAAACGGACAGTTTGTCGTACCACAGAATAAAATTCAATTACTGACCCCTCTCCGAGCGATAAATATTTAGGTATATCACTAGTATTCAGGCCATTATAAAACAATACATTTGCATTTTTTGAATTATTGGGTTTTTTTGAAAGACTGGGGGATTATCTTGCGGTAGTTTTCCAATACTGATTTAGATAGACATATGGACAGTTACAGCATGGCTTAGATTGAAAACCAGTAGATCTGAACAATGATCGAATCGGCTTCTGTGTTCGATGTACGGTTCATCGACAGCTTTTCCCATCTGCTTAACTTTTCTCTGGCAATGTGTTAGTGCTTAAACAAAAATCGCCGACGTTCTCTCTGCTTTGGTCTCGATATGAAACTGTAGACTTGCTTTTAAACTGATTGGGTGTGCTAATATTCACGTCAGGAAACTAACCACTCCGATCTGGATATTCCACAGTTGTTATTTAACCTCTGTAGCCATAGACTGATTGTTTTCACAGTATAGGCCATGGCCTAGAGCTCATTGTGGATGAGACCATTATGTAGCAAAAATGAAGAGGTTTTTGGCCATGGAAGAATATAAAGAATGATACCAACAACACTAAAACGAGCTGTGCTGAGACAGTTCAAAATATCCACTTCAATATTGACAGCCTACAAGACGAAAGTACGCGAAAATTCTTTGCTGCCAGAATGGAAAGGAAATTGGAAGAATCATTTGAAGGAAGTACTGAGGAAATATATGAATACATAAAAAACAATGTCATAAATAGAGCAACAGAGGTGCTGGGCACTAGGAGAAACAACCGCAGCCGTACAACAGAATGGTACTCCGATAATTAAAGGAAAGAGGAACGCTTGCATTGAATGATAAAGCAGAAGCAACAAGACCAATCTACAAGGAAAAGATGAAGGTGAAAAAAAATAAGGATAGCAAAGAATGACGCAGGGGCTAGGCAAGTGCTAATATTAATAGCAAACTACGACTTGGGAGAGCGAAAGGAGCGTGGTCAGTATTAAAGAAACTGATATGAGACGAAAGTCAAAATCAATCTTCAACTGATAACACCACTGGAATGGGAAGAACATTTCCGGAAATTATTAAATGAGCATAGAGAAGAATATCGGCAGGAAGGTACAGTGGAAGGTAAGGAACAGGAAGGGAAGGAGATACAAATTTTAGAAAGAGAAATAAGTACGGAATTAAGAACAGGGAAGAAAGGTAAATCACCTGGAACAGCAAGTATGAATCTGGAATTCTTAAAATATGGCGGTGACAAAACTGTGAAACTAACACGGTTATTCAGTAAAACGTTACATGGAAATTCAGTACCCTAGGAAATGAAGTTAGGATATATTAATACCATATTGAAGAAAGGAGTTGCATTTGCTGCCGGAACTATGGAGGAATGTGTGTTATAAACACCTGACAACTTCTGGGAAAATAATGAAAAATAAGCTGCAAATTTTAAAACCCAGAAGAACAATGTGGTTTCACAGCTGATAGATCATGCTTAGACCATATTTTCACCTTACGACAGTTCTTAGAGAAACATGGGGAAAACTCAAAATACATAGGCTTACTTTTCGCAGATTTAGAAAAAGCGTATGATACTGTCCCAAGGAAACTACTTTGGAGAGCATTACTTACGGCGAACATAAAGGGTCGTTCAGGTAAAATATTACAAATATATGAAGATAACGCATGTCAAGTGAAAATTGGCAAAAAACTTTCACAGAAATTTAGAACAAGGAAGAGTCTGATACAAGGCTGCCCCATGTCACCAAAATTATTTAGAATCTATATAAACATGGTCATGCCAATGCAATCGGATGGGGCTACAAATTAAAAATGGAGTTTGTTTACATCACCCACTATTTGCTACATATCAAGTTGTTATGGCACAAGGTGAGGAGGATATGAACAATACATGCAATCAGCAATGGAATACAGACACTGGGGATTGAAGATTAATTATCAGAAAATAGACTGCTTCACTAATGATCCAGATGACTTATACATAGAGGGAAAGAGAATTAAGAAGATCAATACTTTGTTATTTGGGGTCAATTTTTGAAACGGAGGGAAAATCGAGGGTAGAAATTAATAAAAGAATTAGCAGTGGAAGGAAGGTCATTGGGATGCTTAACTCAATCTTATAGAGGAGAAATGTAATAAACCGAACCAAAAGAATCTTAGAACGATACTAGATAGCATAGTTGTGTATTGAGTGGAGACACGGACTACTAATCTGAAACACGTAAAAAAACTGCAAGCAGCAGAAATGCACTTCTGGAGAAAATCAGCAAGAATTTCTTGAAAAGAGAAAATAAGAAAAGGAAGTAATAACGAGAATGGAAGCAAGTGGAAGAATACATGACGTGATGGATAGAAGGAACTTACAGTGGTACAGGCATGGAAGAAGGAAGGAGGAAGCACGAAGCCAGAATAACGAAAATGATCCTCGGATGGGAACCGGAAGGAAATACGAAATGACGTCGTAACCCAGCTCCAAAATGTACAACTAACAATGAGAAGAATTGGCGCAGAGGAAGAGGATATACAAGACCGAAACATGTTGAGAGACGTCCTGTCCAGTACATTCGTTCTGTTAATCAGAATCTGTTGTGATTAGTTAACTTAAAAACTTAATTACAAATACCAGAAATTGCAAACTTTATGTCTAAATTTCTGCATCTGGGAGATTTTTCTGTAATTCAATGACCGTTATTCAATGACTGAACTTTTAATTAGTTTCTTGAACTGTGTTTACCCTAAATAATGCTTACTGTGACAACAGGATCAGACTCTGAACTGTTTTAGTCCCAAATTATATTTACTGGATACAACGTGTTCGTCTTGATATGACCACCCATTTGAAAGGACAGTTTAACTGGAGAATGTTTTCATGATCTACTTGGCTCACACAAACTTTTTGGTCACTTCATTGTTAGGTTAGTGCACCAACAGTCACAGTACAGATCATCATTCGCGTGTAGTATGTGTTTAGCTGTTTATCTATGCAGAAAGTAATAGTGGATGAGACTTTCTGCCCATAAACCATAGAATGACGATGACGTCCCATAATCCGAGCAGCGTCGGGGACGATGCGGGAGACCCGCACCGCTGTACTAGGCAAGGTCCTAGTGGAGGTGGTTTGCTATTGCCTTCCTCCGACCGTAATGGGGATGAATGATGATGAAGACGACAACACCCAGTCATCTCGAGGCAGGAAAAATCCCTGACCCCCGGGAATCGAACCCGGGACCTCGTGCGCGGGAAGCACGAACGCTACTGCAAGATCACGAGCTAGAATATTCAACAACAAAGTGCAATTGAAGTTTTTGGACTGCAAACCTGGTGTGGACAACATCTTTTAAAGTAGGCTACTTTAAACAACCTTTCTCAGGCAGATTCGACGGAGGCGTAGCTAACGTAGGTATATTAGCACACATAAATACGGCTACGCTTCAATGTGGATAAGGTAATGGGACGAAGAACATTGCTTTCTGTGGACACAACACGAATGACCCGAAACAGACGACCCAAGAGGATTTTTCTATCTATTTTTAGGGTCAAAATACCCATTGGCTACGGTTCTCGCAGACTGCGTGGAAGCTTCAAAAAGCTGAGATCACAAATGAAAAATCTAGGAATGTGATCTATTCTACTACAAAATTTTAATTACCATCACTGTTAAAAGAAAATTGACAAAACAGTATGAAGAAAGAACGCCGACATTAAATGGAGGAGTGCTAAGAGGAAGTTAAAGCTCAAAGAAAGCCGCAGCTGTAATAATGTCGTCGATAGCTGGTGGAATTCTCAGTCAGATGCACAGTCTGATACAAATAAGATACTGAAGCCATAGATGAGCACATTGACGATTACTGCTCAATTAACGACTTTTATGGTAGACAAAGGTATGCCATTATTTCAATATTTTAACTAGACTTCTCAAAGTCTCTTAACTACAGTCTTGCCTCCTATGCTGTGGCGATCGCGTCCTGTCTACTCACAAGGAGACAGCACGACCGTGAAGTCGGGGATTTATCCGAAATTTTGTGTGGTGAAAGAGGACCCCTAACACCTCACGTGGTTAAAATATTAGGACACACTACTCGGAAAATCCCGAGAAAAATCGATCCGAAGTTTCTTAGGTGCCGTATGAGTACAAAATGTTAGTCCAGTGCCCAGCCGCCGTTTCGCCTACATGGTTAGCGTTCGGACCCTTACGCCAGAGGTCTCTGGTTAGATTCCTCCTCCGGCACTTTTTTTCCTTCTGTTGCTTGCAAAATTGCAGCGCATTGTTACAGGAGAATCGTGAAATTAATTCCCGGGAAGACTGTATAAAAATTCATTCTATAATTCACCATCAATTATCGTCACCAATATTCCCAGACATGATTCAATATTCCTGGTTTGCCTCAAAATTGTCAGAAACTCAAAACATTTTCGTAAATGTTAATGGGGCATGTCTTTGTACAGAGTTATTGCAAACGCCCTCTGATTGTAAAAAAATCCGCTTTTATATGTTGCACAAGATGTCGCAAAAATTATTGCTTTGTTTGTTTTGACGATAATTACCAGTGCGGTTCTTGTTTATAATTAGTATATGTATAAAAATTGAATGTTTCCCAATAGATTTTGTTATTCTGATTAAAAACCCAATGTTTCTCCTCATATACTTTACAATGAAAAATGGAAAACCCACCGCCATGAATTGTGTTGTTGGACAAAAAGAAAATTTTTAGTCAATAATTTAACTAATTTGTTAAAGATAATGTAGGTTTGGGAAACTTTCTGAATAATTGGTGGAATAACAAAAGAAAATGAAACAGAAGGAAAAAAAGTGGCGGAGGAGGAATCTAACCCGAGACCTCCGGCGTTGGAGTCCGAGCCCTAAACCTCCACGACAGACCGCGGCGCGCCAATCCATTAACATTTCATACTCATACGACACCTAAGAAACTTTTGATCGATTTTTCCCGGGATTTTCGGGGTAGTGCGTCCTGATATTTTAACCACGTGAGGTGTTAGGGGTCCTCTTTCACCACACAAAATTTCGGACAAATCCCCGACCCCACGGTCGTGCCGTCTCCTTGTCAGTGGCTAATCGATAGCCACAAGAGAAACGACCGTCTCGCTGAGGGCTACCCGCCCACTCGAGAGAGATCCAACAAAGATACGCTCAGTCTGGCTGTGCCGAGTACCCGCTGGAGGCTTCCGCGCCTTGGCACTTCTCCAGTAACGGATTTTCCGCTGATCAATTCTCCGCCGCCGCAGGCGCAGCCTCCTCGGGCTGCTGTCCGGAGGGTCAGGGGAGATCCCGACTCGCCATTAGCTGTATTAGTACGGTGTCAGGACACGACCGCCTACGCTAAGTGGCTAAGCCGCACTGAGGAAGACAGCGGGGACCGCGGCGATACCGAGTGTGGCAACGGCGCCGCGATCGATAGGGCCGAGGCGAGGCGAGGCGAGGGCAGCGCTGTCGCACGACACACCGACAGGCGGTGCGGCGCACCCTGACCCAAAGACGTGCGCACAGCGCAAATGCCAACTGAGAACACGGCTGGCGAATTCCTGACCGGTGGCGGAAGGGAAAAACAGTGATAAGTGACGTACAGCGCACACGCTCCCCCAACACCCACTCCCGACACGACCCTCACAACTGCATCGATACTCCGCAAGCCACCTTACTGTGAACGGCGCAGTGTACTGATTTCACTGTTTCATTCACGAATAACGCGTCGGAGGAATGACTGTCGATTAAGCTCGAATTTTCCCTTGTTGCCGTGGTGGTCACTTCGCTAAAAGTTAGAAACAACTGACAAAAGAAGTAAAGCACTCAGGAGAGTAGGAAAAAAAATTTAGCTTCACAAAGAGAGGACGGGTTATAAAATAGATATACTACACTACTTGCCATTAAAATTGCTACACCAAGACGAAATGCAGATAAACGGGTATTCATTGGACAAATATATTATACTAGAACTGACATGTGATTACATTTTCACGCAATTTGGGTGCATAGATCCTGAGAAATCAGTAATAATGGCCTTGATATGCCTGGGCATTGAGTCAAACAGAGCTTGGATGGCGTGTACAGGTACAGCTGCCCATGCAGCTTCAACACGATACCACAGTTCATCAGTAGTGACTGGCATATTGTGACGAGCCAGTTGCTCGGCCACCATTGACCAGACGTTTTCAATTGGTGAGATATCTAGAGAATGTGCTGGCCAGGGCAGCAGTCTAACATTTTCTGTACCCAGAAAGGCCCGTACAGGACCTGCAACATGCGGTCGTGCGTTATCCTGCTGAAATGTAGGGTTTCACAGGGATCGAATGAAGGGTAGAGCCACGGGTCGTAACACATCTGAAATGTAACGTTCACTGTTCGAAGTGCCGTCAATGCGAACAAGATGTGACCAAGACGTGTAACCAATGGCACCCCATACTATCACGCCTGGTGATACGCCAGTATGGCGATGACGAATACACTTTTCCAATGTGCGTTCACCGCGATATCGCCAAACACGGATGCGACCATCACGATGCTGTAAACAGAACCTGGATTCATTCGAAAAAATGACGTTTTGCCATTCGTGCACCCAGGTTCATCGTTGAGTACACCATCGCAGGCGGTCCTGTCTGTGATGCAGCGTCAACGGTAACCGCAGCCATGGTCTCCGAGCTTGTAGTCCATGCTGCTGCATACGTCGTCTAACTGTTCGTGCAGATGGTTGTCTTTCAAACGTCCCAATCTGTTGACTATGGGATCGAGACGTGGCTGCACGATCCGTTACAGCCACGTGGAAATATGCCTATCATCTCGGCTGCTAGTGATACGAGGCCGTTGGGATCCAGCACGGCGTTCCATATTACCCTCCTGAACCCACCGATTCCATATTCTGCTAACAGTCGTTAGATCTCGACTAACGCGACCAGCAATGTCGCGATACGATAAACCGCAATCACGATAGACTACAATCCGACCTTTATCAAGTCGGAAACGTGATCGTACGCATTTCTCCTTCTTACACGAGGCATCACAACAACGTTTCACCAGGCAACGCCGATCAACTACTGTTTGTGTATGAGAAATCGGTTGGAAACTTTCATGTCAGCACGTTGTAGGTGTCGCCATTGGGGTCAACCTTGTGTGAATGCTCTGAAAAGCTAATCATTTGCACATCACAGCTTCTTCTTCCTGTCAAATTTCGCGTCTGTAGCATGTCATCTTCGTGATGTAATTTTAATGGCCAGTAGTGTAATAACTTGGCAGTGTGATCCCAGGCACCAGTATGACGTCCCATCCTCTCTAGCCTGGTTGCATGCACTGATTCAGTTGGGAAGGATGTTGTAAGTCTGTTGCATCCTCTCTAGAGGCAACCTGGCTGACAACTGTTTTAACAGGTCCTAGATATCCTTGATAATACATTGGGATAGAATTAACGTCTATGTTCTACCTGGGACAGATACGGGGATCTTGCTGGGCACAGAAGTACAACAAAATCATGCAGATCGTTCAAAGTCACGTGCCATGTGTGGATGAGCAGTGTCTTGTTCAAAAATTGAACCACCATAGTGTATCGTGGGAGGTAGCACACGAGGACGAAGAATGTCCAATCGGCGCCCTCCATCCGCAAAAACATTGCACTCTGAATATGCGCTTGAGGGAGCGTGGGGCGCATGGGGCATGTTTGGCGCGTCCAGGATGTAGTGAGCGGGGCCGACCTTTGGCGTCTAGTGCTGATGACAAAGAGAAATTGTTGAGAAGGAAGAACAAGCACCAGGCTTCTCGCCACTGCGGTAGGAATATCGCAATCTACTGTTACGGGATTACTGCACACAAACCACCACCACCACCACCACCACCACCACCACCACCACCACCACCACCACCACCACCACCACCACCATCACTTTCGCGTTAGAAGCATTGTCGCCGGTGGACTACCAGAGGCTGGACTTCTGCAAATTCATCCTACGGCGTCAGAGGCACGACCAGAATTTTTCACGAGTAATACTGCTCACGGACGAAGCCCATTTCACGAAGGAGGGTTTGGTGAATTCACGTAACTTGCACGAGTGGGCAGAAGAAAAGCCCCGTAACACAGTGGTACGAGGATATCAACGATGGGAAATCAATATTTGGTGTGGTATTATCGATCGACATCTCCTAGGGCTACATGTGCCACCACCAAGGCCGACAGGAGAGCGTTATCTGCGTTTCCTGGATGCTACGGTTACCGGACATGTTAGAAGGCGTCAGTTTGGCCTCTCGTATGAACCTGTGGTACACGCATGATGGAGCCCCCACTCACTCCAGCGGCACAGTGCGACGCCATCTGGACAATTCCTTCCCTTCCAAATGGATTAGTCGTGGAGGCCCTGAAGGGTGGCCACGTAGATCGCCGGACGTTAATCCGCTGGATTTGTTTTTGTGGGTCAATTTTAAATCTGTGATTTATGTCTGAGATATTGTTGAGGACAACCTTCGACGCAGAATACCACACGCCTGTAATACTACGCGGAGAGAGAGAGAGAGAGAGAGAGAGAGAGAGAGAGAGAGAGAGAGAGAGAGAGAGAGAGAGAGAGACATGACGAATCGTGTTCAGCAACCCTTTCTGCGAGGAGTCGAACTTTGCCACACACACACACACACACACACACACACACACACACACACACACACACACACACACCGTGGCAGACACTTCTAACAGTACCTACAAAACTACACTGTTGCTCTTGGTCATATGTTTCTACGTTAGTTTAGATTTGTGCAGTAGTATTCGTTTGGTCAACAGACACAACAGTAGTTATATTTTGTATTCCGCTTCTTTTTACTCGTTCCCTAACGGAACATGCACACACAGTAATAATGTTACTCCTCACTTTCCCTATGCCAACTAGCCAAGATATGTAACACCAGAAGGTGAAAACGAAATAAGAGAGATGTGAACGCTGTCTTCCTTGACGCCGCATGCCTCCCCTTCTAATCGGCGACGTCTACTACCTACGGAGATATATACAGGGTGGTCCACTGATCGTGACCGGGCCAAATATCTCACGAAATAAGCGTCAAACGTAAAGACTACAAAGAACGAAACTTGTCTAGCTTGAAGGGGGACCACGCAACCGCTACGGTCGCAGGTTCAATCCTGCCTCGGGCATGGATGGGTGTGCTGTCCTTAGTTTAGTTAGGTTTAAGTAGTTCTAAGTTCTAGGGGACTGATGACCTCAGCAGTTAAGTCCCATAGTGCTCAGAGCCATTTGAACCATTTTAAAGGGCGAAACCAGATGGCGCTATGGTTGGCCCGCTACATGGCGCTGTCATAGGTCAAACGGATATCAACTGCGTTTTTTTAAAATACGAACCTCCACTTTTTATTACATATTCGTGTAGTACGTAAAGAAATATGAATGTTTTAGTTGGACCACTTTCTTCGCTCTGTGACAGATGGCGCTGTAATAGTCATAACACATGGCTCAATTTTAGACGAACAGTTGGTAACAGGTAGTTTTTTTTTTACATTAAAATACAGAACGTAAGTACGTTTGAACATTTTATTTCGGTTGTTTCAATGTGATACATGTACCTTTGTGAACTTATTTCTGAGAACGCATGCTGTTACAAAGTGGTTACCTGTAAATACCACATTAATGCAATAAATGCTCAGAATGATGTCCGTCAATCTCAATGCATTTGGCAATACGTGTAGCGACATTCCTTTCAACAGCGAGTAGGTCCCCTTCCGTAATATTCGCACATGCATTGACAATGCGCTGACGCATGTTGTCAGGCGTTGTCGGTGGATCACTACAGCAAATATCAAATATCCTTCAACTTTCCCCACAGAAAGAAATCCTGGGACGTTAGATCCGGTGAACGTGCGAGTCATTGTATGGTGCTTCGACGACCAATCCACCTGTCATGAAATATGCTATTCAATACAGCTTCAACCGCACGCGAGCAATGTGCCGGACATCCATCGTGTTGGAAGTATATCGCCATTCTGTCATGCAGTGAAACATCTTGTTGTAACATCGGTAGAACATTACGTAGGAGATCAGCATGCATTGCACCATTTAGATTGCCATCGATAAAAATGGGGGCCAATTATCCTTCCTCCCATAATGCCGCACCATACATTAACCCACCAAGGTCGCTGATATTCCACTTGTCGCAGCCATCGTGCATTTTCCGTTGTCCAATAGTGAATATTATGCCGGTTTACGTTACCGCTGTTGGTGAATGACGCTTCGTCGTTAAATAGAACATGTGCAAAAAATCTGTCATCTTCCCGTAATTTCTCTTGTGCCCAGTGGCAGAACTGTACATGACGTTCAAAGTCGTCGCCATGCAATTGCTGGTGCATAGAAATATGGTACTGGTGCAATCGACGTTGATTTAGCATTCTCAACACCGACGTTTTTTAGATTCCCGATTCTCGCGCATTTTGTCTGCTACTGATGTGCGGATTAGCCGCGACAGCAGCTAAAACACCTACTTGGGCATCATCATTTGTTACAATTCGTGGTTGACGTTTCAAATGTGGCTGAACACTTCCTGTTTCCTTACATAACTTAACTATCTGGCGAACGGTCCGGACACTTGGATGATGTCGTCCAGGATACCTAGCAGCATACATAGCAGACGCTCATTGGGCATTTTCATCACAATAACCATACATCAACCTGATATCAACCTGATATCAACCTGATATCAACCTGATATCAACCTGATATCAACCTGATATCAACCTGATATCAACCTGATATCAACCTGATATCAACCTGATATCAACCTGATATCAACCTGATATCAACCTGATATCAACCTGATATCAACCTGATATCAACCTGATATCAACCTGATATCAACCTGATATCAACCTGATATCAACCTGATATCAACCTGATATCAACCTGATATCAACCTGATATCAACCTGATATCAACCTGATATCAACCTGATATCAACCTGATATCAACCTGATATCAACCTGATATCAACCTGATATCAACCTGATATCAACCTGATATCAACCTGATATCAACCTGATATCAACCTGATATCAACCTGATATCAACCTGATATCAACCTGATATCAACCTGATATCAACCTGATATCAACCTGATATCAACCTGATATCAACCTGATATCAACCTGATATCAACCTGATATCAACCTGATATCAACCTGATATCAACCTGATATCAACCTGATATCAACCTGATATCAACCTGATATCAACCTGATATCAACCTGATATCAACCTGATATCAACCTGATATCAACCTGATATCAACCTGATATCAACCTGATATCAACCTGATATCAACCTGATATCAACCTGATATCAACCTGATATCAACCTGATATCAACCTGATATCAACCTGATATCAACCTGATATCAACCTGATATCAACCTGATATCAACCTGATATCAACCTGATATCAACCTGATATCAACCTGATATCAACCTGATATCAACCTGATATCAACCTGATATCAACCTGATATCAACCTGATATCAACCTGATATCAACCTGATATCAACCTGATATCAACCTGATATCAACCTTTTCCGCAATTGGTAAACGGTCCATTTTAACACGGGTAGTGTATCACGAAGCAAATACCGTCCTCACTGGCGGAATGTTACGTTTTAAAAAACGCAGTTGATATCCGTTTGACCTATGGCAGTGCCATCTAGCGGGCCAACCATAGCGCCATCTGGTTTCTCACTTCAAGCTACACAAGTTTCGTTCTTTGTAGTTTTTTGTTTGACGCTTACTTCTTGAGATATTTGGCCCGGTCACTATCAATGGACCAATCTGTATATCTCCGTGCTACTACTAGTCACCTCACCACACGACCTTCGTGGGCTGGGTCAACTTTGTATTTTCAAATGGGGAACCACATTTTGTAGTGCATATTCGGATTCTACGCCAAAAGATACGTACAGTTTTTCCCAAACCATTGTTTCCTGTTCGTAGTAGGTGGCACTGTAGTCGACATATCAAATGCGTCTTTTTTTTTGCAAGTCAGATCTGACGCATTTGATTCTACATTTCATTTTAGATATAAACGTAAACCTTTGCTTTCTACTCGCTGATAAGTGACGTTTTAACATCAATCGAGTGTTGCGAATTTGCTGGTAGAATACAAACAGTATGGCTAGGCATTGACGTTTCTGACAAATAAGCAGTTTTTATGGTAAAAGCTTTCTGTTCCCTACGGTGTTGATTGTCTTGAGTCCCCATATCATCGGAATGCTTGATTTCGGAGGCCGCCCTCGAATACCGCCATCAGGGAGACCGATTTCGGAGTGTTTCCATCCAACCGCCGGAACTCTCGCGCTGGGTGCAACGCGGCTACCGGTGAAATGCAAAATCACAACTATTGTAATAAGGTAAAATGTACATCAAGTGATACTGACAGGCGCACCTGCCATGGATACACACATATCGTGTAACCGTTCAAGCGCTCGCCACATCGCTCAGCGCTCCCCACTGCAGTGCCGGGGCTTTACCAGCACTAACACCGAACGCATCGGCACCACCCCCGTATGGAGCCTGTTGTCGCACAGCTGGCGTAATGAATGTTTTATCTGTTGCAGAGAAGATCGACAAATCATTTTAATTTATGGCGAGGCTACAAGGAAGTTGGACGCTGCTGTTGCTCTTTACACCGAACATTTTACCCGTCCCGTTCAATTATAAATCGAGTTATACAAACGCCTAAAAATATTCGTATAGCAACTCTAACGAGGAACATCTATAATGAAATTGCAGTACTAGTTTCGGTGGCTCATAACCCACATGCAAGTATCGGACAGACATGCCGCAGAAGTGGGGAATTGTGAACAAGTGTTTGGGCGATCCTACACAGTCACAAATACCATCCCTACCATATTTCCATGCATGAAGAACATGGGAATGATTTTCGGAATAAGATGCAATTTTGCAAGGTAATTTTGCTCCTGACGAGTCAACTTTTACGAACCACGGCGAACTTAATAGGGATAAAATGCGTTACTGGAATATGGAACACCCGCATTGGATACGTGAGGTTGTTCGTTGACCTTGGTCTGTTAACATTTTGTGCGGTATCATGGGCGACAAACTAATCGGCACCCTCTTTGTGGAAGGCACGCTGAACGGGGAACGATATCATTAAGTTATTGCAGGGGGAGCTACCTATTCTATTGTAAGATGTACATCTCGTGGTGCGACAGACCATGTGGTTGCAACTTTTATGGTTATCCGGCACATCACTCGACAAAAGGCAAAGCAGTATTTAATCAGAATTTGAATCTTCACTAGATCGGTAGAGGTGGTTCAGTAATGTGGCCTGCCAGATCACCCGAGCTTACTTCGCCAATTTTTTTTTTCCCCCTCTCCTTGTGTGGTTAGCTGAAGGACGAAGTGTGTGCAGAAGTACCAACTACTCGACAGAATATGATAGAAGGCATCTGCAAAGCTCGTGCAAACATCCGAGCAGAGATTCTTTACATGCATTACATGCACAAATTAATACATTTACCGAAAGGTAAGGTCGTCAGTTTGAGCACTTATTGTGAATTACAGTTATTGCGAGAGGCAAGGGTGTAAAAATGCTAAATCAAACATCCCGATGGGAACAGAAATCTGTTACATCAATGTCTTTCCTCCTGGATCACGCTAGTTTCTAACCACACACTGAAACGGCTAACTATACTGTACTGCACTGCACGATCAAATTTGCAACACTAAAGTAAATTTCAAACAAATATTAATCACTGAACAGAAAGGTTAACATTTACATCATAAATGAAATGTAGAGGCAAATGGGTCGTTTCTTAATTGCGAAAACAGGCACACCTGATAATTGTCGATTACAGTGCAATCCACCACGAATGAAAAACAATTATATGAGTCAACAATACGTATTTCTTTGCGTAGACTCCGAATACGCAATAAACATGGGATGCTCTCATTTGAAAATACAAAGTTGACCCCCTTCCACGCAGGAGGGGTTGTTAGGAACTGACCAGCCGTAGCCTAGATGTCCCCTTTGCCAATATTAGCTTTTCACCTAGAACATTTTTCGTACGATGTGTAGTTTTCGAGATATTCCGTTATCTCAAGTTAAAACAAGAGTCTAATGAGTATAAGTACAGATATTTGATGACTGACCAGTGTACTGAACAACATTGGATCAGTTTTATCATCAACACTAACTCCGCAACGTAATTTTAAACTATCTACACTTCAACGCTCTTCAAAGCTTTTTTGACATTTCTCAGCACCATACATAATTATTTGCGTCGAGAATCTGTAGGATGACGCAAAGCATTCAGCTTCATTTGAGCATCCTTTCTGATCTTCCACGATTCTCTTCTTTCCTCCAAGGAGTCACTACCCTCAGTCCACTTTGTCCCTGGTTTCTTTGCGACTTCATGCTCTGATCTAACATTTCACTTGTCTCTGCCTTGAACTTCCCTGGAATCTATTTGTGCTTTTTCTAGGTTCAGTCTGACTTGGGTGATCCATGGTATTGTTGACTTAACCCTTGTATGTATGTCAGAATTCTACTGGTGAGTATATGGTGCTAGCCTGCTGATTGTATTCTGCCATTAGTTTCTTTTTTCTGCACTCGAGTCTTCTGTGAGAACTTTTCTCCCCCTGCAGGTTCGAGGGTTTCTCCAACCTATTTGAAGTGTGTAACTATCTTGCCGTACTTTGAGTCTAATTTCTCTTACTTTAATTTTGAGCAGCAGAATTCAGACTTCTGTACAGAGATTGCAGGCCAACTTTTTCCACACATTCTTTTAGTATTTGTTTGGTCACTGTTTCTTCTTTATCCGAGCGAAGGGCTAGGTCGTCTGCGAATGCTAGGTTTGAGATTCCTCTCTTGTCCCGGGATCGTCCTAGTCGTCCTTGGACTGAGTTCTTTTCCCCAGTCCCTTATTACTCTGTCCAGGACTAGGTTGAACAGTAGTGGGGATAATCCGCGCCTTCGCGTACTCCATTTTTAATCATGAAGGGGTCGGAGATTTCACCTATGAACTTAACTTTCGATGTTAAGCCAACCAATGCCTGTGATTAGTAGTCGTGTTTTTGAGTCTAGTTCTTGTCCTAAGACGTTGATTAAGTATTATCGGACAGCAGAAATGTATGAATTCTTGAATTCTGTGAAAGTGCAAATGATTGCAGTGTTCCCGATAGCCTTGGATTTTAGAGCTGTTTCCAGATTAAAGTTTTGTTCTGTGTATGAACGGCAGGGGAGAAGTTTGCCTCGTATTCGCCAATTTTGTGTTCTAACTGTTCTTATGTTCTCTGTAATAAGCAAGCTGAGAAAATTTTGGAGGTAACGTGTAGCAGGGAGATTCCTCTGTAGTTGTTCGCGTTCGCCCTATCTCCTTTCTCGTGCGGCGGCTGGGTAATTATTTCTCGTAAGAGTCGTCAGGTGAATGTTCTCTGGTGTTTCGGCATATGTTTGCAATCTTGTATTTGCAACGTGTAGCTGGAGTCAGCCCAGCAGATGCCACTGATCAGGTCTTTCACGTTACGCTCAGTGTCGATGGAAAGAGCGTTTCTTTCCCGTTACAATGACTTTTGAAGTGGAATCTTACATGCCCATTCGACAGGGCGCTACCGGATTAGTCCTACGCAATATTCGTTTTACCGATATGTATTAACAGGGACAATGAAATCCAAGGAATAACTAGTACACCAGCGACAGCACCGCCCTGGCCCTATAGTTACACTGGCAACGAATATTTCTCCCAACAAGAAATATCACTATAGAATACACGAAATGCATTCGCAATTGCGAATAATGACAACCATCAGCTGTAGAACTGATTGATGACAATGAAAATTTGTGCCGGACTGCGACTCGAACCCGGATTTCCCGCCTTACCATTTGGGTATCCGTGAAGGACTCGTGGTCAGACCCAAACTTCCGTATATCAACCATGCGCCCTCGACCTGTACTCTTACATCAGTTGTGTGTATTCCCGTACAGGTCAGACATTGTACTTTGAAGTCGCTTGTACGGTATCGGCAGATATATACGATATTGCAGTGCCTGTGTCATTCTGACTACATGCATGCATGTCCAAAAGGACGACATATGGAAGTTTGGATCTGGCCTTGAGTCGTGCACGGATAGCCTAATGTAAGGCGACCGCACGCGATAAGCGGGAAATCCGGGTTCGAGTCCCAGTCCGGCACAAATTTTTATTGCCAATCCATTCTACAGCTGATGATAGTCATTATACGCAATTGCGAATTCAGTTCATGTGTCATGTATTTCCTAAAAGCTGTACTCGCCGCAGTGCCTGTTCCTTTGGAAATGCATCCATGTCCAAAGGAACTTTGCATCGTAATTAGAACACAGCCACTGCAACATCGTAGTCACTGTAGAATGTTTCATTTTGCTGACGGAGTCAGAAGCTCACCTCTGCTTGCACCGCTTCATCACTATCAAAGTAAAGTCCTTTAAGGTGTTCTTTAAGTTTCAGAAAGATATTAAAATCGCATGGAACCAAATCGGGACTATGTAATGATCGATGACAGTGCCCGCAAACACAGACTGTTGCAGATGTCGCAGCATTCATGTGTGGTCTCCCATTGTCAAGCTGGAGGAAAGGGTGCTACATGTGTGGACGAATATTTTATGCAGTTAGAAAGTATTACAACACACTGTTTCACGCACCTACACAGCGTAAGAGCAGAATGAAAGCCTGTATCCTGCCTGCCGATTCGCCGCGGCTGTCCAGCGCATCTATACGCGCCTACGGATGCTTAGAGAGCTAGGTTTCGTCCTCGCTGCTTTCCCAACCACATTTAAATTAATTAATCCAAAAGTGAGTGGTCATCAATGATGGTGCATAGTCCGTGTGAACTTCACCCCATTCTGTGCAGCAGTCCAACCCTTCAAATGAAAATGTTTAACAACAGCACGAAACTTATCTCCTGCATCAATCGCAGTCGACACACTGACCAAACCACTGTCAACAATGAACTGTACGCTGTACACTTTAATTTTTTGTACGCTCCTTGGTATAATGAAGTTTACCACCCACGAAGGCACAACAAAAACGTTCCGTTCTTTCACAGAAATTTACCAGACATACGAGACCATTTTATTCCCTCTGTATGGTCGCATGAGGTATGTCTCCAGTCCAAAACTCTCATACCTCACGAAAATGTAGGGTAGCCTGTGACTTCTTTTATCAGGAAGACATCCATCTCCAGGAATTTCCATACCTTTAGTTACTAATTATTTCCTCGTGGAACTTTGATATGTGAGTCCTTCCCATAAGTTGGGGTTGGGAAGAAGCACATCACTGTTTTCTTGAATATTTCTGAAAGTGTGGCTTCTAGTGAAAATATCTCTCAGTACGAGGTAAACTACTTAAAACTGCCTACAGACAAGGTCCTATTCATAGTTTCACTAGGACTAATGGTTTCCACAAGGAACAGGAAAACCACGATTACTGAAAATAGTGTTTTAAAGTCTAAGCTTGATGTTTATTCTTCAATGAAATGGGTTAAGAACAAATATTAAATGTATATACTTCACCTAAGTGTAGCAGAGCCATGTTAGGGAATAAGTGGTGAGTGTGTGTGTGTGTGTGTGTGTGTGTGTGTGTGTGTGTGTGTGTGTGTGTGTGTGTGTTAGAAGGGTGAGGGGAGGCACATTGCCTGATTGTGATAATGCACTTCCTGCTCCCCACAGTTTTACACTCATGTGCGAGCAGGTGAGTTCCCAATCTCTCTATCGCTCTTCATCAAAAGACGCAAAGTTATACTGATTCTTCCGCATCTCGCTTTATGTATCACTGACTGTGCAGTGAGCAGAAACACATGGGAGAGGGCGTATAATATCCAGTGTTCACACTACATGGAAAAAATATGAGTTACTAATAATACAGAAGACACAAATTCTACAAAAATGTGACACTGTTCTACACTGCTAGAGGGGAATTGGTTCTTAGTCATTCTGTACGGGAGTAGTAGTGTACTTCCAGTGAAGTTGACCTTGATAAATACACCCACTCTGCAAGGAAATGTCGGTACTGGAAATAAGCGATGTGCTCAATTAGGACACCCAGAGTACAAAATTCTTACGTTATAAGGATGTCACAGAAGTGGCATGTCTGCTCTGAAGGTGCCATTTGTGATGAATTCACACACTTTTACAGCTTACACGGGCTAATTTGTTGAATAGAATTTGCCATAGCAATATTCCTTTTTCCAGCTGCCAATTAGTCAATCCATTCTTTTTCAGGTGAACTGTTTTCCATTGAAAACCTACATGCACTGTAGGGTGCATTGTTAATCTACTGGTGTAGCCCATGAGTACATGCATGTGCCTCAACTGTGTTCACCAGTGATTTATTCAATAGCCATCTGCTCTGGAGAGTTGCCATCTGTGTTTACCAGTTGGTTAACTCTTCATGTAGTTCCACTTTCCACCCATTGCTGCCCTTCTCCACAGTGTTAATTATATCGTTTCGGTGATAGCTGTGCATCTCTAACACCAAAAACATTTCAGATATCAGAGCACCATTTCCCCAATGAACACTGTGCCAATGCGGATTCTGTTTGTCAACGAATTTCAGCTCATTACCAACTTTCATAACGGTGTACTTTTTTTGGTTGTATTTCCATCCCTTTGGCAATATGTACAAAGTTCATTAGACATATTTTTGCAATTTTTGTTAGGCAAGTTATGGAACCATATATTTTTGATCTTTCCACTGGTGGGATGGCTTGCGTGCCACAGTGATACAGATAGCCATACCACAGATGCAACTGCAGCAGAGGGCTATCTGTTGAGAGACCAGACAAATGTAGGGTTCCTGAAGAGCAGCAGCCTTTTCAGTAGTTGCAGGGGTTAACAGACTGGATGACTGGCTGAAAACATGGGGAAACTACAGCCAGAACTTTTCCAAGGGCATTCAGCATTATTGTATGATGGCATCCTCTTTGCTAAAATATTCCGGAGGTAAAAATAGTTCCCCATTTGGATCTACAGACAGGGACTACTCAGGATGACATCATCAAGAGAAACAAAACACGCATGCTATAGGTAAGTGTGGAATGTTAGCTCCCTTAATGACACAGGTAGGTCAAATTGAAAAAGGGAAATGAATGACTAAGTTAGATATAGTAGGAATTAATGAAGTTCAGTTGCAGGAGGAACAGGATTTCTGGTCAGGTGAATACAGGATTGTGGTCCAAGCTGCCAGAGATGGCTATCACGTATGTGTGAGGTGGGAATGAATGAGGCGTCTTTGCTTTTCAAAAGAAGGTTTTTGCCAAAAGCTTAATGTGTCTTTTCATTGCACCTGTCTGCAAATTGTCATATCATCATTATGGTGATTAGACACTCTTTTCCTTATTTTGTTAATATTCCAACTGGAGTTTCCATTGTTTGTATTTCCCATACGTTCTTGTTCCATTAAAAATATGTGCAGTGAATGTGTGTCTTATGTTGCTTTGAATGTAAAATTAAATTACAAGACAATCCTAATGACAGGTGTAAAGAGAAGAAAAGAAATTTAACTCACGTTGACTGACTGTATGACAAGTCGTTCAGTTCTGGTGGAGTTTGTCTATACTTAAAAATTTGGCTCTGGCTAAGCTTCAAGTCATCTCAAGTTGGCAAGTGATTACTTTGGATGTAAGAAAAGATTGCTACTTATTGTAAAGATGACAAGTTGCAGACAGGCACATGAGGTGTGCTTGCTTGTTTTGAGAATGAGTGGTGTGCAATTCTTTTTCTAATGAAGGTTGTGGCCAAAAGCTTTGGGTATACGTCTTAATTGTATCTGTCTGCAACTTAATGTGTCATATTTACAGTAAGAAGTGATCTATCTTTCCCCACATTGTTGATAATCTAACCTAGAGTTTCCACTGTGATTAGTTTGGATGTTTATATTAAATATTCAATGGTACAGTGACAAGTGTTTCTTACACTGGTTTTTAGATTATGTTCATTATTCAACTTTCAATGAAATGATATCCAACTCTTAAAACAACACTGTTGGCGAAGTGTTCATGGACTGCCTGAAAATACAGTGTTCAGATTCTGCACATTTTTCCTGTGCACGTCATTGATACAACGTCTTTAATAGAAAATTAAGTCTCAATGGCTCAGTGCTCAAATGTGTGGAAGAAACCTATCATTTCGAAACAACCAAAGGAAATCTTATTTTTAGATTGGTCCATCATCCTGTGTTAAATGTGTTCTGGCACACCAAAAGCAGAAGCACTGAAGTCTTCAAAGCAAAAGTGTTTTTTTTTTTTTCTCTAAAATTAGATGAATGGTATGGTTTGGAAACATTTTCAGTGTTTATCAATTAGAGTAACAGATATGCACTTTTGAAACTATTGTAGATTTTTAGAATTAGGAAAAGTCAATATCTTAACAATGAATTGCCCAGATATGGAACACGGGTGTCAATAAAAATAAAAAACAATTCAGTTTTTCCTATTGTCTTTTAAAAGCACCAATTTTTACACTATCTGAAAGCTGTCATTTTGTTATACCCATTACCCAACCAAATCAAAATACAAATTACTCACACAAGGAAAGACACTGCAGATCAGGAACTGTGATTGTTGAACCTGGAACAGATGATGAAAAGTTAATGTTCCAGTTACTTAAGTTCTGAAAGTAAAATAGAATAAAACTGAAGTATCACATTCGTGGGGCGAAAAGAAAAATGACAAAGCTATTATTGTAACATTGGTGAAAGCAACTGACAGACAGCAGTAAAGGCTGAAATTTAAGCATCTATATCATGAGTTAATGGAGTTAAGCTATACTCAAAGCGACAAATCGTTTCTTGCAAACTACCTTCGTTCCTCTGCTGGTTACTTCATTTTCTGGATTTTTCTTTTTTCCTTCATCTAGCACAGTAAATTTAGGGTGTGCAAGTGTAGTGTCACTTTGGCTTCCACAGGAAACTTCCACAGAAAACTGCCACAGAATACAGCTCAAGTGTGTGCAGTGCAAATTTATTTTTTGTCTGAATTCATGGTCACACTAAACAGACTAGAAGGTTCGGATTATTGCAGTTCAGCAGGGTCTGATCCCTATGTGTTAGTAATGCACCAGTTTTTAAGCAAATCCTTTTTTAACGTAACTATTTGCTAGCCCACCAGGATAATGCTTCAAAGAACACATAGAAAGAACACTCCAACATTGCTTATAAATTATCCTACACACTGTGCTCAAGTATTTTTCTACATTAAATGAAAACACATTTCTGAACTTTAAAGAGCAAATATTTGCCTTGCGAGGAAAATGAGCTGGGAAAATATTACTTTTGTACAGCATCAATAATGCATTCAGTGGCACTTTACTTCGTCGTTCAAAGTGTCTTAATATAACCAAGTTAGTTGTTCCATAGGCCGTATAAATATTATGATGTGTAGCATGTTGACTTAACAACCATAGAATACTACTTAAAAAAAAAAGACAAAAAGAATGTGTGTGTGCGCATGCTGGTCATTTAGAGTTTTTCCTGCATATGTACTAATTGTATCTATCAAGAATTCCTCTATCATATAGAAGTAGTTAAGGAGAAACTTCTTTAATCTGAATCTGCCAGACATCTCATTTGTCGAAGAGTTTTACAACTGCACACTACATCCCTTTCTACACCGAAAATTCATTAAATGGTAATGCAGATTATTTTTCCTTATAGTATTGTCCTTCAGAATATCTGTTAATCCCAAACTCAGATGGATTGTTGATAAATTTCATATGTGAGTAAGAGTACAGTGAGGCTGTGGGTAATATTTCCATCAGCTGCGTAGAGAGATCCCTCTAAGATGTAGAAGTGTGAACCCCAAACATATTACTAATTACCTACTTTTGTGCAATGAATACTTTATGCCAACATGAGCAGTTACACCAGAATATTATCCCATATGCCATGAAATATCAGTGAATGAAAAACTGCAAAATATGTTCACTTACTGCTTTTTATATCCTCAAAGTGGTCAATTATTCTTATGGCAAAAGTAGCCAAACCTGAACTTTTAGTAGGTCTACTATATAGATTATCCGGTTCAAGTTACAATTAATTTGTATACCTAATTTCTCAGAACTATATTATTTCTTATTGCTAGTAGGTGGGATACTACAAAATTGGATGAGCTGTGACTTTTCAAAATTTATAATTAGCCCATTTGTGTAAAATCAGTCTGTTACTTTCACAAAAGCATCTCTCACAATTTTCTTTCATTCAAAAGAAAGTTTGCATAATCTACAAACTTAAAAAAATTCTGGTTCAAATGGGACTCAACATCTTAGGTCATAAGTCCCCTAGAACTTAGAACTACTTAAACCTAACTAACCTAAGGACATCACACACACCCATGCCCGAGGCAGGATTCGAACCCGCGGTTCCGGACTGCAGCGCCAGAACCGCACGGCCACCGCGGCCGGCAACCAATTCTGCCTCCTGATTCAAATATAATGGCATATAATATTTCGTATAGCAATGACAAAGAATGGGAATAATAGTGAGCCTGTGATCAAACAATGTCAGACTCCCATTGTCATTTCTCCCCATGCAGATGGTGTACTTCCCTAACAGCGTAGGATAAATTTCAGAAATTTTCCTTAAAAATACATTCCTGGAAATGGAAAAAAGAACACATTGACACCGGTGTGTCAGACCCACCATACTTGCTCCGGACACTGCGAGAGGGCTGTACAAGCAATGATCACACGCACGGCACAGCAGACACACCAGGAACCGCGGTGTTGGCCGTCGAATGGCGCTAGCTGCGCAGCATTTGTGCACCGCCGCCGTCAGTGTCAGCCAGTTTGCCGTGGCATACGGAGCTCCATCGCAGTCTTTAACACTGGTAGCATGCCGCGACAGCGTGGACGTGAACCGTATGTGCAGTTGACGGACTTTGAGCGAGGGCGTATAGTGGGCATGCGGGAGGCCGGGTGGACGTACCGCCGAATTGCTCAACACGTGGGGCGTGAGGTCTCCACAGTACATCGATGTTGTCGCCAGTGGTCGGCGGAAGGTGCACGTGCCCGTCGACCTGGGACCGGACCGCAGCGACGCACGGATGCACGCCAAGACCGTAGGATCCTACGCAGTGCCGTAGGGGACCACACCGCCACTTCCCAGCAAATTAGGGACACTGTTGCTCCTGGGGTATCGGCAAGGACCATTCGCAACCATCTCCATGAAGCTGGGCTACGGTCCCGCACACCGTTAGGCCGTCTTCCGCTCACACCCCAACATCGTGCAGCCCGCCTCCAGTGGTGTCGCGACAGGCGTGAATGGAGGGACAAATGGAGACGTGTCGTCTTCAGCGATGAGAGTCACTTCTGCCTTGGTGCCAATGATGGTCGTATGCGTGTATGGCGCCGTGCAGGTGAGCGCCACAATCAGGACTGCGTACAACCGAGGCACACAGGGCCAACACCCAGCATCATGGTGTGGGGAGCGATCTCCTACACTGGCCGTACACCACTGGTGATCGTCGAGGGGACACTGAATAGTGCACGGTACATCCAAACCGTCATCGAACCCATCATTCTACCATTCCTAGACTGGCAAGGGAACTTGCTGTTCCAACAGGACAATGCACGTCCGCATGTATCCCGTGCCACCCAACGTGCTCTAGAAGGTGTAAGTCAACTACCCTGGCCAGCAAGATCTCCGGATCTGTCCCCCATTGAGCATGTTTGGGACTGGATGAAGCGTCGTCTCACGCGGTCTGCACATCCGGCGCGAACGCTGGTCCAACTGAGGCGCCACGTGGAAATGGCATGGCAAGCCGTTCCACAGGACTACATCCAGCATCTCTACGATCGTCTCCATGGGAGAATAGCAGCCTGCATTGCTGCGAAAGTTGGATATACACTGTACTAGTGCCGACATTGTGCATGCTCTGTTGCCTGTGTCTATGTGCCTGTGGTTCTGTCAGTGTGATCATGTGATGTATCTGACCCCAGGAATGTGTCAATAAAGTTTCCCCTTCCTGGGACAATGAATTCACGGTGTTCTTATTTCAATTTCCAGGAGTATGTGCTGAACTACACATTCCATAAAAACTTACATTCCATAAAAACTTACATTCCATAAAAACTTACATTCCATAAAAACTTACATTCCATAAAAACTTACATTCCATAAAAACTTACATTCCATAAAAACTTACATTCCATAAAAACTTACATTCCATAAAAACTTACATTCCATAAAAACTTACATTCCATAAAAACTTACATTCCATAAAAACTTACATTCCATAAAAACTTACATTCCATAAAAACTTACATTCCATAAAAACTTACATTCCATAAAAACTTACATTCCATAAAAACTTACATTCCATAAAAACTTACATTCCATAAAAACTTACATTCCATAAAAACTTACATTCCATAAAAACTTACATTCCATAAAAACTTACATTCCATAAAAACTTACATTCCATAAAAACTTAACATCTATAACAGAATATTGTTACTGACACAATCAAATGCCTTTGGTAAATCATAGAAGATCACAACTGGTAATATTTTATCATTTAAAGTATTGTTGGGAACTCAGTAAGTGAGTAAATAGCCATCTCAGTGGAATGGTCCTCTTAAAATATGAACTCTGATTGGCTAATTATCTCATCACTACACAGATGGGTAACAACCCTGAAGTACTTTATCTTAGTAGAAATTTCAGGAAACTGTAAGTAGTGAACTGGGCAGCAGTTGCTGTCAACTGTGGAGCTCCCTTCTTATAGAGAAGCCAATGACACTATCAGACCACAGTGAAGTGAATGTGTATTCAAATGGAACTGAAAATGTGTAAATTAGAAACACCATCATATTAGGTGTCTTATCAGTTTTATTTTATTCTGCACAGCAGATATTTCGCAGTTGTGCTAGTTATGTACTTCATATGAATAACACAAAAAACTAAACAAATTTGTTGTTTTACAATGTGTTAACTTCTACATTATGAATTAACAACCCATGGTGAAATACATGTTAAAGTCTCAAACAATTACCAGCTCAAGCTCCATTTACTATCAATCATCAAGAACAATTTTTTGAGTAATTTGAAAGATTCTCCAGTTTTTCCTGAAGCCATGAACATTGTTGAGAGTCTTACAATGAGCACTTTAGTCCAATGAAAAATAATAAAAATGTAACTAAGAGTTTTTCTTAATGTGATGAAACAGTCAAACTAAACACTATACGAATCAAATACAGATAAGGATTTCTGGACAAAGACATTTACACCCAATTAAGGTAAAAAAAATTTGTGTCATGCATATAAATTTTCACATAGAACATATATAGTTTAAAATCAAAATTTTAAAATAATGTAGTTAACATTGTCTGGTGGACACAATAGGTGGTTTTACTACTAGCACAAAGATATAGTCTCAATTCATACAGTTAACTGTTCTACATCCATAGCCTTTTACTGTTTACCAAAACCAGCAGCAGATAACTGATTCAGTAAAAATTTATTCAGCACATTTTTAAAGACAAGTCTAAGTCAAGTTCATACTTGGGAATGAGTGAACTGGGAAGTTCTAGCTATCTACCAGAAAAAGTAAATTTACCACACCATCATTGTTTAAAAAAATGTCACGTAATTGGATTTGGTATAAATCTTTTGGATACTCTTAGAATTATCTGTGTCCTTTAACCCTTTCACAGGCGCATTTTTTTGTAGCAACTCAATGAAGATATTTTTTTCCTCTCCTATTAGAATTGAGATCAACCGACTAATTTTTTTTAATAAATTTACTTTCATGATTAGGACGAAAAACAGTGGTGGTACATATATCACCACAGCACCTTTTTGAGCTATTAAAACTATGGTGGTACATGGATTCCTACATCCCTTTTGTGAGCTGTTGTATATTGCCATTACATGGAAAATATTTAACACTTTTGTTTATGATTTCTTTCACTCCATTTTAAAAAAATAATTACATTTCAAGTTTACAAGTGGTTTGTATTCACTACAAGCAATTTAATGCTAGTTTGCAAGTAATATTTCTTTCTCAAACAAATGTTCAAATGGCTGTCAATCTTTATTTTCCATGGAACTGGCAGAAGCATTTTTCGATACAGAGGCAATTTGCAAGGGCAGCATATGTATTTCATTGCCTTGTCTTGAGCTTTTTAGAACACTTAGCACAGTATCTATGTTTTTCCCAAAATAGGCATATGATCCATTTTTGCCAGTCAAACATCATCTAGTACAGTGTTGTTCTTTGTTAGCAGTTAGTGGGCTGCCTTTTTTTGTGCAGGATGTGAAGCCATCTATGAACTGTTTTGTCAGTTGAAATCGAAAGTTCAAATGATCTTCGAATCATTTTCCTGTATTAGTTTTGTACAATATAAATGCATTTGTAATTGCTATGTCTAGTATAAAGTAGAGAATCTGATGTCATAACTTACAATAACATGTACCAATTGCTTAGTGTTCTCTAAGTTGATTGAAGTGATCTACACCTCCCATTATATTATTGTATGTTTCAACAGATTTTGATCAAGTAATATTTCGGGCAGTACCATCCTTACTCTTCCTCGAGACAAATGTGGTGTCTTGAGTTGTCCGAAGTTGTCAGAATAGTGGCAGGTTTGTTCATCTTTTTGATACCTACAATACCATGTTTTCACTGGAAGTGAAATTCTCTTTTCATGGTACATTTCTTTTTCATCATTCGAGGTAGCCCTTCCCTGTTTGCTTTGACAGTGCCTGCAGAATGGGTGCCACTGTTCAACAGATTCACAATGGTGAAGTTGTGAAATGCTACCACACTTTCTTTGTTTCAGGTCTTCAGTTAGGCTAATGACTACACATTCTCCCAGAGGATTTTTCCAGAACCATCATCTAATTTTCCTGTGTAACTAACAAATTTGTGATCTAGCCTGTCAGTCTGCTAAACACCACACCTTGTATCCTCATTTGATTGGCTTCAGAGGCATGTCCTGCCTGAGCGATGTCTGCACTGAAATGTATCATTTTTTCATCCATGGCCAATAACTTACTGGCAGTGTATGGCTTACGAATTATGTTGATCAGGAAGATTATCAGAGGTCTGACATTTCAAAGTGTATCATGGTTTGGGTGCCTTCTTGGAGGATTCAGTGTAATATCATTTATATGAATAGTTTCACAACTTTTTGAAATGTTTGTATGTTATAAGCTGCGATATATAAGGCTAACCTAGAGCTGGTTCTGAACTCCAGTAGTGCACCACTCTTGGGAACAACAATACCCATCAAGATATTCATTCCAATGTAGCCCTGCAACTCTTCTGCAGATAAACTTGTCCAGTTGTTTGTTGCCTCTGTTACAGTCTGGCCAGACTACTGTTTTTGTTAGGATTGCTCTGCACATACAGATTGCCTGCTGAACCACATGCTCCAGCATCTCAGCTGTAAATAAGGAGAGGAAGTACTCTTTCTCAGTGCTGTGTTTTGTCAATTAGTAGTTGACAACTGGTTCTTGTTGTGGATCAACATCAAGCAAGTCAAAAACAGCAGTGTTCTCTGACCATTCCTCTTCTGCCAAAGGCTCTTCTGCACATATGGTACTATCGCTAGAAATCTCTGTGTCCATAGCACAGGAACCATTTACATGATTATCAGTATCAAACTGTGGAACCAAACATGGGTCAGGGTTCTGCACACTGTCAAACAAATTCGTCTTTTGTAGCTTTATCACTTTCTGTTTCAGAGTCTTCAGGATCACCAGGTAGTAAGAACAGCAACTCCAGTTCTCCTGGCATGTATTTCTTCATACAGAAATGCCTCAACATTTTGCTAAAAAATGATGAATGATGGCGACACAAACCATAAATTATAAAACTAATTTTCAAATTATATTTGTTACCAATATTACGGTTTACTTAGCAGAATGTGAAAACAATCTTAGAAACCTTATCGTGCAATAAAGGTATGAGCTGATAAAGCTCACAATGTATATAGCAGAAGCAAACCAACATGTTCTGACACCAGTAGTCACACCACAATAAACAGAAGCAGATTGTTGTAACAGTTTTCATACACCTGGTGCAGTGTACTATCCAAAGGTGTCAGACAGACAGAGACAGAAAGACATATTCCAAAAAGCTTTGGAATACCCTTAGGTTGGTGGGAAGTATGCTTCCTAAGCCCCTCCCAGAAACTACTTTGGTGACAACCACACTTCCTCAGAACCATTGAAACACCATTGTTTGGCAGGATATATACTTCCCACAGTCCTGAAGGCTATGTTTCACAACATAGTACAGTGGACTGTCACTAGATGCCACGAGTGCACGGAAGTGGTAATACACATTCCCTTAAACACTATAAAGAAATGCATTTAGTGGGAAATATATCCCCACGGCCCGTGAAAGGCATACAGTGTTTAAAACAGACATTTTTAAGTTTAGCTCATTTCCTAATAAACTAAATGAAAGTGTACACATGGGGTGGTGGGAGTGGGAGGACCACCTCTTTCTTGATGCTCTTGGCCACAAGGAACTGCAATGTTTAGACTCTTGGAAAACAAAGACACAATTAAAATTGCATTATCAGGGCAGCTTGGTAGAGTGCACTTGCCTCCAACAATGAACTTGAAAATGCAGCTTTTAACACTTCCAGTCAGTGAACATGTCAAATGGTCTTTTGAGCTATTCATACCCTGAGGTGACAAAAGTCATGGGATATCTCTTAATGAAGTATCAGACATCCTTTAGCCTGGCACAGTGCAGCAACTTGACGTGGTATGGACCCAACAGGTCACTGGAAGCCCCTGCATAAATACTGAGCAATGCTGTCCCTATAGCTGTCCATAACTGCTGAAGTATTGCCGATGCAGTACTTTGTGCACAAATTGACTTCTATTACATTCCATAAATGTTCGATGGAATACTGCTGGGCAATTTGGGTGGCCAAATTATTAATGCGTACTGTCCAGGATGTTCTTTAAAGCAATTGCGAACAGTTGTGAGTCAGTAATGTGATGTGTCACTATCCATAAAAATTCCATTTTTGGTTGGAAGTCCATCAACAGCTACGTATTTTCTCCAAGCAAACATACAAGAGGACCCAGACCATTCCATGTAAACACAGCCCACTTCATTACAGAATCACCGCCAGCGTGCACAATGCCTTTCTGACAACCTGGGTCCAGGGCTTCTTGGTATGTATGCCACACTAACCCTATCATCAGCTCTTACAAACTGAAATCTGGACTCTTCTGACCAGGCCATGGCTTTCCAGTCAGGGGTCCAACCATTATGGTCATGAGCCCAGGAGATGTACTGTTGGTGACAATATGCTGTTGGCAAAGACTCTTGAGTTGGTCATCTACTGCCACAGCCCATTAATTCCAATTTCACCTACTGTTCTAATGTATATATTCATCATTCATCGCACATTGATTTCTGTGGTTATTTCACACAGTGCCACCTGTCCTAGCACTGACAACTATGCAAACGCCGCTGCTCTCTGTCGTTAAGTGAAGGTTGTCGGCCAATGTGTTGTCCGTGGTGAGAGGTAATGCCTGAAATTTGGTATTCTCATCACAACTTGACACTGTGGATCTCTGAATATTTAATTCAGAAAAACTTTCCAATATTGAATGTCCCACGCATTTAACTCCAACTACCAATTTGCATTCAAAGTTTTAATCCCGTCATGCGGCCTTAATCAAATTGGAAACCTTTTCACATGAATCACCTGAGTACAAATGGCAACTCTGCCAATGCAATGCCTTTTTATACCTCATCTCATGGCGAATCTGCGTTCTGTGGCACACAGACCTGGACGACAGGGTTCGTTTCACAATTCCTGAAGGCTGACTTTTCGGTCATATACTTAAAGGAGAGTGAAATGCTCGTTAACTCACATCATGAAGTTGCTGCAGGAGACAGGAGTCAACCCAATCGAATGACCTATGCTGTCTACTGATATGGATATGGTTGAGTATGGTTGGGACCAGTTTAATCTTGTAGTGTATCAAGCATGAATGGCATTGACACTTTGGGTGACATCAAGAGGGTCACAACCGAGTGGGACAATCTGACAACCAGCCTGTGTGCAGCATTCTAAGCATACCACAATGTAGGGGTGTGGAGCAACACTGTACTGACTGTTGTCCAGCAGCAGATTTGAATTTCGCACTGTAAGATATGTCCTTTTAAACAGTGATTATTTTTGGTTAATTTTGTTTCTCCCAAAGTAAAACAATTTTGTTTTTAGTTTCAAAAACCACCTTTAATTCCCTGCTTCCTATCAATCAAGCTCAAATTCAGAGGAATGCAGGAGGTGCTAAGCTTCCAGAATGATATACTGTCACAGCCATTAGCTCTTTTTTCAGTCCTTAAAGCATTCTGTAACCATGCCACATTACCACAGTTGGCTCAGATCTTAGCAGGGGTACACTTAGGAGGGCCAGTCACTTGGTACTTCAAATTTAGTTGAGTTTTTCTAAATGGCCACTGGTCACTCAAGCATATTCAAAATTTTGAAGAAAACTTACGATTAGAGTTAAATTATAACAATGTGTTGAAACAAGTAAGTTTTGTATGTTTCATTCAATCCATCTGCAAGTTGAGAACTGTGTTATAACATGCCACAGACTAACAGTTCAGAGGAGGCTCCTAGAAATAGCCTCTCATATATACGTGGCAGCCGGAAGGCAGTAATGTGTCATAGGAACATGGTTGGGGCTTACCTCAGCTGTGAAATTGTGTTATTTTGCAGGCTGTTCTGCCCTGGTTTAACAAAACTGTATTAGTGGTGTAATTTGGGAGTGCATTTGTGACTAATTATATTATGCTTGTCCAGAGGGAATACTCCCATCTTTATTTCGTGAATTAGATGACAAACCATTTTCAAGCTGGACTTCTGCAACAAAGTGAGTTTAGACAGATGAGCAATTCACACCAAACTTATACATTTAACTAGTTGATAGGAAATAAAACAGAAAATTTCAATTTTCCTGATATAAAAACCATGTCCTTGGCTTACAGATTTCTCTATGATAAATAAATTTTATTTTTTCATTTGGTAGATTAGGAATTGGAAAAGAAAGGATGTCAGCTTTTTTCAGAGTATTTGTGACAAAAAATTGACATAAAAGCTGAGAAACACCGCAATTCAAGAAGACACCCTTCAGAATAAAGTATTTTCAGCTGTTGGATCATGGACGAACTGGACATTCAGTTTCTGAAGGTGCTTAACTTCATGCAATAAAATATAACAATGTGATTCTGAAAGATACTATATTTGTATTCAAGAGAAATACTGATGTTTGTTTCTTGGGCAAGCAAGAGCTTGCATTCAGAAAGTTCTGACAGCAAAGGTAGTTGAATTTTATCCACAGTGGATGCTGTTTAACACTGATTGTTCCTTTATAGGGTGTGTGGTGTCACAAGGCTTAGGCCTGTCCCACCCCTCATTAAATCGACCAAGACTTATACGAATAATTGTAAGAACAGTTATTATTATTATTATTATTATTATTATTATTATTATTATTATTATTTTCTTTAAGTTTGTTTTTGGGTTTTCAGAAATACTGTGGGAAGAAAGTTTATTTATGTTGCAGATAACTTTGAAGACGTTGCCCAACTATCACCACGAAAGTTCGACATAGCGGCAAGTGGGCAAGGAATAAAACTAATGCTGCAAACTACAGCGAGCCATGGAAGAGCCTGGGCCACAAGGGCGTCGAGCTTCCTAGGTCATTGTTGGACAATGTCAAATGAAGAGATATTCTGCTTTCTCTTTGTAAACAGATTGATCGAGTCTTGAAAGGTTCATGTAAAACATATAGGCGGGTGACGCATTAGGTGGGACCCGATGCCTGTAATACTTCCACAGTTATTAAAAAGTTGTTAAACGGCAAAACCAATAGTTCATCATTTATATAGATAAAAAGCAGTAAAGATATAGGAAAGGAAGAGTTAAAGCGCCAGAACGAAAAGTGATACATCGCTCAGCAACGAAGGGGGACGAAAACAGCGGGCGTTACGTGGTGAAAACAAATCAACTGATAAAATAGTAAGTCTAATTAAGCATAAAGCCACGTAACACTGCAGGTGTGGAAAAATTTCCGCTACCAGTCACAATAAAAGATTATTTATTCGTCACATGACCAGTTTCAGGCTTCTACCCATCCTCAGTTGTTCATACATTCATGTATATCTTTATATTGCTGGAGATCACTCAATAAATACTAAAAATTATTAGCTGGTGACAATTTATACAGTGATCTCCAGCAATACAAACATGTACATGAATATATAAACACCTAAGGATGGGGACATGCCTGAAACTGGTTGTGTGACGGATAAATAATCTTTTATTGTGACTGGTAGTGGAAATTTTTCTGCACCCTACAAAGTTAGTTACCTTGAATTATTGGAACATGTCTACACAGGAACAGTTCAGTTCATGCATAACCACTTGTAAAGCACTTCTAGGTTGGTTGCTTGGTTAATTTGGGGGAGGGGACCAAACAGTGACACCATCGGTCCCATCGGATTAGGGAAGGACAGGGAAGAAGTCTCCCGTGTCCTTTCTAAGGAACCAACCTAGCATTTGCCTGAAGTGACTTAGGTAAATCACGGAAAACCTAATTCAGGATGGCTCGACAGGGGTTTGAACTGTCATCGTCCTGAATTCAAGGCCAATTTGCTGAACACTGCACCACCTCACTTGGTACTTCTGGGTGTAAATGAGCATCAAGCACACTTCAAAACAAATTAGTGGAATCTGTTGTCGGTGTCATTAATGATTGAATTAAAGACTTAGTCATGTTAGTTTGTTGGAGTGTAAGAAAATGCAACTCTTGATGTTCCTTGCAAGTTGCAAATGGGTATTATTCTCAGGTCCTGTACCCAAGACGGTCCCATAGAAAGATTTATTGATTTTCACAATGTTGTTGTGAAAAAACTGCTTGGGATTTATCAGAAATTGTACTCAATGTACTTGATTTTTGTGGCATTACTGAGAAAATAGTGATCCAGACATGATGGAGCCTCAGTAATAGCAGGTAGACATGGAGGTGTACAAAATTTTGATTATGTCCATAAGTTATATTTTTCCATTGTTATGCACAAACTACTGCTTCTATTCAAGAAATATAAAAGCCATTAGGCTTTTCATTTACAATCTTTTAGCATTCCATTCATGTTTTAGCAACATTTCAAGAAGTACACAACTCAGAAAAGGGATTCAGACTGTCTCAAACATGCTGGAGTTTCAATTTATGAACTGTTCAGACAATACGTTTTACATGCCATGAGTTTAAACACATTTTCCAAAGTATCACCACAGATTGTAAAGATTGGGATGCAGAGTCATTCAGCAGTGCTTCTGGCTTGCTTAGCATTCATAATAAAACTGAATTCCTTTTCCTGATTTTCCTTTACAAAGAAATGTTCGTGTATGTCGTCCATCTCTAAGTACAACTTCAACATAAAACTGCATGTGATAGTATGGGAAATACTGAAATCAAGACCATCAGTTTGTTACGAAATCATTGTTAGTGAACATGACACTCAGTTTCTTAAGACGTTATCTTTTGAATTCTTAAACAGTGCAAATGTAAATGCATTTTGGAGATCTCACAACTTACAGATTCTTCAGCAAAGACAGACAGGAAAATGAGTAACTAAACATTTATACTGTCAAATATTTACCACCTGTGGACCATCTTAAATTCATAATGGAGAGCAATCTTCAAAAATTTTATTACAAAGTAACAAAGTTTATCAAATTGAATCTTATACTACCTGTTGCTACAATTTCTGAAATGTACAAGCAGCCTTAAAAGAATCAAAACTGGCTGTGCAATTTATTGACAAATTATTGTTTATGTTCTCTCTGCACAATTTTCATAGAAAAAACCTGGTTAAACAATTCAACAAGTTATTAGAAATTTAAAGATAATATGATTGACAATATAATCAGAGAATTTGGAAAATGTGTGTTATTAGATGAATAAAACACAAAAATACAAATACAACCAACTTCGCTACCAAGGAGGGCATGAATCTCCTATGTATACAAATATATAAGGTAAACCTACCCATAGTCAGTCCATTACCTTCACCACTGCCAAATACACAACTGAGGTGCAGCAAATGCCCAAAAAATGTCAGAAGGCTTCACTTCTCACCCATTCTTAAGGACTTTTCCTTTGCAATCTTGTCAGTCCACTTTATTCTGAGCATTTATTTATTTATTTATTTATTTATTTATTTATTTATTTATTTATTTATTTATTTATTTATTTATTTATTTATTTATTTACCACAGACAGATAAGATTTTGTTTTGGAATGTGGACATTTTACACTTTCTCTCATAACTTTGTGGGAACAATTACAAACAATAAAAATAAAACATTATACAGCGTTTTACTGGTACATGCAAATAATATTTGTGCAAATGAAAATATTCTACTCCTCTGAGAGGAATTCCTTAATACTATAAAAACATTTATTAGTAATAAACTCCTTCAATGACATTTCAAAGTAGCTCCCACTTGACCTATTAAATTTTTTCGAAGTTTGTTATAAAATTTGATCCCCATGTTGTGGCTGGTGTCTGAACTTTGTGTTATGACTTACCAGATAATGATCAGTGTCTCTTAGCACTGTAAATGTGCACCTCTATTTAGGCTAGTATATAGCTTGTATTTTGAAATTTGTTGAACAATTTTATAAACATATATCGATGACAGACTGTTGATTTTTACTTGTCAACATCCCTTTGCAAGACTCATAAATAAATTTCACCAATTTCATATGTAAGGTATGGAAAATGGAAACACTAAAGCAGACATGGGCAACCTTGGGTGGCCTGTGGGCCCAATTCATGGCTCTACTTACGCTTGTGGGTTACGTTGTCAAGTGGCTGGACAGCAGCACTCTTCAAGGAACATAGTCAAAGTTATAGTGCCTGTGACACTGTATGGGATGACACACTGATCTGAATGGCACTGACCATCGAATGTGTCCCACAAGAACAAACTCCAGTGAGTTGACTGCTGCAGACTGAATGCGCCAATTTTTTTTCACGTCTTCAAAAGTATGTTCACCAATATAAGGTTCCTTTTAATGACTGTAATGTAGATGCTCCACATCTACATTGAACAAAAACTCCAAATTGAGCTGCGTCTGGCAAATCAGAGTTCTCATCAAAAGTGACCACAAACGCTTAGAATGTGGCAAAACGAACACACAAACTTTAATGTCATCAGCCATCATGCCAATTTAATGAACTGTTCACCTCAAACTTATTTGTTAAAACTCTTTCTTACAGGTTGGTTAGTTGGTTGGTTGGTTGGTTTAAAAGAGAGGGCAAGGGACCAAACTGTGAGATCATCAGTCCCTTGTTCCTCGTAAAATAATTACACAGGGAAAAGAAGAAAACAAAGACGTAAAGTACAATAACAGGAGAAAGGGCAACAAACACCACTATGGACGAAACAGGAAAAGAAACCCAGAGAGAGAAGCAAGAAACAGGTAGAAGGGGTAAAAACAAGAGCAGACGACTTTGCCTGGCCAACTAAGAATAAAAAGGAAAAGCCAGCCATACCCACAGGGACATAATACACATGTGATATCCGAGACACACTCCTTTACAAATTCACCTTTGGCAAAAGGCTTTAAGGATTTGTCAGTTTTTAGACTCATTATAAAACTAGCTTTAACCAGCTTTGCTGCTGCTTGTCTATATTGGAAATTAACATTTTAATTTTGTTTTTCTGCAACTGCCCTTTAAGCTGTTGAGCAATGTGTTTCACAGGAAATTCCCTTTTCATATTATATAATTCCTCCACAACATCTAGCAATTCCTTACGAAAGTCACACTGGTTTATCTTGGCAATCCTGGAACTGGCAACATTCAGAAGCTACCTCTCTCTTCTTAATGCTGGACATTTTGTGAATAAACTCAGTGAAAACACACAGAAATATTTGCATGAATTTAACATCTAGCACAGAACATTACATGAACACCAACTATGATCAGTTTATTAACCAAGTGATGGCTTTTTGTGTCACTGCTCAAATCTGCACATCTAACAAGTAGTTGGTAATTTTAGTCATTGTTGTCTACTACCAACGTTTGCAATCCATCAGTGCGTAGCACATTCATAGGCTGTAAGCAGTACGAGTGTACAACGTGTTGTCAACTCATTCAGAAATGAAAATTTCTCTGTGCACTCCTTCAGGATGCTAAGCTGTTTCCCTCACTCATCACACATATTTGAGCACATGGACCACAACTTCACTTTCTTTGTTGTTCAAGTTCAGCAGCAGCAAAATGGCATTGCTCCTAGGCAGAGTAAGCAAAACTTTCATGATTCTGCATCACGAGATGCAAATCTGATGCAAACAATTTTGAGAGAAATATCCCGAAATGCATCCCAGACAGTACAATGCAAGCCCCTCACTCTCTCCCACACATTTTTTCTACAGGTTGGACTGAAACCAAGTGTGGGCCGGGTCCAGCCCATGCGCTGCTGGTTGCCCACCTGCAAAAAGCATAGTAGTTAATAGTCATTAGCTAATAATTAGGAACCTGTGACAGTTCTCATTGCATAAATTGTTTTCCTTACTTTTTGCCATAGTAAATCAATATGATGCTCCTAACAGAGATGCTACACTAATATTAAACCAAGGAAAACCATTTTATCATGCTATTCTGTACCTTCATCAGACAATATGCCAGGGCACTTCATCCGTTTGATGGTGTATTTGAAAGTTCATTAGACTTATTTTAATGATGTTTAAGTAGGTTTTGGAAGTAATTCTTCAATCTAAGTAAGACACTAAAAAATGTTGCACTATGAAGAAATTATCTGAATGGGATGGAATGTTTAGATGTGATGAACATGTATAGAAAAACAAATTATTACAATTTCAGAAAAATTGTATGATTTATTAAAGAGGACGAGCTTCACAAATTGTACCAATCAGTAACGAGTTTGTCCACCTCTAGCCCTTAAGCAACCAGTTATTCAACTTTGCATTGATTGAGAGATTGTTGTCCTCCTGAGGGATATCATACCAGATTGTGTCAATTTGACATGTTAGATGGACAAAATCTGAGTTGGAGGGCCCTGCCCATAATGCTCCAAATGTTCTCGACTGGGGAGTGATCCTGCAACCTCGCTGACCAAGCACGAAGACAAGCTGTACGAACTCTTGCCACGTGCAGGTAGGTATTATCTTGCTGAATGTAAGCCCATGAATGGCAACACAATGGGATGTAGAATATCATCGATGTACCGCTATGCTGTAAGGGAGTCATGGATGATACTAAAGGTGTCATGCTGTGAAATGAAATGGCACTCCATACCATCACTCCTGGCTGTCAGGACTGTGGCACGTGACAGGTTGGTATCCTCCAACTGTCCAGGGATGGCGAGGTCATCAGTGCCCTCTCACTTATAAAAACAATTAAACGTACAGATGAACTAAAAGTATTGTACACGCATGCACTCTAAATTACCACACAGACTATCACAAGCACTCTCACATGCTCTAAAACCAATTAGGGGGAACAGAGATAATCAAGAAATTAAAATACAGAAAACAAAAGACAGAAGAACTAAAAGAAAATCACAGGGAAATGGGACTGGCTGACCACTTACAAAAATCTAGGGTGAGCCAGCCACTGTTTGACTCATTATGAACGTCTCTCTAAAATCTTGTTTAAAACATTTGACAGTTCAAGAACTTTAAAACCCTAACCACATCCACTTGATCATTACATAAAATAGATGGCAGATCCGCCAGTCTCCTGGTCAGCAAATAAAATGCAGTCCAATAAAATGTAGTGCACTGTGATCTGCGTGCCAGAAGCACAACACATTGGAGGATCCTCTCACCGGAGTAAGAATCCATGTGTCACAGGGCTGTGGACTATGCGAGGAGGAGTAAGAAGGGCCTTGTGCCGCTGATGTGGCTGGAAGGAAGTATTCCACAGAACTGCAGAAACTGGGTGACTATCATCGTTGAGATGCACACCTCTCTCAACTCCAGTAAGGGTGTTGTCACATGTTTGGTTGGTTAGTTTAAAGGTGAGAGAAGGGACCAAACTACAACATCATTGGTCCCTTGTTCCTAATAAAACAATACCCCAAGTATGAGAATAAAATGGACAAAACATATAACACAAAATGGAAAGAAAGGAAAGGCCACAAGAACGAAGGAAAGGCCACAAGAACGAAGGAAAGGCCACAAGAACGAAGGAAAGGCCACAAGAACGAAGGAAAGGCCACAAGAACGAAGGAAAGGCCACAAGAACGAAGGAAAGGCCACAAGAACGAAGGAAAGGCCACAAGAACGAAGGAAAGGCCACAAGAACGAAGGAAAGGCCACAAGAACGAAGGAAAGGCCACAAGAACGAAGGAAAGGCCACAAGAACGAAGGAAAGGCACGTAAAAGGAAAAAAGAGGACAAGAAAACAACAGATGCTAGAAACATGAGAGTAAAACATGAAAGCAGATGACAGTGGCTGGCCAACCACGAGAATAAAAAGGGAAAGCCAGCCACTCTGCAACACATTAAAACCTCCACCCTAAAAGCACTAGGGTGGAGGACACAGAGGGACAAGGGACATGCGCTAAAACATACATAGAAGTATAAAACCCACTCTCACGGATAAAACTTAAAACTAAAGCTGCTGTGGAGGCATTGTCGCCGAACACCGAAGACATGGTGCTGGAAGAGATGAAAGTATGCCACAGAGCTGCTAAAAGTGGGCAGTCCAGCAAGAGGTAGACGACTGTCATTTGCGAGCCACAGTGACACTGAGGTGGGTCCTTGCGACGGAGTAGATAACCATACGTTAGACACGTATGGCCAATGCAGAGCCGGCAGAGGACAACTGATTCCCTGCGAGAGGCCTGCATGGAAGACTTCCACACATTGACAATCTCCTTAATGACATGCAGTTTGTTGCGCATGCTGTTATGCCATTCCATCTCTCACACCCGGAAAACCCTGCGGTGTAAGACAGAACACAGGTCAGCTCCTGAGATGCCTATCTCCAGAAGTGGTTTCTGCGTAGCCTGTTTGGCCAGCCTGTCAGCAAGTTCATTGCCAAGGATTCCGACATGTCCTGGGGGTCCACACAAACACCACGGAACGGTGGGACTGTTCCAGGGCATAGACGGACTCCTGAATGGACACTACCAGAGGGTCGGATGGTGACACTGTTCGATAGCTTGTAGGCTGCTCAATGAGTCAGTACACAGGAGAAATGACTCGCCAGGTCATGAGCGGATGTACTCAAGAGCCCAAGATATGGCCACCAGCCTTGCAATGAAAACACTGCAGCCAACTGGCAAGGAGTGCTGCTCAATATGTCCTCCATGAACATATGCGGAGCCTTTGTGACCACCAGCCATTGATCCGTCAGTGTATACCACTTTAGAGCCCCAGGACATGTCAAGAATCAAGAGGAAGTGACAGCGGAGAGTGGTGGGGTTAACAGAGTCCTTAGGGCCATGCAAAAGGTCCAGATGAAGCTGCGGCCGAGGCGTACACCATGGAGGCGTACGTGAACGGACCACAAGTAGAGGTGGTGAAGGGAAGGACTCCAGTTCGGAGAGAAGGGACCGCATGTGAACCACAATAGTTACCCTCGATCTGGGCCACCGATGCGGGAGATGGACTGCTGCAGGCTTCGGTAATTTGGATGCTCAGGGGAACTATGAATGTGTGCTGTGCCACTGGCGAGCAGTTGCTTATGTCTGATCTGCAGTGGAGGAACACCAGCCTCCGCCAGTACGCTGGTCACTGGACTCATCCTAAAATATCCTTTCGCTAATCGAACCCCACAGTGGTGCACAGGGTTGAGTAAATGCAATGCTGAAGACACTGCCGAACCATAAACCACACTGCCAAAGTCAATTCGGAATTGAACAAGGGCTCTCTAGAGCGGCAGCAGTGTACAGCGATGTGCACCCCAAGCCAGCATTTCTGCTTAAACTGATTAAGATGAGGGAGCCAAGTCAATCGAGCATCAAAAACATGTCCTAGGAATTGATATGTCTCCACTACAGTGAGTGGATCGTCATTATGGTAAAGTGCAGATTCCAGATGAACGGTACGACACCGACAGAAGTGCAGAAGTGCATAAGACATGACTTTGCAGCTGAAAACTGGAAGCCATAGGCTAGAGCCCATGTCTGTGCCTTTAGGTGCTACTCCGCAACACCAGTACTGGAACAGCAGTATGAAATGCAGAAGTCATCTGCATACAGAGAAGGTGAGACGGAGGTCCCTGACAGCTGCTGCTAGACCATTAATGACCATTAAAAATAGAGACTCTCATTGCAGAGCCCTGCAGGACTCCATTCCCCTGGATATGGATGGAACTATGGGAGGCACCAACTTGGACACGGAAAGTATGGAGTGACAGGAAGTTTTGGGTAAAAATTGGGAGCGGTCCCCGGAGACCCCACTCATACAATGTGGAAAGTGGCAAGGATATGATGTCACCAAGTCATGTTGTATGCTTTACGCAAGTAAAAAAAAAAAAAAAGACAGAAATCAGGTGGTGCCATTTGGAAAAGGCTGTTTGGATGGCAGACTATGGACACAAGATTATCAGTGGTAGAGCGACCTTGGCGGAAGCCACTCTGACATGGAGCCAGCAAGCCACGTGACTCAGGACCCAACCCAACCGCCAATGTACCATATGTTCCAGCAGCTTACAAAGAATGTTGGTGTGGCTGATGGGCCAATAGTTATCCACATCAAACGGGTTTTTGCCGGGTTTGAGCACCAGAATGATGGTGCTCTCCCACCATTGTGATGGAAAGACGCCATTGCACCAGATCCGGTTGAAGATGACGAGAAGATGTATCTTGTAGTCAGATGAGAGATGTTTGATTATCTGGCTGTGGATGTGATCAGGCCCAGGAACTCTGTCGGGACAATGTGCAAGGGCACTGAGGAGCTCCCACTCTAAATGGGGCGTTATAGGATTCACTGCAGCATGTAGTGAATGAGGACGTTCCCTTCCAGCCGCTGTTTAAGTGTGCAAAAGGCTGGGGGGTAATTCTCCGATGTAAAAGGTCAAGCAAAGTGCTCAGCAATCATGTTTGCATCAGTACATAACTCACCATTTATGGTGCAGGGTGTATACGTTGACTTCGAAAAAAAAAAAAAAAAAAAAATCCCTGATTTTTCCCAGATTTCCCAGTTAAAAATACACTTTCTCCCAGATGAAAATACATTTTTTCCATGTTAAGTAACAGTATACTTTTCCTCGAAACTGTAAAACTTATCAATCCTTTATATGGTTCTGGTTTTATACTCCGGTGTAGAATTTCCCAGCACATTAGGAACCAAAGCTCAGGGGAAGAAACACGTTTTAGAAAGATGTCTGATGTGCAGCAACATGTACACTGCATATTTTCGTATTACGAGAGTGTAAATTCGAAGTCCACCAAACACCGCATGTTACTTTCCAAAGGAATAAAATCGAGATTGCGATGCGCCTTTGTAAGCCAGTTGTAGCTCATATCCAGCGATCTCACCAGCCGATGACAGCGGATAGTCAGATCATAGGACACGTGATGTAGTCAGCCAATAGCGACATCACTGTAAAGTAGCGCGAACACACAAATAGGGAAAGGTAATGGTTTAAATTATTATACATATATACATAGTGTTGCTACAAGAAAAGCTTTTACGTTTAATATTGGTCACTAAGATTAATAAGCTGCAAGAGAAGCTAAGCTTAAACACAATGATCATTTTTGGGCGTGTTACACTTTAAAGATACATCAGAAAAATGTGGCAGTAAATTTTTTAACAACAACATAAATGTCTGATCTTCTGGGCTCGAAAATATTCTAAATGGTCGCCCTCAAAGATTTGATTTTTCAATGAGAGTCAAATGCTCTGTGATTTAAGAAATTCATCGGACATTCGAGCGCACAGAGTTCATCTTGCGTAAAAGGAAATTTACTTTGAAAGTAACGCTTTCCAAACAACCATTCGCAATATTTTTCCGCGACCTGTTAGAAATAGAATCGTTTCAGCAGTTGCCAGAGCGCGCCAAATAACAGGTGTCGCAGCGCTTGCGCAGCTACGATGACGCAGGAAGCCCGTATATTCCTACGTGTAAAATATTAAAAGATCTTACATTATGTCATAAAAGAAACACGTTAGTGGACACTCCAAGAGCATGGGAATTTTGTGAACTATACTAAATGCATAATTTGGCTTAAAGTGCACATTCCTATGTCCAGATTCAGATGTAAATTTTCTTGGAGTACCTGTACTGTATTATCTCATGTTTGGTTCTTTATTAAGGCATAATGCCATACGTGCTAGAAGATGATAACGTGAACTTGAAATGCAGCAAACAGTTGAAACTAGCCAATAGTGTGGAATTAAACACTTAGTTTCAAATAAATTGACTGCCTCAGCAGAAAAGATTAGTAAAAGTCAAATTTCTTTAACAAACCGATAAAAATAACTTCTTCGTTCTGCAAGGCCATTAACGCTTGACTGTCAGAAAGGTAGAAACAAAATAAAATCTGAAACCAATTACATATTTTAGCCTTCCGTAATTATGTGAATATTTTGGTTCACTTGGTAGCCCCCGGCCACAGAAATCCGTTTTGTTTTCATTTGAAGTGAGAGCAATAAACGAAGAGGAAACAGCAAAATCACTTAATGTAAACACGGGTCACGTGGAGACTACCACCTCCCACTACAACTGAGACTGCTCTGTAAATCAGGTCCGGATCTAGGATATCTCAAAACCAGGGCGATATTAGATAGTGGCGCTCCCCCCCTCCCTTGAGCATTTGAGGTAGGACACCAAATATTTAACAATCGACTTTTCAAAAAATCTTCATTTTGTAGCACATATCTTTCTGAAGAGTCCGATACATAAAACATATACAGGGTTATTACAAATGATTGAAGCGATTTCACAGCTCTACAATAACTTTATTATTTGAGATATTTTCACAACGCTTTGCACACACATACAAAAACTGAAAAAGTTTTTTTAGGCATTCACAAATGTTTGATATGTGCCCCTTTAGTGATTCGGCAGACATCAAGCAGATAATCAAGTTCCTCCCACACTCAGCGCAGCATGTCCCCATCAATGAGTTCGAAAGCATCGTTGATGCGAGCTCGCAGTTCTGGCAAGTTTCTTGGTAGAGGAGGTTTAAACACAATCTTTCACATAACCCCACAGAAAGAAATTGCATGGGGTTAAGTCAGGAGAGCGTGGAGGCCATGACATGAATTGCTGATCATGATCTCCACCACGACCGATCCATCCGTTTTCCAATCTCCTGTTTAAGGAATGCCGAACATCATGATGGAAGTGCGGTGGAGCACCATCCTGTTGAAAGATTAAGTCGGCGCTGTCGGTCTCCAGTTGTGGGATGAGCCAATTTTCCAGCATGTCCAGATACACGTGCCCTGTAACGTTTTTTTCGCAGAAGAAAAAGGGGCCGTAAACTTTAAACTGTGAGATTGCACAAAACACGTTAACTTTCGGTGAATTGCGAATTTGCTGCATGAATGCGTGAGGATTCTCTGCTGCCCAAATTCGCACATTGTGTCTGTTCACTTCACCATTAAGAAAAAATGTTGCTTCATCACTGAAAACAAGTTTCGCACTGAACGCATCCTCTTCCATGAGCTGTTGCAACCGCGCTGAAAATTCAAAGCGTTTGACTGTCATCTGGTGTTAGGGCTTGTAGCAATTGTAAACGGTAAGGCTTCTGCTTTAGCCTTTTCCGTAATATTTTCCAAACCGTCAGCTGTGGTACGTTTAGCTCCCTGCTTGCTTTATTCGTCGACTTCCGCGGGCTACGCGTGAAACTTGCCCACACGCATTCAACCGTTTCTTCGCTCACTGCAGGCCGACCCATTGATTTCCCTTTACAGAGGCATCCAGAAGCTTCAAACTGTGCATACCATCGCCGAATGGAGTTAGCAGTTGGTGGATCTTTGTTGAACTTCGTCCTGAAGTGTCGTTGCACTGTTATGACTGACTGATGTGAGTGCATTTCAAGTACAACATACACTTTCTCGGCTCCTGTCGCCATTTTGTCTCACTGCGCTCTCGAGCGCTCTGGCGGCAGAAACCTGAAGTGTGGCTTCAGCCGAACAAAACTTTGAGTTTTTCTACGTATCTGTAGTGTGTCGTGACCATATGTCAATGAATGGAGCTACAGTGAATTTATGAAATCGCTTCAATCATTTGTAATAGCCCTGTATATTCGAGGGAACGTAAAACATGTTATTTGGTCTTAAGTGTGGCAAAGTGCAGTGCCACGCCTCTCCACCCACCATTCTTCCATCGCACGTCTTTTGAATTTCGCTCTGTGGAATTCAAACATGTAATATTTTGAAATGGAATGGGTGCCATCAAACTATATTCACGCCAGTGGAAATTAAAATGTCCTGTGGTGCCTCTCCTGCTCTGAGTCGGCCGGTTTGACATCCTGCTCGTCTAAAAAAAAAAAACTCTGAATTAATACTGGTTGAGATTATTTGTAGCCAGCAGAAAAAAGAACTCTTCAGAAAATTTGCAGTCTTTACTGTCTATTAGCTAATAGCTTGCTGATTTGTGTGACATAAAATTAAATACAGGAAACATAAAACGAGTAAAATATGTACCTAAACACGATTTACAGGATCAATAAAGAAATACAAGATAAGCAAGACAGTACACGTTTCTTCAATCGTTAAGTCCTAGCTTTTTTTCTCTCTAATCCTGCCACATCTTTATATGGCGTACTTTCCTTTCTGGGAAATAATCTACTATCTCATCAAAGTTCGTCAACGTTTTGCTACATGAAAAATTGAAATGTCTAATACTAGAAAAGCTGTTAATACAAACTGTACCGAAGACTGGTTTGGTTTCTCGATCTGTATTTTGTCACTGCTATATAAAACGAAATAGGCCTTCCACTATTGCAGCAATTGTTACATACACCGAATAAATGAGACTGTTTTGGCACAAATGGTCATTTTTATAACACGACGGAATATAATTCACGAAGTACCAATATCAAATGCCTATTAGGCCTACTACAAGCAAAAAGTTTTGTGTTAGGAAATAGTTTCACATTTCATTCATACTCTCTAGCTTGTGAAGCACGAGATCGAAAAGTAGTAGTACTAAATTTTTGAATAAATTTCGATCCGTCATATTCTCCAGTAATTTGTGAGAGTCCTCGTTTCTTCTCCTTCCTCGTTCTAACAAACAATCTTATCACTAATTCTGTAACTATTCCTGCCAGTGTCAAAACTTATTCTCTGGTTAATTTCATCACCGGTTTAGTTATCCGGTTGGGCGTTATTACGTGTTCGTACAACGCATTTTCCACGCTACTCCCAGAATAGAACTTTAGCGGCTGCTAGCCGGGAACTGGATAACTGGCCCTTAGCAGTGTAGCGATCTGGCCAAAAATGATGTCAAAATTTCATTTTCTTTGCCACACAGGTGAGACAATACGCAATCTTTGATGCCTGTTAGTCCTGTTAGTCGTTTTTTCCACTCTGGTAGTCTGAATCTATATGCAATTCGTTAGTACTTATAACAACGCTGACCATTTGCAAACCCAGTCAACCACATAAACAGCGACTAGCATTCATCCGTTTGGCTTTATTCCGCTCAGCTCGTATAGATCCGTCCCCATTTGTCTGCAGGAAAGTTTATTTCAAGATGCGACGGGGATTTCCCTGGCAGAGACATCACGTACACTATGCACGCATTCAAAAATCAACTTACAATTCTTTCTGAAATCGACAGAATTTGTTCAAAAACCAACAGGGATGCGTTCAAAATCATATGAGAAATCGATAGACCAACATGCGCTGGGTTCTAGGGGCTTTGTGAAACAAGGTCTTTTTCCTCAATAATATGAATGTGCCCCCCCCCCCCCCCCCCCCCTGAAACTATCGCCCGGGGCAGATAACCCGGTTTGCCCCCGCCCCCTAGTTCTGGGCCTGTTGTGCATACGTGAATCTGGCAGCTTCGACGCACCAGTAAAATTTTTCCGGATAGCATCTGACTGCTAACTGCCACACTTCTGTAGCCAGAAGCAGGAGAAGGTACTACTCATACGAAACTCAACTGCACAGGTGGAAAGCCCGCTTGCAACCGCTCAAACGAATCTAATGTAAAGTTGTGATGTCACGCTCATCAAAGGCAATTTCTTGTTATGAAACATTGAATAGTCTTCCTAAAGCCTTTGACACATTTTGCTGTTGGCAGACGCTTGTAAGAGCACTGTTTTGTTGTTGTATATGGTGAATTTCCTTTGCAAATTATTCTGCAGTAGCGAGATACAGTAATATTCTTTGTTAGAGTATTGGTTCTTACCAGTCAAAGTTACAAAAATTGAAATGAAAACTAAAACAATGAAAAATTCCCAGGTTCTTCCCGGATCTCCTGGTTGTCCCGGGTCGTATACACCCCGTGGTAACAGCGGGGACAGCTGCTGGGGCCTGGTACCCGAAAGACGTTTGACCTTTGCCCAGACTTTGGAAGGTGACGTGTGACACCCAATGGTGGAGACGTATCTCTCCCAACACTCCTTCTTCTGTTGTTTGATAAAGTAGCAAACACGGGCAAAGAGCTGTTTAAAGGCTGTGAGGTTCTCCAGGGAAGGGTGTCAGTTATGCCACTGTAGAGCTCAACGATGTTCTAATTGCTTCAGCGACTTCCAGCAACCACCAAGGGACTGCCTTATGTCTTGGGCACCATAAAGAGCAAGGGATCACATTTTCTGCCGCAGAAACAATTGTGCTAGTGTGTGTGTGTGTGTGTGTGTGTGTGTGTGTGTGTGTGTGTGTGTGTGTGTGTGTGTGTGTGTGTGAAGTTTACGGGCGCTAAACATCGTGGTCATCAGCGCCCAAACGCATAAAAACAGGAACACATGCAGCGAGGGGACTAAGACAAACAGCGAACAAGGAGAACGGCGAAAACACACAGACCTGACGCAGTTACAAATCCTCACACACAGAGGTAAAACGAGAGGAGAAGGGACACACTAAAAAGGAAAGGAAACACAAGGGAAAGAGAACAGAAACCGAAGGGAAACAAGGAGGTAATCGTGACTGGCTGACCTCTTACCTAAAACCCGGGTGAGCCAGTCACCCAGCAGCACATTAAAACCCTCTCCCTAAAATCCGAGGCAACAAATGGGACAGGACACAAAACCGTAAGACCTTAACTACAGTCGTTGCGTCATCTTGTAAAATAGAGGGCAAATCCGGTGGCAAGGAAACCACCGCCCTCTGGTTAGAGAATAAAAGACAGTCAAGTAAAATGTGGCGGACAGTAATCTGGACGCCACAAGAACTGTAGATTGGGGGGTCCTCCCGCCGGAGTAAAAAACCATGTGTTAATGGACTGTGCCCGATGCGGAGGCGAGTGAGGAGAACCTCATCCCGCCTGCATGACTGGTAGGACGTACGCCATGGCCGCGTGGTAGCCTTGACCAGACGCAGCTTATTGTCACCGACTGCCAGCCACTCCTCTTCCCACTGACGCATAACACGAAAACGCAGGAGGGAGGTAACAGCATGGAGGGGGACGGCACATTCAACAACATGAGGGAGGGAACATGCATCTTTGGCAGCCACATCCGCCAGTTCGTTTCCCCTAATACCCACGTGCCCCGGCACCCAGCAGAAGGACACCTCCTTCCCCTGCCGTTGCAGGTGGAGGAGGGCATCATGGATGTTCTGGACGACCGTATCCGCTGGGTACAAGTGTTGCATGGTCTGAAGGGCACTCAGGGAGTCAGAACAGATGAGGAACTTAAGACTGGGAACACACCTCATCTGCTCCAATGCCCGCAAGATCGCAAACAATTCGGCATCAAAGATGGTAAACGCCGCAGGAAGCCGTAACTGCATGACTCGATCAGGGAAAACAACAGCACAACCAACAGAGTCCCCCTGTTTAGAGCCATCCGTAAATACTGGTACATGGTCGGGATGCTGGTTTAAAATATCATAAAACAAGGAGATAAAAACAAACGCAGGAGTGCAACTCCTCCGGTACTCCGACAAGTCTAAAAGGACGCTGGGCCTCTGGAGCAACCAGGGAGGCAGGCGAGTAAAACCTTGTCGTTGGGGGGCCACACGCTCCACACCAAGGGACTCAAGCAAACGCTTGGCACGAATCCCAAATGGTCTCGTTGCCCTGGGACGACTAGAAAAGAGACGTTCCATAGGCGGTCGGGCAACGGTAGGGTACGCAGGGGAGGTAGGACAGGCAAGGAATTGACACACCCGTCGCACCATGAGGAGTTGCCGCCGGATGGCGAGCGGCGGTTCCCCTGCCTCAGCGCACAGGCTGGGGATGGGACTGGTACGGAAGGCACAAGTGGCCAGCCTGATACCCTCATGGTGTACGGCATCAAGAATCTTCAGATACGAAGGCCTTGCTGACCCATACACGGTGCAACCATAGTCAAGACGCGACCGGACGAAAGCCCTATAGAACTGCAGCAAAAGCGCCCGATCTGCTCCCCAGGACCGATGGCTCAGACACTTCAAAATATTCAGTGCCTTCAGGGCCCGCACCTTGAGGTCTTTAAGGTGAGGCAACCACGACAACTTGGAATCAAAAGTGAGGCCCAGGAACCGCACAGTGTCGCTAAAAGGAAGAATGGTGTCCCTCAGACGCAATTCAGGGGAGGTAAAAAGACGTCGAGAACGATTAAAATGAACACACACACATTTTTCTGCAGAAAAGGTAAAACCCGTCTTCGCAGTCCATGCCTCTAATCGCTGTATCGTAAGCTGCAACTGCCGACTAGCAGTGACAAGACTGGAGGAAGAACAGAAAACAGCAAAATCGTCCACAAACAAGGAGCATTGGACAGGACTCCGGGTAGTGGACGTGATACTGTTAATGGCGACAGCAAAGAGGGTGACACTTAAAACGCTTCCCTGAGGAACACCATTCTCCTGCACAAACAAATCAGATAGCACATTACCAACCCTATAACGAAAGAGGCGGTGGGAAAGAAAGGACCGAATGAAGATGGGGAGACGGCCACGAAAGCCCCACTCATGGAGTTGATTGAGGATATGGCGGCGCCAAGTAGTGTCATACGCCTTATGAATGTCAAAGAAGACACCAAGACAATGCTGGTTACGTAGGAAGGCCTGCTGGATGGCCGCCTCAAGCAGGGTCAAATTGTCGATAGTGGAACGACATCGCCGAAAGCCACACTGAGAGGGGCTAAGGAGCTGCCTGGTCTCGAGCAGCCAAACCAGGCGACGGTTGACCATGCGTTCCAACGTCTTCCCGACACAGCTCGTCAAAGCAATACTGCGATAACTGCTGGGATGCGTTCGGTCCTTCCCCGGTTTGAGGAGAGGAATCAAAACCGCCTCCCTCCATGAGTCAGGGTATGTGCCGGATAACCATATCATATTTAAACAACTCAGGAGAACTTCCTTGGATGGCAGCAACAAGTGCTGCAGCATGCTGTACCGGATTTGATCATGACCAGGCGCAGTATCATGAGCCACAGACAGCGCCGAATCCAGTTCCCACATTGTGAAGGGGCAGTTGTAGGGTTCAGAATTTGGAGACCGGAAGTCCAAGTGACCCCTCTCGATGGCAGTTCGGTAGCGGCAGAAATCTGGATCACAGTTAATTGTGGCGGTAGATTCCGCAAAATGCATGGCCAGTGTCTGGGCAATGTCTCTCGGCGCCGTGAGGAGACATCCCTGATGCAGCAATGCCGTGACAGGTAGTGGGCTGCGTTGCCCAGAAATCCTCCTGATGGCTTCCCATACTTTCGTAGAATTAGTGGAGCGGGAGATGGAGTTCAAGAACAATTGCCATGACCGTCGTTTGCTCTCTTTAATCACTCGCCGCGCTTTGGCCCTTGCCACCCGAAAGGCCGCAAGATTGTCAGCTGAGGGATGGCACTTGAAGCAGCGCAGAGCTGCACGGCGGGCTCGGATGGCGGAGCGGCACTCAGTGGTCCACCAGGGGACAGGACGCCTCTTGGGATTACCGGATGACCGTGGAATGGACAATTCAGCAGCATGGGAGATCACGGCTGTAACATGGTCTACCCATTCGTGGACGCTGGCACGGTGTTCCAAAACAGCCAGTTGGCTGAAAAGCGTCCAGTCAGCTCTGCAGAGGTGCCACTGAGGCGGCACTGAAAATGCCACAGCCTCATCCAGGAGGCGAATCCAAAGGGGGAAGTGGTCACTAGAATGGAGGTCAGCAACAACCTCCCACAGAGCAGAAGCCGTGAGTGCTGGAGAGCAAAAGGAAAGGTCAATAGCCGACGACGACCCGGAAGCAGTACAAAAATGAGTGGGGGCACCAGAGTTGAGGATGCACAGTTCTTCAGACATCATGAGGCTTTCCAGAATGCAACCCCTGGGGCAAGTAGTCGAAGAGCCCCATAAGACATTATGAGCATTGAAGTCCCTCAGCAGAAGAAATGGGCGGGGGAGTTGGCTAATAAGGTCTGTGAGAGCCTCAGAGTCTATCACATCCTGAGGAGGTAAGTAGACTGAACAGACTGTGAGCCTCCGACCCACAAGAAGGTCAACTGCAACTGCTTGCAAGTCTGTAACGAGAGGGAGCTCAGATGAGGGGTGCAGGTCACGGACAAAAACCGCAACACCACCCTTTGCCCTTTGCCCCGTCAGATCATCTTTCCGATATACGGTATAGCCCCGTAAAGAAGGAGCATCAGTGGCCCGAAAATGTGTCTCTTGGAGACATAAGCACAAAGGGCCCTCTCGTACAAGGAGTTGTAATTCGGCCACATGCGTCCTGAACCCATTCAGGTTCCACTGTAATATGGGAGCCAGTGATTAGGGTGGCTGAACTTTCACCCTTCCTCTGGGCTTCGGAGGAGAGCCCGTACCCGCTGGAGATTTATTCCTGGGGCGAGAAGATCGCCCCCGATCGACATCGATGTCCATCAGCTCCGATGACGACCCACGGGAGATGTCAGACAGTACGATGGCCTCGTCATCGGACCGACCCTGACTAGTCTCCTCAGGTGGCAAAACCTTCACCTTCGGCGTCTTTGTCTTGGAGGGCTTAGAATGCACAGCCTTGTCAACAGGTGGAACTTTACTCGCCTGGGCAGAAGGCGCCATAGGGGGAGGGGCAGGAAGAACCCCAATGTCAGCAACCACAGCCTTGTCCGATGTTGCAGGGAGAGCCGCAGGTTGCAAAACAACTGCAGCAGCACAAGTGCACTGGCAAACGCAGGTATTAGTGCTAACACTAGCAACCTCTGTTTGCGTAGCAACAGTGGCCATTTGTACCGGTTTCTTCAGAGCGGAAGCGAAAGACGTTGTAAACACAGGAGGTTGCATGGCCTTAAAGAGCTTCTTGGCCTCACCATAGGGGATGCGCTTAGATGTTTTAATCTCCTGTATCTTCCGTTCTTCGAGATAGATGGGGCAGACCCGGCTCCAGACAGGGTGACTCCCAGAGCAATTCACGCACTTCACAGGCGATGAACAATCGACTCCTTCATGGCCAGGCTGACCACATTTACCACAAGTGGCTATCCCATTGCACCCCAACGTAGTATGCCCAAAGCGCTGACATTTAAAACAGCGCATGGGGTTGGGGAAATATGGCCTTACTGGCAACCGTAAGAACCCCGCTTTAACATACTCTGGGAGTCTCGGGCAACTGAACGTGAGAATAAACGAGTCGGATTTGACTAGGTTCCCATCGACTCGTTTCATAATATGCTGCACGTCAACAATACCGTCATCAGCCCATTCAGATTTTAACTCATCTGTGGGGATATCCACCAAATCCCTACATGTCACAACACCCTTACTATAGTTCAGAGTGGAGTGGAGCTCGGTCTCAATAGCGTACTCTCCAAGACAGGTTGCCTTCCGAAGAGAAGCGACTTGACGGGAACTAGAAGTCTCAACTAACAGAGTCCCATTGCGAAGTCGCTTCACAGATTTAAGTGTTCCTGCAATCCCCTCAAGACCCTTGTGGATGTAAAAGGGAGAAACCCTCTCAAAGCTACCCTCCTTCCGTTTAATAATCAAAAACACATTCTGATTATCAGCATATGCTCTGTTACGACAGTCTGATAAATCTCGATCAACACCAGGCGCTGGAGGACTCCCAGCACGAAGTCGCTTTTTCGATTGGGTGTGTTTTCCTACCAGTGGCCCACCCAATCCACTGGTAGGGGGAAACGTAGAGGTCGAAGGGTCCATTGTGGTCCCACGAGCAGCTAGGGAACTAAAGGTCCGCTCAGACAGAGCCCCGCGTGCCTGAGTAAGCCTGATACAACTGGGGTGCGGCAGGTGCCCCAGAGGTTGCCCGCTTGCGACTGTTCCACCCCAACAGCCATGCATCTCATAGGCGCGGAGCACACCGGAAGATTGAGGGTTTTTTATAGAGGTTGTCCTTCCTCGAAATCCAGGCGGTCAAGCCAAGATTACCATTCCCCGCAGCACACAACATTCCACCGCCGCGCCATACAGTGGTCGCTGAAGCATGTCTGGGGGTTACGGTGACAGGAAACTGGCGGCGCCGACCAGTCCCCAGCTCAGGACCCCGGGGTCGCCAAGCCCGTACTCAGCAAATGAATGCTGAGCCCCTGGGGGGAATTGTGCTAGTCACCTGCTCAACCATCACATCGATGTTACCATATGGGGGAGATTCAACAGTGACAGCAGAGGTGAAAGTTCACCAGTCTGCCTTGTTCAAAGCCCATCTGGGCAGGCGTCCGTGTGCCTGACGCTGGGGCAGTGACAGGAAGATGGGGAAGCGGTCACTACCACACATGTAATCATGTGCTCTCCAGTGGATAGACTGGAGAAGTCCTGGGCTGCAAACTGATAAATCAGTGGCCGAGTAACTACCATGAGCCACACTGAAACGTGTGGCGGCCCCAGTGTTTAAGAGGCAGAGGTCTAATTGCAACAGTAAAGTTTCGACATCTCTGCCTCAGCCAGTAAGCATGGTACCACACCACAGGGGGCTATAGGCATTAACATTTCCCAAAAGTAGGAAAGGTTTAGGGAGTTAATCAATGCAGCCACTACATTCAGGGATACTGCACCATCTGGAGGAAGATATACACTGCAGACAGTCATTTCCTGTGTCGTCCTTATTCTGACAGCCACAGCTTCAAGAGGGAGTTTGAAGGGGCACATGTTCACTACAGACCGAGTTTAGGACAAACAAACTCCACCTGACAGTATTATAGTCACTACGGTACCAGTAATATCCCTTATAGCCGCAGACAGAAGGAGTTCGTATTGCTGGGAACTACGTTTCCTGGAGGGCAATGCAGATAGCAGGTGTAAAGCTTAACAGTTGTCGTAGCTCATCCAGGCAGTGGAAAATAACGCTGCAATTCCGGTGGAGGATGACATGGTGAGACTGGGAAGGCATGGAACATTCAATGAGGCAGTTTATGCCTCAGTCACCTGCTGCCACCGATTTATTGCCTGAGCAGTCTATATCCATTGTGTCTGAGGATCTGGCGAGATCTAGGTCTTCAGCAGACGCCAAAATCTCCACCCCATCCTCAGATGCAGAGCTGGTAGGTAGCGGCAGTGTGGGTGCCACCGTAATTTCCTTTGTCTTAGGGGTTTTCTGTTTGGATTTCTCTCACTGCTCCTTGGGTTTCCCTGGCTGGAAGGACTTCACTGGTTCAGTCTCTGGGACTGAGGATGAGCTTTAAGCCCTATGACAAGCTGTTTTTAGGCTCTTTGGCCACTGGCGGATGTCATCTTTCCCACTAGCAGAAACCTGGGAAGGGAGTGACCCAAGGGACCCATTCCTAGCAAGAGAAGGGGAAGAAGACTTATCCTTCTCTGGCTTAGAAGTGGGGATGGACATCCCCAATGGTTGGGGGTGTTGCTCCCGAAGTAAGTGGCGCAGGAGCAACAGGGAGGGAAATGCCCCCACTATCAAGGGGGCAGGTGAAGTCTTTTGGCTCAGAGGTCACTGGGGTTGGCGGAGCTGATAGTGTCAGAACTGTTGTAGCGACGCCGTAACATGATGTCACACGCACAGGATGCAGGCGTTCAAATTTTCTCTTAGCCTCAGTGTGGGTCAGTCGGTCCCGGGTCTTTTACTCCATGATTTTCCTTTCTTTCTGAAGAATCCTGCAGTCAGGTGAGCAAGGCGAACAGTGCTCTCCACAGTTGACACAGATGGGAGATGGGGCACATGAAGTATTCGGATGTGATGGGCGTCTGAAATCTCGACATGTGATGCTGGAAGTACAGCGGGAAGACAGATGGTCAAATTTCCAGCACTTAAAGCACCACATCGGGGGAGGGATATAGGGCAGACCATCATCTTGACCTTCTTGAGCAATGTATCACCCTCAAAGGCCAAGATGAAGGCACCAGTGGCAACCTGATTATCCCTTGGACCCCAGTAGACATGCAGGACGAAATTTACACCTCGCCACTCTAAATTGGCGTGCAGCTCATCGTCAGACTGCAAATGAAAGTCCGTATGAAGTATGATACCTTGGACCACATTTAAGATCTTACGGGGTGTGATGGTTACAGAAAAATCGCCAGCTTGTCACAAGCAAGTAATGCCCATGACTGGGCAGAGGATGCTGTTTAGATCAAGACTGACCCAGATCTCATTTTGCACAAGCCCTCCACCTCCCCGAACTTGTTCTCTAAATGCTCAACAAAAAACTGAGGCTTCATCATCATGAAAGATTCCCCATAGGCTCTCGAACATACAAGGTACCGGGGTGAATATGATCCACTGTCATCCTTAGCCTGATATTCCTCCCATGGTGTGGCAAGGGAGGGGAACGATTTGGGGTCATACTTATGTGCACTGAATTGAGCTCGTGAACACTTAGAGACTGCTGGTGTTTCACCACTAGCAAGAGATGTGTCATCCGCCCTGATGCCACCCACTCTGACCAGGGGCCCTCCCCATGGGCACCACCCAGCTGCAGCAAAGGCCACCTGCCAGAATGGCCATTGCCAGGAGTCTCTATACCCCAGGGGGATGGGCATCTTCCCCTTGGCATACATGGGGAGTTAGTGGCACAGGCATCAGTAGAGTGATCCCTGTGTGGTCAGGGGGCTGCAACCAATGGGATATATGGCACCCCCACCACAACAGACTCGCTACTGTGCTCGATATCAGGTGCACAGAAGTCCATGGTCACAGTTGATGCAGAAAGCGACACTGCATTGTGCATGGTGGAAAACACACCCAGGAATGTGTCCTCGCTCAAGAGGTGGAGAATGAGCGGGACTGAAAAGTGATGATAAAGTGGGCTAAAGATCTCAATGCACAATGGACACAATGCACCATGTAAGGTGTCTTTCCCCAATTGGCTCACTCTTTGGGAAAATTTTGAAGAATGGAGGTCAAACCCTACAGGGGACGATCACATGAAGGCCGAAACTTATGAAACTCCTTTTAGTCGCCTCTTACGACAGGCAGGAATACCTCGGGCCTATTCTAACACCTGGACCCGCAGGGGGAGGGAGCAGCTCTAAATCTCCGCAAAATAGCACCCCAAGGTTGGTTGAAGGGACCAAACAGCAAGGTCATCAGTCCAATGTTTCAAATGTGGTCCATTCAGACAGTCTCAGAAAAGTCAGAACGATAAAAGGTAAGAGGCTAAAAAATGTAAAAGTGAAGTCGTGTTGTCAAAGGTAAAAACAAAATGAATGAAGTCAGCAAGATAGCAACCCCAAGGCTATGCTAGAGGCAGGAAATATCGCACCTCTGATGCAGTAGAGGCAAGACCACCTGCTCTTCAAAAGTGTTCACCCACTAGAATGTAGAAGTGCATATTGGAAAAGGAGACTAACCAATTTAAAAGTGATAGAACAGAAAAAAAGGGAAAGAAAAGAGGATCTTGGCCCAGGAGGGGAGTCTGGAATCTCCCAACACAGCTTACAGTGGTAGACACCCCAACCCTCACCACCCTGCCCCTACTCCAGAATGAGATTAAAAACCTAAAAACTGAGAATAAAAACCACTTTCACAGAGGAAACTGAGAACCAGTTCGACCATCAGAAAATCGTCAGCCAATACTAAAGGTAAAGTGCGGGGATATCTGTACTTAGTACGCAGAGCCAAAAGATGGGGGCATTCCACCAAAATGTGGGCTACTGACTGGAAGGTCCCACAACCACAAAGTGGGGGTGGCTCATTACGCAAAAGAAAACCATGGGTCAGCCTGGTATGGATGATGCAGAGACAACATAGGGTGGTTGTGGCCTTTCTGGAGAGGCGGAAGGAAGAATGCCACGGGACAGGTGTTACCTTAATCATACGAAGTTTATTAGACAGGGAGGTAGCCTCCCACGAGTTGGCCCATGATTGCATGAAGTGGGATTTGATATGAAGCCGTAAATCCGCTGCAGGAGGGGTTACAGAGAAGGGGGGCGGGGGGGGGGGGGGTGAGTGACTGCTCCCCCAGCCAAACAATCAGCAAGCTCATTACCTGGGATACCCACAGGGCCAGGGACCCAAAGGAAGTCAATGGAACAAGCAGCATGGTGAGGATCAGCGAGATGGTCATGGATGGCCGAGACCAAGGGATGGCGGGAAAAACACCGGTCAATCGCCAGAAGGCCACTCATTGAGTCCGTACATAACAAAAGGTGGTTGAGTTGGGACTGTTTAATAAAGGTAAGGGCCTGGGAAACTGCCATCAATTCCGCAGTAAACACCCCAAATGTAGTTGGCAGAAGATATTTTCCGTGCCCACAGAGGACGTGAAGGCATATCCCACACGATCAGCAGATTTAGAGCCATCGGTGTAAAAAACAGCATCCCGAAACTCCCATAAAATTCAGCAGAGAAAACAATGGAACACCATCGGGGGAATGGAATCTTTCGGACCCCGACAGAGATCCATTCAAATTTGGGGCTGAGGAATTAACCGAAGGGGGGGGGGGGGGGGTGTTGGGTGTTGAGGAGGGAACATGAGAGACAGGACAAAGGTAGGAAGCTGAAAATCATGGCGATGAGATGCAAGGCGAAGCTCAAACGGCAAACCCGCCCGAGGGCGGGAATCAGGTGGGTGACGTTCCACGGTCTGGGAACAGGATAGAATAGGAAGGATGAGTGGGAGAGGAACAGGCAGCAATTGCATAAGAAACCAGAAGCTGGGACCGCCGAACAGAAAAGGAGGGGAGGGGGGGGGGGGGCGAGGGGGCAATCCCAGCAACAACCAGGAGACTATCAACAGGGCTAGTACGGCAGGCACCGGTGGCCAAATGGATACCATGACACCATGATAGTGGACCAGATCCAGGAGGTGCAGTGTGGAAGGAGCAGCCGAACCATAAACTTGACACCATAGTCCAAGCAAGACAGCACTAAAGCCCAATAAAGATGGAGAAGGATGGAGTGGTCTGCACCTCAAGAGGTGTGGGCAAGGAAGCGAAGGACATTGAGTTTACAGAAACATCTTACCTTCAGAAGTCTGATATGAGGCAGCCAAGTGAGCTTGTTGTCGAAAAGAAGACCCAGGAAACAAAACTGTGGGACCACAGGTCATCATTGTGCATTGAGACAGAGCTCCAGATCAGGGTGGCATCGAAGAGGAACTAACCCAAATGCAGAAATCATCCACATGCAGAGCAGGGGTAACCAAAGGACCGACAGAGGACACAAGTCCATCTAAAGCAATGAGGAAAAGAAGTACACTCAATACGGAACCCCGTGGGATGCCGTTCTCCTGGGTTCATGCAGAGGCCCCACTCATGAAGTGTAAGTACGATGTGATGGTGCCAAGTCATGTCATAGGCCTTGCGAAGGTCGAAAAATACTGCAATCAAATGGCGGCGCTGGGAAAAAGCCTGCCAAACTGCGGATTCCAAGTGAAGTAAATGATTGATCGGAGACCTTCCCTCTCTGAAGCCAAACTGGTAAGGGGACAACATATCCCGAGATTCAAGGACCCAATTGAGCCGACAGGCTACCATCCCTTCAAGTAAACATCATTTGTCAGACTAATTGGCCGATAACTTTCGACCGATAGGGTTCTTACCAGGCTTAAGAACAGGTACCACGATGCTATCGCTCCACTGAGAAGGGGAAGTCACCCTGGAGCCAAACTGGGTTAAACACATGGAGAAGATGTTGCTGTTGTGGAGCACTGAGATATTGAAGCAGTTGGTTATGAATGGAGTCTGGGCCAGGGGCATATCATGAGAAGAAGAAAGTGCGGAAAGAAGTTCCCATTCAGTAAAAGGTTCGTTGTAAGGTTCTGACTGACAAGGGGTAAAACGTAAGACAGAAGATTCGGCCTGCTGTTTCTGGCGAAGGAAAGCAGCCGGATAGGACGCTGATGCTGATGCAAAATGGGTTGCAAGATGTTCTGTGAGAACCAACGGGTCCATACAAAGGCCATCTGGGAGGTGAAGGCCTGGGAGGGTAGACTGCCAATGGCAACCTTGGAGAGAGCCAAGTGTAGCCCATACCCATGACATAGGGACAGTAGAACCGAGGGAAGAAAAAGCTCTGTTTGATTAAGTAATGGGCTTTACTGCAAAGGCATTTAAAGGTAATAAGTTTGGCAACAGATGGGTGCCTCTTAAAGTGTTGGAAAGCTTGACGGCAATCGTGGATGGCAATGGCAATGACCATACTCCACCATGGGACTTGCCGTGCGGCAAAATGGTCCAGATGAATGCGGTACAGCAAGGCTAGCAGCATGTACAGTCACATCAGACACATCACGTAGGATGTTATCAATACAACCTGACAAAGAGGGAGTCTAAATTATCTGTGCCAATCGGTGTGTTGTGAAGACCAACGAGGTAACTTTTTCATCGGGGAGTGGGAAGGGAGTGAGAGAATCAACGGGAAATGGTCGCTATCAAAAAGGTCATCGTGTGGCAACCAGTGTAATGAAGATATGAGGGAGAGAGAAGAAAAAGAAAGATCAATGGCAGAGAAGGTACCATGACTGGCACTGAAGTGAGTAGGGGAGCCATCATTAAGAAGGCACTATTCGTGGTCTGCAAGAAACTTGTCTACGAGAAGACACCAACTAGATGGAAATGCACAGCCCCACAAGGGATGATGAGCATTTAAATCCCTGAGAAGGAGGAAGGGAGGAGGAAGTTGCTGAAGAAGGGCAGTTAAGGCAGCAGGTGTAAGAGTTCTGTCAGGAGGGAGATAAAGATTGCAAACTGTGACCGCAGAGTCTAGGTGGACCCTAACAGCAACCACTTCCAATGTAGTTTGAAGAGGAATCCACGTGCTAGCAATGTCTGTACAGACCAACGTACAAACGCCACCAGAGGCCCACTGGGAGCCGACCCAATTTCGACACAAAACACAAAATCCACAGAGGGTCGGTGAGTGATCATCAGTAAAATGAGATTCCTGTAGAACCACACAAGCACAAAGCAGCCAGCTGCAGCAAGATCTGGAACAGAAAGAGATTGGGCGACCTGGGGGCCCACAGACCTTTGGCATGGAAAGTGCTGGGAAATGGTATCCTGGGAGGGGCGCCCTTGACCGGCAGATGACGAAGAAGTGGGACACTTCTCTGGCTGGAGAGGGGGAGCGGCACCCAGAGGGGAGGGTATGAGAGCTGCAGGGGAGGAGGGGAGGAGAGGGGTTCAGGACTAGGGTAAGGGAGGGAGAGGAAGGGGTGAAAATTTAACTACAGCATAGCTAGACGTCATGGACACAGAGTGAAGATGTGCATACTTCTTACGAGCCTCAGTGTAGGTTAGACAATCAAGAGACTTATACTCCTGTATCTTCTTTTCCTTCGTATAAACTTGGCAATCTGGTGAACGTGGAGAATGATTGTCATGGCAATCAAACACACAGGAGGGTGAACACAGGAATGCCCTCATGGAGGGACCTGCGAACAGCAGGAAGATGTGTCTAAAACGCATACACTTAAAACCTCTCATAGGTGGTGGGATGTGCGACTTCACGTCACATTGATAAACCATAATCTTTACTTTTTCAGGGAGGGTATCCCCTTCAAAGGTAAGGATAAACACACCAGTATCAATGCAATTGTCCATCAGACCCTTCTGAACATGCGGAACAAAGTGAACACCCCGCCGTCCGAGACTGTCCCAAAGTTCCTCATCAGTTTGAAGGATGAGGTCCCTGTGAAAAATCACACCTTGAACCATATTCAGAGACTGGTGGGGGGGGGGGGTAATGGACACAGGAATTGTGCCAAGATGGTTACAGGCACAAAGGGCCACAGACTGGGCAGATGAAGCAGTTTTGATCAACAACAAACCCGACCACATCTTGCTCAGAGAGTCCACTTTGCCAAACTTCTCTTCAATGTGTTCCACAAAAAATAATGTGTTTGTTATTGGTGAAAGTATCCTCATCAGTCCTGGTGCAAACCAGATGGCAGGGAAAGGTTTCGCCCCTAGCCGACGAGCCTGACTCTCCTCCCAGGGGGGTAGCCATGGAAAGGAAGGCCGAAGGGGCAGAAGAAGCAGCACTAAAAGAATCAGTTCCATGCAGAGAGATGGCAGCAGAAGAACAGCCAGAGTTCTGGACCCATATGCGTTTCATTTGCATAGCCTGCGTCCTCATACCACCCACTCTAATCAGGGTTTCTCCCCACAGGCACCACCCAGCCACAGCTAGGGCCATCTGGCACGGTGGCCATTGCCAGGAGTTCCGATGCTCCAGGGCGACAAGCAACCACTCCTAGGCTTATGTGAGGTGGTCACAGCTCAGGTATCAGAAGTGTGATCCCTGTGTTTTCAAGGAGCTCAACCAAAAGGGTACACAGCAACACCACCACGTGGGCTGGCTACCGTGCTGGCTATGCACCCTAGCACCAGACGTGAAGGAAAAGGTGGAAGGAACTAGGAGGGCACAAGTCTGAGACACTAGGTAAGGTGCTCTTCCCCAAATGGCTCACACTACGGAGCAGAAATTTAGTAGTGGAGGTCAAAGCCTAGAGGGGGACCAGAGAATGCCAAGAAGATGAGGTAATTATGCAACAAAACCAAACTGGAAAGTCATCATAACCAGGGGGATAGTGGGCCCAACATAAACAAGACATCAAGAGAGAGAGGAGAGCACGAAGGGGAAGGAGCAAGGAGAGGAAAGGAGGTGAAGTACACGGAAATGCAGCCCTGGAAAGAAGGAAGGCTGCAACAGCTAGGGGCCCCATGCTCGCCACACACCTACGCACGAAAGGACCGTGAGCCCCCTGGGGGAGGGCACCCAAGGTGTTTGAGATAGCAGCAGGGTTCACAGTGACACTGACTGCTACTGTCAGACCAGAAATTGGAGAATGGATCTTGGTCCCAGAGGGCTTTTTTTTTTAGGGCGCAGAACTGCGATGGTCATTAGCGCCCGGTCTGGGACTTAAACAGTAAAAAACTGAAAATGGAAACCAGCAGCAATGGGAACGAAAGTCATAAAATTGGAGAAACTAAAAACAGAAGGAAGGCTTAAAAATCCTCTACAGAAGAGGTTGGTTGTCCCCAAAAAAGCTTCAAATGACTGACGTCATTTCACTGGCACTAATAAACTCGAGAACGCGATCGGCTGAGCGCGTGTCATCTGCTAAAATCGACGATCTATCAGGCGACAGCTGTAGACGGGTGCGTAACAGATTAAAATAGGGGCACTCAATTAAAAGGTGTCTTACTGTCCACAGCTGAGAGCAGTGGGGACAGAGTGGGGGAGGATCGCTGCTTAAAAGATGTCGATGGCTAAAAAGACAGTGCCCTATCCGGAGTCTAGTTAAAATTACCTCCTCCCGACGACGCGTTCGGGAGGAAGAGATCCAAGCACAAGGAAGAGCTTTCACGTCCTGCAATTTATTATGGGGAAGTGTCGACCAGTGCGCGTGCCATAAATGAACAACACGACGACATAAAATGCTCCGTAGATCGGCGGCGGGAATCGATGGAATAGCTGGCCGAAGAAGAGAGACTGCAGCCTTGGCTGCAATATCAGCCGCCTCATTTCCGCAGATACCAACGTGTCCCGGGAGCCAGAGGAACGCCACCGAGACGCCCCCCACGTGGAGCAAGCGCAGACAGTCCTGAATCCGGTGGACCAGAGGGTGCACAGGGTAAAGAGCTTGGAGACTGAGGAGAGAGCTGAGAGAATCGGAGCAGATAACGTACTGTATCCGCTGATGGCGGCGGATGTAGTGGACAGCCTGGAGAACAGCGTAAAGCTCCGCAGTATACACCGAACACTGGTCGGGAAGCCGTAAGTGATTTGGGGTGTCGCCAACTATATAGGCACTCCCTACACCTAACGATGTTTTCGAGCCATCGGTGTAAATAAATGTGGCTTCCTTCATTTGTGCACATAGAGCAGCAAATGCCCGACGATAAACAAGTGAAGGGGTACCATCCTTGGGAAACTGACAAAGGTCACGGAGCAGGCAGATCCGGGGACAGAGCCAAGGCGGTGCTGTACCCCAAGTTGTCGAGAAGGTTTTAGGAAAGTGGAAGGAAAGAGAACGGAGCAGTAGACAGAAGCGGACTCCCTGTGGTAGTAGGGAGGAGGGGCGGCCTGCGTACCCTACATCAAAGGAGGCGTCGAAAAAAATGTCATGGGCTGGATTAGCAGGCATGGAAGACAGATGGCTAGCATAACGACTCAGGAGGACTGCTCGCCGATTGGACAGCGGAGGTTCAGCAGTCTCAGCATAAAGGCTTTCCACAGGGCTAGTGTAAAAAGCTCCAGACACTAAACGTAATCCACGGTGGTGGATAGAGTTGAGACGCCGAAGAACAGACGGCCGAGCAGAGGAGTAGACTATGCTTCCATAGTCCAATTTCGAGTGCACTAAGGCGCGATAGAGGCGGAGAAGGACCACTCTGTCTGCTCCCCAGGAGGTACCATTCAGGACACGGAGGGTGTTGAGGGATCACAGACAGCGAGCCGAAAGATAGGAAACGTGGGAGGACCAGCACAGTTTTCTGTCAAACATAAGACCCAAGAATTTAGCGACGTCCGAAAACGGAAGGTTGACAGGTCCTAGATGTAAGGAGGGTGGAAGAAACTCCTTATGTCGTCAAAAATTAACACAAACCGTCTTACTGGGAGAAAAACAGAAGCTGGTTTCGACGTTCCAAGTGTGGAGTAGATTGAGACATTCTTGAAGACGTCGTTCAAGAAGGCTGGTCCGTTGAGAGCTGTAGTAGATCGCAAAATCGTACACAAAGAGGGAGCCGGAGACATCAGGAAGGAGACAATCCATAATTGGATTTATGGCAATGGCAAACAGTACAACACTCAGCACGGAGCCCCAGGGTACCCCGTTTTATCGGGAGAAAGTACGGGAGAGAGCAGTGTTCACCCGCACCCTAAATATGCGCTCTGCCATAAATTCGCGAAGAAAAAGGGGCAGCCGACCTCGAAAGCCCCAAGAGAATAGTGTGCGGAGGATGCCTGTCCTCCAACAGGTATCGTATGCTCTCTCCAGATCAAAAAATATTGCTACTGTTTGGCGTTTCCGGAGAAAATTGTTCATGATGTAAGTGGAGAGAGCAACAAGATGGGTCAACTGCAGAACGATGCTTTCGGAATCCGCATTGGGCAGGTGTTAAAAGACTGCGGGATTCCAGCCACCAAGCTAAACGGTAATTCACCATACGCTCCAAAACCTTACAGACGCTACTCGTGAGAGAAATGGGGCGATAGCTAGAGGGGAGATGTTTGTCCTTTCCAGGTTTCGGAACAGGAATGACGATAGCTTCCCGCCATCGTCTGGGAAAAGCACTGTCAGTCCAAATTCGATTATAAAGGCGAAGGAGGTAACACAGACTATGTGTTGATAAATGCAGCAACATTTGGACGTGGATACCATCCGGTCCTGGGGTGGAGGAGCGAGAAGAAGGGAGTGCATGTTGGAGTTCCCGCATGGAGAGAACAGTATTGTAGCTTTCGCAATTTTGGGAGGAGAAAGCAAGATGTCGCACTTCCGCTGCACGTTTCTTCGGGAGAAATGCTGGCGGGTAATTTGAAGAGCTCGAAATCTCAGCAAAGTGCTGACCCAATGAGTTAGAAACTGCGACGGGGTCCACTAGTGTATCATGCGTGACAGTGAGCCCAGAGACCGGGGAGAAACTAGGCACGCCTGAGAACCGTCGAAGCCAACTCCAAACTTCCGAGGAGGGAGTGAAGGTGTTAAATGAGCTAATAAAGAATTTCCAGCTTGCCTTCTTGCTATTGCGGATGACACGACGGCATCGCGCACGGAACTGCCTATAGCGGATACAGTTGGCCAAAGTAGGATGGTGGCGGAAAATGCGAAGAGCACGTCGCCGCTCACGTATTGCGTCACGGCATGCCTCGTTCCACCAAGGAACTGGGGGGCGCCGGGGCAATTCGGAGGTGCATGGTATTGAACGTTCCGCAGCTGTAAGAATAACGTCGGTAATATGAGTGACCTCATCGTCGACACTAGGAAAGTGACGGTCATCGAATGTCGCTAGAGACGAAAAAAGTGTCCAATCGGCTTGGGCAAACTTCCAGCGTCGCGGGCGCATATATGGCAGTTGAGGCTGCAGTCTAAGGACACATGGAAAGTGGTCACTCGAGTGTGTATCATCAAGGGTGAACCATTCGAAGTGCCGAGCTAGCGGAACAGTACCGACCGCAAGGTCCAAATGAGATAAATTTGTCGTGGAGGCAGACAAAAATGTAGGGACCCCAGTGTTGAGGCAAACTAGATCCGCTTGGTGGAAGACTTCTAGCAATAGTGAGCCACGTGGACAAGGATGTGGAGATCCCCAAAGCTGGTGGTGGGCATTGAAGTCCCCAACCAGCAAATAGGGGGGGTGGAAGCTGACCAAGACGATGAAGGAGATCAGCTCGTGCCATTGGTGTGGACGATGGAATGTATACAGTACAAAGAGAAAATGTGTATCCAGAAAGGGAAAGACGGACGGCGACAGCTTGGAAGGAAGTGTTTAAGTGAATTGGGTGATAATGGAGAGTATCATGGAGAAGAATCATGAGTCCTCCATGTGCTGGAGTGCCTTCAACAGAGGGTAGATCATATCGGACGGACTGAAAATGAGGGAGAACAAAGCGGTCATGGGGACGCAGCTTTGTTTCCTGAAGACAGAAGATGACCGGCGAGTAGGATCGTAAGAGGATCGACAATTCATCCCAATTGGCTCGAATGCCACGGATATTCCAGTGGACAATAGACATAGGGTGAACAGAAAATGGAGGAATGGAACCAAGGGTGCCGTCAACTCAACGACTGCTCAGAGCTCGTGACCAACAGCATGGAATGGCATTCAGCCGAAGGCAGAAGATCCTGATCCATAGGTTGTTCAGGAGCAGCTCCTGCCACCAGCAATCGGCCGCCAGCAGTGCGCCTCGACGACACAGAAGACGGCCGAGGGCGATTTCCGCCAGGTGGTGCTGTAGATGGGACACACCTTGGCGGAGAAGGAGATGAACTGGGTTTCTTTGTAGCCTTCTTGGAATTATGATGTTTAGATGAAGGAGGAACCGATGGTTGTGAAGTTGGGGTACGTAAAAAATCTTCACGAGTATGCTCTTTTTTCGAAGTCTTTGTGTCTGACTTTTGGGCTCGAGATTTAGCAGAACCCGATGAAGGGTGAGCCATAGAGTGGGCAGGCGAAAGGGGTGAGGTTGAATGGGCGATCTTTGCACTGGCCGATCTGACGACCGTGGCGCTAAAGGTGAGGTCGCACGTCTGTGTGGCCGCCTCCTTTGTTGGCCGAGGAGAAGCAAGGACAGTGCTGTATTTTCCTGTCTGAGGCACAGTGGGCTGTCGACTGGCGAATAATTTTCGAGCAGCAAAGGTCGACACCTTTTCCTTCACTCTGATTTCCTGGATGAGCATTTCATCCTTAAAAACGGGGCAATCTCGAGAGCAAGCAGCGTGGTCGCCCATACAGTTGATGCAGCGAGGGGATGGAGGTGGACAAGCACCCTCATGGGCATCCTTGCCACACGTAACACATTTGGCCGGATTGGAACAGGACTGGCTGGTGTGATTGAACCGCTGACACTGATAGCAACGCGTAGGGTTTGGGACGTAAGGGCGAACGGAAATTCTCATAGCTTGCTTTGATTTTCGATGGAAGTTGAACTTTGTCAAATGTCAAGAAGACAGTGCGGGTTGGATTGATGTTCGTGTCAACCCCTTTCATAACTCTATGAACAGCCGTTACGCCCTGGTCAGACAGGTAGTGCTGAATTTCTTCGTCAGACAATCCATCGAGGGAGCGTGTATAAACGACTCCACGCGAGGAATTTAAAGTGCGGTGCGCTTCAACCCGGACAGGGAAGGTGTGGAGCAGTGAAGTACGCAGCAATTTTTGTGCCTGGAGGGCACTGACTGTTTCTAACAACAAGGTGCCATTCCGTAATCTGGAACAAGACTTTACAGGACCTGCAATTGTGTCGATACCTTTCTGAATAATGAAAGGGTTGACCGTGGAGAAGTCGTGACCTTCGTCAGACCGAGAAACAACAAGGAATTGTGGCAATGATGGAAGAACCGTCTGTGGCTGAGAGACAGTATACTTACGCTTGTGAGCAGACATAGTGGAAGGTGAGGAAACCATTGCGGAAGAATCCCCCACGATTACCGGCATCTCCGATGGCGCGCTCCTCCCTTGTGGGGGCCCTCTCTGAGGGCACTCCCGCCTTAGGTGATTGTTCACACCTCAGGTCACACCTCCCGACAAACGGACGGAGGGACCAATCGGCACTTTCGGAAGGTATCAGCTCGGGTTATCACCCCTCCCTGGGCCTGGCTGTTACCAGGGGGTACGTACGTGTCCTACCTGTCTACCCGGGGCAGGGAATTACGCGTTACCCCATCACCGGCTATGCACAAAATTGCGTGGGTCAGCCTTCATACACGCACAGGGAGGAAGAAACAGAAAGGGAAAGGAAAGAAGAGAGGTCTCCAACATCGCAGCGGAGAAAAGGGTAAAGAGAAGAGGTAAGGAAAAGAGAAGGTCGAAGGAAGGAAGAAGACATACAAGCAAAGAAGGCGACAAATGCGTTACATTTTCGAGCGTCCGTCTCCGGACGTAGGCACAAACCATACTCCCAGATGGGGAGAAAGGGAAGAAAAGAGCCAGAGGTGAGGGGAGGAGGGGCGAAGATGGGGGATGGGGAAGGATGCGGAAAGGGAAGGTATGCAGCCCGGAAAGGAAGGACGGCCACATTAGCTCGGGGTCTCGTGCTCGCTACGCACGTATCCACAAAAGAGTTGTGGACCCCCTGGGGGGTGAAAGGCTTCTGTTTCAATCTGGACCACATAGTGATTTATCAGCACAAGTGACCGCTATGCTGAGTAGGATACCGAACCATATGCCAAACTCCCATAATCAAGACACCCTTGTTCCAGATATGGTTGAGCACAGTAAGGAGAGGACACTGAATCCACTGACAGGTGTTCGAGAATTGGTTGTGCATGCTGTCTGGCCTTTGGGCTCTATCAGGAGAAAGGGCAAGAGCACTCACTGAGTGGAGCATTATAGGGCTACAGGTGCTGTGTGGTGAAAGGTGAGTGCATTTGCTCCACCTGCTGCTTAACAACTCAAAAAGCAGTTTGATAGTTCTCAGATGCTGAGACTCTAGCATAATCCAGAGTAAAATATTGGGCTACAGTATCTTGGTCAGTGAAAATAGCAGTGTACCAGAAACACCTACAGAAGACTGGTATCCACAGAAGCATCTGATCTTTGCCCAAATCTGCAAAGGAGGCAGCTTACGTAGTCTGATGGTTGAAAAGTACCATTCCCAGCATTCTTGCTTCCATCATTTATTTGTGTGTTGGACCCGGCAAGGAGCCACACAAAGGCAATGAGGTGCTCGATCAATGGATGCTGCTTATAGCATTGGAGAGCCCCTATGAAGGCCTCAGTGATTCCTGAGGTCCACCAAGGTACTATCTTCCGATCGATGGATCCCAAAGAATAGGGGATCACTAAGTTAACTGCCGATAGAATGGCTGCTGTTGCACTCTGGACAGCCACATCAATTCTTCCATGTAGCAGGGAGCCAAGAAAGACACTGGAGGTGAAAGCATCCCAGTTGGCATTGTGAAGAGCCCATACGAGCTGGCTCCCAGGGCACTGAAGCTGAGAGACGAGTGCAAAGATTGGGAAGTGGTCACTAGCACACAGGTCCATCGTAGGCCCAAGACTAGGGCTGCAAATAGAAGATTCAATGGCTGGAGTAATTTCCATGTGCCATGCTGAAGTGTGTGGGGGCACCAGTATTTGGGAGGCAGAGGCTGAGATCTGCCAGTAAGTTTTTTACATCTACCACAGCTAGTGATCATGGTTCCGCCCCACAAAGGATTATTGGCACTGAAGTCACCCATTAAAAAATAGGGAAAGGAGGTGGGGGGGGGGGGCAGGGGGAAGCCGAGAAACCAATCCAGACAATATATTCTGAGACATTCCAACCATCAGGAGAGAGATAAACATTACAAATGTTAAAATCTTGAAATGCCCTTACCTGAACAGCCAGTCTCCGGAGTTGTATCTTGAGGTATAAGTTCACTATATACTGGGTCCAGAACATTGCGCAAACTTTGCCTGATATCCTATCATAATCTGCATTACTCTCACAATATCCCCATTGGCCATGGAGGCAGTGGTCTGCACTGCTGGCAATCAAGGTTTCCTGGAGGGCAATGCAGAAAGCAGGGGAAGAGCTTAAGAGATATCATGGCTCAAACACTGCTAAATTCCACTGGAGAATTGTGCTGTCAACATACTGTGAGGGTGTGAAGAGACCAAGGAGGCAAGTTATGTAGCAGGGTCATCTGCTGCCACCAGTTGAGAGGTGGTTGTATCAACACACACAGGTACTGAGAGATAGTGTGTGGTGTGATTTGGAGCCTCAGGGGCCACCAGCATAACCACCTTTGCCACAGAAGCAGGACCTGTGGGACTGGGCAGCATGGGGGCCCCACCAAAATTTCCTTCCCCTTTGAAGACTTCTTTTTGTATTTTCTCCTTAGGGAGTTTGGATGATTGGGAGGGCATCCCTGAATTAGTAATTAGTTTCAGGGACTGAAGACAATCTTAAGCCCTATGACCAGCAGCCTGTGGCTTTTCAGCCACTGGCTGGTATCCAGCTGCAGACCAGAAACACTTAAGTCTCCCAAGGGACCCCTTCCTGACAGACACGAGAAGCTGGACAAGGGTGACTTGTGTGACTGGGGGATGAGGAGCGACATCCCCAGCGAGTGGAGAGTCATTGCTCCCAAAGTGGGTGTGGGGGAAGCAGGAGGAGAGCTCACATCCATCACGGGGAGGGGGGGGGGGGGGGGGGGAAGCATGGTCAAGCAGCCCTGAGGGCTCACTGTAGGAAGCATATAGTGCCATCAGAGAGAATTATATCATAACTGTTTCACACAACATTGTCATGCATGCTGGATGTAGATGCTCATATTTTTTCTTGGTATGTTAAGTCTGTCCAGAATCATCCCCCCCCCCCTCTCTCTCTCCCCCTCTCTCTCTCTCCCTCTCTCTCTCTCTCTCTCTCTCTCTCTCTCTCTCTCTCTCTCTCTCTCCCCCTCTCCCCTCTCCCTCTCCCCCCCCCCCCTCTCCCTCCCTCCAAGGCAGTGCATTCTGGTGAGCAGAGAGAATTGTGCTCTCTACAGTTGATGCAACAGGGGGATGGGGACAAGAAATATTCATGACAAATTGTCATCCAAAATACCTACAGAGTGGGCTAGTGTTGTAATGCGAAGACTTGTGCCTGAATTCTATATATTCAGAGCACAGCATATGGGATGGCAGGCTCAAAGCCCAAGGTGAATGCCCTGGCAGCAACCCTACTGGTTGGCCCCCTATGGACACAACGCACAGTGTACATCCTATCACTCCAAGTTGGTGTGTAGCTCGTTGTCCGACTGTAAGATGAAGTCACAATGGAAAATGATGGCATGAACCATGTTTGGTCTATTATGGGGAGTGAATCACTGGAATGTTACCCAGCTTGTCACACGTAAGCTACACTTGTGACATGGCAGGGCAGATAATGCCTTTTTAATCAAAATTGACCCACTCTTCATTCTGGACATGACTGTTTCTCTGCTTGTCATTTAGCCCTATGTTCCTCCTAGTGCATAGCCAGTGAAGATAACCTTTTTAAGTCTTAACTCTCTGCATTTTTTCCCTTCTGAAATTACTGCTGGGGCTGCATGACCACCAGCAGGAGAACACTTCTTATACAAGTTGTCTGTCATGGTGCCACCCACACAAAAAGGGTGCTCTCCTCCCCCTGGGCACCACACAGCCTCAGAAATAGCTACCTGGTCAGTAATCCATTGCTCAGGGCTCCATATATGTTGTGACAGACATACATGGGGAGGTTTCAGCTCGGTTAATTGATTTGGGGAAGGGGACAAAATAGCAAAGTTATTGGTCCCATCAGATTAGGCCAGAATGGGGAAGGAAATCAAACGTGCACTTTCAGCGGGACCATCCTGGAATTTGCCTGAAGTGATTCAGGGAAATCACAGAAAACCTAAATCAGGATGGATGGACGCGGGTTTGAACCAACGTCCTCTCGAATACACCACACTACCTCACTCAGTTTCAGCTCCGACTCCAACAGTGTCATCCTTGTGTGGTCAGGGGACTATCAGCACACAAGTACTTGACGACAATTCCCCGCCCTCCCCCCCAACGAGATGGCGACAGTGCTGTTTTGGGCATACCTTATTGGAAAGGAAGGGTGCTTAGATGGAAGGGCACCAGTTCCAAGTGGGGTCTACATCAGAAAGACAATCTGATGTAAAGGAATACTGGAGGTATAGGCTTGCAGCACAGAAAGGGAAGTAGTGCTGCAAAGGCTGTAGCCCCATGGTAGTCGAGTGTGTACTGACAAAAGAGTTGTGAGCCCCCTGTGGGTATGAATTTTTTTGTGTTGTTAGCTGTTTGTTATTATGTGGGACTGTGATTGGCAGGCAATATGGAGTTTGCTTTACCTTCAGTTGTGAGGTCAGGATTTCATATTGGTTATACGAGCAAATTTTGTTTTTATGGCAAACTTCGTTTTAGCTATATAGGTCAAGTTACAGATACTAGATTTGTCTAGTTGTGTTTGATTTTGTGGAATTGTGGATTCTGTTCGAGCTATATGGGTCACATTAAGTTTCCCTTGCCAACTATGGCAGGTTATGGACCTATGTGGGGGGCCACGGTATCAGACTTCATTCAAGCTACGTAAGTCAAGTGAAATTTCTGGTACAAGTTTTTTCTGATTGCTGAGGAATGGTTTTGCTTGATTCTTGCAATTGTATTTTTTCTGATGTATCTTTGTTATTAGGATTGTCATAGGTTTAATTTGTCCCAACTGAAAACTCGCTAATGCCCACAGTTCTTCCATTAGTGTAGTAGTGTTATTTCCGGAATTAAATATTTTTCACATTATTTGTGTTTGTTAAAATGTAGAAGTGTCTACATGGTCACAATATTTTATAGTGTCAGTGAAATTAAAACAAGATGGATGGGAAAAGGAAGTAAACTTTATTTCAGAAGCAATTGCCATAACTGTCTATACATTTATCACACTGAGACAAGACAGTCACTGCCTCCATAGAAAAATGCTCTGTGTGTGTGTGTGTGTGTGTGTGTGTGTGTGTGTGAGGGGGGGGGGGCACTTGTTGCCCTGGCTGTTTTGATTATGACTCAGAAGTTCCACTGGGAAGCCCTTACACAGTGCCCATGCAGTGCCAGTTTCTGATATAGAAGAATGTTCGATACGAGTTATCAGCTTTGACCAGCAACATAGGAAACATGCAACAAATGCCATAAACAATATGCTGACTATTACATGATATTATTGGTGACTTTTTCAAGCGGGCTAAGCTACATATCAGTCTGTCACCATAACCAGGTCCTTTTATTGTCACATTCATTGGCTTCTGACTTCAACTCACAACCAAACTTACTTTCCAACATAACCTACACCTCGGGTGAAGCTACAGGTTAACCCCTTCATCCCCCTCCTCAAATGTGTTAGTTTTGCCAACTAACAACAAAATTGAATATATGTACCAAATGGTTATGCAACATCAGCCATTAACATTACATCACAGGCCAAAGCTCACAACTTATCATACATTCCTCTTGACCCGCCAATCTCTTCCCATATGTTTTCCATACCTTTGGAATGCTAAGACAATTGTGACTGTATTTGCTTTGGATGAAGAGGTGCATGCCTAGCTACGACCACAGTTACACGTTCCCATGAAGGCAATGACCCTCTTGTCTCAGCAGGATTGCCGTATTAACAGTTATATGGTGTTTACTTTTTCCATGTCTGCTTTCCATTTGAACGTCCCTTACATAAGCTTGAAATAGGGGTGCCATCTTGACGTCACAGGTCAAAGCTGACGGGTGATAATGTAATCTTCAGTTTTTCCATAACACCCCCCCCCTCCCCCCCATTAGACCAAAATCTGTCAATTGTCAGCAAATCACAAAAACATGGGAACTGGAAACTTATCATAATTTGACATAAATTTTATGTATGTTTAGGCAAGTACAACCAGTCAACCCACAAGTGTTCAAGAGGAATATTCAATACAAGTCTTAGTATTTGGTCAGTGACAATGTTAATGGTTGCTGCTATGTCAGCCTTTGGTACATGTATTCAGTTTTATTGTTGGCTGCCAAAGCCAATGAATGCTAACAGGGGGAAAAACTTGTTGTGGTGACACACTGGTCTGTAGGTACAGGTTAGGTTCGAAGGTAACAGTTTGGTTGTGAATCGGCAGAGTCAACAAATGTGCCCTAAAAAAACCTGGTTGGAGATTGTTACAGCATTTACCACATGTTCGTGTTCCAACGGAAACAAACATTACTGCAAAAGTGTGGAAATGTTTCAAGTACAGACTTCATTTTTTAAAACACTGAATGTTTAAAATCTTTAGTTGAAGTAAGTTTATAATTTAACGCTGTTAATGTCTACATGATTAGAGTCACAGCATAAACACACATTGCAGGGTCTCAAGAACAACAAACAATTGGTGCATCTTTTACATGCAATGTATGTTATTTAATTGGTCTCTGTGACAACTGATTTAGATGTAGCATCATTTCTGTTGCTTAACAATATGTGGTTGGTTATTGTGGATGGTAGCTTTGATAGTGTTGTAAACTAAACCTGTACATGTCTACTGGTAACTACAAGTACTGAAGACCATGTACAGTTGGTCTTTCACTGGTTTTAATAGCATTTGTGGTGACAGACTGAGTCACTAATCCCTTTATTTCTCCTATGGGGTGGGACATAAGTGTGCCTTCCCCATAAATATAGTTAATAGAAGCCACGTTGAATGTAATTTTGTTGATCATTAAATGCGCTATGCCCATGTGACTAAGGTAGTACTGTACGCCAATGAGAGTCAAAAGTACAAAGGGTTTTGACTGAACATTTAAATAGATCTTAAGAAACGTGTTTCTATCAAATGATAGAAATTACTTCAGTAAAGAATGGGGAAGAAAGTTTATATGTATACAAATGGCACGCAACGTTACCAATCTTTTGAAAATAGTTCAGAATTAGCCTGCACAAAGGTTGGCGAAATAGTTTATGAAATCCGGTAGGTGATTTCAATATCCGTTCGCCCGTCCGTACTTAGATTTTCTGTTATTCTCCTAAATTGAATACAGTGAATATCGGTATAGTTGCTTTGAAAAGCTACGTGCTATTCCAGCCTCATCTTTGTTTAGCAAATTTTCTGTACATCCTTAATGACCTCGTCTTATAGGAAAATTATATTGTAAGGATTTTTTGGGGGAGGAGACCAGACAGCTAGGTCATCGGTCTCATCGGATTAGGGAAGGATGGGGAAGGAAGTCGGCCGTGCCCTTTCAAAGGAACCATCCCGGCATTTGCCTGGATCGATTTAGGGAAATCTTATATTGTAAATTTGGATACTTACTTTGTAGCACCAAAGGCACTCCCCATGTGCTATTTGGTAACTGTAGTCTACGTCTTTGTTCCTTGTCAGCCTTGTGTTTAAAATACGATGTGCATCGGAAATTTAAAATATAAGACTGACTAATGAAAGTCATCAATAAGAAATAAGCAGACTGCAACGTTGTAATTTGACGACTTCTACAAAACACACCACCTGATCCTCCAAATCTGTCACTATCAACATATTTTTAATTTCGATATCACTAAAACATAATGGCACTAGGTCCTGGTTCCTGCATTTTAGCCCTACACATGTAAATAATTCTACCGAGAGAAATAGAGACTTACAGTACATTCATCCAGGAACTAAAGCACGGTCAGTGCAACTGTAACAACATTACCTAAGTCATCTACGGGAAGGAAAGCGATACGACAGCTCTACACAACACACGAAATTCATCATTTGTTTTGTCACGACAGTATGAACGACTAAAAAGGCACAGTATACATAACTCACCTCCTTCCGTCCTCCTTGACAGCTGCACACCCAAATACGCCGACAACTAAACAGCAGCGCAGCTGATGAGCAGAGATAAAAACGCTGGGCAATAACCAAAGATATTGCACATGAAATCGACAAACAAAAGCATTCTGATACCGAGACTGCATGTGGGTTGGAAGGGACCAGACCGTTATGGTCATCGGTCCTACTCGGATGTTTGGTTTGTGCGACGCTCAACTGCGCTGTCGATAGCGTTCTTACACATTCCCGATCCAATCTAGCCACGTTCATGGATGATGATGTCAACTAATTGCCCAGTCCCCGGGCAGAGAAAATCCCCAACCCAGCTGGATATCAAACTCGGGACCCAGTGATCTAGAGGTAGCAATGACACGAGCTGCGGACGTACTCTCAGAGACGACAATAGTACTATTATTGGCTACTGCACTTATATTCTGCAGACCACAAACCTGAAATTACGAATTTAATTTCCCAAGTATTCATTCTTTTTCCACCAATCGCGTCCGGTGGTAGGGTTCACTCATGGACTGGATGAAATGCATACAAGAGTGAAGAACATACAAAAGCAATTCAAATTAAATGATCGCATTCCATTACTGGCCCAGACACGCCATCTGTGGTTCTTTGGCCACCTGGTGCATGTCTTTCTACTTGTCGCCACTTCGATGAGGTGTGCATAAATGAAGAGTAGGTAATATGACTAGTACAACGCAGACATCCAGTCCACGAGCGAAGAAAGTCCCAGACTGGACCAGGAATGAAATGGTCGTATGATATTGATGACTGAGACCCCCACTGGGGATCTTACCATGGACCCCACAGCCTAGAGGAAGCGATGCTAATCGCTAGATCACAAACTGAGGACACAAAAACATTACGTATTGTATTGAAAATCTTAACAGAACAACAACGCCTTGAATTGCCTCAATATTGTTTTGGTAAACAAGAGAATGTTTACGAATGACATAAAACCATTATGAAAGTCAAAAAGTACCAATCTGAGTGACTGCAGGAGACAGTAGGATATTAACAAATTCTCAAAAACAGAGGCAGTTCTTTATACTTCACTCAGACATTCTAATAAACCTCAGGTCAGAAGTATGCTACTATTAGACCACAAAAATTTTGTAAAGAAAAAGTTTATTCTGCAGTAGTGGATCAGAAAATACATATTTGTTGGTAAAAAATAACTTTATTGTGTGCCAAACATATTAGCTTCATGGGCGTTTCCACACACATACACACACACACACACACACACACACACACACACACATGTATATATATATATATATATATATATATATATATATATATATATATATATATATATATATAGGGTGAAGCGAAATTCGCGCACTTGGGCTTCACAGCGCGACTCTTCACATGCCAGCGATAAAAAAATGTTCTCACAAAATTTCAATCTGGCAACACTGTAAAAACACATATGGTAACTATCTCTGACAGCACAACTTAATTGTGCTACACAATTGGCGCAATGGATAGAGTTTTTGGTTAGCATGCAAGAGGCCAGGGATCAAGCCTGGGTTGGGGGTGCATTTTTTTTTTATTTGCTAATTTCATTCTAACATTTCATACTGTAATATACACCATTTCGTATGTCAGATGTACCCTAAATTTACAACATTTTGTAACACTGAACACAACAAATACACACTTAGACAAATAAGGAATAGACAGTTGAAACAATTAATGGGACCATAGTGATAACACATACAAATAGTAACCGAGTCTGGACATTACTTGCAAAGCACGTTGCTAGTCCTAATGGTAACGTAAGGTTCTAACGAAATGTAATGGACCTGAATGAAGAAAGAATAATAGTTGACCATTTGTGGAGGGTACAAGGAAAACAGGTTTCGTTTCTATTAGAGGAAGTGGTGCAAATAAATTCGAAACGACATCTTTCAAAACTGACCAATGTTCCATATCTATGATTGTCATATGTAAGTGCAAATGTTTTCCAGAGGACCCACTGCAATCGCTGTTGACGATTAAGACGCCAGATACCGCACCACTTGGATTACATTTACCAAATAAAAAACATATTTTTCAAGCCAGAATCGAACCCTCGACCTCCTGCATGCTAACCCAAGATTCTATTCACTGCACCAACTGTACAGCGGAACTGCACGCACTAACAGAACTAGTTACATTACATGTGGTTACAGTGTTGCTAGATTGCCACTCTTTAATGTCCTTTTTCTGCCGGATGTGCTCGCCGGAAGAAATTTTGTGACATTTTTTTTATCACTGGCATGTGAGGAGTCGCACTGCAAAGCCCAAGTGCGCGACTGTCGCTTCACCCTGTATAATAAATCCATGTCATACAAATAAATTATATATATATATATATATATATATGGATTTATTTATCAAAAATTTATACAGAAGTCAATGATAATGAAGACAGTATAACATGACAATGTCCGATTCGCCTTTGTTGCTGCTACATGGAAAAAACTGTTGAAAACAATACTGATTAACAATATTTATGAATGCTAGACTAAATAAGTGTGTCAAGAATTATTGTGGAGACCTTAGCAATATGCAAACCAAGAACATTCATTATCACAATATTTTATTCACTTGTATTTGTCTATCTACATTTTATCCTTTGTGCATTTGTCATATGATATAATATTACTTTCTTATTAATATATCGTATATTGGCGGCTTACAGCGACTGTGCCTGTAACAATAGTCCCATAATTATACATGTTTGTGTAATATTATTATTCATATAATAATCGATGTGAATTTTCTCTCCATTTAAACAGTAAAAAGGGAAGTGGAGTAAAATAAAGAAAACAATACATGAAAGAAGAGAAGTGACAGGAAACAAGTGTAATATATAGAATATTTGAAATGACAAATGAATACCACACTGTCATTTCAGATAAGATGATGTGTTAATGATTCGCCTCTTGTTAGTCAAATGATAAGCAGTTAGATTCAACAACAGGCTTCTTCTATGCAATTTTTCTTTTCACAGCTATCATTACAGTAGTATTCTGTGTTAGCAATCTTGTGCTATATGAAACATTGTAATAAAGAGAAGCAGCCATCTCATTGTATGTAAATTAAATGCTAAGAAATTTTCTAATGTATGAAGAGAAATTATGACTCACTGTAATATTTTCAAGTGTGCATATCAATTTAGTCATTAAAAATGAATCAAGCAAAGGATCAACAAGATATTTTAGACAACCAGACTCAGTAAGTAGTAAATGTGGATATGCCAATGCAAAGAATTGATACATACATCATCAAAATGATGACGCCATTAATGGCAGTCACAATATGGATGTAACAGAAACTCTAAATGATAGAATTTGCTAAGCAATATTTCAGTGAAGACAGTGGACGAATTACCACCACAATTATCACCAAAAAGTATTTTTTCCTGGAGCAGCTATGAAAGAGGTATTGTGAGATGAGAGGAAATTTCAGATAGTTCAGTGTCTTGTGAACAGAAAATGTTTATTAGTGGAGCAGCATCACAAACATTAGGAAATATAGTTTCAGCTGATATGAGCAGCATGAATGGGTTGATACACTTTCTGAAGCATATGTTCCAAAAATTCTATCAAAAATTTACAAATCTTGACCAAACTATTCACAGATCTTGATCAAAATTCAAGAAAATATTAGAAGAACAAAAGAACACCATAACTAGATTAGACGAGCTAACAACTAAACCAAATGTTTTGCAAAGTGTTCATCATGAATTAGGAAATGCTTTTACGAACATTCAGGCAGAAGTCTCTGAACTGAAAAAAGTTTGCAAAGATCTTCCTGAAAAGATTAAAAACTGTCAGAGGAGGTCATAAAGCCTGTATAAAAACGTGTTAGTACCGTTATAAAGGAATTAAATGACCATTCAGATGTATGAATGTTTGACAGTGATACCACACTGGCACAAATTACGTCAATGAGGTAGAAAAGGTGATGACTGACAAAGAAAAGGAAATTGTTGACAAAGGATAACTCTCAATCCTTGGAGATTTGCATCATTAATGAGAGAAATTCTCGTATGTATAATCAGTTGATGCCATTAATGACGAATGAAACAAGTTAACACACCCAGTAATGGATACAGAACTTTTTAGGAGAGGGATTGAGCACAAGTATCAGAAGAGTGAACATGTCCTTATAGGCTTTGTAAGAGTAATTTTAAAATAAACACACACACAAAACACATTTGAAATTAATTTTATTACAGTGATAAACATATTAGAAATATAATTTTATTACTATCATTATTACATGTGACGCAATGAAAGTTTCTTGCAGAAGATATCCAACACTTAAGCAGATTCCATCGTTGATACAATACCTTGGTGGGTTTACATCAGTACCAGTCCATTTAAATGATCTTCTGTCATCCTGCTTCAAAGATATGTTTTCAGGTGGTGTGAGGTTGAGAAAGATCTCTCTGCAGTGCTGATTATTACACGAAATGTGTACAGCAACTGCATCAAGACTCTAATTTTTGATAGCACCATTGCCCTTTTATAGACCTCTCTTGGAGTCTTTGGCATATTTTCATCCATTTGTTGTCAATTTTGTATCTCTCGCTTCTAAGCTACAAAACAATGGAGATCGTCATTCTATGGTTCAGCACTTTGCAAAACATGCTCTATATCCTTATCACTAATGATCTGCGACAGCTATTTTTGTAGCTGTCCAATACTTTGTACCTGAGTTGTAGGGAATCTCAGTGACATACCATTTAACAAATGATCGAAAGAAGGTATAAACTCCGATAGACAGCTATACACTTCTATAGACTGTGTCTGAAAATCGGGTCTGATGGTTTTCTCTGTTGGTTTGACTGTTTGCTAGTCTTCAGATGTGTTTTCCATGCCAGTCTCACCTACTAGTCTTTCAGCCATAATGAAAATTATTTTAAATTCATCTATGTTAATTTCTCGTCCGTTTTGGAGGATTTTTGTGGTTCTGTTGATAATTTCCATTACAGAAACTACATCAATTTCTACGGCCTGTAACGATAGAGATTAATAGAAGGTTATTCCCAAAATGTAAGCGAGGACAACAACGCTCTTAACAAACTCCGACAAGGTTATAGCATGGAGCAGCGAGAAAGCAGGTGTAGCACATTTGTCTCAATTATCACCCATTTTTGCAAACTTAGAGAGAGACATGGGAAAACGTCTAAAAATGTCAGAGTCAAATCATCTCTGTCCATTCACTTTCTTACACACAATTTTTAATATATTTAGTTTTTCGAAGGGCATATGAGTTTGGATTTCTTTTTTGAAGAGATGCGTTCTTCCAGCTGACTCATGGAAAAAAGGTTGCCACAGCTGAAATAGTTCCCACAACATTTCGTATGCTAGATACAGTGCAGGCAGTACTCATGCATAATTTACGTCACAGCCCTTGTACAGTGAGTAAAACACAATAATGGCAGAATACTGGATATGCACAGCTAGACACCTTTTATTTTATCTCACATATTGGCCCCTTCTTCCTATGCTTGTCCCCAGTACAGTGACATGTCTAGGTTCAGCTGTTCTGATTACTGCAGTATATTGCGAGCTATATTTTCACCACTAAGATTCACAATCATGACAAACTTAAGGAACTCATCCTTGTTTTCATTCACATCTGCATCGAATTAGCGAATAGAAATAAAATAATAAAAAATATTGACCTTTTTAAAATTTTTGCTACTAAAGGGTGACTATTATTAATCGTCCACTGCTCTAAGTTAATTCATTTTATGTTGATTTGTTCTAATGCAGAATGCATTTTAGAACATGTTTTCATGTGGTTCACTAGTATCTCATCTTAAGCACATTTTCGGAACTTCAATCAAGCTCTGAAATCGCCTTCTCGAGGAGAACTTTCTGATTTTAAATCACCATCATTCATGTGTCATCTTAAAGCAATGTTTTGTATTTGGAAAATTTCCCATAAAAAGTTCTTTGTCTGGGATCAAATATGTAACCTGTGATATCTGCTTCGAATATCTCTCTGCTGTTGCAATAGAAAACAAGAATCAACAGAAGTCCTGGTGTTACAGACACTGGCCAAGTGGGTTGCAGTGCCCATATTAATTCTTGCCACATGTAGTTTTGAGTTTCTACCTTGTTTATTTACATATACAACTGAACAAAGTTGGCACAGTGTGTGCCTTTCAGAACTGAATACATGTTTATTGTTAACAGAATCTTCCGTCAGTTCTTGGTAGAACAACATTATAATAAATGAAGTGCCAGTTTGCTTTTGTTCTACAATCTTACTTATTTATTACATGTCTGATGTTGGCTTTGTAAACCGAAAACCGGTTAACACAATAAAAGTAAGGTTATAGAACAAAAGCAAACTCATGCTTTTCCTTTATTACATGTTTACTGAATTGATCAGTATGGATGTCGCATCAATAGAACAAGCAAAACTGGGTGCACAACAATAGTTCAACGTGGGTCTTATATACAGTTTGCTACAATGATTTAATTATTAAAAACAGGAAATTAAGGAATTACAATAATTGTTTACACGTAACAGTACGTTAAACGACATTGAAAAAACCGTAAATTGAAAGGAAATTACATAATATATAAATTTCGTTAGAGAGCGATTTCACTCACAATGAAAATAATCAGATATGTAAATATAACAATACATATTACTTTTTACTGGATTATACGTAAACTATAGACTATAAATTCTTCCTAGCATGTTTCCTTGCTTTAATAAACAATGTATTTAATTTCAGTAAAACAATCTTTTCAAAACTGAATTCAGCAGACAGAGTAACAATTTGTAATTACATAGTTACACTCATTGTTTAACTAGATTCTGTTCCATGTTTTTTGAATTACATTAGCTCCAAACTGTGTATCATCGATAATGACTATAACTGAATTTCACTGGTTGTAATTATTTTCAAATGAGTTCTGATTTAAATGTCTTATCAAGAATGATGGTAGAAGAATTTTAGCAATTTTAAGAGAACAAAATGGTTTTAAGCATTCCTACAAATTGCAGTATCTACTTGAGGCATAAGGAATACACTGTTTGGGTTTATTTCATGGTCACAGATTCCAAAATATAGTATTACTTAAGTTGCCCATATTTAGCTATACTTATGATTGTTGTTGACAAGCTGTTAGGTGTTCAGTTAATTAATGTGAGTGCGAAACGGCTGGTGACAGACTTTAAAGAAGCAGTAAGGTCCTAGCTGTTATGTGCTCCTGCCCTCCCCCCTCCCTCAAAAGTTTTGTAGAGGGAATGGCTGGGCAAAACGTTTGAAGCAAGGTTCAAGTAATGGCAGGTGGGCAGAGTTTTACACATTTTTTATAATTGACAAGTGAGAAAGCCATTACGAATTTCACATCATCAGAGTGACATTGGCACAAACTTTTCTGTGAATCATTGGTGTTTGAAAAAAAAAGTTTTGTATGCTTCTAAATTGACACAAAGTTGTTAAACACATAGGTATGCAAAACATTCAGCATTACAGCAGTTGTATTTTTTAAGACCAAGTAAATACTACAAGTACTAATGGAAAAAAGAAAAAAAATTATTTATAGTAATGCAGTTTGCATACTATAACATGGGTACTTACCGTTTACATGTAGATATCAGAGGCAGATCAATGTCTGCTGCTAAAGTATGTCTTATTTCCTTTAATCTTTGGAGTCTGAGGAAGGAGAGACAAATCTCTAAGTACGACTTCACTCACTTATTATTTGTAACACGTTTCAATATACAAGTGTTTTACTCACAGTTTGTGCCTTTCATTTTTCGTTTCATGTTTTTGCTTGCTCAAGATGCAAGATGCAAGATGCAAGATGCTAGGATTTTACTCTGTGTGCATTTTGCCAACATTGATAGCACAGTGAATGGTGATAGTTATCTTTTACTGTCCCAAGTTTAACTCAGCTTCAAAAATAGCATACGTTTTTATATCACACTAATCAAGCCTCCTGCAAATAAAGTCTCTAAATCTTTAGTTTAGTCATTTGTGAAGGTTATTTCTGATTTACAAAATATGGCTAACAAACAAAAGAAAAAACACACACACACTACTAAATTAAATATGTACATATTGTAACAGACAAGTTTTTTTCTTTAAATCCTAATATTTTCTTATTTCAAAAGTGTGCTGTTGCTTAGTCAATTTTTTAGCTAAAATCAAATGAAACTTTACTTCTTTCAGTACACATTATTCTTAGTGTTTCTACACTCACCAGGTGGAATAAGAAATGGAGATCTGTAGTGAGATGTTTCAGTCAGTTTTGTATTATTAGACTTCATAGTATATCTGCACCTCAGACAAGAAATATTTTTGAGTGCAACATGGCAAATCATTTTTTATCAAATCCCATATGTCCGCATAGCGAAACATGAATGTATGTGTGTGTTGTGTAATAATTCTTCTGTGTCTCATGTCAGCAAAAAGTTCTCAAGCCATAATAATAATCATAGTGTTAATAAATTATGCATGGTTACATCTATCACATCACATAATTATTAGTACAAAATTTCTTCTTTTTGACAAGCAAATGTGTCTTCAAAGTTACAAAGTACATGACATAAGGTAAGTAAAACACATGACTTCAGGAAATTGTTGCTCTGAACTTCGGTATTATCTAACCTTTGTAGCTGATCATAGTAAGAAAAAAAGTACATTTCAGTTTATGTTTCATCTATTGATAGTTGCTTAGACATTAACGTATATACTCATGTAATATGATGGGAAACTGGCCCAACACAAAAATAAGTAATATATTTAGATCTCCCAAAATTGCAATTATTGATATATATTAGTGTATGTTTGTGATACTTGTATGTAACATATAAAAGCAAATGTGAACATTAATAAATCTTTGCATGTAATAAATGAGGCAAAAGTTCAATTACATATTCATACAGGTAATCGATATTCCATATCAGTGTAAATTTATATAATTCAAATAAATATCTCAGTATGTTGGTAATTTAGGTTTATGTAACTAAATGTGTGACTAATGGAGTTATGTTACACGAAGCAACAGTTGTAAGTTCGTAAGACGAATTCCAAATGATAAATGTAGGTCTAACCAACCTAATATGTTGACTTGAGTAAGTTCTCAGAAGTATGTGACTAATAACGAAATTGCTACTGAATTCATGTAATGAGGTGTGTAATAAATTGATTGATGATCGGCATAACTACATGTGTTGTTTTATGCAGGCACGTGTAAGCCATTAGCAAGTAGTGAAGTATTCATTCTATCATGTGTGTAAAATTTTGATAAGTGCAGCGACAGTGTGGGTTTATAGAGGCCAGTGTTAGCAATAAGCAATGTAGTAAAGAAACAAACCAATCATATAAGTAATATAGTGAAAAGCAAAGCAAGAAGAGTTGGTTTATAGAGGCAAGTATGAACCATAACCAGTGAAGAATAGATTCAATTATATGTATAATACATTGATAAGCAAGGCAACAAATGGTGGTGTATATAAGCAAGTGTTATCAATAAGCAATACAGTAAGGAATTCATTCAATCAAGTGTGTAATATATTGATAAACAAGGCAAGAAGTGTTGGTTCATGGAGGCTAGTATGAGCAATAACCAGTGTAGTAAAGAGCCCATACAATCGTGTGTAATGTGTTTATGAGCAAGGTGGCAAGTATTGGTTTATAGAGGCAACTTAGAGCAATAAGAAATGTGGTAGAGGATTCGATCAGTCATGCATGTAATACACTGAAGAAAAAAAGAAACTGGTACATCTGCCTAATATTATGTAGGGCCCTCGCGAGAATGCAGAAGTACTAAACATGGTATGGATTCGACTAATTTCTGAAGGAGTGCTGGAGGAAAGTGATACCATGTGTCCTGCAAGGTTATCCATAAACCCATAAAAGTATGAGGGGGTGGAGCCCTCTTCTGAACAGAACATAGCAAGGCATCCCAGATATGCTCAATAATGTTCATGTCTGGGGAGTTTGATGACCAGTGGAAGTGTTCAAACTCAGAAGAGTGTTTCTGGAGTCACTCTGTAGCAATTCTGGACGCGGTGAGTTGTCGCATTGTCCTGCTGTTATTGCCCAAGTCTGTCCGAGTGCACAATGAACATGAATGGATGCAGGTGATCAGACAGGATGACGTACATGTCTCCTGTCAGAGACGTACTCTAGACGTATCTGGGGACCCATATCACTCCAACTGCACACGCCTCATGACATTACAGAGACTCCACCGGCTTGAACAGTCCCTTGTTGACATGCAGGGTCCATGGATTCATGAGGTTGTCTACATACCTGTATATGTCCAGCCACTCGATAAAATTTGAAATGAGACTATGTTGATAATGCTTCATTGACTGGTTTGCATGCTGACACTTGTTGATGGCCCAGCACTGAAATCTGCAGCAATGTGCAGAAGGATTGCTCTTCTGCCACACTAAACGATTCTCTTCAGTCGTCGTTGGTACTGTTCTTGATGGATCTTTTTCCAGCCGCAGTGTTCATGGAGATTTGATGTTTTACTGGATTCCTGATATTCACAGTACATTCGCAAAATGGTTGTATGGGAAAATCTCCACTTCATTGCTATCTGAGAGATGCTGTATCCCATTGCTTGTGTGCTGACTATAACAACACAATCAAATTCATTTAAATATTGATAACCTGCCATTGTAGCAGCAGTAACCTAGCTAACAACTGCATCAGACACTTTTTTCTTACATAGGCGTTGGTGACCTTAGCGCCATATTCTCTCTATTTACATATATTTGAATACACATGCCTATACCAGTTTCTAAGACGCTTCAGTGTATATAGATAAGTGAGGCGACAAGTGTCGGTTTATAGAGCCTAGTCCGAGCAATAAGCAATATAGTATGAAATTCGTTCAGTCATGCATGTAATATAATGATAAGCTTGTGAACAACAGGCATTGTAAATAGTTTACCAGACATTCAGATATGTGGGTATAGATGAATTATACTCAGTTTCCTCACATCTGAAGGAGTGGACATCAGGGATAGTTTTCATCCATGACACATGCAGCATGCATGCAGTTCATATCTAATAGTAATACAAATTTTGGTAGAATAAGCCGGTTGACAGCATATGTGCAAAATGAATGTTAGAAGTTTCAAATTGGTATGTGTATGATGAAACTGTGTATGTATGTGAACCATATACCTATGAGTACATGTTTCGTTGTGTGTCCACAGAAATGGATTAAAGAATGGGAAAAGAGATGAATATGACATCAGAAACTCAGTTTATCTTGAAGAAAATATAACATAGCGTTTGCCACATGTACCCCCTGAGCATACTAATGTTCAAATGTGACTGGAGAAAATTCCAAACTGGTAGGAAAAAAATTTCACATAAAATAATTGGTGTGTGAAAGGTATCAACTTAGTCAGAATGTCTGTATGGTTTTAATTGTGTTACTATTCCTAGAACATACAGTTCTTGAATTTTGGGTAAATAAGCCTCTAAGTATTATAGTATTCACTTTCACAAATTTTGAAAGGTGCTATGTAAATATGAAAAAATTCTTGATGTCACTATTTAATGCTTTTGATTTTTATAACATTTTACTAGAACTAAATCTGCAATATTAAATTATGTGTGTTTCATTTTTCTATCACATCTCTGCTTTCTCTTGTTGTAATGTTGATTCATAGTTTCTCTTAAAATATCCTATCTCTCAGTGAATATATATACTTTTGCATGCTGGGAATTCAATTAGTTTGCTAATGAGAAAATTGGTTTCTTATTATATAAAATTTCATGTGGTGAAAATCCAGTTGTATATGTTGTAAGCTATTCAGTACACCTTAAAAGCTGTTGATTTGTTCTAACAGATCTGAATGACCCTTCCTGCAATAGATTCTATGTAAACCATTTACTTCTCTCATGTATTGTCCAATCATGTTACAACTTGAAGGGTAGGAGGAAATAATTATGTGTTTTATGTTATAGTCTTCGATAAATTCCTTTGATACTTTTGACGTTAACTGACTTCCATTAACAGATAAAATTGCTTTAGGTATGCCTGCTATGTGAAAATAGTCCTTTGTACTTTTAGAAGTGATTTTATTGCGGTTACTTTTTTCAAAGAGTAAATTTACATAGGGTTCATTTGAGCAGTTGCCAGTGGGCTTGTGCACATGCACAGAGCTGAAGCCGCGTATGAGCAGTGCCTTCTCCCGCTTCTGGCTACTTGAAACGTGGCTGTTTGCTGTATGAGCAGTAGCAGCAAGTAGCCAGATGCTACCCTGAAATTTTTTTTTCTGGCGAGCCCAAGCTGCCAGATTCGCACATGCACAGAGCAAGCTGAGTTATAGTGGAGAGCTATTCTCCAAATGACCCGTGTGTATGTTTCGTGATATTGCTGGTCTCTCTTCTTTTACAGCTGCCACATCAAATGAGATTTCTGTGGCCAAGAGACATGAAGTGAATGAATATAGATTCTCATAGCCATGAAAGACTAAAATAAGTTAGTAGTGTCAATTTTCTGATTTTATATTATTTCCACGTTATTAATGTCATGATGAAGCTATTTCTGCCAGTTTTGTGGAGAAATTTTCTTCTGTTAATTTTTTCCACTGAGACAGTTAGTTTAATTGAAACAAAGTGTTTCGTTCCGCACTATTGGCGGTTTGAAGCTGACTAAGCAGACAAATTTGGTCAGTAGTTTTGAACTAAATATTTTGTTTCAAATATATTGAGAGCCGTAGCAGAATTTTACAAATCTGCCTTCCATGAAGCACAGTGTTTCTCGATCACAAAATACTTGTCTTGTACTTCCTCTAGGCCTGAAGTTATTTCTTAATTTGTGTTTACATCTTAAATTTATAGAATACCATTCTATGCTAAATTGTAGACTGGCTGCATACCGTGTTTTATCGTTTTAACTCCCCATGTGGCTTTATATTTATTCCTAGAGTAGAATATAAACTGTTAGTTGTACAGTTTCTTTATCTCACAGACTGCCTTGTTAATTTTTTACACATTTTGAAATAGTTGTAAAATTTATTGTCCTTCATTCTGGTATAAGCTACGCAAGGTATTGTTTCTGTTTCTTTTCTTTTCTTTTTTTTTGTTTTTTTTTTTTGAAAGAAATTTGTATCCCTTCTCACTAGCTTTTTGCAGTCCTGTGTAGATGTAAATCTGATTGGAAATGATACATAACAATATTGCAGAGTATGAATTAAAAAGAAATCTCTCGAAGTCACCACATAGCAAAATGTTATGGTACTTTGAGTTGTAGAGTCTAGTTTGAAATGAATAATACGCCATGAACTTCTTCCTTATTTGCATTCCTTATCTGGGTAGAATTGATAAAAAATTGCTCCAGGTACAACTTCCATGTCACAGAGCTGCACGTGGTCATGTGATGCCCAACCACGCACGAAATTCACAGAAATGCTACGAAAAACATATGAGAAGAGCAAGCATCAAGTATGGGCTGTCTACGTCATCGTAGCTGTGCATATGCTGTACAGCCTGTTGTCTGGCGCTCTTTGGCTACTGCTCAAACGAACCTATATTAAGAGAATAAATGTATCATGTCAAATGTACATTGAAAACCACCTTTAGCTGTTAGCAATTTGCCAGGCAAGTCAGTGCCTACTGAATCTATTTGTTTATTGGGTATTACAGTTTGCAAATAGCCAGTACTCGTTTTGTTGCTAACTTTTATACTTTGACTATCACAATTAGCAAAAAAGTCCTGAATGTTCTGGCAGTATCGTGAAAATATATGTTTTCCTGAATTTTTTGAATACGTTTCAAGGAACCAGAATGTCCATTTTATGTGTCGATATAATGGTCTGGCTAACTTTCCACCCACAACTGTCAGGACTGTGTCTGAAAAAATACCTCTATAATCTTAATAGTAAAATACTACCTTCTCATGTCTCTTCTTTGTCAGATAGCTTCTTCCAAGTTCTCAAAAATCATCATGGTTTTGATTCTTTCTGAACTTACTGCAAATTCTCCTAACTTCTTTTTCATACTTTACTGCTTTCAGGTCCATAATTTTGAAATTCTTTTCCAGTCTTTCATTCTCACATCCTGCCCGAGGCAGGATTCGAACCTGCGACCGTAGCAGCCACGTGGTTCCGAACCGAAGCGCCTAGAAGAGCTCGGCCACAGCCGCCGGCCCCTGATCTGTGAATAGCATGGATGACCCAAATCCCGGAATTGTGGTTGCCTGGTGAAGAAACCAGTGGTAATACTGCTCCTGATGTGGAAAGTCTGTCGCTAGTAAGTGATAAGGATAGTAACAGTTGTCTTAGAGAATGTTCCACATAATCATCTGACTAATGCTGTACTAGCAGGCCAACTGCGTGGTACTGACACAGCAGTCGCCATCACAGCATTAATCACATTTTTCTCCAAGTCTTGTGTCTGAGCATTTTGGGTACATCCTTCATGATTTCTTGTTTCCTGAAACGACCCTGGCTCAGACAAATGGCGAAACACTGTTGCAGTCATTGAATGTTGTGGCTGTTGTCAGCGGGAATAGGTCTCCTGATAAATCTTGCTGCCCACCACCTGTTGCCATTTGCCTTCTGTAAGTAAACACCATGTTGGCAAGCTCTCGATTCGACTACAGAACCATTGTGTACAAGACTTTATCACATCCAATATAAGGTGAGTCAGCAAGAGCAGTGAATCCCACACAACGTTACCAATTACCATGGCAGGAGAGGGCGCTAATGCATAATGTATGAGGAACATACCACGCTCTAGGAGTAAAACCATGCATACTGAAACAGTGGCTGCATGGTTCAGTACAGTCTCTGTAAAAAAGTATGACTAAATAAATAGTCTCTAGCATGGAAACCATGCATTTTCGGACGTTAAGTTCATTAGACCTTTTTTGTTCGGTATCCTCTTATTGATCAGTCCCTATATTTTGTACACAGTGGAAAAAAATCAGCCTATTGGAAACTGCTGTATATTTTCTGAAATCATATTTCAGTTAAGTTTGGTGGGAGCTGGATTTTAAGTCAAGACTAGTCCTATACTTTACATTTTTGACTTATTTATCAATTCACAGGTACTCTCTGGATGGTCTGTTTCTCTTTCAAGGTGCTTATTTAGATATCTAGAGTCTAAAACAAGTCTTATGCCTTCATCACATTCAGATAGCACCATTAAAAGGTTGTTGTACTGACATCTACTTCTCTCTACTATTCTCCACTTTTGCATTTTTTGCAACTTTCTATCTTTTACATATTTGTAAGGCATGGGGCTTAACAAAAAACTGATCATGAGTTTTTAATTTAAGTCTACACTGATAACCTTTTACTCTTCCAAGCCTTAACAATGAAAATATCACTGTACTCCCATAGAAAATTTTCTAATTTCTCTCTGTTTCCTGTTCTTAAAATGTCTGCTTCATATAATTTTTAGCTACTAATTCATTGTATGAGTTATTTTTTATTTCGTCATTTCAAAGTTCTTCGTCTACCTCAAAAAACCCTCATCTCCCAACTCTTTCACCCTCCTGATCTAATTACATTGGTTATTGTTTAATGTTACTATACTATACTTGTTTCTCCAGAAATCCCTCTTTTTGGTTCAGTAAAAGTTATTTTCATATCCTCCTGAATGAAATTTTACCTTTGCTTTAACTATCCAGTCCATTTTACCAGATATTCATTCAATTCCACAATTATGCAGCATCCTTGAGTAAAGATAACATCATTGATTTTAAATATACCAAAACGTCTCTAATGGTTAACTTGCTACCCTTCCCACTGCCTCCTACTAACTAACACTTGTTACAGGAAATTTACTGAAATTTTCATTATTTTTTAGCCTATCTCTGAACTTTTTTGGCATTCCAGTAATGGGACTACCAGTGTTCAGAAGACAATTACCTCCTCAATTATTGATTTGAACACAAATATATTGGTTTCCCAGTTTATTACAGTTTTTATTATTTTCAGTTTCAAATAATAAACGTTCCTCAGTTCCTATGGAAGTCATTCCTTTCTCTTCCTGTGGAACTTCATTACTCTCTACAGACTGCAAACTTTTTAAAACTACATTATGATTGGACAGGTCCTAATTTGAATCAAATTTTATTTGATTACCAGAGTGCACCGAGCGGGGTGGCGCAGTGGTTAGACACTGGACTCGCATTCGGGAGGACGACGGTTCAATCCCGCGTCCGGCCATCCTGATTTAGGTTTTCCGTGATTTCCCTAAATCTCTCCAGGCAAATGCCAGGATGGTTCCTCTGAAAGGGCACGGCCGACTTCCTTCCCAATCCTTCCCTAATCCGATGAGACCGATGACCACGCTGTCTGGTCTCCTTCCCCAAACCAACCAACCAACCAGAGTGCATATTTTGACAAACTGCCCTTAAAGTTTAATGCATATTGTTACCATTGGCAACATTATCATTATATTTACAAGTTACTTACAGTATTTCATTACTAATTAAATAATTCCCCTTTTTTGTAAGAGGTAGAGCCCCTCCACACCTACAGTGGCATGATGGCCAACTCAAAAGGTCTACTGCCATCTCCGCATAAGGGTTAGTTTTCACTAAACTGAGGTGTCGCAGGATGTGATTATTGCCATGTTTGCGGACGTCTGGTTAAGGTTAACCATTAATACACTCTCATCTGAAGTTAGATTGGATCGAAAGTCGAACGAACAGTAGCAGTTTGAAGGGCAGAGGGAAAAAAGTGCCAGGGGAAGAAAACCTCTGTGATAGTTAGGTCAGGTAGTAGGAGTGGTAGCGGATGTCTTGCTGTCTGTAACAGGGCACGCAAGGGCAGACTTCGTTAGTAATGGGTTCCATGCAGGTCGATAACTTTGATGCTGTGCAGTACTGTTACCTGGCAGCTGCTGCTGTGTGCTGGTGTTGATCTCTCTGTCAGTGTCAGCATACCTGTAGCAGTTAGGTTCATCATCGTTTGTGTCTGATAGGTAATATATCAGATGCACAGTGTAGGGTGATGTTAGCGATTTGTTTGTGCGTCAGTGTGCGAGGTCGTCGGTTTCCCTGCTGTAGCCTGTTGGTCAGCTTTAATAGCAGCTGGCATATCCAGTCAACATTGCTGATATGCAGGGGCTTGGAGTAGTTTGCCACTTGTTGGTGTATGTTAGCTTGCTACAGGTGGTTCTGCCCTGGCTAGTAGTGTCTTTGGCCGCTTATGCTTCCACCTATGGTTGCGATCACAGTTTCCCAGAGTAAGGAACAAAGGATTGTTCAAGTGTCTTGAGTTCCCATATAGTCATGTGGTGTGTTTTTTGAATACTTCCTCGAGGGTTTCAAGCCAGTATTTATTGTGAAGAGCCACGGTGCGTGTGTAGCGTGGAGAATTGCTAATGATGTGTAACACTTTGTTCTGTATGATCTGCAGGCGGTGCAATCGTGTAGTAGTTGCATATCCCCAGACGAGAGCTGTGTACAGCATCAGAGGTCTAATCAGTGTCATGGTTATGGACCTCAACACCCTTCTATTCAATGTCCTTTCCCTTGTGAGCATTGGGTAGAGTTGTTTGAGCCCTGTGTGCACTCTGTTGGCAACATATTCAGTATGGTCTCTCCCCCATGTAAGTTTCCTGTCCAGCCAGACACCAAGATATCTGACTTTCTCTCAGAAACGTATGGGTGTGTATGAAGTGTTACCTGTCTAAAGTGTTGAGGTTTATGCGGTAGTTTTGGTCTGAGTGTGAACAGAACTGCTTCGCATTTGTCGATATTTACTTCAATACGCCTTCATTCCAACCAAGGCTCAGTACTTCTGAGTGCTGTCTACATTCGTGAGTTAATGTTTGACGGTTTCCAATCTTGTACAAGGATGTCTGTGTCATTGGTGTTGATGGCTAACGTCATGTTTTGTGTTGCTGGGAAGTCATTAATGCACAGGTTGAACAAGATGGGCCCTAGGATGCTTCCCTGGGGTACTCCAGCTTCGATACCGTGTTGTGTCGATTGTTTGCCCTGCACATCAGAATTAAAACATCTGTTCGTGAGGTATGAGTGTATGAGACGTACAAGTCCGTCCAGAAAACCAGCTTCGCTTAGTTTGCATATAAGGCCGTCATGCCATAGATGGTCAAAAGCTTTTTCGATGTCCAGGAACACTGCCCCTGTGCCTTTGCTCATGTTGTAATCATGTGTTATATATTCAACTGCGTGGAGGAGGTGTGTTGTTGACTGGTGATTCCTAAAGCCGTTCCTGACTTAGGGTGTCGTTGGCGATGCAGTGCCTAGTGATGAGTTTTAGTATTACCTTCTCAACAATCTTGCTGAGCGAGCACAGTAGACTGATGGGTCGGTAATTTTGTGGGAGGGAATGGTCTTTCCCTGGCTTCCTGTACATCTGGACCTTGGCAGCCTTCTAAAAGTAAGTTACGGAAGTGTTGGTGTTTTAGGATGGCATTCGTTATGTGTGCAAGGTATTCTACGGCTGTATCTGTGAACTCCTGCAGGACACAGTTTTGAATGCCATCAGACCAGGGACTTTTTTAGCGTTAGTATGCTTGATAGTCCATGTAATTTCCTTTGTGCTAGTGCGTCTAAATTCGTCCCATGAAGGCTGGACTATAAGTCGTGTAGCGTCCTGGTCCATTTCACGTGTGAATACTGGATCTGAAGTAGCCAAATTCGGCATGAAAGACGCTGCAAGTGTTGTGGCATAAGCTCTGCCTCCTCGGTCGCGAAGTAAGCTGGGCTGTGTGGTCCTTGTGGAATGGGAATGTAATGTTTCTCCCTGGTGAAGTGTCTGCCTAGCTTCCACACACCAAGACAATGTTTATATTTTGTCCCATATTATACCCTGGAGTCTGTTGACATGCAGTTTATAGAATGGGCGCCTGGTACGCTGCCAGTATCTCCTGAGGCAGTTGCTCATTGAGATAAGATCCAGGGTTTCCTGGGGCAGGGCCGTCGAGTGTTGTTTTGGTGTTGTGCGTGGAATGGAGTCAGTCATTGCGTCTTGGACGGGCGTAGTAAGAGCCCCCACCGCCTCATCAATTTGTTGCACGTTGTTAATTTCGTGGGTGTCTGGAATGCGACTATCAAGCGTTTCCTTGAACAGGGTCCACTTCACGCGCTTGTAGTCCAGTATCCTGCATGGTTCTGTGTCTTGCAGTGTTTCTTCCGTGTGTTATATTACAGGCATGTGGTCTGAGTGCAGATCGTTTTCAACTATAAGGTTGAGTGTGCATGTGATGCCCTTGATTAGGGCATTGTCTAGTAAGTCTGGCCTGTGACAAGCCTGTGTAGGTACATACATGGGAACATCCAGCCCAAGTATAATGTAGTTTCGGCCTAGTGCATGCTAGTATACTTTCTTGCTGTTGGATGTACGTATTTGCGAGTTCCAGTTGGGGTGTTTTGCGTTTAGAAAACTGTGCTGATATCATGTGTTACTATATTTCTAGGACGATTGTACAGCAATACCAGTGCGGTGTTGGCTCCATTGAACTTGATCCTGATGACCATGCCCTCTAGTCTCTCAAGCATAGGGAGCTCTTACTTTCATCAGAATAAAGGGACACAATCTCACACACATCAAATAACAAAAGTAAATTATCATGTACTTCTCTATTTAACATAGAATCATCATCTAAACCTACAATAACACTACTAACTTTATTCTACATTGAACTATCATCTTTAATCTCCACTTAAATCCTTCTGTCTAACTCATGGCACAGAAAAGCATCATCAATATTATCACAGTCGTCATCAGAAAAATCTCTGTCAACTTCATCACAAAAATCATTAGTAAAAACATAATTATTATCTACACAAACATCATCAATAGCTTCCAAACCATCATCAGCTACTTCAATAATCGTAACAGAATCATCATTAATAGCATCAGCATTATCAATACTCAAATCATTATTCACAGCATCATCATTTGTTATTACTTTATTTTCATTCCCCCAAGCACATGACTCTTTGCCTTTACACATTCGACCTCAGTACCAACATGTACTGTTATTTGATTCATCAAACAAATTTGCCAAAATATAACTTGAGGTTTTTTCCTTGATATTCTCCTCTTCTTTCCTCCCTCCTACAATATCTTCCCAAAATTCTCTATTAAATTCTATTCTGTTCATTCCATATGATTTACTAGTGTCTCCACTCTAGTCCATCCTATTATAATTACCTCACTCAATTCTAAAATTATTGTGGGCATGATTTGAGTATCTATTATTTCTTGCCTCAAACCGACATGTCACCTGTGAGGCAAATCTTAGTTTCCCTGATTTCTCCTTCCATTTTAAAAGTTTCTATTACCACAATTCCTATCATTATCATTTTCTCATTGCCTATTTCTTTGTTCACTACCTCTCTTCATCTCTACATCTATCACTACAGTTATTATATCTCCTGTTACGATTACAACTGTCTTGATAATTGCTTCTGCTATACTTTCTCCTATCTATATCTCCCAAATGTTCATTGCAATAACTTCTATTACTATGAAGTTCATCTTCTCTGTGTCTCTCCATGTGTCTGTCATTTTTCTTCTAAGCCACATCTGATTTATCTTCATTTCTTAATAATTTTTCTGCTAAATCGTCTGGTCCACAGACCAGTCCTCATTGAACTTTGTGTGGTAATCGCCTTTTAAGAGCATGAATTTGACTCATTTCCTCTCATGGTTTTACAAGGTGTACCAATGTTTTAATCTGTTCTTACCAGAACGTTTTCATTCTGCCACTGCAATCCTTAAACCGAGGTCAATTTAAAAACTGTGACTATATTCTAGATTGTGTAGTTTCTGACCAAACTTCGTTTATGAATCATCTTTCAAATTCTATAAAACTCATATCTAGATTAATAATCTGATATGCCACCTAAAAATGTTTTTATAAGTTATATGATTTTTCAAGTTATATGACATGTTGGTGGAAAAATCGTCTTTGTATTGATAAATGATATCTACAGAACGGATTTTGTTATCACCTGGCAAATTTTGATATTGATATTACTCCAAATATTATTGTTATTACTGTAAAAACTTCTAGCTACGATAGTCTCTTCAAGTTCCCCTCCTTTTGACTTTAGATTTGAAATATTGGCAACACATGCATCAACGCCACTTTTAATTTCAGTAAGATTGCCATTAAAATCTTAAGTTGTTCCATCTACTTTATTACTTACAATTTGTGTTTCATTTTTGACTGTTGAATGTAGCATCTTGATATCTTTAACATTACTTTCAATTTCATGAACTAGGGTTGTTTCTAAGCTTTTTTCCTAACTTCCACTTCCTCAATCATGTTACTGATTTTGTAATGTTTATTTCTGAAAACTTCCTTTAATCTAACACAATATTCTCAAGCTTATCTGTTTTTCTTCTACTTCCACCTTACATTGATTTTAGTTTTAGTCAAGTCTTTTTTCACTACACCCAAAGCTTCTCATTGTTTCTTAATTTGTTCACTCTGTTTTCTGTAGTTACTTTTATTGAACTCGCTAATATGTCATACAAGCTGTTGCTACTACTACTGTTCATGCCCTCTCTCTCATCAAAGCCATGTAAAGGTGTACAGACACTACACACTCCATGATTTTTCAACTTCTTCCTCAGACTCTAAATTAGTGTGACTGTCCTCATCATTATTCTGCTATACATCCTTCTCCTCCCTTCTTTCATTAACATTTTCGACAAATAATTAGCTATTCAGAAACATCAATAAGAATAAAATTAAAAATTGTAGTTTTAAACAAAAAGTTCTTCACATATCTTACTCTATCACTTTGAAGAAAAGTAGGAACGACTGTTGAAGCACCTTGCTGCAGATGACGATGTTGTTGGTGGCTCAATTGTTCGATGTCAGATTTTTCCAGACTCATCGGTGAATTTTGTCTCATACTTTTGTCTGAATAGATAGTTTGTGTTTATTCTCTCCTGTGTCCAAATTTTGTGTCAGATCTTGATTGCCCATAACATATCATCGAAACATTCCTGAAACTTCAAAACTGTGTTAGCAGTCAGTCTGTTTACAAATTTGCATTGATCCCAAATCCTCCACAAAATGAAAAGTTTCCTGTAAAAAGTTTTTTAGCTGGGATCAAACACATAACCTATGTTATCTGTTTCAAAGAATTTATCTTCACGCTGTTGCTGTGGAAAACAAGAAATGACAGAATTCCTTGTGTTGCAGACATTGACCAAGTGGGTAATATGCCCATTTAATTCCTGCCACATATAGTTTTGAGTTTCTGTCTTGTTAATTTCAAGGTACAACTGAATAAAGTGGGCACAGTGTGTGTTTTTCAGAACCGAATCATGTTTACAGAACTGATCAGGATAGATGTCACATCAATACAGCAAGCAAAACTGGGTGTACAACAATAGTTCAACATGGTCCTTATATACAGTTTGCTACTATGGTGTGAATCTTTAAAACTGAAAATTAAAGAATTACAATGGTTGTTGACAAATAACACTACTTTAAACAACACTGAAGAAATTGTAAAATGAAATGAAATTTCATAATATAGGAATTTCGTTACAGAGCGATCTCATTCACAATGAAAATAGTCAGGTGTACAAACATAGCTATGTATATTACTTTCTACTGAACTATTTGTAAAATATAGAATACAAATTCTTCCTAGCAGGTTTCCTTGCTTTAACGAAAAATGTACTTAATTTCAGTAAAACAATATTTTCAAAACTGAGTTCAGCAGACATGATTATGATTTATAACAACATAGTTACATTTATGTTTCAACTAGATTTTGTTCTTTGTTTTTTTAATTACATTAACTTTAAACTGTGTATCATCGATAATGATTATAACTGAATTTTACTGATTGTAATTACTTTCAAATCACTTCTGTTTTAAATGTGTTATCAATAGTGATGGTAGAAGAATTTTAGCGATTTTAAGAGAATAGAATGGTTTAAACATTCCTACAAATTACAGTATGTAGTTGAGGCATAAGGAATACATTGTGTGGGTTTATTTCATGATCACAGAACCCAAAGTACAGTGTAGGTAGTGGGGACCAGGCATGGTAATTACTATGATAAATAATCACTCAAACTACCATCACTTACTATGAATACTCTCATTCTCACAGTTATGCACAATGTGTGTAGCATAGAGTGGGTATTACAGAAAACTGACTTGGCAGAGATACAGTTGTTCTTTCTGTGGTAGGGCAGCGATATTATTATGGATAGAGCCAGTGGTTCTATGTCCCTACAATAGTATTTCTGGTACTGCCCATATTTGGCTATGCTTAGGATTGTTGCTGACATGCTATTAGGTTTCAATTAATTAATGTGAATGAAAAACTACTAGTAACAAACTGTAAAGAAGCAGTAAGGTCCTAGCTGTTACACTGCACATTCTACATAACATAATCGTTTGTGTGTAATTGTTATAAGTTTTTTACTATTCTCTTCTATGATCTTGCTCTCCTGGGATCTCATTTGGACAAAAATATTCATTGACTTCCCCTCCATTATCATCAGCATACTGTGAGAGACTACCATTATTAACTTGGTGGTATTTGGTGTTCTCATGCTGTGTAAGAATTTCAACGGATTTCTTATATAATTTCAACTGTTCTGCCACTAAATTTACCAGTTTCACATCATCTGTACCTGTCTCACCCCGTCCAAAAATAATGCACACCTTGCATAATCTGCCACCAGCAATTGTACTGTATACAAGCCACACAACCAACATGTAATGCAATAAATATGTCACGCATAATTTGATGCCATACTAAAATATAGATCTCAAACATACCTACAGAAATGTCCACGAGAACATATGTTTCTCTTTGATATTCCACCCACATTCACGATTTTTGTCTTTTCGACTGGTTGCACCATGCACAATCGAAACAGAAAAGTGTGCTGATTATGGGTGAACTGTAAAGCATATTCTCTCATGGACTTATGAATAGAATTTTTTGAGGTCTACAATTTAGAACTTCCAATTTGATGTAGCTTTTACCGCCTGCTCAATGAACTGCAAAAGCCTGCATTGCTAATAACCTTTTTGCGGCCTTGATTCACTATTGTCAACTGTTTTCACCTCTGCCCATTGATTTAAGTCTGTGCTCTTCCTCAGAGTACAAAATAACTCCACACCAAACTTCATCAGATTCGATTCAGTGGTTCAGCTGTGAAAAGATGCCAGAGAAGCAGACACAGGTACTTTCTCATTTGTGATATTGGTACCTTATGGATTACACACTGTCCTTTTCAACAAGAAGTGAGATGCTATGTTATGACTGAAACACGCTGGCTGCTGCTAAAGGCACCAAACCGGACACAAGGCACTATTTCCTACAACAGGACTTTGGCGAAATACCAAGGCGCATAAACAAGAAATGTTCTGACTTGAAAGAAGCCTGATGATGATGGGAAATCGCAATGTGTAGCTTCAAATAAAGCTGATTGGTGGCAGTACTATTTCTTAGAAGGGGTGTCCAGAAAAAGAATTCAGGGAGATTAAATATGTGAATCTGTGAGTGTGAAAGCAGCCCTTTGCAATTTTTTCACATGTAAAAGATTTAACTTCAATCGCACAGCGAGTGAAATCTACACAATAGCCCCTTCATCCGCCACACAATCACAAAACATTCAATGACGTCATGTTTTGTTGCAGTTTTATCATAAATTCTGACAAAAAGGAAACAATAAACAATGAAATGAAGGTATAACACAGTCATAGTTGCGTTTCATTAATTTCAGGCTGTCTGCAATTTTTACACTCAGAGTTACATGCTGTCCATAAGTAAAAATTATGATTATGCTGAGATTCTCTCCTATCCTTTTGTCTTTTCTCTCTCTCCCTCTCAATATCGAACTGTCTGGGAGAGAGGCACGTGCTCCCATGACCACTCCCTCCCCGTGAATCAGCCGTTGTGCACACTAAGACACATATCAATGTTACATACATGAGAAGAAGGTTCTTGTCGTTTGTCAATGTTAGCTGATGAAAGCCTACTGAAACACAAATAATTTCAGGCATTTGTTACTGAATCAAGAAAGGTACATCCAGTAATTTTCGCTAGAGCACTTCGTAATGTATTACCACATAGCAGGTCTCAACAACAACGTGGTGTGATTTACTGCAGATGTAACAGACAAATACAAATGTGAGACAATTTCGAGAAGGTCTTTGTAGACAAATTTGGTGAAGGATATGAAAGAACGATCACGTCATAAAATGTTTCACACACAGCCGTTTTATAGCAAATATGGAGGATTAAGGAAATACACTGACAGGAAAAATCGTAACTCCAAAAAAAAAAAAAGAATTAATGTAGAGTAATTAAATTACGTGAATGCATTTGTCTAGGCAAAATCGACATCTACATTTACATCTATGCCCCGCAAACCATGGCATGGCAGAAGATATGTTTCCTTGTACCAGTTATCAGGGTTTCTTCCCATTTCATTCACGTATGGAGTGCGGGAAGAATAACTCTTTGAAAGCCTCTCTGCGTGCAATAATTATTCTAATCTTATCCTCATGATCCCTATGTGACCGATACATAGATGGTTGTAATACAGGGTGTATTAAAAAGAATCATCTGACTTGGCATGTCAATATTTCTGAAACTAATAAACATATACAATGAATTTTGTTTTTTGATGACCGGGAAACTCAAAACGTTTTATTTCGTACTGTTTCATAGGTGTTCAATATGCCCCCCGTGAGGTACATGGCATATGTCAATTCTGCATTCAAATTGTTCCCACACTGCAGCAAGCATGTCTTGAGTTACAGCTTCCATGGCTGCTGTTATGTGATGTCTCAGCACATTCATTATTGTTAGTAATGGAGGCACATAAACAGAGACTTTCATAAAGCCCCACAAGAAATAATCACATACAGTCGCGTTTGGTGACCTTGGAGGTCAACAATGTAAGGCTGAATTATTTGGTCCAGTGTGGCCAAGCTATTGTTCAGTAATCCTTTGATTTAAAAATTCCCACACTTCCAGATGCCAGTGTGGTGGTGACTCATCTTGTTGATAATTGCAGTCGTTTGAATCCGTCTCTAACTGTGGAAGAAGAAAGTTCTCAAGCATATCGAGATATGTCCTTCCTGTAACAGTGTTCTCGGCAAAGAAAAATGGGCTATACATCTTTTCCCATGAAAGTGCCCAAAATACATTTAATTTTGCAGAGTCCTTCTCATGTTGTACTAATTCGTGTAGTTGTTCTGTACCTCATACAGTCAAATTATTACGGTTCATCTTTCCATTTAAATGGAATGTTGCCTCATCATGAAGAACTAACTGTGGAAGAAAACTGTCATCCTCCATCGTGCAAAGAACGAAATTACAGACTTCCCACATTGTTGTTTGCCACCTTCATGAAGAGGTTGTAGCAACTGAGTTTTGTATGGCTTCATGTGTAAACGTCGACGCAACACACGCCAGATGGACATCAGGGGCATTTTGAGCCATCAAGCTGCATGGCGAATGGATTTCTGCAGGCTCCTTGCGAAACTATGGCGGATGCATTCGACATCTTTGTCAGATACCCAGGGACGGCCTGGCGATTTGCCTTTACACAAACAACCTATTTCTCAGAATTGTTCGTGCCATCGTCTAATGCTCTGTACTGTAGGAGGATAAACACCATACGTAGTACGAAAGTCGTACTGAACAGTTATTACTGACCCGCTGTGTGCAAAATGTAGAAGGCAAAACGCTTTCTGTTTTCCTGGCACCATTTTTACTAGAACTGAGGTGGACGCACACTGCTGCCACCTAGTGGGCACCATGTAAAACTCGAGAGTTTGCTGCTTCCAAAAGTACATTGTTCATGCACATGTCTCAAATAACATAACAGTTATGATTTTTTTAAAATTAGGTGATTCTTTTTTATACTCCTAGTATATTCCTTGAGTCATCTTTTAAAGTGGGTTCTTGAAACTTTGTTAACAGACTTCCTTGGGGTAATTTATGTCTATCTTCAAGAGTCTTCCAGTTTAATTCCTTCAGTATCTCTGTGACACTCTCCCATGGATCAAACAAACTTGCGACCATTCGTGCTGCCCTTCTTTGTATACATTCAATAGCCCCTGTTAGTCCTATTTGGTGTGGGTGTCACACACTTCAGCAATATTCCAGAACAGGTCGCAGGAATGATTTGTAAGCAATCTCTTTTGTAAACTGACTGCATTTCCCCATTATTCTACCAACAAATGTAAGTCTATCACCTATGTTTAGCACAACTGTGCCTATGTGGTCATTCCATTTCATATCCCTAGAAAGTGTTACACCCAGAAATTTGTACGAGTTCGCCGATTCCAGAAGTAACTCAGTGATATTACAGTCATAGGAGACTACGTTTCCTCGTATTGTGAAGAGCATAGTTTTACATTTCTGAGAATTTACATCAAATTGACAATCTTTGCACTACTTTGAAATCTTATCAAGATCTGACTGAATATTTATGCAGCTTCTTTCAGACAGTACTTAATCATAGATAAGTGCATTATCTGTAAGAAGTCTAAGGTCACTATTAATATTGTCTGCAAGGTCTCTGATATACTACATGAACAGAAAGGGTCCCAATGCACTTCCCTGGGGCACACCAGAAGCTACTTTTACATCTGACAATCAGTCTCCATTCAAGATAACATGCTACGTTCTCTCTGTAAAAATGTCCTCAGTCCAGTCACGAATTTCGCATGATACCCCATGTGATGTACTTTTGAAAATAATAGTAGGTGTGGTACTGAGTCAAATGCTTTTCGGAGATGAAGAAATACTGTGTCTATCTGATTGCCTTGATCCAAATCTTTCAGTGTGTCATGTGAGAAAGGTGTGAGTTGGGATACACTTGATGATTTCGGAATCCAGGCTGGTTGACATTGAGAAAGTCATTCTGTTCAGGGATACCTCATTATGTTTGGGCTCAGAATATGCTCTAAGATTCTAAAACAAATCGATGTGAAGGATTTGGATGAGAGTTTTGTGGGTCATTTCTATTACCTTTCTTGTAGATGTGTGTGACCTGTGCCTTTCTCCAAAAATTGGGCTCTGTAGTTTTTTGTTCGAGGGATCTACAATAGATTATAGTGAGAAGAGTGGCTAACTCAGCGCAAATTCAGTATAGAATCTGCTAGGGATTGCATCGGTCCCTGGAGCTTTGTTCAATTTTAACGATATCATCTGTTTCTCAAGATCACTGATATTAACACTTATTTCATTCATCTTCTCAGTGGTTTGAGAATTAAATTGGGCACTTCTCGTGTTTTTTTTTATAAAGCAACGTTTCAAAGGAGAGTTAAGCACTTCAGCTTTTTCTTTACTACCCTCAATTTTGGTTCCTGTCTCATTTCCAAGGAAGTGGACACTAACTTTGGTGCCACTAACAGCCTTTACATATGACCAAAATGTCTTTGGGTTTTATGAAATATCATTTGACAGTATTCTGTTATGGTAGTTACTGAAGGCATCACACATTGCTATCTTGACAGCTAAATGTGTTTCATTCTGCATCTATCTATAGACCTACACTTTGTTTTACAACTATTATGCAGTTAATATCTGGATGACTGTATTCCATGGAGATTCCCTCCCATTATGAAGTGTTTCACTAGGTACAGATCTATCCAGTGGATGGCCAACTGTTCTTTTAATCTTGAGCTGTAGTTCCTCTACATGCTCCTGCCCAATGCTGAAAGTTTCAAATTCGTAATTAAGGTATGACGCTTAGGATTTTTCATCTAGTTTACTGAACATATATATCTTTCTGCTTGTTTTAGTGGGCTTTGTACTCTGGTAATCATTGTTGCCATAAAAGCATCATGGTCACTGATACCAGTTTCAAAGTGGACATCCTGAAATAGGTTGGCTCTGTCTGTTGCCATTACATACAATATAATATCATAGTGAGTATTGTTCTTAAATATATCTTCTTGGTTGCTTGCATAGAAGATATTTAGTAATGTTTCACAGGATGTCTTAGCATGCTCACCACTAACAAAACTGCAGTTATCACAATTAATTGTTGGGTGATTAAAATGTCCACTGATGATTACAGTATGATTGGGGAGCTTGAGTACAAGTGAACTGAGGTTATCTCCAAAGTTTTTGGTTGCATTGGGAAATGATCCTGGTGGGCGATAGAAGGATCCAATTACCATTTTATGACAACCACTGATATGGGTCTTGCCACAGCTATCTCATATCGTACTTCAATTTCTATCTCGGTGGATTTGAATTCAAAAAATGGTTCTGAGCACTATGGGACTCAACTGCTGTGGTCATAAGTCCCCTGATTTGAGTTCCTTGTTTACTGTAACAAATACATCACGTCCTCTTTCCATGTTCCTGTCCTTTCGATACACACTTAGAATGTTCCCAAAAATCTCAATTCTATCAATTTTAGGTTTCATCCAGATTTCTGCAACTAGAATTATGTGATCTTCACTGCTCTTCAACAGCACTTCGAACTCTGACATTTTGTTGCGAATTCTTTGGAAGTTAACCATTGCGATTTTAATACTCTCACCTGTGTGAGGCATTTATTTCGATCTTACACTGGTACTTCTGTGTTTCCTACGGATGTCATTATTGGGATTGGATGGAGAGTCACCTAATTTAAAAAGCTGTTGTGTGTACCCCACACACAGTCAGCTACCTGAGTAGCAGCCTCTGATGTGTAGTGCACACCTGTCCCATTTATGGTGACCCTACAGTTTTCAGCTCTATGGTGCAAGTCCATGAAGTCACAGTCTGGCTTGTCACAGAACCTTCAGAGTCTCTCGTTCAGTCCTTCCACATGACTCAGAACCAAAGGGCCACGATTAGTTCTGTGGACAATGGTACAAATTGTGAGCTTTGTTGAAACGCCTTGCATGAGGTTGGTCTTCTAAACCTTCTCTGCCAGTCATTGGAATGACCCAAATATGATCTCAGAGTCCAGACGACAGGCATGTGTGCTGCAATTTGCAGTTGACTGAACTCTGTTCCCTCAATGGCTTCTGGAATAGTCTCTTCGATAAGTTGAATGAAGTTCCACGGCATACAGGCTGAGTCCATCTGGTGTCTTTTCCTTTCCATTGCTGCCGTTTCCATAAAGATATTTAAATTATTAATATTGCAATATCACAAGTTAATGAAATGTGAGATAAACTATAGCAAATGAAAAGCTGGTACATTAATATCTGGTGTAATATTGAAAGCAAGCATCCAAATGTGCATTTATTCTGTTGCACGGGTGCCAAATGGCAGTTTGTAGGATTGAGTTTCGTGCCTGTTGTATTTGGTCAGCCGATATGAGGATGGTTAACTTGGTTTGTCGATGAAGCTGGTGCTGTCGTCCAATGATGTCCTCCTATATATGCATGGCAAGAGGCAGATCTGGTGATCAAGCAGGCCAAGACAACACGCTGACACTCTGTAGACTATATTGGGTTACAACAGTGGTATGTGGGTGAGCGTTATCCTGCTGGAAAACATCCTATGGAATGCTGTTTATGGATGGATGGTCGAATCACTAGTCTGACACACAAATTTGCAATTAGGGTTCGTGGGATAACCACGAGAGTGCGCCGACCATCATATGAAACAGCACACCAGACCATTACTCCAGGTATACGTCCAGTGTGTCTAGTATGCAGAAAGGTTGGTTTCAGGTCCCTCAACTGACCTCTTTCTAACCATCACTGAGCCATCACTGGCGCTGAGACAGAACTAGCTTTTATCAGAAAGCACAACAGACCTCTACCCTGCCTCCAATGAGCTCTTGCTTGACACCACTGAAATCGCAAATGGCCGTGATATGGTGCCAGTAGAATGCATGCTATGGGGCACCTGGACAAGAGCTGTCCTTGAAGAATTAATTGTTAACAGTTCGTTGTGTCACAGTGATGCCAACTGCTGCTCAGACTGCTGCTGCAGATGCAGTACTACACGCATCAAAAAAGGTTTTGCATCACCTTGGTTCCCAGAACTCCTGTAGACAGACGTTGGATGTGGGTATTGTATCACAGACACAGTCCCTTTGACTGTTCAGAGATGTCACTAAAACCCGCCAAAAGATATAAACAACCATGCATGTGCAGCACCTATTACACGGAGGGTGGCGACAGCCGATCAGTTCCAGGCATTTAACGAGGAAGGAGGTACACGGCTCGTGTTGTCTGTAGTTCAACCTTGCCTAATATGGTCAATACTGCGGTTCGATCGCGTCCGCATTGTTACTTTGTCCCAGGAAGGGCTCTCATAAAGGGAAGTGTCCAGGCGTCTCAGAGTGAACAAAAGTGATGTTGTTAGGACATGGAGGAGACACAGAGAGACAGGAACTGTCGATGACATGCCTCGCTCAGACGCCCAAGGGCTACTACTGCAGTGGATGACCGCTACCTACGGATTATGGCTCGGAGGAACCCTGACAACAACGCCACCATATTGAATAACGTTTTTTGTACAGCCACAGGACTCAAACAGTGCACAATAGGGTGCATGATACGCAACTTCACTCTCGACGTCCATGGCGAGGTCCATCATGGCAACCACGACACCATGCAGCGGGGTACAGATAGGCCCAATAACATGCTGAATGTACCGCTCAGGATTGGCATCACATTCTCTTCACCGATGAGTATCACATATGCCTTCAACCAGACAATCGTTAGAGACGTGTTTGGAAGCAACTCAGTCAGGCTAAACGCCTTAGACACACTGTCCAGCGAGTACAGCAAGGTGGAAGTTTCCTACTGTTTTGGGTTCGCATTATGCGTAACAGCTGCACGATACATGAATGTCATCCTTCACCTGATAGTACAACCATATTGGCAGCATATTGGTGAGGCATTCATCTTCATGGACGACAATTTGCACCCTCATCGTGCAAATCTAGTGAATGACTTCGTTCAGGATAATGACATCGCCCGACTAGAATGGCCAGCATGTTCTCCAGACATGAACCCTATCGAACATGCACGGGATAAATTGAAATGGGCTTGTTAAGGACGATGTGATCCATCAAGCTCTCTGAGGAATCTACGCCGAATCACCATTGAGGAGTGGGACAATCTGGACCAACACTGCCTTGATGAATTTGTGGATAGTATGCCACAACGAATACAGGCATGCTTGAATGTAAGAGGACATGCTGCTGGATATTAGAGGTAACGATGTGTACAGCAATCTGTACCACCACCTCTTGAGGTCTGGGCCTGGTGGTACAACATGCAATGTGTGGTTTTCATGAGCAACAAAAAGGGTGGAAATGATGTTCATGTTGACCTCTATTCCAATTTTCTGCACAGGTTCCGAAACTCTTGGAATCGAAGCGATGCAAAACGTTTTTTAATGTGTGTATATGCCAAAGCCATATGCTGAACATGATGATCTTTCCCCTCAGCAGTGCCATGTTGCCATCTGGAGCTTGGTATTCTTGCGACCATGTATTGTCGTGGCCACCACTGCCATAAATCGTGTAAGCTGATTACAATCCTGCCAAATTATTCTGCAGTATCTCAGAAGGCACAAGCAGATTCTTGTAGCCCTATTATATTTCCACTTTAAAACTCAGTGAGGCGCTGATAATGGCATCTTTGACACCTTAAAGGCATTCTTGACTAACATCAACTCACCACATCCAGTCTCAAAGGTAACTGACACTCACGACCATTACAGAATGATTTAAAGCGGAACTGATTTGAATCCTCCAGTTTCATGCGACTGGCGTGAAATTTGGACAGCCATCATCTTTCAAATGTAGAAATACACCTACAAACTTTCGTTTACGTTACGCAACTCCTTCTTAGTGTTGCAATTTTTTTCCATCAGTATATTTTGAAAAATGCATTAACAAAACGAGATATTGGAGCAAACCTGATTGCCCTGGGCCTATTCAAAATTCTAAAAGTTCGATTCCTACCTCATATTCGACAAAAGCTAGTCACTACACCGGAGCAGACCTGGAACACTTTTGTTCCACATTGAACTCCATTGTTTTGATTTACAAGGATAGTCGAAGCCAAACAAATAACTTATTGGTGCCACCAAATTTCCAAAGTAACGGAAATGCACAATACCACTGGAAATTGTGAAACTAAATGGCAATACTGCCTAGTTTTGGATGCCAGAGAATCAACAAGCTCACTTCCCAGTTAGGATAAAGCCAGAAAATTTAGGTGAGCAATTACTAAAATTTCACAGTGTAAAATACTTAACTAGCATAGGTTTGCATACCTCATCCTGGCAGATAGCACTTCAGCCTGATAGCAGCAAGTATACAGCATTCGTATATACCGGTAGGAGTTACCAATTCTGTGTACTTCCTTTCAGATTGAATGTCAGTGTAGAGATATTCATAGCAGCCCCAGATATAGTACTGGGCCCAGAGTTGCTAAGTAGACTTACGGTGTATGTGGCTGAACTGTTGGTTGCCACCACAATTTGGAAAGAACACATGGAATTGCAGAATAAAGTATTAGAGAGATTCAGAGAGTATAATGTCACAATAAACTGACCAAAGTCGGAATTTGGACATCAGAAACTAAAAGTTTTGGGTCTCGTTATTTCCTCAGATCAGATAGTACCACACAAAGGAAAGATCAATGCAACAAAAAATTTTCTTTTTCGCATGTGTGAATCTTTTTTTATTTTATTTTTATTTTATTTATTTATTTATTTATTTATTTTTTTGAGATTAGTGGTAGTTTGTTTCTACCAGATAATGAGCGTGTTTTGACTATTCACTCGTATTTCCATGTTTCAAGGTTAATTTGTAAATGATTGACAAGGCAAATACCGGAAGCTCTCAGAACAGTGAAGGTGAATAATGAAATTTTTGGAGATGGCAGGACTCGAACCAAAACAACAACATTTGCGAGTCAATTAGGGACCTTAAGCACTATACCAGACTATTTAATTGCAATTTAGCACTTGACCTCTTTCATGCGTCTCCTAAAACGCCAGTAACTCAATATATGACATTTAATACCAATAAATTGGACCTTTCGAGAGATTATCAACGTACTAATGTGATTATAATACAACGCACCAAATACGAGCTTCACGGCAGGAAGCTGAAATGAGCGTTACCCATGTAACTAGCGCTACGAATAGCTCGTACCTAGCAATTAATATATATGCGGAATAAATCTGTATTTGAGTAGACTACCACACGAATCTTATTCATACTACTGCGCCATATTCGACGTTCTGAATTGCACCAGAACATACGTGCGTGTTACTTCGGCACCAGCCGCATCGGGTTATTTTTGCACGCAAATGAATACTTCAACAGCTATTACCGAGCCAGACAAGAATAGCAAGATGATTGGAAGAGACAATAAAACCACCGCCATTCTGGTAGCCCATTCCAGTACTATGGATTGTACAGGTAGAGAGTCAGTTGATTTTAGCGCAGATTTCGTCAGATAGAAACTGCAGGAGCGTCTATAGAAAGGTCCCAGAACTGCTCTCATTAATAAACGGTCACAATGCCCCCATAGTACTAGGGACGGAAAGCTGGCTGAAACCAGATGTAAACAGTAATGAAATTCTAAACGCAGATTGGAATGTATACCGCAGAGACAGGCTTTACAGTGAAGGGGGAGGCGTGTTTATAGCGATAAAAAGTGCAATAGTATCGAAGGAAAATGACGGACATCCGAAATGTGAAATAATTTGGGTGAAGGTCACGGTTAAAGCAGACTCAAATATGGTAATTGGACGTGTCTATAGGCCACTGGCTCAGCAGCTGTTGTGGCAGAGCACCTGAAGGAAAATTTGGAAAATATTTCGAGAAGATTTCCCGACCATGTTATAGTTCTGGGAAGAGATTTTAATTTACCAGATATAGACTGAGAGACTCAAACGTTTATAACGGGTGGCAGGGACAAATAATCCAGAGAAATTTTTTTAAGTCCATTATCTGAAAACTACCTTGAGCAGTTAAACAGAGAACCGACTTGTGGCGATAAAATATTCCACCTTCTGGTGACAAACAGACCCGAACTATTTGAAACATTTAACGCAGAACAGGGAATCGGCGATCATAAAGCGGTTACTGCATCGATGATTTCAGCCGTAAAAAGAAATATTAAAAAATGTAGGAAGATTTTTATGTTTAGTAAAAGTGACAAAGAGCAGATTTCTGAGTACTTGACGGCTCAACACAAAAGTTTTATCTCAAATGCAGATAGTATTGAGGATCAGTGGACAAAGTTCAAAACCATCATAAAATATGCATTAGATAAGTATGTGCCAAACAAGATCGTAAGAGATGGAAAAGAGCCACCGTGGTACAACAACCGAGTTAGAAAACTGCTGTGGAAGCAAAGGGAACTTCACAGCAAACATAAACATAGCCAAAGCCTTGCAGACAAACAAAAATTACACGAAGCGAAATGTAGTGTGAGGAGGGCTATGCGAGAGGCGTTCAATGAATTCGAAAGTAAAGTTCTATGTACTGACTTGGCAGAAGATCCTAAGAAATTTTGGTCTTACGTCAAAGCGGTTGGTGGATCAAAACAAAAAGTTCAGACACTCTGTGACCAAAATAGTACTGAAACAAAGGATGACAGACTAAAGGCCGAAATACTAAATGTCTTTTTCCAAAGCTGTTTCACAGAAGATGACTGCACTGTAGCTCCTTTTCTAGATTGTCGCACAGTTGACAAAATGGTAGATATCGAAATAGATGACAGAGGGATAGAAAAACAATTAAAATCGCTCAAAAGAGGAAAGGCCACTGGACCTGATGGGATACCAGTTAGATTTTACACAGAGTACGCGAAGGAACTTGCCCCCCTTCTTGCAGCGGTGTACCGTAGATCTCTAGAAGAGCGTAGCGTTCCAGAGGATTGGAAAAGGACGCAGGTCATCCCCGTTTTCAAGAAGGGACATCGAACAGATGTGCAGAACTATAGACCTATATCTCTAACGTCGATCAGTTGTAGAATTTTGGGACACGTATTATGTTCGGATATAATGACTTTTCTGGAGGCTAGAAATCTACTCTGTAGGAATCAGAATGGGTTTCGAAAAAGACGATCGTGTGAAACCCAGCTCGCGCTATTCGTCCACGAGGGCCATTGACACAGGTTCCTAGGTAGATGCCGTGTTTCTTGACTTCCGCAAGGAGGTTGATACAGTTCCCCACAGTCGTTTAATAAACAAAGTAAGAGCATATGGGCTGTCAGACCAATTGTGTGATTGGATTGAAGGGTTCCTAGATAACAGAACGCAGCATATTCTCAATGGAGAGAATTCTTCCGAAGTAAGAGTGACTTCAGGTGTGCCGCAGGGGAGTGTCGTAGGACCGTTGCTATTGACAGTATGTATAAATGACCTTGTGGTTAACATCGGAAGTTCACTGAGGCTTTTTGCGGATGATGCTGTAGTATATCGGAAGGTTGTAACAATGGAAAATTGTATTGAAATGCAGGAGGATCTGCAACGAATTGACGCATGGTGCAGGGAATGGCAGTTGAATCTCAATGGAGACAAGTGTAATGTGCTGCGAATACATAGAAAGAAAGATCCTTTATCATTTAGTTACAATATAGCAGGTCAGCAACTGGAAGCAGTTAATTCCATAAATTATCTGGGAGTAGGCATTAGGAGTGATTTAAAATGGAATGACCATATAAATTTAATTCGCCCACTGCTTGAATACTGCTCACCGGTGTGGGATCCGTACCAGATAGGGTTGATAGAAGAGATAGAGAAGATCCAACAGAGAGCAGCGCGCTTCATTACAGGATCATTTAGTAATCGCGAAAGCGTTACGGAGATGATAGATAAACTCCAGTGGAAGACTCCGCAAGAGAGACGCTCAGTAGCTCGGTACGGGCTTTTGTTGAAGTTTCGAGAACATACCTTCACCGAGGAGTCAAGCAGTATATTGTTCCCTATATCTCGCGAAGAGACCATGAGGATAAAATCAGAGAGATTAGAGCCCACACAGAAGCATACCGACAATCTTTCTTTCCACGAACAATACGAGACTGGAATAGAAGGGAGAACCAATAGAGGTATTCAAGGCACACTCCACCACACATCGTCAGGTGGCTTGCGGAGTATGGATGTAGATGTAGATGAAACGAAGCATAGTCACGTGGTTACAGCAGTAACGGAAACTTGGCCGCCGAGGTCGTAGATAACTTCGCGACACCACCAGAAGCGGAACGGTACGCTGCTATAAAGAATGCTCTGATGAAGCACCTGTCTCTCTCTTAGGCCCGCGCCCGGTTTGCCGTGCGGTCTAACGCACGGTTTTCCGGACGGGAAGGAGCGCCGGTCCCCGGCACGAATCCGCCCGGCGGATTTGTGTCGAGGTCCGGTAAGCCGGCCAGTCTGTGGATGGTATTGAGGCGGTTTTCCATCTTCCTCGGCAAATGCGGGCTTGTTCCCCTTATTCCGCCTCAGCTACACTATGCCGGCGATTGCTGCGCAAACAAGTTCTCCACGTACGCGTACACCACCATTACTCTACCACGCAAACATAGGGGTTACACTCGTCTGGTGTCAAACGTTCCCTGGGGTGTCCACTGGGGACCGAACCGCACAATAACCCTGGGTTCGGTGTGTGGCGGTGAAGTGGACTGCGGTAGTCGTCGTGGGGTTGCGGACCGCTGCGGCTGCGGCGGGGACGGAGCCTCTCCGTCGTTTCTAGGTCCCCTGTTAACATAACATAAGCGCCTGTCTCAGTCAGAAGCAAAGCGCCATGAGTAACTTGTGCGGATAGGAGAACTAGAGACCGCACTCCGTCGCAGCTCCTACGGCGCCTACGCATACTAGCCAGCAACACACTCAATGATGATGTGTTACGTAGTATCTGGTTGTCGAGGTCAACTGCCGATGCACAGAGAATTCTAACGGTATGTCCAGGAGATGTGAATACATTAGCACAATAAGCGGATAAGGTCGCGGAGATATATCCCTCAGCGAGCATTGCAACGGAATAACACAGCTGCAGTGACTTTAGCATAATTACAGTCTCAGTTAGCAGAACTAACTACACAAGTTGCCACATTGCAAATGGCACATACCAAACAACGGTAGCATCGTACGTAACAGTACGTCTGCGGCGTCACACTCGCTGTTATCATAGAAAATTTGGTAAGGCCGCTATTACACTATCATATTTCTTTGGCAAAGATTTGATCAAAGATATGATGAAAAATTCATCCGATTGTTTGACAAAGATATCTGATGTGGCGCTATAAAGGGGTATTACAATATCATCATATTTTTCGTCGAAGTTCAAGATGGCTGACAGCAACAACTTGTTATGTGCAGCAGTTGCATGTGACACAACTGCACTGTGTGCACATTTGGAAGAGAAGTGGGGAAAAAAAAGAAACTTACAAGGTTGAAGCCGAGGGTTTTAAGACGAAACGATAAAAGCATTCAGCAAAATTTGTTACGTGAGCTTCTAGTGGAGGGCGTCAAGTCATACATAAATTACTTAAGAATGGATGAGCATACATTTCAATATTGGCTCAGTGAAGTGTCTCGTCATATCACAAAGCACAATACTCAATTAAGAACTGCTATATCTGCAGAGCCGGTCGGGGTGGCCGAGAGGTTCTAGGCGCTGCAGTCTGGAACCGAGCGACCGCTACGGTCGCAGGTTCGAATCCTGCCTCGGGCATGGATGTGTCTGACGTCCTTAGGTTAGTTAGGTTTAAGTAGTTCTAAGTTCTAGAGGACTGATGACCTCAGAAGTTAAGTCCCATAGTGCGCAGAGCCATTTGAACCATATATCTGCAGAAGACAGGCTCACAGTAACACTCGGATTTCTTGCTACAGGAGAGAGTTACTCTAGCTCACAGTACAGTACTCGAATACCATAGTGCATGTTAACTAAAGTAATACCTGAAACGTGTGAAGCAATTTATGAAGCACTAAAAGGCCAATATCTGAAAGTAAATAAATATTCAATAACCTTCATGTGCATTAAGAGCTATTTTTATTGTAGATCAAAGTAATAATTACATTTTGTGTCCCACAACTACAAAATTAATAGAAATGTATGACGCTGATGAGGCGCTTTACAATATGACGCATCCTGAGTGCAAAAATAGATTAAGAAGACTGGAGAGATGTATCGACAAGCGGTGTTCGGCGAATCATAGCCGACTATGGGGCACATACTTTGGTACATGCACAATAATCACAACGTTTATATTGACCGAGATAATGAGGCAAGTACATTTTTTAAAAATGGGACGCTATACTTTTTTTACCATCATTCGAATGCTCTGGAAAAGACGCGTACAGTGATGTAACGCATGTTGCTATTGTGATTCAAACTTCGCTTAAAAGACGCCGGGAAATATTGTACGATTGAAGGCCGAGGCGGTCGGAAGAGGCTGCAGACTGTAAACACGCCTCGCGCGACCCGCAGGCCGAGTTGCCGTGCTCTACGCAGCATGCACGGCCTACGCTACGTAGGTAAATCCTCATCCGCCCTCTTCACGATACACCGTAGGTACAAGGGTGGCAAGTCGCGTTTCGTATTTAACTGTGGCACATGCTAGCTAATTGCATATCAAAAGAGGATTATGAGAACTATGCCAAATGCATGGACATTCCCAGGCTGAAATGAATAGTTATTGTGTGAACATCGCAACTGCTTTGTCACACAGATTCTCATTTAAGCTTTACCCCCTTCCTGCTTACGTGTCACACCCGACGCACAGTAAGCCGCTGATAATGTTATTGATGGATGCTTCATGGGAAACTCTTCACGGGTGACGCCTGAGTGTGTCTGTGGGGTAACAAAGTGTCTGCTGTGAAACTACTGTTTCCACAGATAGTATTGGACATTATAATTAGAGAGAATACACATTTGATAAGATGGAAATGTAAATGTCGTGTGACTAGGGCCTCTCATCGGGTAGACCGTTCGCCGGGTGCAAGTGTTTCGATTTGGCGTCACTTCGGCGACTTGCGAGTCGATGGAGATGAAATGATGATGATTAGGACAACACAACACCCAGTCCCTGAGCGGAGAAAATCTCTCACCCAGTCGAGAATCGAACCCGGGCCCTTAGGATTGACAGTGTGTCGCGCTGACCACTCAGCTACCGGGGGCGGACTTTGATAAGATAATCATTTTATTCACATTCATATGGTGACCATCTCCCACCAAACAGTACGACAGAAGAACAACCTACATGGTATACACATTGCCAACACACGTTACATTTATACTTCAAGGATGTTACTGGTCACTGACAAATATTGTTTAATAATACATGGGTACCTACAGATAACCTTCAAAATTCATAGTGTTCTTAACAAAACATGGCGTTGAACTTTACTTAAGCATGTACTCAAACGGTTTACTCTCGAGTGCAAGACACGTCTGTAATCGACTTTCAAGAGAATGGGTAACAGATGAAAGGTCAGTGGATGATATGGTGGAGCAAGCTGTGACGATTCGGCGGCGCATGTCATCTGGCGTTGTTGGGGCTTCGCGGTAGACCGCATCTTCCAGTGTTCCCCACAAAAAGAAATCAAGTGGAGTCAAATCGGGGGACCTGGCAGGCCATTATATTGCAGCATTCCGTCCAATCCAGCAGTCAGGAAATGTCTCGTTCAGTATTTGCCTTGCAACACGTAAGGAGTGAGTTGGGCAGCCGTCGTGTTGCAACCACATACACAGGCGCTCATTGAGTGGTATCTCCTCTAGCAGAACGGGTAGAATGTTCCTAAGAAAGTCTCCATACATATTTCCATTTAACACTCCAGTAATGAAATAAGGTCCTACGATGTAATTTCCTACAATGCCGCACCACACGTTGACACGCCATGGCCTTTGGTGCTGTACCTGACGCAGCCAATGTGGGTTCTCTGTTGCCCAATAGTGCATGTTACGTAAATTTACATTCCCGTGATTGCTTCGTCGGTGAAGAGCACAGCCGGCCGGTGTGGCCTTGCGGTTCTAGGCGCTTCAGTCTGGAACCGCGTGACCGTTTCGGTCGCAGGTTCGAATCCTGCCTGGGGCATGGATGTGCGTGATGTCCTTAGGTTAGTTAGGTTTAAGTAGTTCTAAGTTCTAGGGGACTGATGGCCTCAGAAGTTAAGTCCCATGGTGCTCAGAGCCATTTGAACCATTTTTTTAGGAGAACACGTGTGAAGAATGTATTATCATCTCGCAGGCGTCGCAGAACAAACCGACAAAATTCCATACGACGTTCGAAATCGCGTCCTTCGAGTGCCTGATGGAGGGGCAGGTGATATGGGTGGAACTTATGTCGGTGCAGAATGCGCATGACACTCGTCTGGCTGACCCCAAATTCCGCGGCAATACGTATCGTGCCACAATGAGGATCAATAAACGTCATGGCCAGAACAGCCTCTTCGTGGTCTCTGTCGGTCGCAGTCTTCTTCCTCCTCCTTTGTTTCCTGTTAAAGCTGCCTGTTTGCACTAGTGTAGTAATCATTCTTGCAATGGGCTGGCGAGTAGGACACCGACGATCAAGATACATATCCCTGTACTGCCATACGGTTTCGTCAGCATTCCTACGACATTCGCCATACAGAAATAACATGTCTAACTTCTCCTGATTTGTGTACATATCTGGACGTAATGTTCCAGCAGCAACTACGTCTGTATAGGAGACGCACGCCCTACTGGTTCAACGACGCGCAACCTACTGATGTACGACGCGACCTGCTTTCCGGGTCGCGCGAGGCGTGTTTATACAGTCTGCTGCCGCTTACGACCACCTCGACCTTCAATCGTACGATATTTCCCAGCGTCTTTTAAGAAAAGTTTGGATCACAATATCAATAAAATTAATTCAGTATTGTTATGTTCTTAGAATACTAAAAAATTCCTGTGGTGTTGATGCAGTGTTATGTTCATACTTTGTACTCATACATAGCACACTAAGATGTGGTATCATATTTTGGGGGAATACCAGTTTTGCTAAACGCTCGTTTGTGCTTCAAAAGAGGGCAATAAGGATAATCAGAGGTATGACACACAGAGAATCATGTAAAAAAGTTTTCAAGGAACTACAAATCATGACTCTACCATTTATCTTTATTTATGAAAGTATATGTTTTATGAAGGCACACCAGGAACATTCTTTGTTAAACAGTCAAGTTCATAACTACAAAACAAGATATAGAGATGACTTTCATAAAGAAAGTCACACCAAAGCTATGTATCAAAAAAGTGTTCTTTATCAGCCAAAAATCTTATTTAGTGCACTACCAAAGGAAATTAAAAGTATACCAAAATTCCACATATTCAAAAAAAAGAACATAAAAATGTTAATTAGCAAGAGTTTTTATAGTGTCAAGGAATACTTAAATCACCAGCATTCAATATACAGTAGCTTATTTCCTTCATCGTAATGACCCAAAACGCTCATTGAAAACTAAATTGTATTCATCTATTATTCTAATTTAGCATATTATGAATGTTGTTACGCATATGGTTTCATGTTATATGTAATAATATTTTTTTATGGACATATAACTGTAAATCTTTTCATGCCCTATTTTCTATGTAAGGCAATGTATGACAAATCCTATATCATTTTTATAATGATGAGATACAAGGATGCTAAGTAAATAAATAAATAAATCACTAAACGCCTCTTTTCCAGAGCGTTCGAATGATGATAAAAGTATAGCGTCCCATTTAAAAAACATGTACTTGCCTCATTATCTTGGTCAATATAAACGTTGTGATTATTGTGCATGTACCAAAGTATGTGCCCCATAGTCTGCTATGATTCGTCGAAAACCGCTTGCCGATACGTGCAATCGACTCACATTGTATACATGAAATAAGTATGTCGATACGTACTTGTGCTTTCTTGTGAGAGTAGCTCGAGCGGAGACCACTAATTTTTTTGATGTTATTAGCTGTGCACCCATGCCGTATTCACGGCTAATGACCTCCACAATTTTTTTTAGCTCTCCAGTCTTCTTAATCTACACTCCTGGAAATTGAAATAAGAACACCGTGAATTCATTGTCCCAGGAAGGGGAAACTTTATTGACACATTCCTGGGGTCAGATACATCACATGATCACACTGACAGAACCACAGGCACATAGACACAGGCAACAGAGCATGCACAATGTCGGCACTAGTACAGTGTATATCCACCTTTCGCAGAAATGCAGGCTGCTATTCTCCCATGGAGACGATCGTAGAGATGCTGGATGTAGTCCTGTGGAACGGCTTACCATGCCATTTCCACCTGGCGCCTCAGTTGGACCAGCGTTCGTGCTGGACGTGCAGACCGCGTGAGACGACGCTTCATCCAGTCCCAAACATGCTCAATGGGGGACAGATCCGGAGATCTTGCTGGCCAGGGTAGTTGACTTACACCTTCTAGAGCACGTTGGGTGGCACGGGATACATGCGGACGTGCATTGTCCTGTTGGAACAGCAAGTTCCCTTGCCGGTCTAGGAATGGTAGAACGATGGGTTCGATGACGGTTTGGATGTACCGTGCACTATTCAGTGTCCCCTCGACGATCACCAGTGGTGTACGGCCAGTGTAGGAGATCGCTCCCCACACCATGATGCCGGGTGTTGGCCCTGTGTGCCTCGGTCGTATGCAGTCCTGATTGTGGCGCTCACCTGCACGGCGCCAAACACGCATACGACCATCATTGGCACCAAGGCAGAAGCGATTCTCATCGCTGAAGACGACACGTCTCCATTCGTCCCTCCATTCACGCCTGTCGCGACACCACTGGAGGCGGGCTGCACGATGTTGGGGCGTGAGCGGAAGACGGCCTAACGGTGTGCGGGACCGTAGCCCAGCTTCATGGAGACGGTTGCGAATGGTCCTCGCCGATACCCCAGGAGCAACAGTGTCCCTAATTTGCTGGGAAGTGGCGGTGCGGTCCCCTACGGCACTGCGTAGGATCCTACGGTCTTGGCGTGCATCCGTGCGTCGCTGCGGTCCGGTCCCAGGTCGACGGGCACGTGCACCTTCCGCCGACCACTGGCGACAACATCGATGTACTGTGGAGACCTCACGCCCCACGTGTTGAGCAATTCGGCGGTACGTCCACCCGGCCTCCCGCATGCCCACTATACGCCCTCGCTCAAAGTCCGTCAACTGCACATACGGTTCACGTCCACGCTGTCGCGGCATGCTACCAGTGTTAAAGACTGCGATGGAGCTCCGTATGCCACGGCAAACTGGCTGACACTGACGGCGGCGGTGCACAAATGCTGCGCAGCTAGCGCCATTCGACGGCCAACACCGCGGTTCCTGGTGTGTCCGCTGTGCCGTGCGTGTGATCATTGCTTGTACAGCCCTCTCGCAGTGTCCGGAGCAAGTATGGTGGGTCTGACACACCGGTGTCAATGTGTTCTTTTTTCCATTTCCAGGAGTATATTTTTGGACTCAGGGTGCCTTACGTTGTAAAGAGCCTCATCAGCTTCCTACATTTCTATTAATTTCTATTAATTTTGTAGTTGACAGAACACACGAATTAAACTTCGGAGCCATGTTTACAAACATCACTACTGGTGACAGAACGCTCCAGTGAAGATTGCAGTGAACAGAAGACCAGCGAATTTTATGATCAAATCTACAGTGAAGCCCTAGATTTGATCATATTTATCTGACAACAGGTGAGATTTGTGAAGTGCCCCTATTACACAATCAAATTTCTTTGACATAAATATTTGACGTATCAACTTAGACAAAGACACATGATAGTGTAATAAGTCTAAGAACATACGAAAATACACACGACCATGTGAAGTATCGTTAAAGAATATTAAATATTCTGTGTGTCAACTTTTTTGTTATGTACATCACACTGCTGTGTCTGCGCGTTCACACAAGTAGTGTGGGTCACTACGTGCCTCCCACTCCTACAGTGTCAATGAAATTTCATGTTGAATCTGACATGACGCCCAGATGTGTTGAATCTTGGGACGTCTGGTTGAAGGATGGGTATGCTTGACACTGTCTTCTGCATGTAACATCCGGAGTCTGGTGTCCATTGTGATGTGGCAGCAAGCAGCATGTAGGAGCATCTACAGTTGCGGCATCTTTGCTTTTCATAAATGATGGTGCTGGCATTTTAGTGGCATCTTGCGCATCAACAAATGTAGGCTTGATCTGGTCAAGGGCAACTGTAGTCCGCACACCTGAATGTCGGCTCTCAACGTGCTGCTGCCTCTACTTAATGTTGCGTATGGTCCCTCATATGGTGGTTAAAGTGATTTGCGAACACATTTATTGTGCAAAAAATACGTGTGTGCAGCTGTCTAAGTCATTGAACTGATCGACGCGGTCCAGTTTTCTTTTTGGAGACAACGGGCCCAAGTTGGCGTACATGCTCTCTCAATTTAACAGCAAAATCCGACGATGCTATGTTGTCGTCTGTCCCATAATGCATGAATTCTGCTGGCAATCGTGGACGAGTTCGGCTGCCTTCGCCGTAGGATCACTCTTGAAAGATATTCATAGTCCAAGGAGCACAATCCACAGTACCTCAGCCCATTTCTGTGTGGCATGACATTGTAGAGCTGACTTGAGCTTCTGATGTAGGCCGCACTGTTCACCGCAGGATGGTGGCTTGTGGTGCATATGTGTTTAATACTTAGTGACGTTGCCAATTCCTTGGAAATTGACGTCCTTGTCAGCAGTGATGCGTAAAGGTTCGCCAAATCAAGCGGCCCACGCACGAAAGAATGTCTGCACTACTTTCTCCGCCGAGATATCAGTCATTGGGAATGCTTCTGGCCACCTGGTGAATCAAATTCAAATGTGTATGAAATCTTATGGGACTTAACTGATAAGGTCATCAATCCCTAAGCTTACACACTACTTAACCTAAATTATCCTAAGGGCAAACACACACACCCATGCCTGAGAGAGGACTCGAACCTCCGCTGGGACCAGCCGCACAGTCCTTGGCTGCAGCGCCTGAGACCGCTCGGCTAATCTCGCGCGGCCCTGGTGAATCGATTCACTATTGTGAGGCATTAGCTGTAGCCTTCAGAAACGGCGAGAGTTCCTACAATGGCAACGTGCACATGTTCAAATCTTTGGTTAGAGGGTACAAATGCACCCAGGTGTGCCTTGAAATGTCGCGAGATCTTTTTCCTTTGACATGACATGTAGCTCTTGACAAATGCCTTGCAGCCCATATGCAGTCTGTGCCATACAGAACTTTGCTTGACTAACTTAATGGTGTCTTCAGGATGTGCTAGACTATGTGCAGCTGTGATCGCCTGAGTCCGAAATGGTTGTTGTAGAATCGGTCGTGGTCTTGTTCCGGAAATGTCGCAATACAGCTTGGAATTCGTTTCACGTGTGGTTAGCTAGTATAATTTCAGTCCTGATTGTTGCGTGAGCAAAGTAATTCCTCATTATGCTGTTGTTCCTGCGCAAGAGCATGAAAATCAATGGTTGCGGCTTTAGCTTCGATCTGTGCTGTTGTATGCTCCGGTACATTCAAGGTTTCAACACAGACAGTGTATCTGGAGGCACATTGAGGTTGTTTTGCACATAAACAAAATAAGCTGAAAATTGACTATTGTAGTCTAATTTCCTCAACTGTGTTGGAGATGTCTTGCTCGGTTTCACCTTAAAAAAATAAGTCAAAGGCTTGTGGTCTGTGTAAATACTAAATTGTTGGTCTTCCAAAAATTGTTTGAATATTTTGATAGCAGCATGTGCAACTTAAAATCCACGGTCGTATGTCGTCCACCATTGTTGAGGGGATGACAGCTTGTGACTGTAAAACGCGAGTGGTTGCAAACGATGGTCTGTTGCGTGACTGCTCCATTAGCGATAGCAGAGGTTTCAACCATTAATGCCGGCGGAATATGAGCCATAGGGTGAGCCAGTCGCGTAGAGTCTGATATTACTGTCTCTGTGGCATAAAAACAGAATCTGTTTCACCCGTCCACTGTAATCTGTCACTGTTTTTGGTGCACCCTTAAGAAGTTCATGTAATGGAGCTGTGATCAGAGCATGACTGGAAATGAAGTGTCGGTAAAAATTTACGATTCCCAGAAGTTGACGAAGCTCTCTAATTGTAACTAGACAAGGGTATGCGATTATGACTTGTACTTTGTCTTGAGGAGAGCGTATGCCATTTGCGTCTACAGCGTATCCCAGGAAATGAACTTCTGAAACCCAAAAAATACTTTTTGAAGGTTTTACCTTTAGACCGTTCATGGGTAAACGGTCTAACAACGGAGTTAAATAGTGTAAACGTTCCTCCTAAGACGTCAACATTACGAGAACGTCATGTATGTAGATGGAGCAGAATTCGAAGTCTCGCATGACCTCATCCATGTAACGCTGGAACGATTGCCCTGAATTACACACACCGAACGGTATCCCCATGAATTCAAACGTGGCTACAGTTATCTGGTAATATGCACACACTGCGTCAGTCGTACATCATATTGGTATTACCATGCACATTAGTCGAGAAGTCTTCTATATGCAGCAGAGGATACCAGTCTGGAATGGTCCGTGCATGGTGTTCCGACTGCTTTGACACTTATTATTCGATTTCACAAAAACTATTTGGCCAAAAAATTTGATTTTTACACACCTTCTTGAATGATACCTTCCCCCCGCAAATGACTTAATTTTGTTTCGATGTTTAACGCAGTTATGGCGCAGCATTAAATGTAGTAAACCATTGCGCGAAATTTTGAAGAGTTTGCAGAGGTAAAAGTCCATAGCGTATACTTTCCGTATAGTCGATTTTAGTTGCCAAAAAGTTGAGAATGAAATGTGGACAAGATACTTAAATTTCATATAAAATTTACTGTATAACAATATCTCATTTAATTTAAGTACCAGACAGGTGTCGTATGTAATATTGAGAAATATTCCGTCTTTCGCCACTGTAAAAAAAGTTTTATTTATACCAGAGTCATTTCGATTTTTTCTAGAAAGTTCTGATTAAAACAAAGTTGGCGGGGTACACAAAACTGAATTGTGGACGTAATAAAACATAGAAAAAATTAAAATATATTGTCAGTGCGCAAAAAAATTTGTGTTTGTCACAACGGACAGCAAATACTTGACAAAACATAGATCAGTCGACGAAAACATTGAATATGATGATGTTGCCAAGTCAGCGAAGCAAAGAATTGCGTCCGACAATCAAGTAGCTCGGCAACGTACGAGCCGAAATTCTGCTCTAAATAATACTTTTAATACTGTCCCAAAAGAATATATATCAATATGAATAGTAAAACAGCGACTGCGGAAGAGAAGATATACAAACAAAACAGATAACATGAATATTGTGTGTGTGCCTTTTTATTGTTTTTAATTTCTGTAAAAAATAATATTGGAGGATAAAATTAGAAAAACTGAAAACTTATTATGATTATAATGTAGAGACAAAGCAGTAGAATTTTCAAAAAATTACATTCAAACGAATAAAATTCATGAAATAAGACACTTCGATATTGTTTTCAAATAAAGAAAATATAATGACATCCGTTCAAGTTCGTTTGTTGATCCTTCCACTCAGTTTTTTTTTTATTACAGAGGCCAACCAGATCTCTGACCCCATACACTGAGCTACCGTGCCGGCTTAAAATGTTCAAAATGTCTGTGAAATCGTATGGGACTTAACTGCTAATGTCATCAGTCCCTAAGCTTACACACTACTTAACTAAATTATCCTAAGGACAAACACACACACCCATGCACGAGGGAGGACTCGAACCTCCGCCGGGACAACACCTTAACATTACGCTAACGCAACTCGTCATTCAAGAGAACTCCTGGTGGACTCTAACATAGCACGCAAAATACCGACAAACACTGTTAGTATGACTATGAATTACTCACGTTTCGTCGAAGTACAATAGGAAATAAACAATTACCGCTGTTCTTTATTGCGAAAAAGTTCGTGAGAATGATACAAACATCTTTCCTTGCTATCGACTGAATCTATAAAAGAAAGTTTGCTATCAAGACATTGCTTTTGTTCAATTACTTTATTTATGACTGAACGTTTCTAAAACTGAAGACACTCGTCCGTGCTCTGCAATGCAGTCGAGCTCTGGCAATGTCGTTCTCTGTTCATTGGCTGACTGTGTTTTGTGACGTCAGATGCGCAGAACTAACCTAAACTCGGCCGCCGTCGTAAATGACGCGCACTTTAGGATCGTAATTTTTGACAGGATTTGATCCTGCAGCCACCCAGGTTCCGAAACATACCAGATTTGTTTTCCCTTGCCTCCTATCGGTGGATATTGGGACAGTCATCTGGTAGGAACATGATTACTTTGGAGGTAGCTGAAAATTTGAAATTTCAGCTCAGTTGCATGCTTGTCCTTAAACAATCTGCGGAGGGGTTAGACTCGTGTGCGTGCTCGCAATACCACTATTGGAAACAATAAATTGACCAATCGAGAAGCTGAAGTTGCGATTAGGTTTTTAAAGCACTATGTAACACCTAAGCTTGTTCTGCCCGCTACATTAGGAAGGAACAGGAAGGGCCAAGTATGTGATAGGATAGAGACAGCAACAACAACAAATACTTCTGCAAGACACATCAATACATCACAGTCCACTGTGATGTATTGAGAAACATTAAACACGACACACTTAAACTGCGATTCAATCCATAGTAATAAATTGTCATGGCTAGATGTCAGAGGTCGCTATCAATCGGGAATCTGACATCGCGATTGGATTTTTAAAGCACTATAGACTTCCGAAACCGGTTCTCTCTGCTACATTCGGAGGAGGAGGAGATGGAAGGATCTGTTGCGTGACAGGATAGAGACAACAGCAAATACCACTGCAAGACAGAGTCCACTGCAATGTATTGAAAAGCACCTAACATGACACACATAAAACACAATACTATCCATTGTAGTAGTTGTCACGGCTAGATGTCAGATACCGCTGAAATATTCTCACGTCCTTTTCAAGAAGGGATGTCGAACAGATGTGCAGAACTATAGACGTATATCTCTAACGTCGTTCAGTTGTAGAATTTTGGAACACGTATTATGTTCGAGTATAATGACTTTTCTGGAGACTGGAAATCTACTCTGTAGGAATCAGCATGGGTTTTGAAAAAGACGACCGTGTGAAACCCAGCTCGCGCTATTCGTCCACGAGGGCCATTGACACAGGTTCCCAGGTAGATGCCGTGTTTCTTGACTTCCGCAAGGCGTTCGATACAGTTCCCCATAGTCGTTTAATGAACAAAGTAAGAGCATATGGACTATCAGACCAATTGTGTGATTGGATTGAAGAGTTCCTGGATAACAGAACGCAGCATGTCATTCTCAATGGAGAGAAGTCTTCCGAAGTAAGAGTGATTTCATGTGTGCTTCAGGGGAGTGTCATAGGACTGTTGCTATTCACAACATATATAAATGACCTTGTGGATAACATCGGAAATTCACTGAGGCTTTTTGCGGATGATGCTGTAGTATATCGAGAGGTTGTAACAATGGAAAATTGTATTGAACTGCAGGAGGATCTACAGCAAATTGATGCATGGTCCAGGGAATGACAATTGAATCTGAATGTAGACAAGTGTAATGTGCTGCGAACACATAGAAAGAAATATCTCTTATCATTTAGCTACGATATAGCAAGTCAGCAACTGGAAGCAGTTAATTCCATAAATTATCTGGGAGTAGGCATTAGGAGTGATTTAAATTAATCATCGGTAAAGCAGGTGCCAGACTGAGATTCATTGGAAGAAACCTAAGGAAATGCAGTCCGATAACAAAGGAAGTAGGTTACAGTACACTTGTTCGCCCACTGCTTGAATATTGCTCACCAATGTGGGATTTGTAACAGGTGGGGTTGCTAGAGGAGATAGAGAAGATCCAACGGAGAGCAGCGCGCTTCGTTACAGGATCATTTAGTAATCGCGAAAGCGTTACAGAGACTCCAGCGTTACAGAAACTCCAGTGGAAGACTCTACAGGAGAGACGCTCAGTAGCTCGGTACGGGCTTTTGTTGAAGTTTCGAGAACATACCTTCACCGAGGAGTCAAGCAGTATGTTGCTCCCTTCTACGTATATCTCGCGAAGAGACCATGAGGATAAAATCAGAGAGATTAGAGCCCACACAGAGGCATACCGACAATCTTTCTTTCCACGAACAATACGAGACTGGAATAGAAGGGAGAACCGATAGAGGTATTCAAGGCACCCTCCACCACACACCGTCAGGTGGCTTGCGGAGTATGGATGTAGATGTAGGTGTAGACATCCGGCGCTCTCATGTCCCCAAATGCACACGCAGCGTGGCAGTCCCCCCATACACTGGTAGCTCCAACACTCACAGGTCAGCGACAGCTACCGCTGTGACTGCAGCCTCAGTCAAGGATGCGCGTGTATGGCTGAGTGCACGACCACCAGTCATGGAGGGCATCAGGGATGATTGAAGTGGTAGGAATTCGGATGTTATGAATACGTCCAGGACAGACACCCATCATTTTGATTCTCCTCTCAAGCAGCACACACATGCGCTTCTGTCCCCACTCACTTAGAATGCTGGTCGCTTTGCTGTCCCCCGCTACCAAAGACAAGATACTACGTATCACCTTATAAATTCGGTAATACTTCTGATTTTATTACGATGGTCGTTTCTCCCTGTGTAAGCGGGAGATTGAAATTTTGTTAAAAGATATCGTCGCAAAAAAAACAAAAAAAAACCTTATTACCGCTCCAAATTAAGAATCATATGCGTGGTAGACTAGACATTGCTTCCACCAGCCAGGCGGCACATCATTGATATCAGATTGAGAGACTAATTAATTAAATTGAACATGAGAATCACTTTGCATGGGAAGTAATTTTTTTTTCAGCACTTGGATTACACTCAGCAGGTAGCTCAAATGGGAATCCATGGAGGCGAGACGATGTTCTCTTCGAAGAACACTATTGAAAACTTACATTTGAAGCTGACTGAAGAAGCATTCTACCGTTGGCAACTTTCATTTCGCGTAAGGACTGCGCTATTAAAAACACGATCACAACTATGTTACTGTCACCCTGCATAGAAAGTGGTCTTGCTTCTAGAGGCACACGCAAGAGTCGCTGATAGTGTTACGCTTTTTGATAGGAATGCTGTCTGTGATTTGGAATCAAGTCCATCCATTCAGCCACATACTTGCGTTGTATCCTATGGAGACGTCTTTTAATAATTAAAGCCACCGGTAAATCATTTTTGTGCCACTCTCATGTTTCGAAACAAGTTACCTTTTTCGAACCTCTCTGTTAAGATTCCCATACAGCAAAACTCCACCGTAATTTTTGTAGACAGTCCCTCTGCATCTTGTAACTGTTCCTCAATCTTTCCCCGCCCTCCCTGCACTTTGTCCATGTGATCGCCCCAATTTAAGTCGTAACTAAACGGAAGTCAGAAAGCGCTGTATCTAAGACGTTCTGCATCCCATGGAAGAAAAGGTTAGCCCAGCCAACTGTGTGCAGTGTGCAAGACCAGCGCCAAACGAAGCTTTCTTCTACAACATGAGGTAGTAGAGAGGGCAGTAGGAGCAGTTACAGTGGTATTTCTTATTGGGAAAATTAGGATGACTCCACATCACATAAGAACTGGAAGAAGGAGTAGGATTTTGCTACTGCATTGTGGTGTGTCTCCAAATACAGGTACCACATACAGGTACTGGAGTACGAAGGAGATCTGCATCTCTCAGAGCGGATTCATATCTGTCACCCAAATATTTTCTCCGTCCTCGTTAGTTTACACCATCCAACAGAGAAAAACTACAAACTATAAAAAGCCCGCTAATGTAATCCGGTAGAGAACTTGATAAAATATTACCACTTCCCTGTCTTCTGATATATCGGGAAACAAATACCTTCTGTGTGTTGGCAATGAACATATGTGGTGATCCCATTAAATATAGATGTATTGGTCCACTGGAACAAGTGGTCAGTGATTGGAGTCGCCACCACAGACCAGTGTAAAGTTTCACCTGTGCTGTAGGAAGGCCATATCCCACAGACTATCAGTCGCAAGAGAGGGTCCCTGGGTGATCCTTTCATAAGCAGTTTTATGCGCTGTTTTTTTCTGCTGTAACACATCTATACAGTGTTGACTGCCGTTTTGTATGCCACCATACATTTTGTTTTCCCACCACGACTTCAAGGAATGTGTCAGTTGCTAAACCAAATTAGCATGTTTCGATCCATTGGCTCTCACAGAAAACTGGACATCATATGGTGTAAACAATGCTGCTTCTCCCACAGTACACAGGATGACTGAAATAAAAGACAGAAATGCTGTTTCTTATTGACACAAAAATGCGGAAGACATCACAACATATAGAAACTGGATGACTTTGCAGTATTGTGGGTGTTTCCAAACAACCACCTGACTGATGTCCTCTACACTTAAACTCACCTTCCACAGTGATGTGATAGCGGATGTTTAGTGTTCCATTTCGATTGATTCCTCATATTGTAGTCATGTATCTGATTACTGTTTCAGTGCGTGCCATCCCCAGAAGATGCTGCTAGCACCAAGACCCTCAAACTCAAACAAGTGATGTCAGTCAATCATTATGTGGTAATCAACAGCGTACCAGTGTAAGGATGGGATGAAAAAGACACCATCGATGTACTGTAATAAGCATGATAGTTGATAGTGTGATCAGTTTTAGCAATTTTACCAGTTTTTCCGTAATTTCACTGCCCACAAATTACACAACAGCATACTTCCCAATTTCTGTATCATCACTTAACCACCCCTGCACTACTTTGCAAGTACCATATACTAGATTGCGAATGTAGATAGATGGCTGTACAGTACATTCACTCATCGTTAATTCTCGAACATATACACCAAAGTATAGAAGACAGCGTCCTATACTGATCTACAAATTTCTACCACTTCGATCATAGTATCTAATTTACGATTACGATTGCCCATTTTCCTCTATGCAGGTGGGAATCACAGAGCATTCTCGCATTCTTAGGATAAAGTTGGAGATTGAAAGATCTCCCTGCACTACCTTTGAACAACCATTACTACAACACTGTCCTTGCTAGAATTTGCAGCTGGTCAGAAGTAGGGGGGTACCATATCCACACCAGTCTTACTCACCGTGCCCATCCAAGTGCACACGATCTCTCCAGATGAGAGCATGTCGAGAAGGTTGGCACCTGTTACCGGTGTATAGCAGATATGAGAGTATTGTGGTGTTTTAACAGATGGTTATGAAGAAGAAACGTGTGCCTTATGCATGATGGAGCTCCAGACCGAAATAGTTTGAAACATTTAATGTAAATCAGCTCTGCTATCAATTCTGAAGTATTTTTTTAGTGTCTGGGGTCAGTACCAAGAAGGTATTGGTAAGAGAGAAATGATTGGGGAACATAAACACATGCACTCATAAGGCTACACAGTTCTGCACTTAAACACGTTATAGTGCTAGAGCAGTGCAGTTTCCGATCTATTGTGGAGTCTTCCTTATTTTCCTAATAAGAAATAACGCTGTAACTGCTCGTACTGTCTTTTCTATTACCTCATGTTGGCGCTGGCCTTCTAAACAGGTGACTGGGCAATGACAACATGTTCCCATTTTCACCGAGTGGTCAAAACACGGTATTGTCGGCATTAACTCAGCTTAACCTTTTCTTCCATGGGATGCAGAACGTCTTAGATATAGCGCTTTCTGACTTCCGTTTAGTTACGACTTAAATTGGGGCGATCACATGGACAAAGTCCAGGGAGAGCGGGGCAAAGATTGAGGAACAGTTACAAGATGCAGAGGGACTGTCTACAAAAATTAGGCTGGAGTTTTGCTGTATGGGAATCTTAACAGAGAGGTTCGAAAAAGGTAACTTGTTTCGAAACATGAGAGTGGCACAAAAATGATTTACCGGTGGCTTTAATTATTAAAAGACGTCTCCATAGGATACAACGCAAGTATGTGGCTGAATGGATGGACTTGATTCCAAATCACAGACAGCATTCCTATCAAAAAGCGTAACACTATCAGCGACTCTTGCGTGTGCCTCTAGAAGCAAGACCACTTTCTATGCAGGGTGACAGTAACATAGTTGTGATCGTGTTTTTAATAGCGCAGTCCTTACGCGAAATGAAAGTTGCCAACGGTAGAATGCTTCTTCAGTCAGCTTCAAATGTAAGTTTTCAATAGTGTTCTTCGAAGAGAACATCGTCTCGCCTCCATGGATTCCCATTTGAGCTACCTGCTGAGTGTAATCCAAGTGCTGAAAAAAAATTACTTCCCATGCAAAGTGATTCTCATGTTCAATTTAATTAATTAGTCTATCAATTTGATATCAATGACGTGCCGCCTGGCTGGTGGAAGCAATGTCTAGGGCACCACGGATATGATTCTTAATTTGGAGCGGTAATCAGGCGTTTTCTTTTTTGCAACGATATCTTTTAACGAAATTTCAATCTTCAGCCTGCACAGGGAGAGGCGACCATCGTAATAAAATCAGATGTATTACCAATTTTATAAAGCGATACATAGCATAGACCTGATATTTACAACTTCTCTGTGCTGTTACCTTGGCATCTACATCTACATCTACATCTACATTTATACTCCGCAAGCCACCCAATAGTGTGTGGCGGAGGGCACTTTACGTGCCACTGTCATTACCTCCCTTTCCTGCTCCAGTCGCGTATGGTTCGCGGGAAGAACGACTGCCGGAAAGCCTCTGTGCGCGCTCGAATCTCTCTAATTTTACATTCGTGATCTCCTCGGGAGATATAAGTAGGGGGAGCAATATATTCGATACCTCATCCAGAAACGCACCCTCTCGAAACCTGGACAGCAAGCTACACCGCGATGCAGAGCGCCTCTCTTGCAGAGTCTGCCACATGAGTTTGCTAAACATTCGGTAACGCTATCACGCTTACCAAATAACCTCCAAATAACCCTGTGACGAAATGTGCCGCTCTTCTTTGGATCTTCTCTATCTCCACTGTCAACCCGACCCGGTATGGATCCCACACTGATGAACTATACTCAAGTATAGTTCGAACGAGTGTTTTGTAAGCCACCTCCTTTGTTGATGGACTACATTTTCTAAGGACTCTCCCAATGAATCTCAACCTGGTACCCGCCTCGCCAACAGTTAGTTTTATATTATCATTCCACTTCAAATCGTTCCGTACTCATACTCCCAGATATTTTACAGGAGTAACTGCTACCAGTGTTTGTTCCGCTATCATATAATCATACAATAAAGGATCCTTCTTTCTATGTATTCGCAATACATTACATTTGTCTATGTTGAGGGTCAGTTGCCACTCCCTGCACCAAGTGCCTATCCGCTGCAGATCTTCCTGCATTTCGCTACAATTTTCTAATGCTGCAACTTTTCTGTATACTACAGCATCATCCGCGAAAAGCCGAATGGAACTTCCGACACTATCTACTAGGTCATTTATATATATTGTGAAAAGCAATGGTCCCATAACACTCCCCTGTGGCACGTCAGAGGTTACTTTAACGTCTGTAGACGTCTCTGCATTGAGAACAACATGCTGTGTTCTGTTTGCTAAAAACTCTTCAATCTAGCCACACAGCTGGACTGATATTCCATAGGCTCTTACTTTGTTTATCATGCGACAGTGCGGAACTGTATCCTGTGACAGATGTAGATCCTAGCACTCCATCATGAGTCAAAAATGAGGTTTCTATTCTAGTGCTGTGATGCATGACGTAACAGGTATTAAGCTGCTTAAGAAAAGATTTTTTCTACCTGATGAGACAGTACTTGGAGGAAATGTAGCCTATGCCATCCTGTTACGGGATTTTGACAAGTAACGAAACTTCAGCGATGTGAAAAAAATGTATGGCCTGATTTCTTTTGTCTACGAAAATAACTTCTATAAAATGAATTCGAGGTGTATGGTCAACAACATCGCTGTCTCAGAATCGGTAAAGTGTTTTTTTTTTTTTTTTAATTGGGCGGGGGGGGGGGGGTCTGTGTTAGGGTGGAATTGGTTCGAACCACTGTATTCATCCAAGCCACAGCTGTTTGTTTCACAATGCACCGCGGCTAGCTGCAAGGGTGGTCATGAGGAGTCGGCAACCGCACGTATCGGATTAGCTCGGCCTGTCTGTTCTTATCTGCGGTAGTGGGAGAAAGCGAAGTGTCCAGTGGGCTGGGTGAGTGGGGATAGAAGTGGACATGTATGTTGCCTTAGATGAGTGTCAAAACGACAGGTGTCTGCGCTGGAGGTATTGATAACATCCCAATTCCTACCACTCCAATCATCCCTGATGCCCTCCATGGCCGGGGGTGGTGCACTCTGGGATACTGACACTAGAGTCCTGCATGACCGAGTACGCGAGCACAAAATACGAGATGGGGCGAGCACACCCTAACTGGATAGGCTGCCCGCACTAGTTCTAGTGACCGAGCATAGATGCCGTGACCGAATACGTAGCACGCAACTTCGAACACATTACACGTGTCATTATCCGTGTGAGACCGCAGCCAGTACGGGCTTCTCATTTTTGGTGTCTTTCTCTCTCTCTCTCTCTGTAATCATGCAGTGCGAGGAAGCCAGTGCAGTAAGACGTAAGATTGAAATCAATGTTTGCACGTTGAAGAGACGGGAAGGTCTAAAAAGCCAAGTACGGAGCATATTTTTGGTGGTTGTAGACGAAACCAGTGCGTCTACTGGGTACGTATCGTGCATAAACTGCTCCACATTATTGTGTTTCCAATCGCGAACCACTCTTTTAAAGAAACACAGTTGCAAGAAACCTCACAAAGATACAGCTCCTTCAGGAATACCGGCAGTAATAAAAAATAGTATTACAGCAAAGTGTGTTGCAATGTGTGCTAAAGATATGAGACCTTTTAATGCTGTTTGCGGTGAAGGTTTCAGAGAACTAGGCCAAGAATTAATACATCTAGGTGCGCATTATGGAAAAGTTAACGTGGCAGATATCATGCCACATCCCTCTACTATAAGCAGACATGTCAAAGAACAAGCTGATGCAATACGAAGCAGTATAATGCCTTCTGTTATTGCGGAAGTTATTAATAAAACATGTGCTGCGACAGCTGATGTGGACTGATTCGCATAATCAGGTGCACTATTTGACGCTTACATTTCATTACATTAACACAGATTGGTCTCTTGTGATCAATGTTTTATTTACAACAAAATTCCTGGACGTTAGGAAGACGGGAGTAAATATTATAAAAGAAAGTGCTCTATGAATTTAGCTGTGTTACGCACCCGCTCTTGGAAACGTTACTTTTGTATTAAAAGAGAGAGAGAGACAGAGATAAATACATTTTGTGTGTATGTGTGTGTGTGTTTGTGTGGGTGTGTGTGTGTGGGTGTGTGTGAGAGAGAGAGAGGCGTTGGATTTGCACAGTAAAGTAGAGTGCAGCGAGCCGGGGCGAGGCGAGGTGCGACGTCAGCGGTGACCGGTCATGCTCGGTTATCCGTGTGTCCGGAATCCGGACATCGGACATGGGGCGAGCACGTGGCCGAGCCGAGTCGTATGGGGCCGGACACGAGCGGCTCGGTCCCCCCGTCAACAGGCGAGCCGTGACCGGTCAAACATGGAGCGTTGCAGCACTCTAACTGACACGTCCACGACTGTGGCTGTGGTCACAGCAGTAGTTTTCACTGACATCGGAGCGTTGGCGCCAACTGTGTGTGAGGGGACCGGCGCACTTGAGTGGACGTCGGTACATGAGCGCGTGGAATGTGCAAATGTTTCAGCGACCTCTCACATCTAGCAATGAAAACTACTGTTACCGACTGGATTGTGGTTTAAGCATGTCCTGTTTAGTGCTTCTCAATACAATGAAAGTTGGATGTCTATAATTCTGCTGTTTGCATACTCAAACTCTGAGTCTGGTGTATTATTATTGGGAGTAGTAGCGACCGAGCAGTTGCTGACGGGAGTCGGAAGTGGTCGAAAGCAGGGTGCGGTGGAGAGAAACCGCTGGACACGAGAGGTAGCAGCCTGCTGCGATCGTGCTAGTAGCGCCAAAGGAGACTCTGGTATTAATTGAGGATTTTTTTGGTAATTTGCTTCTTCGTTGCACGTAGTTGTTGCTTGATTGCACGCTGGAGGGATTTGGTCAGATTTGTGTATGGATACACTCAGAGTAATATTCGCATCTTTGTTGTGGCCAGGAACGTGTTTCTTGAGTATAGACACTGAGGAATAATTAGAACTCTGCGTAAAGTTCAGCAGCATTTAGTTATTAGTTTTCTGAATATAGTAAAAGTTTTTTGTTGCTTCCTTATATTTTGCTTTATATCGCTTAAGATTATTTGACCAAACCCCTCCTGATCATTCAATTTTTATTTATAATAGTATGGCAGCAATTGTTCTAATTAGTCCATGCATTGCACTCTGCATGGATCACAGACTGTTTTTTGAAGTATTTTAGCATATTGCTGATCATATGGTTGCAGCAGCAAGACGAGATAAGTTGTCTGTTGCATACAGGAGCATAGAAGAACAGTTGTTAGGAGACGTTAGAGGACATTTTAAAACTCACAGTCAGAGAATTGATTTTTTTATAATTCGTGGGAGGAGTAATTAATTTTATGTTCAAATTTAAGTTTTTTATTTGTTCTCAATCAGAATACTATCACTGAAAAGAGACAGAACATCATACAGGGTGTGGTAGATAAGTAATGAGACTGGCCGCCGCGCGGCGTCCCAGTCAGTCGCAGGGCGGTCTCCACCTGTACGTCACGTGGTGGGGGATCTGAGCTAACAATAGAACCGGTTCGCAGTCGCGTCGGAGCTCTGGTGCAGTGAGGGTCGAGCTTCGCGTATTACGTTGTTTGTGTGCCCGTGACACTTGTGAAAACGCTGAAGATGGATCGCTCGATAGAACAGCGGTATGCAATCAAATTTTGCTTTCGCTTGGGCAAAACTGCTTCGGAAACTTTTGCTATGATTACGGAGGCCTACAAAGAAGACTCCCTATCAAGAGCTCCTGTGGTTTAATGAATTTAAAAACGGGAGGGAATCCGTTGAAGACACGGAACGATCTGGACGCCCTTCAACGAGTCGTGTGGATGAAACGGTGGCCAAAGTGAAAGAACTCCTGGACTCCGACCGTCATTTAAGTCTCAAAATGATCGCCGATGAGGTCTCCGTGAATAAATTTACGGTTCACCAAATTGTTACGCAAGATTTGATGATGAGGAAAGATTGCGCAAAGTTGGTTCCCCGAGTGCTCACCGCCGAACAAAAGCAACAACGAGTGGACGTTTGCCGTGAGATGTTGAATAATTTGGAAAATAATCCACACTTTTTAGACAACGTAGTAACAGGCGACGAATCGTGGACATTCCAGTACGACCCGGAGACGAAAGCCCAGAGCTCGGAGTGGCACACACCGGCATCCCCGCGGCCGAAGAAAGCAAGAATGTCAAAGTCCCGCATCAAGACAATGCTGATTGTGTTTTTCGACAAGCGGGGGTTAATTCACAAAGAGTTTGTCCCTCAGGGGAAGACTGTCAATGCCGAATTCTACAAAGAAGTCCTTCAGCGATTGCACAGAGCCGTCAAACGGAAGCGACAGGACCTTGCTCAACGCTGGCGTCTCCACCACGACAACGCTCCGGTGCACACAGCGTTCCTCGTGACCTCCTACTTGACCCGAATTGGAGTTGAAGTTTTGCCACAGCCACCATACAGCCCTGACTTGAGTCCTCCTGATTTCTTCCTATTTCCGAAGGTCAAAAGGTGCCTGAAGGGTCTTCGTTTCGACGATATTCCGAACATCCAACGTGCTGTCACGAAGGCACTAACTGGGATAACTCAAACGGACTACAGTGGGGCGTATGAAGCTTGGAAAACGCGCTGGCAACGTTGTGTCGACGCCCAAGGCGAGTACTTTGAAGAATATTAACGTTTTGTACAAATTGGATCAATAAATTTGTTTTTCTAGACTGAGTCTCATTACTTATCTACCACACCCTGTACACACATATATCCATACACATTTTAAGATAATTTACCCTAAAGAGTTTCACCTGGCGACCCAGCCAGGATATCGTTTCGTTGGGCAATTTTGCAGTTAGAGATGCTTTGTCTTGCTACTACATTTTCGAAATTTTATGCAATAGCACATAATCAGTAGTTCATGCATAGCACTTTTTGTTGCTTATGCGCTGCTTGGCGTTCAATCAAAACTTTTATTTCAGCAATTTTCTAGTTCAGTATTTATTTTGTAACAGTGAAGTTAACAGCTTTGTATTAAGATAGTTGTTTCACATTTTTGTGCCATTTTCTTTATTGCTACAACGCCAATGAAAACTAGAGCTCCGGCAAGAACGGACAAGACAGCAGAAGTAACTTCAAATGAAATTTCGGAAAATTTGAGACATGGTGTAGAAAATTCTTCTCTGGTTAATGAAGTCAGGGAACTTTCAAACAATACTGTGAAGAATCATAGACTATTATTTGCCAATCATGCGTGATGTACTGCAGGGGACTACACGCAATTCAGGTGATCAAAATATCATAACGTAGTCCAATTTTGTTATGAGAGATTCAGGTATTGCTTCTACTTCTACAGAGCGAAATAATTTTGTCTTCCCCTTTTTCAGTAATAATGTTATACAATTAATACTAGCTCAACTTGGTAAGATTAAAAAATCTGGTGATGAGATAAATGAAATGATCAACGAATCTAGTAGGAAACAGGAATTTAAATCTTAAATTCGAGGAAATGTCAGAACGGTTGAAAATTCAGGTATGTGAGGAATTCAAGTCAGATATTAATGATCTTGCATACAGACTTGATCATGTAGAGTCTGTTGATATTGTTGAGATGAGACATCACGTCACAACAGGAATATGCGAATAGAGGAATTAGCACAAAAGTTCGAGTCATCGCAATTACAGACTAACACCGAAGTTTCAAAGACGCAAATCACTTGATGACTCTTGCAAAACGAGTCGAAGAATTAGCACACAGAGTGACGCAAATGAACAATGATTCAGATAAACATTTTCTCACAGTAAGGAAATTTAAAAATTTTCGCAACGCTAGCAATGAAATTCACCCAATGGAGTGACACAACAATCTGACTATTCTTTACCACCAACGTGGCCAGTTGATCACAAACTGGAATTCATTTGCATTTATCTCGAAGGAGAACCTGCGACAAGAATGAGATCAACTGCACGTGAATGTCACACGTACGGTGATTTTTATCACGCATTCTTGTCCGCTTACTGGTCCGAAACAACTCAAGATCACGTGAAACATAGCATTATAATGATAAAAAATTACGAAGAATCGAATTTTTCAACTTCTGTACAGTACATTGAAAACATAATTCGCATGAACAGATATTTAACTAATCCGTACAGTCGTCGGAATTAATTCGTATTTGTCTGCCTAAATTACCTACCAAATTACGCGACATAGTTTTGGCAGTACGTTGTAAGGATGACTTGGAAGCTTTTCAAGCTCTTTTGCAAGAACTTGAATTTGACAATAATGATAAAACACAATAATCGGTATTAGGAAAATTACCGTCAGCAGCGTAACCGAAAACGTAGGTGGAACTCATGTGAAAGATATAATGAGAGACGCGACGAAAACGGGCATGATATGAGAGATCAGCCCCTACAGTATAGATTACAGATGCTCGAGAAATGATTCCCGTGACCGCAGGAATTATCAGTACAGGAACAGAGATCGCAGATGGCGTGAACACAGACGTTATGGCAATGAAGACAATTTTAGACGCAGTGGTAATGATAGAGTAAATCGAAATTGGCATGACCACACAAACTTTGATTCTGAACGTGGTGCTCAAGTTGTAGAAATCAGAGCGTCGCGCCCACGTGACAATAGCATTAATTACAGTTATACCAGGTAAAATAATTATGATGACAGATCAAACCAAAATTTGCTTGATCGTAGAAATTCAAATTCTGAGCGTGATGCAGCTGCAGAAATCAGATCGCCCAACCCACGCAACAACTCCAGACAAAACGAACCGACGTAACCATGGGCGTACCCAGCGAGGGGTAGGGGGTGGGGGCATCGGCCCCCGCCCCGCCCCCCCCCCCCCCCCAGAAGATATTCGAACTCGTTCGCGCAGATCCGGGAGTAATTTTTTCGTCTTCGGCACGTTACTGTCGGCAGGGAAGTTTATAGAAATAATAAATTTAGCGATAAACAATCCGCTCTGTTATTCGCAAGCATGTTACGTCGCCAAGGACCAGAGTATTCACTTGTAGGCAGTAAGGGATCATGACTATGTGAAGTTTCTAACGAACAACATCGTTTCTCCTACCACATTTAAATGTAAAATGCTTTTCTGCTCCTAAACTATTAATTTTTTAGTTACAGCTGACGCTAACTGTAGATTAATAGCAGTTGACGTGCAGGTTATGACAAGCAGTAGATGGCGAGACATTTAGTGCAAGTGATTTATAAAATAATTTTTAGAACGTTCCACAAAACTGGCCATCACCGAAAAAACCACCGGGCACTTCAATAAAATCCCCATTAGGGCTGCCTGAAGCCCTTGCTCACTTGATTAATTTAATGAGTCCATTTTCTGGATTGTTACTAAGTGACGAAGAAAGATTATTTACCAAGAAATTATCGGCGGCTAGAGTGCTAGTGGAACGCACGTTCGGATTTTTGACGAGCAAGTTGCATATTCTCCCAAAGAAAAAAATCTCCTTTAGAACACGAAGACATTGTTGTTCAGTGCGTCTCCTTCTTTCACAACATATTAAACGATAAAGGTAGACCCAAAATCTCCCTTCAGTTGAGTTTTTACCAGGACATAATCGAAAACAGCGCTTTGAAGCATGCTTTCAGAAGCAAACAGTGGAGCTTCAGGAAGGATGAGGAGCGGAGTAGAGGTGTTCAAAACCTGTCAACTGTCATTATTGCTTCATGAATTACCTCATGAATCGTTTGTTGAATACTGTAACTACTGACATGTTCAACGAATAATGTATAATGAAATGTGACTCGAAATATCTTGAGAGTGTTACAACAGCAAATTACTTTCGTTCCGGACATAAATTGATTGTTGCTTGAATTACAATTCTGTCTGCTTCGTGTTGCATTTAATAAAAGTCATAGGAGTGTAAATGATGTGAATATATTAACAAGTTTACAAATAATAATAATATCTCATGGCTCACGGCCAGGTGGAAGTAATAACTTCGCAATTGAAAGTTCCTATAGGGGAGAGTTGCCTTAGTTGGACCACATTCGTATTTCGCTATGTGTCGATAACTTAAAACCTTCAAGTTGGTTATACTGGTGAGAAACGCTGTCAAAGTCGTGTGGCCCAATGGTCAATTTCCCTACCCACTACCCAGTGAAGCAGGAATATCTGCCATTGTTGTATTCTCTTCGTCTTTGTTATAAGTATTGTGTTACAAATCAAACTTCTGTATAGGCAGTATAGTTCGTAAGTGCCTTTCATTAGTCAATAACTAGACATCGCAAATTCGAATTTAATTTTGTATGTTTCCGTAGCATTATCGTGTTCGTTCAAGCGGCTGCCAAAGAGCTACTTTCGAGCGATAGAAAACGCGTTTCTGCTCATGCGCAGCTACGATGACGGAAAAACCCGTGCTTGGTGTTTGCTCTGCTCATACGCTTCTTATCCCAATTCTTTTTGGAATTTCGTTCCTTGGTCACTTGTAGTGCTAGTTGTCAACCACCAATTTATTTCTACGGCCTGCTGCATTCCATCGTTGCAAAACTAATATACCGTGCTTGGCAGTTCTATAATATTGCCGTACTAAGAAAATGCCACGCTTAAAACCCTGATGCTTCAAAGATTTGTCAAAAGAATGTAATTTTTGGTGTAACTTGCAGTTACAATTGGGAAAAGGAGACGGAGGTGTATAACCATGTTACTTTCAATATATCTCTGTTAACAGTTCTGAATAAAGCTACCTTTTAAACTTGTACATCATGAATCCTACGATTACATTTATATATTAGTCATAAAATACCTCCAGAAAGCACTTAAAAGTATACTGTTCTAGCCGAACGGAAAATTGTTGCCTTATTTGTGTTGTATATTTGAATTCCTTGAGGAAGAAGGCTATTTTCTTAGAGGCAAAGTTCCCAATTTCGAGTCTCGGCCCGCCACACAGTTTTAATCTGCCAGGAAGTTTCATATCAGCGCACACTCCGCTGCGGAGTGAAAACTTCATTCTGGACTACGATAGGAGTGAAGGATAAAAGTTGAAAATTTACTTATGTCTGGGAGCGTGCTAGGGTAGCTCCTGCAGCTGCCCTATCCACCGTGTCCACATGGCTTGGTGCTAGTGATTAGAGTTGTGGCGATTTGTGCACGAATCGTTGATTTGAATGAATATAAATAAAGAATCGTAAGAATCGAATCGTGGTAGGGACGAATCGTCGTTCAAAAGAATCGTAAGAACGATTGTGTATTTCTGTCTCGTGACGATTCTAAGTTTCAACGATTCATTAGAACGCTATGCATCGATGGCAACTGCCGAATTTTGCCGAATGATAACGAACGCCAAAGAGCAGTCAAGAGGGGGACTGGTGTGAATAAATGAAGCACGGAACGAATATCGTGGGCCGTTGACTAAATACACGAGGCAGAAAACAAAACAGTATTGTTTTGTTTTCTGTCAATTCGCCACTGGTTGCTGTGCCAAAATCCGCCATGAACTGGAAAAAGTTTTTTTAAAATACACGAGATACTGATAACAGAAACGAAATACAGCGAATACACAGCTGCCAATATACACGATTAAAATCAAGAAATCAAAGTATGATGAATAAATATGTACATCTAATTTTTTCCAGATGCAATGCAACACAAACGCACGTTCTTTATACAGTTTACATTTATTTAAACGAGCAATTCTTGTACATACCGTATAATATTTCGCAAATCTCGGAAACAGCTCAAACGATTTGGATGAAATTTTGTATTTAGACAGGTTTTTGCTTTTTGAGTTCACTTACTTAGCTGTATGGTTCGTAAAAACGCAATTTTATATATATATAAACGCGATTTTACATGTTTTTGTAACGCTATATCGTAAATCTGTGTTATGATTGAATGTAGCTAAGATTTTGGTTTTTATGTTTATCTGTATACATGTGTCTTTCCTAAAAGAACGCGATTTTACACAAAAAACATTTTTATATAAAAACGCGAATTTCGTGTATCTCGGAAACGGCTATAACGATGTGGATAAAATTTTATATTTAGACACGGATTTTGTTTTTTAAGTTTATCTATATAGGCGTGTTTCTAACCTCCTTGACATTTTCAGACATGTTCTGCTATTTATGAGTAAGATGTAGAACGTTTTGGCATTCTGTACGAATCGTGCCACCGCAGACTAGAAAGAATCGTGAACGAAGCATAGGAATCGATACGCATTGTGGGATTGAATAGCAGGAATCGTTTGCTGAAAAAGAATCGTGTTGGCCAACTCTAATGTAAGGAAGGCACTTCGACATTGGTGCCAGAGACAGCACGGTGGCACGGTTGAAAATGAACTGGTGCCGGTGACACTGCTATAAAAATAAATCTGTGAAACGTTTGCAAGAATAAAAAGGTCGGTGACGTGAACATTGATCTTAAAGGGCAACTCCTTATTTGGTAAGGACAAGAATCCATCAAACCTGCTTTTCGATGAGTACATTTAATATCATTTGATGGAAGTGTATAGCTCGTACATTATTGTTCAGTATATTTTGTTTCAATCAAATACATATTGAAGACTTGGAGTGACAAAATCTAAAGGTGGTCCAATGTAAGGCAACCCTACTCCATTTCCTGTAAGTCTTCCCTTTATTTCTCTTAACCCTGTTTTCTTTCTATGGCTAAGTAGTAGGAAAACAAATTACATGTATTTATTTTGTAGGGACTACCGCTCACGAAAGGAAAAGAAGTCGAAATAGTAGCAGTGGAAGCGATGACGATCATAAGAAAAATGAAGTGTCACAATCATCACCTAAAGGTGACGCTGAACAACAATCAAATTCATCAGCAGCACCTGTAACTATAGCAGGCCCTGTTCACTATTCTCACTCAACAGCTTGTGTGTCCAAAGACGATTCGGAAATTGTAATTAATAGTTACTGCAATGAAAATGATCTGGGTTGGTTTATTGGGCTAACTACCCAGCTACCAATGGACGAGAAGAAGGATCTCTTACTAAATCCTTGGATCCCTTCAAATAATTATGATTTTGAAAGTGATGCAAGCCATTTGCAAAGAAAATTTAATCATGCATGGTTAGATCAATATGCACCATGGCTAGTATACACCAAGTTTGTGAAAGGCGCCCTATGCAAGCACTGTGTTTTGTTCCCTCCTGTCACTGGCACTGCTCACTGTTAGAGGTGTTTTGGGATCATTTATCATTAGGCCATTCACAAAATTCAAGAATATGCATGAAGACTCTCGGAAACATGTTAACACCCACATTCACTTAACAGCGTCAGCTGCAGCAAAATCTTTTCTTAAAAATGTACCTGTGGATGATGATGATGGCGTGTGACGAGGGCCTCCCGTCGGGTAGACCGCTCGCCTGGTGCAAGTCTTTCGATTTGACGCCACTTCGGCGACTTGCGCGTCGATGGGGATGAAATGATGATGATTAGGACAACACAACACCCAGTCCCTGAGCGGAGAAAATCTCCGACTCAAACGGGAATCGAACCCGGGCCCTTAGGATTGACAGTCCGTCGGGCTGACCACTTTTTTTTTTTTTAATCTCGTTTTGTTCGTTTTTGTTCGTTGTATCTGCTCGGGGCGGACGTCGAAAGACACCCATTTCAGTTCGTTGTTGATCCATTAACTCAGTTTTTTTTTATTACAGAGGGCAGCTAGCCCTCTGACCAAACACGCTGAGTTACCGTGCCGGCTAACCACTCAGCTACCGGGGGCGGACTATCCAATTGCAGAATGTGCACCAAAGAGTGATAGATGAAAACAGGCAAATAATGTCATCCATTCCTTCTTGTATAGTGTTTTTCGGCACACATGACATGCCTCTTAGAGGAAAACAGACAGATGAAGGTGTTTTATTGGATTTACTGAACTTAAGAATCGATTCTGGCGACGTCAAGTTAAGGAGTGATCTAGAAAAATGTCGCCGCAATGCTGTTTACACATCGCAAAAAATACAAAATGAATTCGTAAATTTGTGTGGCGATGTTATTAAGGAGAATATAATCACTGACATTAAAAAAGCGATGTTTTATGCAGTCTTGGCTGATGAAACAGCTCACATAGCTGGGAAGGAACAGCTATCAACAGGCGTGCGGTTCTACGACGAAAGAAAAGTGAAAATCCGGGAAGAATTTGTAGGTTTTATAGAACTGAAGTCACAAAATGCCTCTTCAATCGCCGAAGCAATTGTCAGTTTCTTGATCTGTAATAATCTTCCAGCAGAAGACTGTGTAGGATTTGGCTTCGATGGCTGTTCTACAATGGCAGGTAGAGAGAGTGGTGTACAAGCCATTTTAATAAAGAAATATTATTGAGCATCATACGTTCATTGCTCAAGCCACAAACTCAACCTTGTGGTGAACGATGCAAATGCAGTGCCGGAAATAAGGAATACTGTTGCCACTGTGAAAGACACTATAAACTTTTTTTAGAGAATCGAGTACATGTCGGAAATACGCTCCCAGTTTAACACGAATGTGTGAAACGAGATGGTCTGAAAAATATAAATCCATCAGACTATTTTCTCAAAATTTCCCGGGGTTGTGAGAGCTGTAGAAAAATTGTCTACTGAGGGAAATAATGCAACGAGGAAATCTGCGTATCAGTTGCATTCAGCCATTACGAAACCAGTGTTCATCTTATAGCCAAATACTCAGCAATTTTGGAATCAGTAGCTAATGTCCTGCAGTCTAAGGCTGTAGATATGATCGCGGTGAGGGAACACATCGGAAGAACCCTTGACGTGCTCAGTAATGATCGAAAGGAAGCAGACAGAGTAACTAGCGAATTACTTGCAAAAGCACAAGTTATAGCAGAGGAACTGGACTTAGAAATTACTGTTCCACGTTTTGCTTGCAAGCAAAAATTCAGAAACAATCCACCATCCCAAAGTGACAACGAATACTGGCGACGTTCGCTGGTAATACCATACATTGAATCATTCATGTCATCATTAAATGTACGATTTTCACCAGAAAATACACCAGCTTTTGCTCTAAATAAGCTACATCCATTGAATATGAGCAATTCTAGTGTAACAGACTTCCTTAAAAGTGCAGAATTGTTTAAAACATTTTATAGATTGGATGATATTGCCGGAGAACTGGAACTATGGTACAATTTGTGGAGGAAAAAGAATATAACTGAAGCTAAATTAAAGGATATGGAAGTCGTTGACCTGTTTAACGAGACCAATATTTTTTTCCCTAGCATGAAAAAAGCACTAAAAATTTTGAGCACTATTTCATGCACAACAACGACTGTGGAACGATCCTTCAGCACACTTCGAAGAGTGAAGACGTGGCTCAGAAGCACTATGGGAGAAGAAAGGCTCACAGGATTGTGGCTGATCAGCGTACACCGCAATTATATAAAAGAAAACTGTGAGATGTTAGAGAAGAAAGTAATTGAGAAATTTGCGGCAAATCCTAGAAGATTATTACTGAATTAAAAAGTTGTATTTTTAAACAAGTGCATTCTTATATTTAAAATGTTTATTGAAAGCAGTTTTTCACTAGTTTATTGTTTTATTTAATAAGAAATGCTGCATATTTTCTCGGATTGTACAAGTGCATTCTTGTATTTAAAATATTTATTAAAAGCAGTTTTTCACTGGTTTACTGTTTTATTTAATAAGAAGTGCTGTATGTTGTCTCAAGTCCTTGTTTCCTGAGACCAGTATGACCTGCCCCCACCCCCCTAGTTCAGATCCTGGGTACGCCCTTGGACGCAACCGTTTACAGTTGCTGACATTCTGCACACGAACCATATTAATTTTGCAGGTTTTGATGATATTAGGGACACATTGTTACAAGAAAACGACGACTGTGAAAATACATTTGTACATCCTATTGTAAAAAATTCCATTGGAAACATTTCACCTTCTGCTGTACTTGATTCTGGTAGCCCAGTTAACGCGATTAGTGAGACAGTGTTTAGTATATCTGCACAATCATATGTTTGTCCAATTTTGCCTCATTTAAGAACCAAATTGAAGGGAATGATTCAAGGAAAGAGTGCAGAGGTACCGGTACGTAATCAAACTTCGTTAGTTTTCATGTGTCAGAGACACAAGTTTTCTGTGAATTTTCTGGTAGTACCTCTTCTGCCAACAGAAGCAATTTTCGGTTTACAGTTTCTACGTGAATATAAAGCAAAGTTAAACTTTAGCGATGCTGAAGTAATGTTACAAGTAAATCAGGTACCGGTGACGCTTAAATTTCAAGGTTGGTTAACAAAGGAAGATGAAGATGTGAACTGCTTGCATTTCGAGGCACAACACTCACTGAATTTGTCTGACAATTGCATGAACGACGTAAAAAAATTTCATTGTGAAGCTGAACAACCTATCTCCACATAACAGTTAATTAAAAAGAAAGTACTCAGATATAAAATAGATTCTGATGCAGACACACATGAATTATTAGAAATTTTCTTTACCAATTCAGTGTTAAGGAACAGAATAAATTTTTTGTTCCACCTTACGTTATTCCGTTGACATAGGGAGAAAAGGTTAAGCAGGAAATGCAATCGATTCTAGATCAGAGAATTATTGAGCATTCTGTGAGTTCATATGACAGCCTGTTACACGTTGTTAAAAAGAAAGACGATTTTATTAGACTTGTTCTCGATTTCACACAGATCAACACTATAATACAACCAGAAACAGATCGACCACAAAGGCTACATGAATTATTACAGAAATTTTATGGTGTGAAGATAATGTCTTTTCTTGATTTATGACTTAGGTTTTGGCAAATCGAATTACATCCTGAATGTAGGAAATGTACAACCTTTCTCTGATGTGGAAGCTGCTACCAATTTTGAAAATTACACTTGGTCTCAATGTTTCATCTGGTGCATTTATCCGAGCTCTGAATACTATCATACCTAAGCATTTAAAAGACAGTATCACAACCGATATTGACGACATTTTGGTTGCGGAAACGTCGTGGACAGGACACAATCAGGTAATGAGCTAGCTATCACAGAAATTTCTTGAGCATGGCGTTACAGTCAGTTTAGAGAAATCAGAATTTGGTAAAACGCCAATTAAATTTCTTAGCCACATTATCTTTACGAAAAGTATATTGCCCAATCCAGAAAAACTAAAAGCAGTTGAAGAAATGCCTGTACCTATGAACGAACGACAAGTTAGAGGATGCTTAGGTCTTGTTAATTTTTATCGACATTTCGTCAGCTTACACACAGACCAAGTCAACTCACAGGTAAGAATACAATTTGGGACTGGTATGATGTCGCCTAGACCGAATATGATGATCTGAAAATCGCATTGCTTAATGCACCCATATTATCACATCCTGATTTGTCTCTTGACTTGTGCCTTTCAACGGATAGTTCAAAATCTGGTCTTGGTGTACACTTGCTTCAAGAAATTGTAGAAAATGGAATCCTTACACAGGAAAGTATAGCTTTTCCAGTCGAGTATTAACCAAAACCGAACGTAACTATTCCGTCACTGGGCTCGAAGCATTAGCCATAGATTGGACATTTGATAAATTTCGTTACTTTCTACATGGTAAACACACTAACGTATATACCGATTATTGGACACTTCAGTTTCGTATGAGAGCTAAGCTGAATCATGATCGTGTAAGACGTTGGGCTTTGTTTCTTCAGGAATGCAGTTACACTGTGATTTACATTCCGGATTCAGAAAACATTATTGCTGATGCACTTTCACGTACACCTTTTAGTTTAGTCCAAAGTAATGAAGAAGATTGCAAGGAAAATAATTTTAGTTTAATGTATTAGCTTTTCAAAACTTTTTTTATCCTCGTTATGAGATATTGCTCATGAACAGGAGAAAGATCCAATATGGAAAGAGATAAAGGAGAAATGACAAAACAAATCAAACACTGCTATAAGACAGTTTTACTTTGTACGTAACAACATTTTATTCAGACGTAGACGTCCCAACAGTCCTATGTGGGTATTGTGCACCCCAGACGAACTCGTTAACAAACTCATTTGGTACACACATCTTAGTTGGGCACACTGTGGTGCTAAGAAATGTTTTCAGAAATTACAGGACACATGTTACTTCAACAATATGGAAAAGCGAATCCATACCAGCTTAGCAAAATGCAAACTGTGCCCAAAAGGCGAAACCACCTACCATTACGCACATAACGCCACTATTTCCGATCTTCCCTGCGAAACTAAGAGAATTAGCTGCTGTTGTCATTTTCAGTCCTGTTACGAGATCTAAAAATGGCCATTCGTTGGTCATTCAATAGTATGCGACGTGATTCTACACCCGCCCCATCAACAAGCAAACCCCGCCCTGAAGATTTCGCTAATCACTCGCTGCACGAAGCTACCCGAGCAGAGACTTTCACAAGTGCTTTACCAGGAGTAACGTGGGGACAGAAACCCGTCGGAATTTTGGATACATTTACGAGCGATAGTGGACTCTAGCGCAATATCTAATGATATGCTGCTACATATCTGGCGACAATAGCTTCCGTCCCAAGTACAGTTGACATTAATAGCGTATGAAGGACAACCATTGGATAAATTCCTGCAAGTAGCTGATAGAGCGTATGCCACGTTGGAATCAACCACTGCGACATGCGTAGTGGCAACAAATACGAGCGCCACAACAGAAGGTGATAAACACGCATCGCAATTTTTGATGGAGCCGATGCTGAATTGTGCTGCTGCACCTTGTCGACAATCACTAGACATCGCTTGGGAACTTCGAGAGTTACGGACCACAATGGGACGAATTGTCACGCAGTTAAAGAACTTGGAGTTACGTACGGACGCCGATAAGACGACGCGGTCGCCTCGTTCATCCATCTACATCCGTCAGACACCACTCAAGATCAAACTACTGCCGATGATATCTGCTGGTACCACAGACGGTTCGCGGGCCGGTGTGGCCGTGCGGTTCTATTCGCTTCAGTCTGGAACCGCGTGACCGCTACGGTCGCAGGTTCGAATCCTGCCTCGGGCATGGATGTGTGTGATGTCCTTAGGTTAGTTAGGTTTAAGTAGTCCTAAGTTGTAGGGGGCTGATGACCACAGATGTTAAGTCCCATAGTGCTCAGAGCCATTTGAACCATTTTTTGAACCACAGAAGGTTCGGCGCCCGTGCTACGAAGTGCCCGAAACCATGTAAATACCAAAATGGCAAGGGCAGTTCGAATTAGGCGCCATGGACTGTGACACCCACAAAAGGCTCCGACGACGTAAGAAGAGTCAAATTGCAGCAACGCACAGATGGACACATGGTAAAGGTAAGGCCCATGAGGGCATGCTTACTACTTTTCCGATGAGTCGCTGCACGACATTGAGTCTGTTGCACATGATTGATAAGATTTCAGGCTTAAGATTTTTAATAGACACTGGTTAAAAAGTCAGCACCCTTCCAGTCACGGACACAGTTGAGACAACAATGCAGGAGCCCTTACAGTTGTTAGCCGTGAACAATCCCAGCATCAAAACGTATGGGCGCAAAGATATGACGATAGACATTGGTTTTCCTACTCTATATAATTGGAGTTTCGTGGTGGCAGACACTACGCAACCCATATTAGGTGCTGATTTTCTGTTGCACTTTGTACTAGCTGTAGACTTGGCAAATGCACGCCTTAGCGTCGGCCGCTGTGACCGAGCGGTTCTAGGCGCTTCAGGCTGGAACCGCGCGACCGATACGGTCGCAGGTTTGAATCCTGCCTCGGGCATGGATGTGTGTGATGTCCTTAGGTCAGTTAGGTTTAGGTAGTTCTAAGTTCCAGGGAACTGGGGGACTGATGACCTCAGGTTGTCCCATAGTGCTCAGAGCAAATTTTTTTTTTGTTTTTTTTTTTTGCCTGTCTGGGACACAATGTGAGAGGGTGAAGGTAATTCAGAGAGGTTATGTGGACAAAAAATAGGAGTAATTAATGATGCAAGTAAACTGTCTATCCCCCATACGTCGGTGCAGCCAAGCAGTATTGAGTATAATACAGGGCATTATATACGCACGACATCAGCTCCACCGGTTTCACAGCGTCTGTAGAATAGGTCCAGAACGGTTGGCTGAGACTAAGGCGATATTTGAGGATATTCTCCGTGCTGGTGTTATACGACAGCCCATGGGCATCCCCGTTACACCTAGTACGCAAAAAGGACGGCACATGGCGCTGCTGTGGCGATTGCCATAGGATGAGCGCAAGAACAGGCCCGGATAAATGCCCTATACTTAATATCCAAGATTTATCTATTCTCTGTCGGATGCAAAAGTTTTCTCAGTGCTAGATTGCCGGAAAACTTACAATTATATCCCAGTGACGCATACCGATGTTGCAAAGACAGCAGTTATTACATCTTTCGGCCTGTTTGAGTATTTGTTTATGCCATTTGGTCTTCAAATGCAGCCCAAACCTGCCAGTGATTCATTGACGATGTATTACAAGGCTTGCCATTTTGTTTTGCGTATTGAGATGACATATTAATATATTCAGCTGATTCACAAGTTCACGACAAGTGTATACGTGAAGTGCAACAGAGGTTGTGTAACCATGGAGTGGTGCTAAATCAAGACAAGTCCGTCACGCGCAAAAGCGAGGTAACTTTCTTAGGCCATAGAGTCTCGACCAAGGCGATCCAACGTTTGCCTAAAAAGATTACCACATTGCGTAATCTACCAAAGCCAACGGACTATAAGCAACTTAGACGATTTTGAGCCATGGTAAATGTTTCTCTCCGTCATTTGCCGGTAAAACTGCCACCCAGGTGCCATTAACGGATGCGCTTGCGGCTAAGAATGCCAAGAGCAAGACACGATTACAATGGACACCAGAAATGAGTAACGCTTTTAGCCACTTACGAACCAGCCTTGAAGACGCAGTGTTGCTGGTCCATCCGGTCCGGGGTGGACCTTTGAATATTATGGCCGACGCCAGCCAGGTCGCAATTGGACCAGCACTACACCAAAAAGTGAATGGACATTGGCAGCATTTGGTTTTTTTTTTCAAAGACGCTACTGCACAGACAGACAAAATGGAGTATTTATGATAGGGAGTTACTGGCGACGTATGAGAGTGTGAGACATTTTCGGCCCTACATTGAAGCCCAACCTTGACAGTTTTCACGGATCATAAACCTGTCGTGTCAGCTTTCCACAACATCAGCGACAAATATTCGCCGCAGCAGTTGCGACACATAGAGTTAGTCAGCCTATTCACTTCTTACATACGGCATATCAGTGGCGCAGAAAACATAGTCGCCGATTATTTTTCTCGAGTATGCAGCTTAGTCAGCATCTTAAATTGCGACGACCCCACCACAGCACGAGAGAGATCAAGAATTGCAAGGCTTACTAACAGATCGATACAAAGAATTGCGTCTGGAACAAATAGAAGTGCTAGGAAGCAAGACCAAAGTACGGCGCGACGTATCGCAACAGAGACCACGGCAATACATTACACAGCGATTCCGCAAAGTGGCTTTTGACAGTGTCCACAACTTAGCATACCCAGGTGCTAACACCATTATGAAGTTGCTAACCGAGCTGTCTGTGTGGCCGTCGTTTAAAGAGGATGTCAGGAATTGGAGTCGTTCATGCCTTCAATGCCAGCGTTGTAAAGTAGAACGACATGTTGCCCCTGCATATTACAACAGATCAAGGTCAACAATTCGAGTCTAACCTGTTGTATGAATTGGCTAGACTGTGTGGATTCCAACCTCATCACACAACCAAGGTATCACCCGGCAAGCAACGGGATGGTGAAAGGGTGGCACAGAACACTAAAGGCAGAGGTCGGAAATTTTGCAAGTTCGCCAGCAAGGTTTGGTCACGTTCAACTCGACATAATGGATCCAATTCCACCCTTAAAGTGTTATAAATACTTGCTCGCGGTAGTAGATAGGTGCACAAGATGGGCAGAGGCTATACCAGTGACAGATGTAGCACCCGAGACTATAGCAAAGACATTTGTTGCACATTGGTTAGTACGTTTCGGATGTCCCTGCATATTACAACAGATCAAGGTCGACAATTCGAGTGTAACCTGTTGTATGAATTGGCTAGACGGTGTGGATTCCAACCTCATCACACAACCAAGGTATCATCCGGCAAGCAACGGGATGGTGAAAGGGTGGCACAGAACACTAAAGGCAGTCGTCATGTTTTACCGAGAGAACTGGACAGAGGCGCTACCACTAGTACTTCCAGGTTTATGGACTTCGTATAAGGCGGATGTAGGCGCATCAGTGGCGGAGATGGTTTACGGAGAACTATTGAGAATTCCTGCAGACTATCTCACAACGGCACCACTACAACCAGAACTGGAGCTACCACTGCTGGTTCAGCGCATTAGCGACCATGTAGCAAGGATGAGAGGGCCACCGGCATCCCGCCGTATTGAACATCCGGTCTTCGTGCACAAAGCGTTGGCGGATTGCTCCCACGTCATGTTGCGCACAGACGCCTTACGGGCTCCCCTACAACCTCATTATACTGAGCCCTACCAAGTACTGCAACATAATGCCCATACTATAGGCATGTCCCAAAGTGGAAAAATTGTCAGGGTGTCCATTGAAAGAGTGAAACCGGCATGGACCTTACCATCACCGAAGCATGAAAGCACTCCTCGAGTTCAGGATGATCGAGGCTCAGGCGAGTCTATACCCAGTCGAATGGAGGAGACAACTCCAAGACGAACAATCAGTCACACCTATGCTCACAACGACACATCAACCAGTCGTCCGTACAAAGCTGGACGACAAGTCAAATTCAAGTAACCCTACATCCAGGTGCTCCGCACTTTAAGGGGGAGGCTGTGTGGAAAGAAGAGACCGACCAGTGAAGTGCATTGTTTGTTCTTTGGACGAGTAGTTGATTTCTCTGGTTTGATGTTTTTTTTTTAATTTTTATTTCTTTTTTGGAGCTGTATGCCCGACGTTAATCCAAGTAAAATAAATGTCTCTAAGTATATGTGGGTTTGATTGCTGATCTACACCATCTGTTAACCCCTCAGAACGCATTATGAAAGAATTAGGTAAACTTTGCAGATTGTATTGCTATCGTCAAAACAGAAATTGGGATTCACATCTGTGTGATTTTCAAAATGTAATTAACGAACTACCGAATGGCTCTACAACTTTACCTCCACTCCTTATACTAAAGAATATGTTTACTCTTAAGTATAAGGAGTGGAGATAAAGTTGTAGAATCGTCAGATCGTACAAAATAGGTAGTAGCCTTCCTGATGCAACGACGTTTAAGACACCGTGAAATAATTAATTTAGCATTGGAAAACATAGTTACGGGTTAGCAAAATTCCTTTTATTACTTTAGGAATAAACTGTAACACAAAATGACATTCGAGTGAGAGAGTGAACAAACAACAGAATAAATAATATAGACGGAAAACAAAGAACAAACAGATTATATGCTGTGTCAGAGATGTTTTTGCATGGAATCTTTCACTAGTGCGTAGCACTAAATCTTACACATATACACTGTACACTAGCTTGCATACACTTCACTACTGTCCTTCCACTCCCCCAACCCCACCACCAGTGTCACCGGTACTTCTCGTTGAAGCTGACGCGTCGTCCACACTGGATGATAACAGGTCACCTACTGGTTACTGCTGGCTTCCTAGTGGAGGGCTTCGACGACCGAACAACAGGTCGCGTACTGGTGGTGAGCTCCGGCGACTGTTGCGGCTGCATCACAGTGTGTGGTGAGGTAGTAGATGTACTTGTCATATCTGTGGCGGGTGCAGCTGGGTCATGATCTGTGGTACTTACACGAAAGGCTGGCTTAAGTCTATCGACACTAATCACCATCAGTGTGCCCATTATGTCGGTGGTGAACGTTTTGTCTTGCTTGCGAACTACACGGTGAGATCCATAATAGGGTGGCTGCAGCAGATTGCGCATCGCGTCATTTCGAATAAAAACATAGTGTAAATCATGTAGCTCATCGAACATGAACGGCTGGCGGTTCGGCTGATTCTTTCGCGCCACCAGACGTTGCTGTCGAATCCACGTGCGCAGCTTATTCACAAACTCTGACGGGTCAATGGACTCATCTTGTACATTGGTGAAGAACTCACCAGGAAGGCATATAGGCTGACCATACACGAGCTCCGCTGTAGTTGCTTGGTCTTTTCAGCGACACATGAGAACGATAGGTAGCGTCTATGTCCACCGTTGCGAAGCATGGCATCGCAGTGAAGCTTTGAACTGATGGTGCATACGGTTAACTAAACCGTTTGCGGCTGGGTGTTGCAAGGCGGCACGATACGGAGCGCAAACGTGTGTCGAATTTAGCGCCGGTGACCGTCGAACATCACTACTGGGTCAGTAACTGTTGCGGGATAGCAAAACTCTTTTTATTACTATAGGAATAAACCGTAACACAAAATGGTGTTCGAATGAAAGAGGGAACAAACAACAGAATAAACAAGATAGCTGGAAAATAAAGAATAAACATAGATAATAGGCTGTGTCAGAGATGTTGTTGCATGGAATCTTTCACTTGTGCGTAGCACTAAATCTTACATATATACACTGTACACTAGGTAGCGTACACTTCAGCATCAAGAAAGCCGCAGAGAACGGGAAGAAGCTACAGAATCCACGAGTGAACATCAAGTGTTTACAGGAGGGTCATGAAGTGTTGCTCAAATCGCAGCGTTTATTTCATAAATGAAAGTCTTTTAAGTAGCAAGTTTTTCTTGGTGTATGAAGTTCCTTTTCGCATACGGCGAATCGCACACGAAAATACTGTGGAGCTTGAAACCATAAGTACACATAAATCAAGAGGTCTTCATTATGTATCGAACATCGAAGTGGGATAAATTCTAGTGTCCGATACCACCCGTCGGCTTTGACCAATGACATCATACGTAAGGCAAAGATGCTGCAATGGACAATCTATGAATGTAACGGATCATACTCTTAAACAAACGAACGTAGCATGCCATAAAATAATACATTTAACGCGATTATTATTTACTCGCGAATTTCATTTAAACGAGTTGAAGATGACTGAAATAAATAAGAACACGAGAGTAATTACGAGTGCATATATGGTATTTTCCACATGTACTGCGAAAACGATCCAAATAATAAACGCGCGAATAGTTGGAATCGGTAACTAGAAGCAACCTGTGTAGGATGTCATTTCTAGTTACCGATTCCAATATTACTGTTTGTTGCACAAAAATCTTATAACATATCAGAAACGTGCCTAAAGAGTGATCTTGCTAGTGAACTACAGAATTCGACTAGACTTTTAAAAAATGAAAATCTTTACACACATTACTGTACACGGAAATAAATAAAACGCAAAAGTGACCAAACCTTGCAACCGATGACTATACTACACGAAAGTCACACCAGCTGCAGTAAAATTGATACACCAGGAGTGACAGTAAAATTAACAGAAGTGTAGCAGAAACATGGAAAAGCAAAATAAAAAAAAAGTGGCTACGTAAAAGGAAACTTACCGCAAATGAACTTCCAAAGTAGTCAAAGATCGAGGCTGACAAGAACGAAATAAGGACATAACAAGAAATAATAATGTTAGAAGGTGAAACTGTAACAAAAGAAGCAAAATCCAGAACAACTAATTAAAAAAATAATAGCAAACACAAACTGCCAGGCACGAACGAGGTAGCACCCAAATCAGTTCTTCCTACTACCCGCCCTCAATCAGACGCAAAATTTTAAAATAGTAAAAAAAAAGAAAGTGAAACCACGAGTCAGTAACATAAACCATCCGGGAAAGACACAGTAATACCCCTCGGCCCAACATTGTAACCAGAAAATATTAAAACGACAGAAAAACCTTCCTTCAGAGAAACCAAAAATGTAGCACTGGCACAATACAGTAACATAAGAAGACGCATCCATAACGAACAGCGTCAAAAATGAAGACCTTATAAATCACGACTACTTATAAATCACGACTACTTTCATTAACAAAACGAGATGAAAACAAAACAACCTACATCGTATTTTTAATATACGCGCGTAACTAGGAAATCCAGAGAAATCATTTAATGTTCATCGACAACAATCTGCGACACAGACAAAATAACATCACACATTACGTCATTGGTCAAAGCCGACGGGTGGTATCGGACAATAGAATTGACCCTCGAAGTGTACAAAGAGTAGTACCCTAGAGGGTTTACTGTACTTTGATAAAGATTACATTAGATTAGATTAGTTTTTCGTTCCATAGATCCGTGCTGAGGAGATCCTCATGGATGTGGAACATGTCAATTTTTTTAAAGTTGAAATAACAATACTAATAGTATGAATATATACAATACATCACTTGTTTCTATTAAAAAAATCGTTAATGGTAAACATTTGCAGTGGCGTGCATAGATGCCTCAGCTGTGACATTGTATTTTGTTACTTAGCTTGCAGCACTGTTTCATACTCTTCAACTAATCTGTGTATCTGTTAATGTATATCGTATTGTCAATCTACTTAGTACGGAATTTTAAAGAACAGTGATGATCTGTGTTTTGTTTTATGTGAAGAAAAGCACTTTGAATTTGCTAAGCATAGTCTGAACAGCTGATAAGACAGTAAGAACAGACAATTTATTTTTCTATCTATATTTACACTACAACAATGTGGAATGGTAAGCCATCTATGAGCAATTTGAATTCAGCTGTTATTATTCTGAGTTTACTGGTGAAGTATCTGATTGGAGTGTAATACTGTTATACACTCCTGGAAATTGAAATAAGAACACCGTGAATTCATTGTCCCAGGAAGGGGAAACTTTATTGACACATTCCTGGGGTCATATACATCACATGATCACACTGACAGAACCACAGGCACATAGACACAGGCAACAGAGCATGCACAATGTCGGCACTAGTACAGTGTATATCCACCTTTCGCAGCAATGCAGGCTGCTATTCTCCCATGGAGACGATCGTAGAGATGCTGGATGTAGTCCTGTGGAACGGCTTGCCATGCCATTTCCACCTGGCGCCTCAGTTGGACCAGCGTTCGTGCTGGACGTGCAGACCGCGTGAGACGACGCTTCATCCAGTCCCAAACATGCTCAATGGGGGACAGATCCGGAGATCTTGCTGGCCAGGGTAGTTGACTTACACCTTCTAGAGCACGTTGGGTGGCACGGGATACATGCGGACGTGCATTGTTCTGTTGGAACACCCCGTTCCCTTGCCGGTCTAGGAATGGTAGAACGATGGGTTCGATGACAGTTTGGATGTACCGTGCACTATTCAGTGTCCCCTCGACGATCACCAGTGGTGTACGGCCAGTGTAGGAGATCGCTCCCCACACCATGATGCCGGGTGTTGGCCCTGTGTGCCTCGGTCGTATGCAGTCCTGATTGTGGCGCTCACCTGCACGGCGCCAAACATGCATACGACCATCATTGGCACCAAGGCAGAAGCGACTCTCATCGCTGAAGACGACACGTCTCCATTCGTCCCTCCATTCACGCCTGTCGCGACACCACTGGAGGCGGGCTGCACGATGTTGGGGCGTGAGCGGAAGACGGCCTAACGGTGTGCGGGACCGTAGCCCAGCTTCATGGAGACGGTTGCGAATGGTCCTCGCCGATACCCCAGGTGCAACAGTGTCCCTAATTTGCTGGGAAGTGGCGGTGCAGTCCCCTACGGCACTGCGTAGGATCCTACGGTCTTGGCGTGCATCCGTGCGTCGCTGCGGTCCGGTCCCAGGTCGACGGGCACGTGCACCTTCCGCCGACCACTGGCGACAACATCGATGTACTGTGGAGACCTCACGCCCCACGTGTTGAGCAATTCGGCGGTACGTCCACCCGGCCTCCCGCATGCCCACTATACGCCCTCGCTCAAAGTCCGTCAACTGCACATACGGTTCACGTCCACGCTGTCGCGGCATGCTACCAGTGTTAAAGACCGCGATGGAGCTCCGTATGCCACGGCAAACTGGCTGACACTGACGGCGGCGGTGCACAAATGCTGCGCAGCTAGCGCCATTCGACGGCCAACACCGCGGTTCCTGGTGTGTCCGCTGTGCCGTGCGTGTGATCATTGCTTGTACAGCCCTCTCGCAGTGTCCGGAGCAAGTATGGTGGGTCTGACACACCGGTGTCAATGTGTTCCTTTTTCCATTTCCAGGAGTGTATTATTTCTTGAGTTTAGAAATTTTTCTTTTGAAATTCTGGTATAACAGAATAGACTGAGTTTTGAGGCTGTAAAATACTCATTTGTTTCTTCATGAAGATAGTTTGCACATATAATGAAGTTTTTTGTGTCTTGTGGTAACTTGATGTACATTTCGCTTTACTTTTGCCTGAGAGAATACTGAGTTTTTTTGAGAAAAGTACATGAGATGACATTTTCTGTAGGTACATATTTTGTGAAGTGGGTCATCAGTTGTAGAGGTATAGCTGCTGACATTATTTTGAATGAGAGATTGTGTGTGAGTGGTTCTGAATTGAGGAAGGTATTTCTGATGGGCAGTGGTTTAACTAGGAACATTTCTGACTGATGCTTGTTATATTATTTATGACCTGTTTTTGAAGAGTGATAATTTCCGAGTTGTATGCATACACGTGAGGAACTAGGGAATGCTGTGTGATATTGATATGGAATATGATGGTGAATTTTGCTTGAGGATTGTCATGTGAGGCTTGTGATGTTAATATGAGTTATTGTGGTGCAACTATTGTGTATTTTTGGTGCAGTTGTGGTATATTATGTGAAGTGGTCTATGCTGAAGGTTAACCAGATATGTTGTTGTGAGAAAGACAGACGAGGCATTATATCCCATTTATTTAGGAAGCATTTTTTGCATTTATATATGGAGCAAGACAAGTTAAGGAAAGCACACTTTTTGAATGAAGCAACCCACAGCTGTATTAGATACATTGAGCTTCTGTTTGTGCACACTTTATTCGAAGGTAGAGTCACAGTGATATCTCAGGCCATGTAAAACCCTCATCTTCATAAGACATTTATTTTCTCGTGAAAGGATTTAGAGGAGAGTATTGCTGAAGTTTTGTTACTATGACGAGCTGTATTATGACGTTAAAGAGTTGTCGATTATGAAAAGAAAACGAATTACAGTTTGCGATACCAATCACACTTGCTATAAACATTGTAAACTCCAGAAAGCATTACACTTTTGCCTGTATAAAACACACACTGGATGTATTCGTCGAGTAATGAGCATGAATAGTTTTACAAAGCTCTTTTCCTCTACTGCTGAATTATGTGAGGTAGGCGTGTAATGAATTTTCTAGCTTTGCGAAGGTGAAGAATGACATTGACTCAGTAAAAAAAAAATTGTTCTTCTACTTATTTCTGTTTACGCACATTGTACTTTCCTTTTGTGTGTGACATGACCATAACTGAATTTTTCTTTATTGCAGAAGTAACAAAAAAACACAGAACTCTCTGCATTTGTAGGAACTAGCAACGTTTTTCATATCAGAGTACAATGTATGTAGTGAGCGAGTTACATTCTAACTATACAAACGTTCCAGTGGTCTCTTATGAAGAACTATACATTCCAGAAGTACCCAGTTGTGCTACAAACATTGATGCATGACGTATATAAAAATATGTTATGCATTTTGACAACCTTTTCTTTTCAGCATGTAGCAATTTTACAGCTTGATGCAAGTTGATCAGCTACACTTCATGCCATATTGTAAATAACTGCATAAAGTAAGTTACTTCAATACATTAATGTCTTTCTATTTATACAATTTTATTTCAGACTTTCTCTTATGGTTCTGCTACAGCAGTGATGCAGGGCCGATTCTATCACATTAAGTTAACGATTGTAATGATTATGATGACTTTTTTCTCTTGTCATTAAGCAATAATGAAGCTTCATTTTCGGTTAATAAACCATTTCTTTCAACTACTACTGAACAGTTCGAATATTAGTCTTTTTTGTGCTACATCTTAGAGTAAGTTCTGTCATTTTTAGTTGCTTTATAAGGTATGTCTTTTGAATGTCGTATTTATTTTGCTGTAATGACTAACTAAAAATGGCCACACAATTCTGACTCCACACACAGACATTTGACATCTGACGATATTGACCTTGTGTTGCTACCTGCTATTTTCCGTTCGATGATCATCATGTGAGCATTAGTGTGATTTTTGCGAAATGAAATAATTATGTTGTAATAATAAGGAAGTACTTGTTATAATCACAGGCCCATTACTTAATGATTGAAAGTGTAATAAGTTATGAGAACTAATTATGCAGTCATAAGAAATGATATTCTTTACTAACTTCATCGACTGGAGCTCAAGTCACTTGTATTGTGTAAGAAGGAATTGCAAGTATATGCACATGTAATTTTTCTTAAATATCTCCACAGAAACCGGATTATATGAACTTCATATTTTGATTGTTTACCTGTAATATTACAACGCAAATTTTCTATTGTATGATAAATTAAATGATGTGTAACTACTATGTATATATGAACTCTGGGATCTATGAGTAACTGTAACATTTTTTTAAAAATATGTTACCCTTAATGTATTTGGACACATCTGTATGACCTTCAGTGATATTATGAATCACATATTGTGTATGTTCTGGATCAGGTCATGTACTCTCTGGTCGCTGTGTACTGTGCCATAAGAAAATGAATTTTTATAGAACGAGTTTGCCACTATGTGATTGACCTGAACTTCATTTTTACAATGGTACTTCAAGGAACAAGACACACTTATGTAATAATCTGTAGTCATGCACATTCGAATCATTTACTAAGCACTGAGTTTATGTGCCTATTAATGTAATGTTGACTTTTATATGCAAGTGCATATAACTTATTATCATTCATTTATTGAATATGATTTGTTTCTGTTACTGTGTCATATATGAGACTTTTGAACTCTGATGACAATTATGAGAACCTATTTTCTCAAAGGGATATGACGTCAATGCTTTTATCGTGTATTCTTCGATACTCAACAAGGTATACTTGTGCCTCATACTATTATTACTGCATCTTTATCTGAATATGAAAAGTAATGACACACTAAAGCTTTTTGGTGTTGTCATCAGTGGGCATAATGTATGTAATGAGTGCCTGAGTCGGGTGCTTACACCTCAAACTTGTGTGTTGTCAAATGAAAATACTAACAGTTTTGGTGTGGTTGTCAGTGGACATAATGTGTGTAATAATTCCCTCAGTCTGCTTACATCTCAAACTTGTGTGTCGTCAAATGAAAATATTAACATTTTTGGTGTGGTTGTCAGTAGACGTAATGTGTCTAATGAGTCTCTGAGTCTGCTTACATCTGAAACTATTGTGTCATCAAATGAAAATATCAATATTTTGGTATTGTTGTCAGTGGACATAGTGTGTGTGGTCCCCTGAGTCTGCTACACCTAAAGCAAGTGTTTCTTTACCTAGTTTTCTGTTGCCAGATGATTTATATTCTGTTGAAGAACTGTATATAACATTTTGTTGTATTGTCAAATGAACTACCGCCAATGTCAGGTAAATTTGAGTGCTCACCAGCACAATGATTCTTGTATATTTATTTTCTCTCTCTTTGCACTATTTGCAATTCTGTGTAATATTTGTATTACTCAACTGAAAGAGTTTGCAGCTTGTGCTCTAGTCGATAGCGTAGCTGCCTCTGGATCATGGGTTCGCAAGATCGATCCCTGGCCAGGTTGGGGATTTTCTCTTCATGGGGACTGGGTGTTTGTGTTGTCTTCATCATTTCGTCATCGCCATCATCATCATCATTTGTGACAGTAGCTAGATTGGACTGTGTAAAATATTCTGAATTTGTATGGGCACTCATGACGGCAAAGTTGAGCGCTCCACAAACCAAACATCATGTCAACTGAAAGATTTTTTTTTACACTCTTGGAGAACTATCAATAACAGGTTTGTTATCCTGTCAAATGAAATGAAATGTCATGTGGCTATGGCCTCCTGTTGGGTACCCGGTCGCCTGGTCCAAGTCTTTTAGTTGACACCACTTTGGCGACTTGCGCATCGATGGGGATGAGATGATGAAGACAACACAACACAATACCCAGTCCCTGAGTGGAGAAAATCTCTGACGCAGCCAGGAATCGAACCCGGGCCCATTTGCATTGCATTCTGTTGTGCTGACCCTTCAGCTATAGAGGCAGACATCCTGTCAAATGAAGTGCTATCAATGACAGGTGGTTATGAGTGCTGGTCAATTTTCAGCCCATTTTGTTTATGTATGAGGGCCATCTCCAAACAATGCCTGTGGCATTTCTCGGACACTGGCAGACCATTTTGTAGCGACTACTGTCAATGCAAGCCAGGACCCAGGGTTTCTTCGCTACCATGCGAATATAGAGAGGGACAAGCTAGGCTTCAGATCCAACAAGTCTGAGTCTTACAACTACCCTTTCTCCATTTGGGAGCTGGAATCGACTCGGTCTGAGACCTATGATACTGCACTCAGTTACGACCTGATCCTGCATTGCATGCTTCGACATTTTCCAACTGTGGCAAGGAAAATCATCCTCGAATGTTTTAATTTGATATAACAGACAGGTCATTTCCCCAACAAGTGGAGTGAGGCAATTTTGATACCTCTCTTCAAGCCATGAAAGGACTGCACATGTTCCACTAGTTAATGGAGTATCACCTAACGTGCTGTGTAAGAAAGACCTCGGATTAAAGGTCAACCATCGTCTGGTCTGGTTGTTAGAGACCAGGCAACTCCGCTCTCGGTGTGGATTCCGGAGATTTCAGTCAACTGTGACAACCTGACCCTACTAGATGAGGCTGTTCAGCAGTCTTTCCTACAGAAACATCACTGTATTGGCATAATCTTTGATATTAGTAATGCGTATGACACTACTTGGAGATGCAGTGTGCTCGCACAAGTGTATAAATGGCACTTTTGTGACCGCCTCCACATCTTCATATGGTACTTCCTGTATAAGCGGTTTTTTAGGACCTAAGTTGAAGACACACTGTCAGCTCATTTTGAGCAGGAAAATGGTGTCCCTCAGGGAAGTGTTTTAAGTGTTAGCCGCTTTCCCATGGCCATCAACAGTATTAAGTCTATGGGACGAAGTCCTGTACAATACTCCTTACTTGTGGACGATTTTGCTGGTTTCTGTTCCTCTTTAAATTTTGCAATAGCTACTCATCAGTTGCGACTTAAAGTGCAGAGGCTAGAGGAGTGGGCTGCCAAGAGAGGTTTTCAGTTTTCTGCAGATACGTGTATGTGTGTCCACTTTAATCTTTCTAATCGAATTTTTAAGTTACCTGACTTGCATGTGAGGGACACCATCCTACATTTAAGTGATTCAGTGAGGTTGCTAGGCCTCATTTTTACTTCAAATTGTCGTGGTTGCAACACCTGTGAGATCTGAAAGCGAGAACCCTGAAGGCACTGCCTTAGCTACAGGTCTCAGGGAGCAGACAGCATGCGTCTGCTCCAGTTTTATTGGGCTTTCGCAGCTGGACTATGGGTATGCTTTGTATGTATCAGCTGCCAACCATGAGGGGATTCGGCTGGCCACCAGTGCTTATAGGGCTAGTCCCATTCCCTAGTGTCTGCACTAAGGCTGTGGAACTACCACTCATCATCTGGCAGCAGCTCCTCACACTGTATCAGGCATGTAAATTCCTCCAAGTTCTGACTACTCCAGCGTACCATACTGTTGTTCATCCACCTTTGGAATATCTTTTCTTCAACTGTCCATGAGCAACAATGCCACTTGGGATCTGCGTGCAATGTGTGTTGGAGTCACTAAGTGTGGAGCAAGTGAAACCCCAAACACAGGGTTTTAACAGTCTGCCGCCCTGATTACTGCAGAGGCCCAGATCAATTTTAGATCTGGTGTAGTACAGGATAGATCACACACCTGCTTCAGTTTTTAATGGGATGTTTTCTGACATTTTATCTGAGCACCACAACTATGTAGCTGTCTCTACAGATGGGTCCAAACAACGGGCCCCAATTGATTGTTCTCTTGTTTTCCGGATTTTGTTCTCAATGTCAGACTGCCAAAAGGCTTTACTGTCTTCGGTACAGAATTATATGTGATCTTGTGGGCACTGGAGCAGATGAGACGTTCTTCCAGAGCTAAATTTCTGGCCTGTTACGATTCTATGAGTGCTCTCCACTCTATGAAACATATGTACCCACCTATATTGTCGTCCAGAATATCCAGGATGCCATCCTCCAGCTACAACAACTGGGGAAGCAGGTGTCTGTCTGCTGGGTCCCAGGGCACATTAGTATTGCAGGGAATGAAAGGGCGGATCTAGCAGCAAAGGAGGTGTGTTGTGTTCCTCATCCCCCCTTCATGCTACAACCTAACTATTAAGACCAAGAGTTTGCGTTGATGGGAGGATGAGTGGATGGAAGTGACAGATAATAAGCTCCATCTAATAAAGCCCTATTAAATCTCTTAAAAAAATAATGTATACTATTTATTTAGAGGAAACACTCTCCTAGTAAATTTGTTTGTCCTTTGATTTATCGTGATATGTTACTGATTTTTAGTGAAGTAAGTTTTTACGTTTAGCTTTTAAAAAAAAATACAAAAGAGATATAATAAACAAAATAATGAATTTCGTAGGTTGCCAATTACGTATTATATCTGGTTTTATTGAGCGCCAGGCTCCCTACAAATTACTGTAAATGCAATAGCGTAGTATTAGTCAGTTCCAGTTCACTAGCACAGAAAATAGACAAGTTTTAATAAAATTATTTCACTGGATTCCTTCAATTAATCTCACTAAATATTTTTACATGATTTCTTCCGCTCCAGCTATCAGGCATTGTGCTGTGAAAAAATATTTTTAAATGTACTGTGTAAAGGCGGCTAATTGTTAACAGTCAGAGATCACTGTTACTCGCTCCGCAGCAGCTGGAAACATGCTAAATAATTTTCATTAAATATTCTTTTCATAGGATAAATGTGGTGTAGGTTCTTGATATAACATACGGAGATCACTTCATACTCATGTATTCTTATTAGGACACAGTTTACACCATTAAATATTTGCAATTACGTTACGACAGAAACAAATGCTAGCGCAGTACAAGAGCTTGTGTACCTTATTCCAGCTAACACCAGAACGAACAGAACAAAACAAACTAGACAGAAGAATGAGCATTGCATTGTATTTTATACTCTTACAAAGATAATTTTTTTAAATTACTTACACATTACAATCTCATACAACAAAAATAATGTCTTTTCTGCATATATCGATCTATATTGTATATTTTTACAGTTAGTGTTATTACCTTTCGCAGATAAATCGATGTTTGCAATTAATTTTGAGTCACATACAGTCATTTATATTTATGTTTCACCTCAATACTGGTGAATATTGCAAAAGAGACACTACATGGCCCCCTGGGCTACAAGGAACACACTACTTAATGTTTGGTCCTTGTAGACCACGAGTGTAACTTTTCTTTCGTTCGTTTGTCACTTTCAGTTCACTTTACCGTATATTAGGTCAAGGGTACACATTAATTTTGAGTCTTTTTACATAACATGGCTGGGGACAGTTGCAATATAAGAAGCTCTTCCATTTGGATGAGGGCCGCAGGGAAACCCCAGAAAAACCTCGGCAGAGCTGATGGATTTAACCCTTTGTGTTACTTAGATAAGTTGGTTGTACATGTTTTGGTATTACAAGTATTTACATTAAATATACAATTTTCTGAAAAAGAAACAAACATATAGTTTTTATATGAAGATGTTCATCAATTTTTTTTATTGTGTTGGCAATATTTTGAGTTTTTTAAATTTTTGTCACCGCATTTCTCGTCGTGTGGTGTGGATGACGCTGTATGTCGCTACCGCGATGCCTCGTGCCCGTTGCCATGGAACGTCGGCCAGAAACTGTTGAATTCTTTCTTGTCCGTAGCCGGCGGTCAGGGTGTGGAGTATGGATCGACATTATTTTGTCTGCGTGGTGCGTCTGCATTGTTGCGCACCGCTCGTTAAAGTTTTCAGCACGGTAGAGGATGTTGCCTCGTGCAAATCACGAAACAAATGCACATTTGTTATAGAACGGATATTGTAAGATGTTATGGCTGTGGGTAAGAACTGAATAGTCAACATTATTGCATCATCGAGGCACAGGCTCAGTTACTTGGTATTTTCGTGTTCGTTTGCACGTACTGGTGCTGAATGATGCAGGAGATATGATGCTGAAGTAAGCTCTGCACATCCCTGTTGTCATCACTTCGTACGGAATATTTATGTTTCACAATTTTTGTTTGACGGCGTTCCACCATAGTTGCCATTGCAGTAACGTCCTACTACGTGGTCCGTGGCGTTATATTAATTGTTGGCGCACAGGAGGTAGCGTCCAAACTAAAAATGTTGTCTGTACAGTTTCGAACACACACTGATCACAGTTTTGTGTTTTCGGTCACTGCACACAGATACGTGTTGTTAATGTTTGTATCTCACGTTTTTTCAGTTGTACAGCACATAAGTGTTCACTGTCCAAGTTGATCACTAATACAGTTCTCAAAGTTCGCACTTTCTCCGGGAATACCAACACACTATTATATTTCCTGTTAGTATTGCTTACAGCATGACTTTGATACAATTGTATTACATGACTACTGGTTTTTTTTATATCACTTAGTGACACAGATGTCTGTTCATTTACACAATATGTTACAATGAAATTTCACAGATCAAAAGCACTTTTGTTCTGTTATTGCATACAATTAAGTGTTACATCATACATGCATGGTTTCTGGCCAGACTTGCAATACTTTTATATTTGAACATTAATAAATCTGTCATAGAGTATATTCATTTGGGGATTAGGACCACTGCGCATGTGCTTGCTCCATAAGCTGCTAGCGTAATCGTGTAATCCTATAAAAGGTTTGCAACTGTCAAAAACAGACTCTAAAGTGGAGCTCTCATTTAATCTCAAATATTGTGGCTAGATGCTTATACTTTCTCTTTTAAGGTCAAAGCACAGCATCACAGATGTCACGTGGTATGTGCACAGTCTTTTGCATACACCTTTCTGTTCATTTTTCATGTGACATATTAGAATATTTAGTGCATTCTTTAAATAAACATTTATCACACAGCATAATAAAATTTATAGTTACTAACTCTAATAACCACTGAAAAACATCTTACACTTACTAATTATGTTTCTAAACAAATTCTATCATTGGACTGATGGTCCTTTAGCTTCTTTTTACTCATTTTTGAAGGCTGATGTGTAAATCATTCCTTGACATAAAGACCAAACATCTTACATACTAAGCACAAACAAAACATCAAATTCTTACAACTACACTAAAATATATATTGAAGTCTGTGCAAAACCTACATATTACACAAAAATACGGTAAACCATTCATGTCCTATTGTCAAGTACCACAAATTTCTTTGAGTCCTTATAGGGATACAATCCTTTGATCTTCCTGCTCATCACATCAGCTATAAGGTAGCTACAACTGCGTGGTATTTGTATAATTTTAAAAGGTCCATTATACAGCATTTGCCATTTCTTGTTCTTCTTTGCTATGAGTGACGACTTAGGATGGTTTTTATCAAAACTAAGCCGTTTATCTGATATAGGACTGTCCGTTTTATTGACTTGTCATATTGACTCTTTTGTTGGGAATCAGTTAGATAACATGATTCTTGTGCTTTGTTGTTAAAGGTTTCGGTCCATCGCAGCGTTTCGTTGTGAGCTACGTCCGAATAATATTCTCCCTGGCCCCTTAAATTGCTGCTTAATTGAAATATGGGCATCTCTTCGCTTTTTACTCGTACACTCGAGTAATCTTTACCGGATGTACTTACTGTTCGTGTTAAATCCAGTACGATCTGCTTATTTTCATTCAGTAGGGAGATCTTCCCGCTGGAGAAATCAATTTTTGCTTTCTTCTCGTTCAGGAAACCTCCCCCCAGGATGCAGGTTACTCTCAATCCTTTGACTACGAGAAAGATACATTTTACGTTATCTTCCCCTAGGCATAAATCTACCAGCTCCTGATACTGAACATTCTGTGCTTGTGCTCCCAAGGCTCCAATGACACAGCAGTTTTGTACAGGAAATGTCGGTAAGTTGCGGTTCTGGCTTAAGGTTTTGAATAGATCATAGCTCATAACATTACTAGTGGCACCTGTATCTATGTACACTCCTGGAAATTGAAATAAGAACATCGTGAATTCATTGTCCCAGGAAGGGGAAACTTTATTGACACATTCCTGGGGTCAGATACATCACATGATCACACTGACAGAACCACAGGCACATAGACACAGGCAACAGAGCATGCACAATGTCGGCACTAGTACAGTGTATATCCACCTTTCGCAGCAATGCAGGCTGCTATTCTCCCATGGAGACGATCGTAGAGATGCTGGATGTAGTCCTGTGGAACGGCTTGCCATGCCATTTCCACCTGGCGCCTCAGTTGGACCAGCGTTCGTGCTGGACGTGCAGACCGCGTGAGACGACGCTTCATCCAGTCCCAAACATGCTCAATGGGGGTCAGATCCGGAGATCTTGCTGGCCAGGGTAGTTGACTTACACCTTCTAGAGCACGTTGGGTGGCACGGGATGCATGCGGACGTGCATTGTCCTGTTGGAACAGCAAGTTCCCTTGCCGGTCTAGGAATGGTAGAACGATGGGTTCGATGACGGTTTGGATGTACCGTGCACTATTCAGTGTCCCCTCGACGATCACCAGTGGTGTACGGCCAGTGTAGGAGATCGCTCCCCACACCACGATGCCGGGTGTTGGCCCTGTGTGCCTCGGTCGTATGCAGTCCTGATTGTGGCGCTCACCTGCACGGCGCCAAACACGCATACGACCATCATTGGCACCAAGGCAGAAGCGACTCTCATCGCTGAAGACGACACGTCTCCATTCGTCCCTCCATTCACGCCTGTCGCGACACCACTGGAGGCGGGCTGCACGATGTTGGGGCGTGAGCGGAAGACGGCCTAACGGTGTGCGGGACCGTAGCCCAGCTTCATGGAGACGGTTGCGAATGGTCCTCGCCGATACCCCAGGAGCAACAGTGTCCCTAATTTGCTGGGAAGTGGCGGTGCGGTCCCCTACGGCACTGCGTAGGATCCTACGGTCTTGGCGTGCATCCGTGCGTCGCTGCGGTCCGGTCCCAGGTCGACGGGCACGTGCACCTTCCGCCGACCACTGGCGACAACATCGATGTACTGTGGAGACCTCACGCCCCACGTGTTGAGCAATTCGGCGGTACGTCCACCCGGCCTCCCGCATGCCCACTATACGCCCTCGCTCAAAGTCCGTCAACTGCACATACGGTTCACGTCCACGCTGTCGCGGCATGCTACCAGTGTTAAAGACTGCGATGGAGCTCCGTATGCCACGGCAAACTGGCTGACACTGACGGCGGCGGTGCACAAATGCTGCGCAGCTAGCGCCATTCGACGGCGAACACCGCGGTTCCTGGTGTGTCCGCTGTGCCGTGCGTGTGATCATTGCTTGTACAGCCCTCTCGCAGTGTCCAGAGCAAGTATGGTGGGTCTGACACACCGGTGTCAATGTGTTCTTTTTTCCATTTCCAGGAGTGTATATTTCTACTGGTAATTCATTAAATCTAGCTTTTATGATTGTTTGTACTTCAGTTATTTCTTTTTTGTTACATTGGTTTGATTCCATAAGTAAATCATGTTGTGTACTGTTTCCATCTTGGTACCTCAGTAATAATATATTATCTAGTGTATTGCTTATAGGTGTGCCCCCAATTTTTCGCCAACCATCAATTGGGAGCTTATTGTGGCCGTTGTTCATTTGACGGTCTTGCACTATGGTGGTTTCCGTCAGTGGGCATTTCTACTATCCTTACGCTGCTATTCGAGTCTGTCCATGTTTGTGGTATTGCATTAGTATTCTGCATAGAATTCCTAATGTCACACTGGTACTAGTTACCGTTAGGAGGCGGTGGTGGTGGCATAGAAGTTTGCATCCACTGCACCGGGTAAGTGCGGTTGTTGGCACTACTGCTTTGTTGCGGCCATTGACCTTCATTTCGACGTTTGTTATTGTAATTATTATTAGTGTTACTGTAGCCGGGATGTCCTCTATCTTCGCACCTACATTTTTGATTGTAAGATGTTTGACCGTTTCTGTTTTTCCTGTTTTGTTCTGTGGATTGATCTTCCTTTCCATTTGCGTGGCTTCTAAAATTGGAATTGTTGTTGCCATATTTAAACTTGCGTGGTGAACCATTACTGTTCTTCCGGTCTTTATTTATACTATTTTCTTCGTGGGAGAGATCGATTTGGTCCAGCACAGACAAGTACCGTTCCAGGTCATTTTCGGGTACATTTATTAATTTGTCTCGTATATAACCGGGCAATCGTAATTTTAAGATTCTGATCACATCACGGGCTAATATAGGGTCATCCCAATATCTAGTTTTGTTGATATATTTTTCAAAATATTTACGGAGTGTACCCTGTTTGTGATTGTACATTTGCAGGCTGTATACTTCAGTCCTCAGGCGTTCTTGAATAGCCTAGACCAGTATCTGTCTAGAAAAGATTTTTCAAATTGTACCAGGCTATGGCAATTTTCTATGACTTCATTTGCCAATAAGGCAGCGTCGCCTTGTATGTGTGCGATTATGAACTGAATTTTTTGGCGTTCATTCGAGGCACTCGGTAATACATTTTGGAATCCTTTTATGAAGATTATCGGATGCACTGTCTTCTTTTCTGCGTTAAATACTTGGAATTGTCTGTGTTTTATTAAGCTTTCATCAATGTTATTGCTTGTGGAAGTAGAAGTTGCCCCCACAGTGTTATGAATAGGAATGCTTCCTGTAAATTGTATGTTTTCTCTTTCCGAATCGCTTTTTTGTTGGTGTGAACTATACGCAATGTTCTCATTACCGTACACATTCCTAACAGGTGTGCCACAATTGTTGTTAAGCATTTGCATATGCGCACGCTCGAGTTCAGCAATTCTGTGTGTCATTACTTGCTGCCATAGCGGTACCGGCAATTTGTATCTCGCTTCGCTTTTTTCACTTACGAGTGGTAGCGTGTCTACTGTGGGCTGTTTACATACAGCTGCTCCGTTAGTTACTTTTTGCAGAGCAGACTGTATTTTGTTTTCTACACGTTCTGTGATCTGGCTTTCTTTTTCAGTGAGCCAGTCATGGAACTCTTTCTCTACTTCCTGGGCTTGATCATTTAAATGTGTTTTTATGGTTTCTTTTTGTGTCATTTCTAAATTGTCCATTTGGTTCGCAAGCTGTTCTACTTCGTCCCGGATGACTGTGTGTGCCGTCTGAAGCGTTTGCACATCTTGTGCTATGTTGCTTACAATGTTCGGCAGTTCGGCATGGGCTTGCTTTATTTCTGTCATTTCTGAATGTATCTTTTCGAACATTGTACCTATACTTTCTATTAAGACCTTTTCTCTTTCTTCGTTTTGTTCCCTTATCTGATTGACTAGCTGTTCATTCCTCTCTTCCCTCAATCTCTCTCTTTCTTCTAATTTCCGTAAAAATTCAGCAAATGGATCTGGTATTGGTGAGCATACTGGTGTGGTAGTTGTTCTAATCATTGGAAAATTATCACTAGTGCTACTAGTAGCACCTATCAGTTTTACTGTTTTCGTCTGTTGGCTACTTCCTGGCATATCGCCTGAAACTACATTGTTTATATTCCCCCCCCCCCCCCGATCACTATTCGTATTTAGTAAGTCAGTGTTACTATCCATATCGCTCAATAGTTGCACATTATTTGTAACACTGGACACATTATCTTGTTGCAAATCTAACACATGTCCAACTTTTCCCATAATGACGATAACTTTCACTGGGCTAACTACAAAAATTGTTCCAAACTACAAATGCGATCTAAGTTCACAAGTCAAACTGCTTATTGTTTCCAAAATCACAAAACAATAATATCTACACCACTGTACACCATGTACCATCTATGATACTATGCTTTGCTGATACGGGCCTATGTAGCAAGCTTTTATGCATAGTGGTCCTTACCTTTATTTCTTTTTTCTTTTCTTTTCTTTTTGCTATCTCGTCCTCTCAGGGTCTATAAGGTTCTTCTCCGCTTTCCTCATTCAAGTTTATACATGAAATGGAATTTGATAGACATTAGAATACATACAATACATGTTAACAATTACATACATACAAACCCTAAAAAAAATATTTTATCTCTTTGGGCCCCACGTTGGGCGCAATTTATTATATCTCTTAAAAAAATAATATATACTATTTATTTGGAAGAAACACTCTCCTAGTAAATTTGTTTGTCCTTTGATTTATTGTGATATGTTACTGATTTTTAGTGAAGTTAGTTTTTACGTTTAACTTTCAAAAAAAAAAAGTACAAAAGAGATATAATAAGCAAAATAATGAATTTCGTAGGTTGCCAATTACGTATTATATCTGGTTTTATCGAGCACCAGGCTCCCTACAAATTACTGTAAATGCAATAGCGTAGTATTACTCAGCTCCAGTTCACTAGCACAGAAAATAGACAAGTTTTAATAAAATTATTTCACTGGATTCCTTCAATTAATCTCTCTAAATATTTTTACATGATTTCTTCCGCTCTGGCTATCAGGCATTGTGCTGTGAAAAAATATTTTTAAATGTACTGTGTAAAGGCGGCTAATTGTTAACAGTCAGAGATCACTGTTACTCGCTCCGCAGCAGCTGGAAACATGCTAAATAATTTTCATTAAATATTCTTTTCATAGGATAAATGTGGTGTAGGTTCTTGAAATAACATACGGAGATCACTTCATACTCATGTATTCTTATTAGGACACAGTTTACACCATTAAATATTTGCAATTACGTTACGACAGAAACAAATGCTAGCGCAGTACAAGAGCTTGTGTACCTTATTCCAGCTAACACCAGAACGAACAGAACAAAACAAACTAGACAGGAGAATGAGCATTGCATTGTATTTTATACTCTTACAAAGATAATTTTTTTAAATTACTTACACATTACAATCTCATACAACAAAAATAATGTCTTTTCTGCATATATCGATCTATATTGTATATTTTTACAGTTAGTGTTATTACCTTTCGCAGATAAATCGATGTTTGCAATTAATTTTGAGTCATATACAGTCATTTTTATTTGTGTTTCACCTCAATACTGGTGAATATTGCAAAAGGGACACTACAGCCCACAACATGGCCATGCCGCACCTCCTTACTCGTCTTCACATAGGCCTTATGACGCATGGCTTCTTGCCTTGAGAGTGGACTCTCCAGCGTGTAGGGGTTGTGGCCTACAGATCACTATGCGCTACATCTTGTTGGACTGTGTTTTGTTTTCCAACCACCAGGCTGATGTGGATTTGCCAACGGATCTACCATCTATTTTTAGCAACGTCAAATGGATGTGGCTCGAGTTTTAAAGTTCTGCAAATTATCCAACATTTTTCCAAAGATTTGAGGGAGATGGTTTTAATGTATTAAAGGGATGACTGACTCACCCGTATTTTTTGTATGCAGTCAGCCAGTGATATTTTCCTGTGCTTTTCTTTTAACTCCTTTGTCGTTTTACTTGTGTTTTAATCTTATGTACAGCTACTTTTATTCTTTCTTCGTTGTTTTAGCTTTTGTGAGATAGAGTCATTATGTGGTCGATTCGAGTGCGGAAAAATATTCGGGTTTTAGCCACATTTATTTGTTTTAATGAGTGATCAACGAACACAGTAAGATTTTAAAATCTTGGAAGAGTGGCCTGTCGGCAAATGATATTTACATGCCAGCTGTAGGTTGGTTTGCCGCTACAGACAGCATTTTCATCTCTAAGTGTTATTTCTTTCATAAATGTGTTTGTGGCCCCTGATTTATCCCTGTGCGAAATCTGTTTTGGAAACCAACATTTGGCTTTCGTCTTCCTTGTATTTAACTCTTGTCACAGTTCTAATGCCATAACCTGCACTATAACATTGATATAACGTATGACTTCAATTGACGTCATAATGAAGGCTATACAACTATGTAGAATTTGTGGGGTCCTGTGTATACAATAGTTCACGATGCCACTACAGAAAGCCACAAATTGTGGCGCCACATTCGTGTCGTCTGTGAACCCAATTTAAGGCAAAAGCACTGGCATAACGTCTGCAATAGGAGTGCGCATAATAAAACACTGTATTGTTTAAACCAACTATAGGGTTGATGTGACCCTTATTTACAAGCACAGCAAACTAATTACTCGACATTGTTTCACAGAACTTTATAATGTCTAATCATAAAAGCACACCACAGGCTTCAAAACCCATACATTGACTTGGAACTGCCTTCGCATATTTTGGTACCATTTAAGACTTGAATCCGTGTTCACTTTAAACCAGTTGCTCCATTCCTTAAGGACCTGAAATTCTTACGCTTGTTGTCACCTTGTCGATGTGGCGAAGGTATGTGGAAAAAATTAAGTTTTTATTCCAGGCAGATGAAAAGTTAGCTGAAAATATCTTGCAAAAGGGGTCAACAGAAGCGTCCGATCTTACCCGTCGGCTTTGACCCGTGACGTAAGCGTGTTGTGGTGTGTGACGTCATTACGGCGCGGAGTTTGATTTGCGATTGTGGCGTGTTTGTAGATGTCTTGTTTTTGTTTGTCGTGCTCTCTGGTGGTGTGTTCATGGTTTTCGTTTGTTTCGTTTGTTTCGTGTGGTGGGGTCAGTTTTCTGTTGCTCAGGTGTTCGATTTGAAGCGGAATTTCTATTAGTGAGTTAATGGTTAATTTAATGCTCATTGCTGTACGTCGGGTGAGTTTGTTATTGAGTGTATTTGGTTGTAGTTTTTTGTTCAGGAATGGATATGAAAGACCGCCTTAACAGTGTTCGGTTGAGGGCGATGATGGGGGAGACAGCTTTAGAGCTGATTAAATTTCTTCAGCTATTTGGCTTAATTGCCGAGGTCGTGAAGTGCGGTGTGTGCCGTGAACCTATGAAATTGGTTAAAGTTCCGGACTCTCGGACCAGGGACGGATACATGTGGTGTTGCCGGAAAGATGGCGTATGGCGTTCTGTAAGGCGTGGTACCTGGTTCGAGAACTCTAGATTGGCCATGCGTGAGATTGTGCTTATTACGTATTATTTTTGTTATAGTTGCGGGCAGAGTTTTTGCGCGTTTGAGACTGGTGTGAGTGAGAGGACTGTTTTAGACTGGCATTCCTTTTGTCGTGAGGTGTGTTCCGAATTTATTAAGTACAGGGGTAAGTTGGGTGGGCATGGGGTGGTTGTGGAGGTGGATGAGTCGCAGTTTGGTAAAAGGAAGTATGGGAGGGGGAAGTCTGTGACTGGTCTTTGGGTGTGGGGGGCTGTTGTTCAGGGGGGTGGGGGTACTGAATGTGTTTTTAGGGTTGTGGAGGGGAGGTCGAAGCCTGAATTAGTGGGGTTAATTGAGGAGTATGTAGAGCCGGGGTCCACAGTAGTTTCAGATGCGTTTTCTTCATATAGGGGGTTGGGTGAGAGGGGATTTAATCATTTAGTAGTGAACCACAGTCTAGAGTTTAAGAATTATGATACTGGGGCTTGCACTAACACAATTGAGGGGATGTGGGGAGCGGTTAAGTCAGTTCTTGGGAGGGGGAAGAGGCGCTCTTCCAACCTTCAGTCTCATTTAGATGAGTACTGTTGGCGGAAGAGTGTCCCAGAGGGCTATTGCATTCTTCGGGTTTTTTTAAGGGCTGTGGGTAAAATGTATAGACCGAAAGTGGTTAGTTAGGGTGGGCTGGGTAGGTGGGTGGGTGGTTTATTTTGTTGTATAGTGTTTGTGTGTTGTATTTTGGAGTTGTGGGGGAGGGGGTTGACGTTTGGGTGGGTTGGGTTTTTATTTTAGTTCAGTATTTTTTCGTTGGTGTGTGTGTGTGTGTGTGTTTTTGTATGTGTGTGTGTGTGTGTGTGTGTGTGCGTGCGTGCGTGTGTGCATTTGTGTGTGATTGTGGTGGCCAATCTAGTTTGTGGAGCTGGAACTTTTTTGAGGTAAGTTCCGTTTTTTTTTTTTTGTTATTTATGTATGTTTTGTGTATTGGGTATAGGTTGGAAACATCCGATCTCACGCGTCGGCTTTGACCCGTGACGTAAGGGACCTACACATTGATCTGTAGCGTAGCCCTGAATACGAGGTTAGGTTGGGAGTTTTTTTTTGGAATGCGGCCGCGGCAGCGGCCGCCTATGATTCGAAAATATTGATTTGACACTAATGAACATGTATACGTAATATGAAGCAATTTGATGAACATATTGATCTGTAGCGTAGCCCACTTGAGGTTAGGTTGGGAGTTTTTTTTTTGGAATGCGGCCGCGGCAGCGGCCGCCTATGATTCGAAAATATTGATTTGACACTAATGAACATGTATACGTAATATGAAGCAATTTGATGAACATATTGATCTGTAGCGTAGCCCACTTGAGGTTAGGTTGGGAGTTTTTTTTTGGAATGCGGCCGCGGCAGCGGCCGCCTATGATTCGAAAATATTGATTTGACACTAATGAAGCCTGTGGGGGGATGGGGGGGCACTGCAGACTCCCCCCACCGCATAACGACACATGATGATCAAATTTTGAAAAAAAATGAAAAATTTTTTCCGTACCTGCTAAACTGCATAAGTGCCGATGTATGTAGGTGTAAGGGAAGCTTTCGTTTCTTAGTTTTCTATTGGGGGATGTGATCGGTAGGTTCTGTTGAGCTATATAGGTTAAGGGAAGTGTCCGATTATGGATAGGAATGTGTTTTTTGGTATTTGGTCAGTTTTGTGATGTTGATTTATTTCGTTGTTTTGCGTGGTTTTGAATGGCGGTCGGTGGCTACATTTCTGTATATTTAGTTTCTCCGCACCCAAAAACCCCTAATTTCCCACGCTTGTCCCGTTACAGTCATTAGGCTTTTTGTGAAACTTGTGTATTTCAGTGTTTACAATACGTATGCGATGTTTTTATATCCGCCATATTGGAATTGTTTATAGTCGTTTCCGCGGTATTTGTGACGTCATGGGTCAAAGCCGACGGGTAAGATCGGACGCTTCTGTATTTCCTGCAAAAGTATAGGAACAAAGGGTGAAATACGGAATATAACAATCATCTTCTATATCTTAGAGCCGTAGACCTTCGAACGCTGAAGTAATTTCTGCATTAAATCTGACATGAATGCAAAGCAATACGCTTTTACGTGAAGTTGTAATGATTCCGTGCGGAGCAGCAGAAAACAAGACGAAATTTTCGACGTCTTTTGTTTCTTGCTACAACTACATATTGCAAAGTTACGAGTTCATGCTTCAGTTATTTCTAGACTTTTTTAAAAGCAGTAAGATAAATTAGACGGTATAATGTATTTATTAAAAAATGTCACCACAGGTATTAGTCTGTGATATTACCTTTGGCGTGCTATGTTCGACCTATGATCGAATTTAATATCGTGACCTGTTTTGATTGTTGGGATGTTGGCTATGGTTGTTTATGGTAACAGTGTTTTGTGTTGAAAGTTGATGCTGTTGATTGAGTGAGAATTAAGTCATTCACTTTATTTTTGGAAGTAGTTTGTATGTGCGGCGTGACTATATAATTGTTCATATATTATTGGAGCTAATAAAGTACGTGAAAAGAAAAATATTGATTGCATTTGCAGTTGGCGTGTTGTTATTTGTGTACTGTAGACGGAGATGAACATCCCTGATTGTGGAGCTTGTGAAACAGATCTAGCAGTGAACCTCGTGTGTGATGTTAATAATGAGTACGTATATCCTCATCACATACGCAAATAGTGCCACAGCTGTTTGTGAAATGTTGCAGTAGTTACCATCGTGGGAAACTTTCATTGCTACTGTCGCTTTCATTCGCTACCTATTCCCCGAGGAAGCACACAGGACCCTATTGCCACTTTATACTGCGGGTAAGAACATTACAATTGTAGTCAAACATTTGTTTGTCACACTTATCGACTGTATTTTTACCTATTCACTATCAGGTAGTTAACACAACTATGTTGTCTGCGTACTACACGACCGCAAATAAACAGTGTCCACCGTTTCGTATTATAATTAGCGATCATGCAAAGAGCATTTCATAAGTATCTCACCGGGTTAATTAACATTATTTTTGCTATTTTCTTGTGTTTCATTATTAATAATTTGTATTTCTGCGATTGTGTTAGTGGTGTAACTCTTAGGTTAGTTTAAAAAACTACTGTCGACCACTCCATAGAAAACGAAAGTAACTTGACATAAAAATTCTATTGTAACAAAAGTAAAATTTCAACATTTTTTTTTATTTGTAGCCATATCCATTGCTATCCTTTCGCATAATACAGCCATTGATGCCATGCAAGCACTACACACATTCTCTTAGCCTATGTTTTGTGTCTTAACTGGGAGGAGCAAACCAAAGAACTGCTGAGGTACCTAATCAAACCTCTATTTGCTATGCAAATGTTGTCAGACATATGTGCTATGAAAATTTAAAAAAGCTGGTGTACTATGCTTACTTTCATTCCATAATGTAATACAAGGTAATTTAATGGGGTAGCTAATCAAGCCAAGCTAAAGTTTTTCAAGCCTAAGAACGTGCAATACGAATTATCTGTGGTGTGCATCCAAGAACGTCCTGCAGAGGGCTCTTTGAAGAACTGGGTATACTAACTGCAGCTTCCCAATATATTTATTCCCCAATGAAATTTGTTGTTGAATATATTAGCCAACAGCTCATTTTATGGAATCAACACTAGAAATGAGAGTAACTTTTCTTTTTCGTAAAGATTTTAATCCACTTACTTTCATTTGGAAAGGTGTCCACTTTTCAGCAGTACACATTTTTAGTCACGTGCAGTCATATAAAGTTTAACTAATAATACACATCAGTTTGAGAAGAGTCTAAAGGATTTGTTGCAGGTCAACTCCGTTTACACCATTGATGAATTTCTTAGCAGAACCAATTGATATGTGTATGTTATTAATAATATGAGATGACGTGCATATTGCATCCAGTTTGACTTGTGCACAAATTTTGTGCGGTAATGTGATCATTATAAATAAGTGTTGTAAATTTTTTAAAAATTTAATTCTTTATTTGATGATGCATGGCTACAATAGCCTAAGAATTATCATATGCACCTAAGTGTATTGAATGTTCAATATTTGATGACAAGTTTTAGATTCTTTTAAATGTAAATATGCTTAAGGATTCCACACCCGCAAGGACAATATGATTTGGGATCTGTGGCAGGTACATTAGTGTTTCTGTTCTTATTTTGTAAATAAGCATTGTGCAGTCCTGTTTTCAACGTGTGCAATATCCCAAAGGATCTCCTCTCCATGATCAGTTGGAGAAGTTTTCTGTGTGTACATTATTTATTTTTTATTTGTATACTCTTTCTCAGTTTTTGTGGTGTCTTAGTAATTCTTTAATTCTTTTGTTTATAAATTTTCTAATGGGTATTCTGTAAACTACGAACTGACTTATTCTGTGCACGGTCTTACAGTGCTTGTTAGATTCCTTACATACTAACATTATAAAAATGTTTGTAGGCCTTTAAAAAAGTTTAATGCTGTGCATATTTTTAGTAGAAAATGGGGGTATAGTGAAGCAGGGGATACAACCCGTCGGCTTTGACCAATGACGTCAGAATTGGCCAGACAGTATTTATTACACAAATGAAAGAGCCGACAATACTGTTCAGAAACAAAGGAATACGAGAGATGTAAAATATAGTTGACATATATCAAGGCAAGATCTATTTTCATGTTAAGGGTATCGCGTGTTTATATCGTATTATTTATGTGGAAAATGTAGGGGAAAAAATGGATGGAAATATTGGTAGCATAGAATACCTCATGGCACATATATATATGGGTTGTATCTCGAACCTCATTCGAACTGTATTGGTTAACTGCAGTACGGGATACAAGTTTAGGGTATGTCGATTTCTTCATTTTTGTTAGCATTAATATCCTGTTGTTCATATATAGGTCAACTGAAGCACGGGATACAAATTTTACATGTGTTTTTTCTTTCGCCTCTGCTACCACTAAGTCTCTTCTTACGTAGATAGTAGTACTACTGATGGCAGAAGGAGCTGCAAACATAATATTTATATCCCATATATATATATATGGACATGCTAACAAAAATGTGGAAATGGACATACGTTACATTTGCAACCTGTATCTCAGTCGAACTACGCGAAGAGGCAGTAAGGCGACACATATACAATTTGTATCCCATACTTCACTATGGGGTACAGTTTTTTTTTTTTTTTTTTTTTTGCTTTCGATTCTAATAGTATCGACTGAAAGTTATAGTTTTGATCACAACAGTGACAATAGTATCCCGTTCTTTAGTTGAGCTATATAGCTAGACACAACATTTGTATCCTGCTTTCCAGTTGACATATATAGGCTAGGTAAATCTCATCAATGTTACATATGTCATTCTTTTCGAATAGGTAATGTCAGTGTAAAGGTCAACTGAAGGATGGGATACAAATTTTAGTTGTGTCGGGCGTTTCGCCTTTAATATTGCTAGTACAGATTCGAAAAAATCATATTGATACTAGTGCTGGGAAACGAAAGAAGAACGACGGCTGCAAAATTTCTACTACGTACTGGAGTACACGAAAACATACATAATGGTGCAGTACAACAATGAAATACGTCAAAATAGTCAAGTGCAGTAAGATAAAAAAAAGGGAAAACAGAACTTACCACACAAGAACTTCTTAAAAGAACCGAAGCTCGCCTTACCCTCCCTTCCCCCCACACCCCCCCCATCCCCACCCCCAAATCCTAATGTTAAATTAGCTAACATATTTCAGACAGTAAATTTGCCCAACACATTTAACAAAACATTTATATGGGCAGTATGTTTGGGGAATACTACGCTTCTATGAATATTCGTCTAAGTGACTTAGAAGTGTGGAAATCCGGTGTTTCCCCGGCCCTACAAGAGATTTCGCAGCTGACCAATAACCCTCTATGCTATTTGTGCAAGCCCCTGTGGATAATGATCTGAACTCAATATTACGATTAGCTACAAGATGCTGATAACCCCTTTCCCCTAAATCCCTATATGAAGAAAAACCATCTGAAATTACAGTGGAACCCTCTGCAACGTGATCTTCAATTAAGCTGATCAAAACTTACTTCCTTCGATTGGGTACTATTGTAAACACTACATTGTCACACTCTTGACCTGAAACTATAGCCCCCCAAAACCTATAATCCCACTGGAGGTGCCCCCCTGTTGTACTTCCTTTTGCCAAAATGCGAATCATCAATTACAACCATAACACCCCCCCCCCCCCCCCTCTCCCAATGGCCCCCTATATTTTATGTATTCCTCACAGACTTCCCTACAAAAAGAGAGTACCAATCGACAACTGTATGCTGACTCACATGACATTCATGGACCCACAGCCACACAGGATATCTCAAACACCAACAGTACGTGATTTTCATAATGTCTCTCAAGGCGAGCTTAGATTTTTCGAACCATGTGCCTCGTCTAATGGACCACCACAACCAATCTTTTCTGCAGTGGCATATGAATAAGTCGTGAGTACGGTGACGAGATACCCTTGTGTGGCGCATATGTTCGCTGCACTCACGACATCGAACATACTCGACAACGAGACCACACATTTGTAAAAAACAAATTGTGGCCAACATGTCTACACCCATAGCCTCTCTCAAATCATCCAGGTTCATCGGAACAGACAAATCCATACCTACAAACGAAAATGGGATGCTAAAAATTGTCCTAAAATAAGAAACTAATAGTCCAAATTACCTCAATATCACTTAGTGATATTAAGTACCAAAATGAAATTAAGTACCAAATGAATTGCAAACAACCAATTACTTAAATAAATGCATACAATGAATATTTTGAGCAATATGTAGTGATCTCTTTTAAAATCACAGTCAATTATTTTAATGTACAATGATAGCACTTATCCGGAACACAGAACTGTTTCATTATCTGTGACTGAAAGTGAACACATTATTATCTATGAGTAATGTATGATGTCATTGGTCAAAGCTGACTGGTTGTATCCCCTGCTTCGCTAAACCCGAAAATAGGTGTCAAGGAAAGGCAGTTTGACAACGCTATTGACACATTTACAATGAGTAACTTGATTCACGGCTAACTGCTGCCCAATTAGTGTATAGAGTTTTAGTTAGAATAGTCGAGTTCCATCCTGGGTCTAAGTGCACACTGTTTCTTAAATGATAGGTATATTACAGCTAAACATTGAAGATAATAATTATTTATCAAAAGGCGCAGAAATATTATTGAAGAGTAATTATCAGTTACAAAAAAATTACCTTTTATAGGAGAGAATTAACTACAAAACCTACCAATGTACATCCTACATTCAGAATGGCCAGTTGTTATATTTTAAACATACTGCTAGTGACAGCATATCTCTCATAAAACATACATAATCTTCAGAATAGATACTAAAAGAAATCTCCCGGCATCTCCAAACATTTAGTGACTTGCTGGATCATCGTTCTCTGAACTTTTTGTAGAGTAGCTGCATCCACAGCTGTAAGAGCAGCTTGGAAGTGTGGTGTCACTTCTACCACATTTACTGGTGAAATGGAATGTGTAACAGAATTGGTAATAACCTGTGGAGTGGGTTGCTAGACAAACTGGTGATGTAATGCTGTAATGAAATTTAGTGGACATGAAAGTGGTGTGCACGGCGGGTGGAACTAAACAGTAGAACCAATGATTGGAGGATATACTGGACACTGCGTTCAAATGCAATTAATGAAGTATATGACACATTACACATAGACCATGTTCCTTTGTGATTTATATGGTTGTTAAAGAACTATCTGGAATAACAAAATATTTGATCGGGTGAACATCTGAAACTTAGGAACATATTTATAGAATAAAAGAAACAGGGACAGACCAAGGAGGAGGGCAGTGGAGTTCATATGTTTTTCTTCTTCTTTGTGGGACGGGGTAGAACTCATGAAAGTGGAAGCAATGCTGACAATTTTCTTGAAAATGTGGAGGGATGTAATTCATGGAAGACAACAGAATTAACGTTTAAAAGAAAGATACCTCTTTAAAAACAGTTGTACTCTCAGTTCTGTAATGGTATTAAATAATTGCACATGTTTTGTACAAGACCTGATGAAATTACTTTATAATAATTAAGAAGCAAGATACCATATTGCACAGCCTAAAATTATAAAATGGAAGAAAGTACACTTAGACTTGGAACTGAGCTTGAGTATTCTAATATAAAACTCCATGTATCGCACTAATCGCTCAGTGTACTTAACACAGAATTGAATCAAGATACTTGTCATACACTTGATTACAGTGTTGCCAAACTAAGTTCCTTTGATACCAATTTTCTACCAAAAATATGCAGTGGACAGAATTTTGTCTCAGATACTTCTGTACCGGTAATATGCAAGACTCATGTAGTGGCGTCTGAGCATGCAGATTTATACTGTTGTTCAGGTGGTGTTGAACAGTCAGCACAGGCAGTTGTACGTGTATAACAGTGCTTTAGCATTGACCCAACTCTGTGTATGCCATGGTAACAAGGGGTGCCCAATGCAAAGTAAAATGTAACAGTATGACGCTCTCGTTTTCTCGATATTTATCATTCTATCACATTGAGACTCACTCACATGCTTATTGGGATGTGCTTTCTTGTTTGCACTTACTTTGAATGTTCTTCAGTTGTGTGATGCAGACATTTCTAGGTATGAAAGGAAGGGAACTGTTGGTGTATGCATACATCAGATCTCTGCAATCATAAACCCTTATTGTTAATATAAACTTTCCTTAAGTTTCTTATAGTAAATCACATATTAGCTACATGGATAGGGACTGCGTCTGTTGTGGGGGGATGCAGTAGGAGTTGGCCACATTCCAAAGACAGCTGGAAGCTTTGTTGGCCACAGTCAACAGGCTCCAGAGTGCCACTTTGAGGTGCAGTGGGGATAGGGTGCCTGGGGCAGTCTCTGCTGTACTAGATGTGCAGGGAGGGATGCACAGCTCTCTGTCACTGAGCCGACCTCAGGTGTGACTGAGCTGGCAGGCCCCTTCTCATCTCAGTGTGGGTGGCGGACTTGTGTCGATGTCTGGAGCCTCAAGGCGAAGGCTGCATGGGGGATGAGGCTCCAGCCAAATCCCATGCTCTTTGCTAATAGATTCAGTGTGCTATCTGATGCTGGGAGGGAGGCTGAGCTGGATCAGAATGCACCGTCTGCCAGGATAGTGGCCGTTCCTTCAGAAGGTCCTGGCATGCAAATGGGGATAGGGGTTTGTTAGTTATTGGGAGCTCCAATGTTAGGAGGATCATGGAGCACCTCAGGAACATAGCGGCCAGGGCGGGGAGGGATCCAATGTTCACTCGGTGTGCTTGCCGGGGGGCCTTGTCCGGGATGTGGAAGAGGCTCTTCTTGCGGCTGTCGAGTGTGTGGGGTGCAGCCAGCTGCAGATTGTTGCAAATGTCGGCACTAACGATGCCAGTTGTTAGGGCTCCGAGGAAATCCTTGGGTCCTTTCAATGGCTGGCTAAATTGGCGAAGGCGGCCTCCATCTCTCGAGGAGTGGAAGTGAAGCTGATGATTTGCAGCATCATACCCAGGGTGGATTGGGGTCCTCTGGTTTGGAGTTGAGTGGAGAATCTCAACCAGAGGCTACGTCAAATGTGGCAAAAATGGTTGTAGATTCCTCGACCTATGCTATGGGGTGGAAGGTTGCAGGACGCCCCTCGATAGATGGGTAGTACAGTACTTGTGGCATGTACATGGTTTTTTTTAGGTTAGGTTCCTCCCCACAGCAAACAAACTGTTGGCCTGAAGAATTACCAGTTCATGACACTGACATGGGTGTGCCAACTGTAAAAATGGTAAGTTTGCCTAAACCGGTCATTCCAAAGGATTTAAGTGTGCTAAATCTCATGTTAGTAAATTGTCGAAGTGCCTGGAACAAGATTCCTGAGTTACTCTCCGAAATAAACAGTGGTAATGCCAATATTGTATTAGGTACCGAAAGCTGTTTGAAATCAGACATAAATAGCAGTGAAATTTTGAACTCTGATAGGACTGATGCTATATGAGGTGGTGTGTTCATTGCAGTTAAAAGCTCTTTAAATGCATTTAAGATCAATATTTCGTCGGATTGTGAAATAGTCTGGATAAAGCTGTCAATCAGACAAGGAGTGACCATTGTATTAGGATGTTTTTATAGACCACCAGCATCTGCAACAAATGTCACAGAACGTTTCAGGGACAGTCTTGAGTACATAGGAAATAAATACCCAAATTATCCATTAGTTATAGGTGGAGACTTTAATCTGGCACCCATTGCCTGGAAAATTACATGTTTATCACAGGGGGCAGAAGCAAAGACACATGTGAAGTTATTCTAGGAGTGCTCTCATCATACAACCTTGAACAATTGGTTAGAAAACCAACACGAGACTGGAACACATAAGATATCTTGGTGACAAACAGACCTGATCTTTTTGAGGAAGTTAATATAGAAGGAGATATTAGTGACCATAATGTCATTGTTTCTATGTCAGTGGAACTTGCAAAAGAACCGAAGAAATGGCTTAGAGTTTTCTTGTTTGGTAAAGCAGTTAATGAATATCTTCATAGTCAGCTCCAAGCATTCACCACGGGCCACAAAGATATTGAGTATCTTTGGTTGAAATTTAAAAGTATTGTCCACCACGCACTAGAGAAATATGTGCCCAGCAAAAATACAGGGGAGGGAAAGGATCCGCCTTGGTTCAACAAACATATTAGGAAGTTGCTGAAAAAGCAGAGAACTTTGCAGAGTCGTTTTAAACATAGTCACTTCCCCACTGACAAACAGAAATTATGTGAAATGAAAGCAGCTGTCAAAAGATCAATGAGAGATTCTTTTAACGAACTTGAAAGCAATATTTTATCTGCAGATTCTAAAAATAACCCTAAAAAATTTTGATCGTACATAAAATCTATAAACGCTACAAATAATTCAATACCTTCTCTTGCTGACAGTACAGGTAATGTAACGGATGATGATGAATAGAAGGCTGAAATTCTAATCCTAGCTTTGAAAAACTCATTTACGGTAGAGGTCTGCAGCACCATTCTCCCTTTCAATTATCGAACCAACGCAAGGATGGCTGACATAGTATTTAGTGTATCTGTGATTGTAAAACAGTTAAGATCCTTAGATGTCAGGAAGGCATCTGGCCCAGACGGTATCCCCATAAGACTTTATGTTGACTATGCTACAAATATAGCACCATTCTTATCCATCATCTATCGGAGATCATTGGAACAGTGGAAAGTTCCACGGGACTGGAAGAAGGCCCAGGTCATAGCAATATGTAAAAAGGGTTGAAAGTCGGATGCACATAATTACTGGCCAATTTCGTTGACATCAATTTGTTGTAGAATCATGGAACATATTTTGTGTTCAGACATAATGACCTTTCTTGGCTCTGAACAGCTCATCTGCAGAAACCATCACAGTTTTAGGAAAACAGTGGTCATGTGAGACATAGCTGGCCCTCTTTGTGCATGATGTACAACAGGCTCTAGATACCGGCTCCCAGGTTGATGCCATACTCCTGAAAATAATGGTGTGGGATTGTGTGGTTTGGCTTTTGACTTTGAGAGCATTAGCATTTTCAAATGACTTCTTAGAGAATTTCTTCTGCTTGGGGGGATTACAAATTGAGAACAAAACTCAACTGATAATTTTCCAGCCTGGACGTGGTTGCTACATTGACCTGAAACTGAGCAGATTCCTTCAGCATACCCAGTCCAGTATGTTTGATGGCATTATTAGAGAATACGTGCATTTCATTAAAAATTTTCTTCCTTTGTAGACACTTAAATCAACAGCATATCTTGATCTCTAAAATATGTTTAATATTGAATGTAGATTGAATTTTGCCATTTGATGGTGGGTCAGGGAGGGAAGAGTGTGTGTGTCGGGAGGGGGGGGGGGGGGGGAGGAGCTGGTAGTGGTGACGGCAGTGGTGGTCCACTGCAAGGAATTAGAATTGATACTGTTGAACCTAATTTTCATCCCTAATGAGGATTCATTTACAAAAATCATTCACATCTAGTGCAAACAATGCCTTACTAATTTGATAATCGTGCTCTGTGATGTTTTTATTCAACTAATAACTGTCTGGACATCTACTGTGAGGCTTTTTGTTCACTATCAATTAGAAATCTTTCACTGAACTCAGTTTTGAGGTGTGTTAGACATTTGCTGTACTTCTGGCCCATAATAGTGTTGTGCCAGTGTTACGCATCTGCTTGCTTTTGCAGTACATAATTTTTATAGATCAGAGTCTTTAATGTGCTTTATGCAGTTTGAATGCAGCTGTATCTGATGGCGAAGTATGTATCCCAACTGTAATGGAAATGCCTTTGTGGATCTGATTTGGTGACATTGTTTTACTATGCAGGTAACATTCTGCCTTGATCTTTATAGTTACCTGTAACTTGGGAGTGATTATTTGATATTGTTGATTTTGTATATACATACATTCTTACTCCCTTCTCCCATGGTCCATGGACCTAGCCAAGGTGGGGTAGCTCGCATGCCCTACTGATACAGATGGTCTTACTATAGGTGCAGTCACAGTGGAGGGGTATCTGTAGAGATACAAAGCTGATCTGTTGTTCTGGAAGAAGGGCAACAGTCTTTTCAGTAGCTGCAATGACAGCAGTCGGGATGATTGACTGATATAGTCGTGTATTAGCCACCTTGACCTTACTTTGGTGGTACTGCAAATTGCTGGAAACGAGGGGAAAGTGCAGCTATTATTTTCTCTAACAACATGCAGCTCTACTGGTAGAATCCCCATGGCTAAAATATTCTGGAGGTAAAACAAGCCTCAATTCAGTTCTCTGGACTACGTAGGGAGATGATGTCATCAAGGAAAAAACATTAGTGTTCTATGGATAAGAGCATGGAATTTTGGATCCAGCAATTGGGTAAGTAGATTAGTGAATTTAAAGAAAGATAGTAATTGGTTGTAGTTAGATACAGGGGGCATTAATGAAGTGCATTGACGTGAGGAACAGGACCTGTGGTCAAGTAAGTACAATGTTATAAATATAAAATGAAATAGGGTTAATGTGGGAGTAGATGTAATAATCAATAAGAAAATCAGAATATGAGTGAGAAAATCTGAGTACGAGTAAGCTACTATGAACAGCAAAGTGAATACATTATAGTAACCAAGGCAGACACAAAGCCATCCTCCACAGAATTACAAGTTTATATGTCTACTAGCTCTGGAAATTATGAAGAAATTGAAAGAATGTGTGATAAGGTAAAAGAAATAATTGTTCAGATAAATATTGTAGGAAAGTTCTTGTAGAGTGTAAATACTTAAGGATTAAAGGAGACCACTTACTGGAAAGCAGAAGAGTCAGTAAGTGCACGCAAAAGAAGGAAAACTTGCTAGCTTTTGGAATTATCCTTTGATGAGATCTCTCTCTCTCTCTCTCTCTCTCTCTCTCTCTCTCTCTCTCACTCACTCACACACACACACACACACACACACACACACACACACACACTTATGTCCCTGTATGTGGTGCTGGCTAGAAAGAGACTGGAAGTGGGTGGCTAGCGGCTCAGAGAGAAGCCAGTTTATCAGCTGGAATAAGGGAGGAAGGCATGGCAGGTACAGTTTTAGTTGTCAGTGAGAAGCAGCACACGCTGAAGGGTATGTGGGGATGTGAACTGGGAGGGAGTGAAAGGATGGAGAAGGGGAAACTGTTGTGTCGAGGGTGTGGGGACAATGGTTTACCTGAGATTGAGACCAGGATGATTACAGGAGCAAAGTATGTGCTGTAAGGATAATTACCTGCATTTTGACAGCTGCCTTTCCTTCCGCACAAAAAAATCCCACCCATACTGCCTAGCCACCCATGGGTATTGTATCTGTAGGGATGAATCATCTACAAAGGAGTGCCCCTTCATCACCATTATCACCTTGGACTGGAAAAGCTTAAACATATTCTTTGTCAGGGCTTTGATTATCTCCCATCCTGCTATGAAATGAAGGTCATCCTACCCCAGTGCTTTCCCCCATGGCAGACCGAAGTGCAAGACCTGCCCAATCCACCCACCCAGCATTTCCTGCTCTAGTCATGTCACAGGCTTATCCTACCCCACAGAGGCCTGGCCACCTGTCAAAGCAGCCATGTCCAACTCTGCTGCAAACACTGCGCAGCCTTTTATGTTGAAATGGCTACCAACCAGCTGTCCACTAGGATGAATGGCCATTGCCCAGATGTTGTCAAGAACAAAGTTTGACCAGCTGGTGGCACAACATGCTCAGTTTCAATGACTGCATTACAATTCGAGCCATTCCCCTCCACTACCAACTTCACTGGGCTACACATATGGGAGTTATCCTTACAATACATCCTCTGCTCCCTTAATAATCCTGGTCTCAATCTCAGGTAACTCACTTTCCCAGCACCCTCCATCCAACAGTTTCCCCTTCCTCCACCCTGTCACCTCCCAATTTGGGTCCCCATTTAACCTCCAGTATGTGCTGTTTCCCACTGACCACTACAACTGTTCGTACCACTCCTCCCTCCTGTGTTCCTTGCCAGTGAACCGCCCAGCACCATATAGGGGCATGGGCATGTGTAAGCATGTGTACACTTGTAGTTGTGTGTGTGTACTCTAGCTTGTCAAAGGATAAATCCAAAAGCTAGCAAGTTCTCCTTTTGTGTGTGCTTATCAGTGACTCAGATTATTTAGATAGTTTCAGGAATGAAAGTTTTAAGTACAATGGAGACTGAAATTCAATATTAGGCAAAAGAAGAGGAGGAGAAATTGTAGGAGAATATACTGGGGAAAGCGAATGAAAGGGAAAGTTTTGCAAAGAGTGTAATTTAATCACTGGCAATCATGAAAGAAAGTTGCGTACATGATAAAGACATGGAGATACCACAAGGTTTCAAATAGGTTATATAATTGTAAGACAGATTTTGAAACCTGATTGTAAACTGTAGAACATTCCCAGGGACAGGTGTGGACTCCAACGATAATTTATTGTTTATAAACTGCAGATCAAAATTGAAGGAAGTTGGGAAATTAAAGTGATGGAGCCTGGATAAAGTGAAAGGACAAGAAGTTGTCGAGAGTCTCAAAGGGGACATTAGGAAGAAATTGACTGAAATAAGGCAGGGAGGGGGGGGGGGGAGGGGGAATTACAAGTAAAGACAAACAAATAGCTTTTAGAGATGAAGTAGGACAGGCAGCAGAAGATCATGTATACAAAAAGACAAGGCCTAGTAGAAATTCTTGCATAACACAGGGATAATGAATTTAACTGACAAAATGAGAAAATATGAAAGTGCAACAAATGAAGCAGGTGTAAGGGAATACAGGCATAAAAAATGAGACTGATAGTGAGAAATGGCCAAGCAGGAATGGTTGTAGGGCAAATTTTAGGCTACATAATCAGGGGAAGGATACATCACCTATAGGAAAATTAAAGAGGCCTTTGGAGAAAAGAGAAGCAGCTGTATGGCTATCAAGAACTCTCACATCAAACTGATGCTAAGCGGGGAAAACTGAGAGGTCTAAGGCATATATAGAAGAGCTATTCCAGGGAAGTCCACAAGAAGACAAAGCAAAAGAAGAGGAAGCAGACAAACATGAGTTTGCGGGTATGATAATGTGAGAAGAATTTGACAGAGTACTGAAAGAAAGACATAAATTGAAGCAAGGCTCCTGGAGCAGAGGACATTTGAATACCTGCCAGCAAAAATGTTGTAACCCTCAAAATACAAATTGTACAGGAGGCGCGAAAAACCATTACCTATGCAACAGGTTTACAAACGACAGAAATAGCATTCACAATCACTTGAAATGAGTCCATTACTGATTAATGTGTACAAATTGTGGCAGTACGTGACCTGAAAAGCAAGATATTACAGATTTGCGTTCGGCATCCATGCAAAAACGTTGTAATTCTAACGAGAGTAGCACACTTTTATGGGTTACAATGTTTATATCACTGATTTTTTTTACCTCTGATACTATTTATTGGTTTTATTCTGATTAGATGTAAATACAATTTGCATTATACAATGTCAGAACTTCTGGGTGTTTGACTGAAGGTGGAAATATTGTTACAAAAGAAGGGTTTGCAGTGATAAACTTTCACATTTTCATTTCACAAGAATATAACAAAACAGAATCGATACTGCACACGCAGTTTGAATGAAACATTATTAATACTTCCCACTGTGTAACACAATTATTCACGGCACACAAGACGTGTTGTTGCAAACGTACGTTTCGCGTGACCGACCATGACACCGTCACTTTACTTTATCTTTATGTTCTCATAAAACTCTCAGTATGTTTCAGAAATATATCTACACATGTCTGGCAGATTAGCTTTCTTTTCCACAGAGACAGGCAATGGCTGACCATAAAGTCTAGGTAGGTCATTCAAGTTAAACACCACCGGCGGAACTGTAACACTATTTTTATCCCTGGAGCGTTTTGTTGAGTTTGTTGTGTACCAAGGCTGCAAGTAGTTATGGCTCTTGCTGCATTGAAGTACTGTTGGGGTGTCTGAAGATATCTTGATCCTAACATAACCTGTTATTTTGCATTTTGGATCTCTGCGGACATGCTTTTCAATACCACTTAAATCAATAAAATCGTCCTGCTCCATGTAACAAACCAGAAACTAATTGTTTGGTCATGCAGTAGCTATTACCTGAACAAATTCAAATACAGAGTAGTTCTTGTTATTTCTCTCAATTAATGCGAAATCGCTATCACAAGGCAAAAAGCTGTGTCCTGTGATAAGAAAATTTTGCTCCACAGAGGTGAACTACTTCATGTTCAGAAGATATTGATACAAAACAATAGTTTTCCAGTTATTGTTCTGTCCTGTACATCGTTCTAACTTCACCATTAAAGTTCTTTCTTCAAACGGGTTTAGTACTGAAAATGTAGATGTTACGTAGTTCAGAAGGCACGAAGTAATTTGTGCTGATCCCCGCTTAACAATAGTTTCAGGCCATATACACATCCACACCTTATTGTCACCAACGTTATGTATTGCCTGATTTTAGGTTGACAGCTTATGTTGATAGAAAACCGCAGAATGGGTAAGGGTAGGACAATATAGCACCAGTTGGAGGTCTGTGCATATCACAACATAGGTCTCATTTGCTTTAGCTTTTGCTGTATCCTTCTCTAGCATTGAATATGGTGCTTCCGCATGTAAATGGTGCAGTTTGCTTTCTTTGTCGATTTTCTTTCTCTCTGTTTCATTTTTACTGTTAACTAACTGTAGGAACAGTCTTGTCACAATAGCCACATGAATCAGAACGTGGTACTCCAAAGCGAACATTATATTGTCCCCTGAAAATATCTCTGTAAGCTCTTTCACTGCACTGTACTGTCGAATTATGTTCTTTAAAGGTCTGCAAAATTTAGAAATATTCAAATCGGATCTCAGGCAGAGCTTTTCATTCTTATGTCTTGAGTAATGACTTTCTTGTTTTGGTAGCTTCTCAATGTCGTTTCTTATCATGTCCTTCAAGCTGTCCTGCAGCTTATTTGGACGATTCACATGCTTACCTCTTCTGTCTTCTAACAGCACACCACATTTCATCTTCCCTTGGAGCATTTGTACACGTCTAGCTGTAATCCTATATAGCTACCATGCACAACGTTTTTTGACATATCCAAATTTTTTCTGCTCCTCTTCTTAAAAAGTTCTTGAACGTGCAGTGTCTGGGCGAAATGGTCTCCTCAGTTTCCCTACGTTTGATGGCTACTATTTCAATGCACGACGAAGCCAAATGTCTGGTTTGTGCATTATAGTCTAAAGCGTAGAATTCTTGAAGCAGCTCTCTGTTGTCCTCCATTTTTAGTGTTTTACACTGGTATCTACATTTGCAGGTAGCAATCTATAAAGGGATCACGTCGTAATGAAAGTATAGTTAACCACATAAACATCAAAGGTAAAAGCTATGACTGTTCATTACAATATGTTTGGAATCTCCCATTTCACAGAACTATTGTATTAGATTGGCATACAAAGTTTATGCACCCACCTGTTCAGCAGGGATTTTCCCAGGTACTGGTTTGCTATTGTGGGCCAAATATGGTTACCCTGAATTCCGTTTGCGTTTCGAAGGGGGAAATAGCCTCAGACTTCAGGAAGAATGTAGTACCATAATTTCAAAGAGAGCAGTTGCTGACAAATGTAAATATTACCAAATCATAAGTTTAACAAGTAAAGGTTGCAACATACTGACATGAATTATTTACAGAAAAATGGATAAGATGGTGGAAGCTGACCTCGGGCATAATCAGTGTGGTTTCCATAGAAATATAGAAACACATGTGGCAGTGCTGACCCTACAGCTTTCCTTAGAAGAAAGACAGAAGAAAGGAAAACCTGCATTTGTAGTGTTTGTAGACTTATAGAAGGCTGTTGACAATGTTGACAGGAATAAACTCTTTGAAATTCTGAGCTTAGTGGGGTTAAAATACAGGAGTGAAATGTTATTGATAATTTGTACAAAAATCAGATGTCAGTTGTAAGAGTTGATGAAAGACATGGAGGGATTGAGCCTTGGTGTTATTGAATTTGTATATTGAGCTAGAACTAAAGGAAAAAGGAGAAATTTTGAAAGGGAATCTAAAGTTCAGGGAGAAGAACAGATACTTTAAGTTTTACTGATGGCATTGTAATTCAGTCAGAGACAGCTTTGGGCATGGAAGAAGAGTTGAACAGAAATGGAAGTGTCTTGAAAAGAGGTCTTGAGGTGAACACAAACAAAATTAAAGCAAGGGTAATGAATGTAGCTCCATTGGATGAGGCAAAGCTGAGTGAAGTACATTAGGAAATGATACACCGAAAGCAACAAATTAATTTTGGTATTTGGGCAGCAAAGTAACAGATGATGGCGAAAGTAGAGAGGATATAAAATCCAGATAGGCAAGAACAGAGTTTCTGCAAGTAAGAAATTTGTTATTATCTAAAATAAATGTAAGTGTCAGGAAATATTTTCTGAAGATTCTTCTGTGGAGTATAGCTTTGTACAGAAGTGAAATGTGGATGATGTGTTGCAATGTTGTTAAAAGTTCACTTGTACTGCTCTAACTTTGAACACTGGTCTGGTCCTGTATCCAGTGAACAATGATGAACATAACTGATAGACCATCCAGTTAGGCCCTTCTGGGCGGCGACTGTAGACAGATCCTGGTGCTGTCTTGCAGTAAGGTGTTGGCACTGTTGAATTAATTGTTGATACACACACTGTCTGAGGTGAGCTGTGCATCTGTTTATATCTGTGTTTGGCAGATGGATGGTCACATGGGGACTATTGGTGTGACATATGGAGGAAGCGTCTGTGGTCTGTGTTGTGTGTACCCTCTATGGCGTCTGCCCGTAACTATGTTGTTCCTCTCTGAGGCTGACCTTGTTGTGTGGCACCCTCTCTGTGTTAGGTTGTGTTCCACATCATGGGAGGACCCAGCAAAAATCTCCAGTAGCAACACAACAAGACTAACAGTTTTGTTTATCCGCAGTAAGTTCCACTGCCTTAGTTATTCTCTCTTCTCCCTTCTTTATGATGCAACTATGAAGTCCCCCCCCCCCCCCCCCCCCCCCCCCCCCCCCCCCCCCCCCCCCCCCCCCCCCCCCATGAACCATGGACCTTGCCGTTGGTGGGGAGGCTTGCGTGCCTCAGCGATACAGATAGCCGTACCGTAGGTACAACCACAACGGAGGGGTATCTGTTGAGAGGCCAGACAAACGTGTGGATCCTGAAGAGGGGCAGCAGCCTTTTCAGTAGTTGCAAGGGCAACAGTCTGGATGATTGACTGATCTGGCCTTGTAACAATAACCAAAACGGCCTTGCTGTGCTGGTACTGCGAACGGCTGAAAGCAAGGGGAAACTACAGCCGTAACTTTTCCCGAGGGCATGCAGCTTTACTGTATGATTAAATGATGATGGCGTCCTCTTGGGTAAAATAGTCCCCCATTCGGATCTCCGGGCGGGGACTACTCAAGAGGATGTCGTTATCAGGAGAAAGAAAACTGGCGTTCTACGGATCGGAGCGTGGAATGTCAGATCCCTTAATCGGGCAGGTAGGTTAGAAAATTTAAAAAGGGAAATGGATAGGTTAAAGTTAGATATAGTGGGAATTAGTGAAGTTCGGTGGCAGGAGGAACAAGACTTCTGGTCAGATGACTACAGGGTTATAAACACAAAGTCAAATAGGGGTAATGCAGGAGTAGGTTTAATAATGATAGGAAAATAGGAGTGCGGGTAAGCTACTATAAACAGCATAGTGAACGCATTATTGTGGCCAAGATAGATACGAATCCCACACCTACTACAGTAGTACAAGTTTATATGCCAACTAGCTCTGCAGATGACGAAGAAATTGAAGAAATGTATGATGAAATAAAAGAAATTATTCAGATAGTGAAGGGAGACGAAAATTTAATACTCATGGGTGACTGGAATTTGAGTGTAGAAAAAGGGAGAGACGGAAACGTAGTAGGTGAATATGGATTGGGGCTAAGAAATGAAAGAGGAAGCCGCCTGGTAGAATTTTGCACAGAGCACAACTTAATCATAGCTAACACTTGGTTTAAGAATCATGATAGAAGGTTGTATACATGGAAGAACCCTGGAGATACTATAAGGTATCAGATAGATTATATAATGGTAAGACAGAGATTTAGGAACCAGGTTTTAAATTGTAAGACATTTCCAGGGGCAGATGTGGACTCTGACCACAATCTATTGGTTATGACCTGTAGATTAAAACTGAAGAAACTGCAAAAAGGTGGGAAGTTAAGGAGATGGGACCTGGATAAACTGAAAGAACCAGAGGTTGTACAGAGTTTCAGGGAGAGCATAAGGGAACAATTGACAGGAATGGGGGAAAGAAATACAGTAGAAGAGGAATGGGTAGCTTTGAGGGATGAAGTAGTGAAGGCAGCAGAGGATCAAGTAGGTAAAAAGAGGGCTAGTAGAAATCCTTGGGCAACAGAAGAAATATTGAATTTAATTGATGAAAGGAGAAAATATAAAAATGCAGTAAATGAAGCAGGCAAAAAGGAATACAAACGTCTCAAAAATGAGATCGACAGGAAGTGCAAAATGGCTAAGCAGGGATGGCTAGAGGACAAATGTAAGGATGTAGAGGCTTATCTCACTAGGGGTAAGATAGATACTGCCTACAGGAAAATTAAAGAGACCTTTGGAGATAAGAGAACCACTTGTATGAACATCAAGAGCTCAGATGGAAACCCAGTTCTAAGCAAAGAAGGGAAAGCAGAAAGGTGGAAGGAGTATATAGAGGGTCTATACAAGGGCGATGTACTTGAGGACAGTATTATGGAAATGGAAGAGGATGCAGATGAAGATGAAACGGGAGATACGATACTGCGTGAAGAGTTTGACAGAGCACTGAAAGACCTGAGTCGAAACAAGGTCCCCGGAGTAGACAACATTCCATTGGAACTACTGACAGCCTTGGGAGAGCCAGTCCTGACAAAACTCTACCATCTGGTGAGCAAGATGTATGAAACAGGTGAAATACCCTCAGACTCCAAGAAGAATATAATAATTCCAATTCCAAAGAAAGCAGGTGCTGACAGATGTGAAAATTACCGAACAATCAGTTTAATAAGCCGCAGCTGCAAAATACTAACACGAATTCTTTACAGACGAATGGAAAAACTAGTAGAAGCCAACCTCGGGGAAGATCAGTTTGGATTTCGTAGAAATAAAGGAACACGTGAGGCAATACTGACCTTACGACTTATCTTAGAAGAAAGATTAAGGAAAGGCAAACCTACGTTTCTAGCATTTGTAGACTTAGAGAAAGCTTTTGACAATGTTGACTGGAATACTCTCTTTCAAATTCTAAAGGTGGCAGGGGTAAAATACAGGGAGCAAAAGTCTATTTACAATTTGTACAGAAACCAGATGGCAGTTATAAGAGTCGAGGGACATGAAAGGGAAGCAGCGGTTGGGAAGGGAGTAAGACAGGGTTGTAGCCTCTCCCCGATGTTATTCAATCTGTATATTGAGCAAGCAGTAAAGGAAACAAAGGAAAAATTCGGAGTAGGTATTAAAATCCATGGAGAAGAAATAAAAACTTTGAGGTTCGCCGATGACATTGTAATTCTGTCAGAGACAGCAAAGGACTTGGAAGAGCAGTTGAACGGAATGGATGGTATCTTGAAGGGAGAATATAAGATGAACATCAACAAAAGCAAAACGAGGATAATGGAATGTAGTCGAATTAAGTCGGGTGATGCTGAGGGAATTAGATTAGGAAATGAGACACTTAAAGTAGTAAACGAGTTTTGCTATTTGGGGAGCAAAATAACTGATGATGGTCGAAGTAGAGAGGATATAAAATGTAGACTGGCAATGGCAAGGAAAGCGTTTCTGAAGAAGAGAAATTTGTTAACATTGACTATAGATTTAAGTATCAGGAAGTCATTTCTGAAAGTATTTGTATGGAGTGTAGTCATGTATGGAAGTGAAACATGGACGGTAAATAGTTTGGACAACAAGAGAATAGAAGCTTTTGAAATGTGGTGCTACAGAAGAATGCTGAAGATTAGATGGGTAGATCACAGAACTAATGAGGAAGTATTGAATAGGATTGGGGAGAAGAGAAATTTGTGGCACAACTTGACCAGAAGAAGGGATCGGTTGGTAGGACATGTTCTGAGGCATCAAGGGATCACCAATTTAGTATTGGAGGGCAGCGTGGAGGGTAAAAATCGTAGGGGGAGGCCAGGAGATGAATACACTAAGCAGATTCTGAAGGATGTAGGTTGCAATAGGTACTGGGAGATGAAGAAGCTTGCACAGGATAGAGTAGCATGGAGAGCCGCATCAAACCAGTCTCAGGACTGAAGACCACAACAACAACAACATGAAGTTTTCATTTGGATTTCATATTCGCTTATGGATGTATTTGAATTTGATATGGCTTGCAGCATGATAGCATCAGTAATATTCTGAATCCATAGGAGGCAGTTCTACATAGAATGTTTCAGTTACGGAGGCAGCATGTTCCTTGGTAGAACAAAGATGTCAGGTTGCAGTTTGTGGTAGGCCAGTGGTGCTGGAGGAGTTCACAAGCACACTGTGTGCTCCTCCATATTATGGGGGAAAATGTTGGCACATTGTTAAAGAGGAAACATAGGATACTTAATAAGTGTTTTTGAATTCTGGTTAACAGAACAAACCATTTCCACAAATCTGTAAGCAACATTTGGGAGGATTTATATGTATGGAGACAGGAGTGCCTTCTAAACACAGCAAAGGACAGTGCCCAAATTTTGACTAAATATGTAACTGTTGTTACTGCCAGTCAAAATTCAGCTTCTCTGATTCAGCTATTATTTCATCTCAAACTGTTGCTGAGACGTCTCACTTCGTTTATCTGTTAGGTGGACTAGTAGTACTGCAGATGGTTTCAGCATTTCAGACATCAATTGAAAGAATTTCCACCTGATATTTTTGGAGAAATATGGTTTACAAGACAGATTTCAGTTATTTGGAAATGAGGATACTTGTGTAAAGCAACATGTCAATCTCTTGATCACAAAGAAAGACAATGGCAGAAAATTTTGCTGAAGTATCCATACTACCAGCAGCCAGGATGCCTTCTAGCAACAGAGAGCTATCACCAAGAGAGGCAGTGTTTGGGAGTATAATTACAACAACAGAGACTCTTTTAGCTTCCCCTTTTACATATGGGAGTTGGATTCAGATCTATCTGCAGCTTTAGATATGATATGGCATCTTGTCAGGATAAGCTGCATTACAGTGTATTTGACACTACACAAGAGCAGAAAAATAAAACTTTCTTGACACATTTGTCTGAGTCTACAATCCCCTTAATTGTTGAGAGAGATTATGTTGATTTCTCGTTTGACGCATTGGGAGGACCATATGTGCGCATATGGTTTCGACATTGTCGCCATCATAAGCTGTGTAGAAAATATTTTAGGCCTGTAAGTGATCTGCTTTATTCACTGGGTTCTTGAATACAGGCAGCTACTGTGTTAGTGTTCCTAGTTGAATTCAGAAGATATTCCATTGCCAGGTCCCCTAAGAAGCAGCAATAAAACATACTTTCTTATGCAATCAGCACCTTGTAGTTGTCTGTTTGACACTATTAGAAAAATTCTGATATGGAGAAATCCTGCCAAAGCACTTTGAACAGGAAAACACCATCCCCTGAAGAGGACTGAAGTAATATGATGTTCATGATGCCTCATATGTAGACCAGTTTGCTGTAATCCAGTCCTCCTTTAACCGAGTAACAGCAATCTGCCAGTTGTAATTGACGTTCAAGTAGTTGGAAGAGTGGATGCTACATACAAGCTTCAAGTTCTCAGTGAAGACTGTGATGTCTATTGACTTCTGTCTGTGTTGGTAATGACTGAGGGGTGCAACTGAGAGCATGAAAGCATTAATGAGATTTGTGGACTTCATATTTGACAGGTGCCTTACTTAGCTGCAACACTCAAGGGACATGAAAACAAAGTCTTTTTAAGGCTCTTAATTCTGGGATTGCATGAGCCACAGACAGGGAATGTCTGCTTTAGTTTTACAAGGCTTCAGTATCATCCAGATCTGTTTATGGGGGGGATAAAGTTGGCCACACTTATTTCCCCAACTCCCTAAGTGCACTTTAAGCCTTCAAGTGGTTGTATACAGGATGGAAACTAGTCAGATTGAACAAGGAGCTTAAGCTCTGCTAGGTATCAGAGCATTGAGTAATTTGGGACAGGTACAGCAGCCTAGGATATCCCAGTGCAATCTATTGCAGCCCACTACATGCAGAGACATTGCTAATCAAGTGTAGTGCCATGCATTACTGGGACACGTGTAGCAGGAAATCAGGGAAGAGTTGTATTTGTGAGGTCCACTAGCCTGTTGTGGTGAAGCTCTAGAGAAAAAAAAGAAACCCCTAACTGCTTGTTTGTGAACAAGTTGGAGTTAGAGGCAATGCTTGTGGTGTACAACAATGTAAAGACTGGTGAGTAATTCCATGTTGAATCAACACAGGTGCGAGTCTGACCATCTAAGATTTTCTTCAAATTTGGTGTGTTCATTGCACATGATGAAAGAATAATGCCTAATAACAGAAATGTAACAGAAGTACTACAAAAGTAAAGGTTGCCCAAAGCTATAAAACTGAGGAAAATTCAACAGACACTGAAGGCAAAAGCAGTTGTATCTTCTTGTTCTAACAGAACTAGAATTGTGAAACAGAATTAAGGTCAGCGTCTTTGACCTTGAATAACTCTAAACATGTCTCCTTCAAAATTGATGAAAAAATATGTTTGCTTCTTCATGCAGATCAATTTAGGATTAGGATTGGATTGGATTGTTTGGGGGAAGAGACCAAACAGCGAGGTCATTGGTCTCATCGGATTAGGGAAGGACAGGGAAGGAAGTCGGCCGTGCCCTTTCAAAGGAACCATCCCGGCATTTGCCTGGAGCGATTTAGGGAAATCACAGAAAACCTAAATCAGGATGGCCGGATGCGGGATTGAACCGTCGTCCTCCCGAATGCGAGTCCAGTGTGCTAACCACTGCGCCACCTCGCTCGGTTTGGATTAGGAGATACAACTTAATAACAGCTGTGTTATGCAAGGAAGCTATGTGGCTGGTGTGTGGTTTTGGACCCCAATGCTCCCCCTCTGAAATCTTTGTCGCTGTGACAGACTGATCTGTTACTAAGCCTAAACTTTAGATTAGGTTATTAGGTGCTTAATTGGTTGCGAATTGGCAAAGTCAGTGAACGTGAATGCCAGGGAATGGATGTGGTAAGAGATTGAGCTTTGGCACAGCCTAACGTTTACATTCACACTGTATTTAACACTCTGTACCATATTTAACACACCTTTCATCCTAAAAACTAAAGCTGTGAGATAAATTCAGAAAACCTGTGTCACATTGTGTACAAGTCTATGGAAAATGGAAATGAGGATCCACTACATAACTTTTACCAGAAGTACAAATTGTGTATGTAAACCTCAACAAAAGATTTAAAGTATTGAAAAACATTAACAGTTAAAATGGCTGAACATAGTCATTCTGCATACAGAATGGGTGCTTTCAATTTCTGCTTTAAGGCTTTGGACACAGTCATCATCAAAATTCTGTTAAAAAGGTTGTGTGATGACAAAGCATAGTGTGGTAGCAATGTGAACAGATCAGTAGAAAACATTTGTAATATGCAAGGTAATAGTTATGACCTCTGGCCTTCAGTGATGCAGAACATGATATAACTATCCTGCTTAAATACATGTGTGGAAGGCAGGGCAAATAGGTTCAAATTTAACAAACAAACACAATGACATGTATTGTCAGGTCTTATCATGCCTCAATACTGTGTAGCACTATGTAACATTATTTGTGTGTCTTTTGGGGAAGGGCCTGTTGACTTGTTGCTGTTCTCACATATACTTTTGCAGGAACATCATTCTTGCCCACTGTAAAGATGTCAGGTTTTTTTGGGGTGAAGGTGAAGGACCATGTGATATAGGAATCTTCTTGTAAACCTGCTGGTATCTCCATTATCATTCAAAACAATGTCATGAGTGACCATACAAGCTTGCAACAAATCCTTTGATATCACAGAGATGTAAGTCGTGTTGGATTTGCATTAGAGATTAATTTCTGATGTGTGGTGAATTGGAGAATACTTTTGTTCAGGTGTTGTTATGACCAGCGGGAATAATATAGTGTAGTACAGTGTAACCCATCATGAACCATGGACCTGGTCATTGGTGAGAAGGCTTGCTGCCTCAGTGATACAAATACCTTCACTGTAGGTGCAACCACAATGGAGGTGTACCTGTTTGGAGGCCAGACAAATGTATGGTTCCTGAAGATGAGCAGCAGCCTTTTCATTAGTTGCATGTCCTGATGATTGACTGATCTGGCCTTGTAATATCATCTGAAACAGCGTTGCTGTGTTGGTACTACGAACAGCTGAAACAGCATGAGGAAACTACAACCATAATTTCTCCTATGGGAATAAAGTTCTACTTTATGGTGAAATGATGGTGGAATCTTCTGGGGTAAAATATTCCGAAAGTAAAATAGTCCCTCATTTGGATCCCCAGACAGGGACTACTCAGGAGGATGTTGTGATCAGGAGAAACAAAACTGGTGTTCTATGAATCAGAGCATGGAATGTTAGATCCCTTAATCGGGCAGGTACATTAGAAAATTTACAAATGGAAATGGAACCATTAAAGTTAGATATAATGGGAATTACTGAAGTTCAGTGGCAGAAGGAACAGGACTTCAGGTAGGCAGATACAGTGGTATGAAAACAAAATCAAATAGGGATAATTCAAGCATAGGGTTATTAATGAATAAGAAAATAGGAATGTGGATAAGCTACTAAGAACAGCATAGTGAACACATTATTGTAGTCAAGGTAGACACGAAGCCCATACCCATCACACAGTACAAGGTCATAGTCAAGTAGCTCAACAAATGATGAAGAGAGTGAAGAAATGTATGACGACATGAAAGAAATTATTGATAGTTAAGGGAGACAAAAATGTAATAATGATGGGGGACTGGAATTTGATTAAAGGAAAAGGGAGAGAAGGAAAAAAGTAGACGAGTATGGACTGTGGAAAAGGTATGGAAGAGGAAGCCACTGGTAGAGTTTTGCACAGAGCATAATTTAATCATTGCTAGCATTTGGTTTAAGAATCATGAAAGAAAGTTATACAGGCGGAAGAGACCTGGAGACAGAAGATTCCAGATTGATTATATAATGGTAAGATGGATTTTGGAACGATATTTTAAATTTTAAGGCATTTTCAAGGACAGATGTGGACTCTGACTATATTAGTTATGAACTGTAGATTAAAACTGAAGAAATCACAGAAAGGTAGGAAATTAAGGAGATAGAACCTGTATAAGTTGAAAGAACCAGAGGTTGTTGAGAGTTTCAAAGGGAGCTTTAGGCAACAATTGACAAGAACGGGAGAAAGGAATACCGTAGAAGATGAACGCGTAGCTTTGCGAAATGAAATAATGAAGGCAGCAGAGAATCAAGTAGGTAAGAAGACAAGTCTTAGTGGAAATCCTTGGATAACACAGGAGGTATTGAATTTAATTGATAAAAGCAGAAGATATAAGAATGCAGTAAATGAGGCAGGTGGAAGGGAATACAAACATCTAAAAAATAAGATTGACAGGAAGTGCAAAGTGGCTAAGCTGGAATTCCTAGAGGACAAATGTAAGAATTTAGAAACATATATCATTAGGGCAAAGATGGATACAATCAACATGACAATTAGAGACTTGGAGCAAAGAATAACAGCTGTCTGAATATCAAGAACTTAGATGGAAATCCAGTCCTAAGCAAAGCAGGGCAGGTTGAAAGGTGGAAGGAGTATATAGAGGGTCTAAACAAGGTAGGCGTACTTGAGGGCAGTATTATAGAAATAGAAACGGACATAGATGAAGTTGAGATGGGATATATGATATTTTGAGAAGAATTTGACAGAGCACTGAAAGACCTAAGTTGAAACAAGGCCTCAGGAGTAGTTCTGTCAGAACTACTGATAGCCTTGGGAGAGCCAGTCATAACAAAACTCTTGCAACTGGTGTGCAAGATATATGAGACAGGCGAAATACCTTCAGATTTCAAGAATAATATAATAATTCCTATTTGAGAGAAAGCAGGTGCTGTGACAGATATGAATATTACCAAGCAATCAGTTTAATAACTTATGGTTGCAAAGTACTAACATGAATTCTTTACACAACAATGGAAAATCTATTAGGAGCTGATCTTGGTAAGATCAGTTTTGATTCAAGAGAAATGTAGAAACAAGCAAGGCAATACCGACCTTACAACTTCTTTTAGAAGATAGGTCAAGGAAAGGCAAACATACATTTATAACATTTGTAGACTTACAGAAAGTTTTTGACAATGTTGACTATAATACTCTCTTTGAAATTATGAAGGTAGCAGGCATAAAATACTGGGAGCGAAAGGCTATTTAAAACTTCTACAGAAACCAGACTGCATTTGTAAGAGTTGAGGGACAAGAAAGGGAAGCACTGGTTGAGAAGGGAGTGAGACAGGGGTGTAGCCTATCGTCGATGTTATTCAGTCTGTACATTGAGCAAGCAGCAAAGGAAACCAAAGAAAATTTGGGATAGGAATTAAAGTCCAGGGAGAAGACAAAAAACTTTGAGGTTAGTTGAAGACGACGTAATTCTCTCAGAGATATAAAGGACTTGAAGAGCAGTTGAATGGAATGGATCGGCCTTGAAAGGAGGATGTAAGATGATTATCAACAGAAGCAAAACAAGGATGATGGAATGTAGTCTAATTAAATCAGATGATGCTGAGCAAATTAGATTAGGAAATGGTACACTTAAAAATAATAGATGAGTTTTGCTATATGGGCAGCAGAATAACTGGTTATATCCGAAGTAGAGAAGATACAAAATGTTAACTGGCAGTGGTTAGAAAAACGTTTCCGGAGAAGTGAAGTTTGTTAATATAGAATACAGGTGTAAGTGTGTCAGGAAGTATGGTGTGGAGCCTTGTATGGAAGTGAAACAGTTTAGACAAGAAGAGAATAGAGGATTTTGAAATGTGGCACTACAGAGCAATACTTAAGATTAGACAGTAAATCACATGGCTAATAACGAGATACTAAACATAATTGGGGAGAAAAGAAATTTGTGGCACAACCTTACAAATTGATGTTTGTAGTTACTGTTACAAATCTTGAGGACAATGCACAAGAATATTAAATTGACAGTTGAACATGAAACTAATAAAAGCATTAACTTTCTTGACCTGAAGATTTGTAATAGGAACCATTAAACATCAACTTAGTATTTACAGAAAACCTACCACCACAGATGTCAGTATTGACAACTCATCTTGCTACCCCTGCCAACAAAAAATGGGGTATTTCAGAGCCATGGTACACCGAATTAAAAAAAGTACCAATGAGTGACACAGACCAACAAAATGAAATCAATATTATTAAAACAGTTGCTGATAATAATGGATATAAACCCATAATAATAGAAAAACTCCACAACAAAATGCAAACAAAAACCACGGATCCACTTAACAGCAATCCACACAACATGCACTCCAAAACAAATCAGTGTTTCACAGAAGCCTAACACAAATATGTTGCTCTCCCATACATAGGCCCACTATCATACCAAATAGCAAACTTATTTAAAAAGAAAAATATCACAATCAGCTTTTCCACAAATAGTAAATTGCAGCAAAAATTAATCCATGATGTAAATACCTCCAAGAGTCCCTACAGTAAATCAGGACTATACAAGCTCAAATGTGATACATGCTCAAAATTCTACATTGGGCATACAGGCAGAAGTTTTGAAGTTAGATACAGAGAACACATTGATGTTTTAAGGCTTGGCAACTTGAACAAATCTGCATTGAGAACAACTTAAAAATTTTACATCTAGAAGAAATAGGAGCCAATATGAATATATTAGCAGAAATAGAAGTACACACACACCAAAACAGCACCCCAGACTATATCCTTAATGAACAAACTGAGTTAGCTAACACCCCTTTCCTGAAAAATTTACAAAAATTATTTTCTGTCCTCCAAAGCAAATAATATTCCTACACCCATTTGCAGATCAAGTAGCAAATTTATATGTTACTACAAATCTAATAATGTTAAATGTAAATAAATAATATACTGTCTTATCCTTATAAAAAAATAAATCTTTGGCACGGAAGATCTTTATAATGTAACAGTATTCGCTCTAAAATTCACAAAATCAATGTATTTCTGTACTAGTATAAAATGCGTTTCAGTTGCATAAGTGAATATATGAACCTATTCCAGACATGGGACATATTTATGATGTTACAATATATCATAGCATATTTGACACTCACATATTTCTAAACACTTTGTATCTATCAAAACATGTGATGCGTGTTAGAAATGTGTTTTGTGACAAATCTGAAGTGCTCACTGATACAAATTTATGTGTGCAACAATAAGAATGTGGTGGAAATGTATTCTGTGACAAACCTAAAGTGCTCAATGATACAAATTTGTGTGTGCAACAATAAGAATGTGACAAAAACTACGAACGTTATTTGTTGGATGAAAACTATGAAAACAAATACTCCAGACCAACATTTCACGTAAGTCACGTCCCAATGCAAATCTGTAACACAACCATCTGTGTGACGTGCTTATACTTACGTATTATTTACATTTTAGAACAACCAATCAATAAAAAGTGCATCACATGTTCTAATGAAAACATGAAAGCCATCTGATGATGAATTGTAATGATTTGAAGCCAGTAATGGTACGTTTTGAATAAACTCCTCTGTCCCAACAGGCTTTGGAAAGCCCAATGGTACCGATTGGGCACCGTAGTATCCTCAGCCCACAAGCATCGCTGGATGCGGACATGGAGGTGCATGTGGTAAGCACCCCGCTCTCCCCGGCCGTATGTCAGTTTACGAGACCGGAGCTGCCACTTCTCAATCAAGCAGCTCCATAGTTTGCTTCACAGGGGCTGAGTGCACCCTGCTTTCTCATCTATAAGCAGTTCACTAACTTGATCACTAATACCTCTTATATTTTGATGAAATATGCTAATTTCTTCTCTACTTGGGAACATGACGTCCTCTGAAGGTGAGCCAGTAGTAGACGGACTTCCTTTAAGCAGGTACACTATCAGCTGACTTTAATCTAAAAATGGTACAGCTCAAACACGCAACTGCTACAGGAATTTTTCCATGAGTGATCCCACTACTACCCACTACACTGTCACCTATAAGCTTTGCCAGCCTCCCCTTCCCATACCTATTGAGGTGCAGGCCATGCATAGTGAAATCCAACCTATTGACCAACTCAACTGGCACCACTGCTATGTGACCCATGCCCTCTGCCATCAGTGCCTTCTCCAGCCCCATGCTAATGCGCCTAACAGTCGCATAAAGATGAAGCCGATTATGATGCTGAAACAGCTGCACGAAATGCACATTAGTGCCACCAGTCGGAGTAGCTATCTTTACCAGGTCACCACCTACATCATATTCCCCATCCTTGTTAAGACTTCCCTGCTCCTCTCACTATCACTACCCGATCCTCCTTTGTAAACTTCCTACATAACTTCCCTATGCTGTCAGTCACCTGAGCCAACCCTCCACTAGGCTTGACAATGCTGGTGACCTGGTACTCAGTCCTCAACACTTCCCGCAACTTCTGGCTCACACCTTTACTGTGCAAAGTACCTAGCAGCAGAACCTTCTTGTTTTTGTTAGACGTTGAAACTGACCTAGGTCTCCTAACTGCTGAGGACTGCTGCATGTTCCCTGCACCTACAGCTACAAGAGGCTCCTCTCCACTCAACTCCAACAGTTGGTCAAATCTATTGCATATACACAAAGTGTAACTGTCTGAATACCTCCTCTTCCTAGCTGCCTTCTTACTAACTGCCAGTTCCCATTCCCCAGCACCCTTCATCCTCCTCAACCTATCTAGTTCCTCCTTTGCGTGTTGTAACTGCACCTGAAGGGCACAGATCTTATGCTCCTGCTCTTCTATCAACTTATTTCTACTAAAGATTCTGCATTACCAGGAGAGGATCTGCTAGAATGCCCATTGGCTTCCCCACTGCATTCCCCCCAATGAAAATACTTTGAACAAATCTCACACTGTAACCCACTACTCACAAACCTACGACAGAGCCCACACTTCTCACTTATGGTAAAATTTTACAGTTACTGAAAACAACTATACGTCTATGTTACCTAAGTTCAGTTACACCAATAGAACTAACAATAGCGGTCTCGAAATTCTCTCTCTACTAAGAAAGCGACTACTTTTATTAAAACAACTAAACCACAGCTAATACCAATACCAACAAAACTTCACAAAATTATTAGCTAAAACCAAAAATTCAAGGGGCCATTGGAACACTCCATGAAGTTAAAACAGTGAATGAAAATTTTACTGAAATATTTCACTAGAAATAATAAGGAATGTCAGCTGAAAACTACAGCATGAAATTTACTAAATGACTTCAACGCACAGAAAACTCTGAAAAACACTGTGAGTGAATGCTTCCAAAAGTTTATTAAATCGTTATTTCGCCACAAACAGCATGAAACACCACTGAAAACACTATATAACAGTGCACAAATAACTTTGTCAGTACTTAGTAGCCTTATAATCACTAAGCTGCAACCAGACACCGCAAAATGTAAACACACTACTCTGCATTCTCAGGAGAAGATGTCGCTAGAATGCCCACTGGCTTCCCCACTGCATTCCTTCAACTGTGATCATGCCTTCTGTATAAGATTCTTTGGTGGTAGGTGTAACATTCTTGGAGACCAGATTTACTGTGTGGTTGATGGAAAATCCAAAAGACATAAATGATTTCAGGCTGAAAAGATTCTCAGTATCAGCATTGCTTATGATTTAGAAAGTTACTCCTCAGTTAAGTTTTTGTAAATGGCTTGTGTGGTTCAAATGGCTCTGAGCAGTATGTGACTTAACTTTTGAGGTCATCAGTCACCTAGAACTTAGAACTAATTAAACCTAACTAACCTAAGGACATCACACACATCCATGCCCGAGGCAGGATTCGAACGTGCGACCGTAGTGGTCGCTTGGCTCCAGACTGTAGCACCTAGAACCGCACGGCCACTCCAGCCGGCTGGCTTTTGTGGTAAATTGAACTTTCAACATAGTGTGTTGCGTGGTATAACCGACCAACCATCAATCTGTTGGAGGTAGTACAGGTGCCTCTAGTTGTAAATATGTTTGCAAATTGATGAGACTGGTGGGGGCACCTGTACTGACTTAGAAGCTGAAAGCTGACTGTCTTGCCAGCCATCTGCAGTGATGTGAGCAGTTTGTTGGAGGACCCTCCCTCAGTGACGAGTGCACAACATTTAAGGTTAACGTCCATTTAATCCTGTGATTGTGAGACAGGAATGGTTGCCTGACAAACAGTTACGAGGTGATCTTGTCATGCGCATTTAATGCAATCCAATCACTGGAACAGACAGTTGTCTATAGCATCATTCTGAAAACAGTCCGGAGAGGACTGGTATTGCTGTTGCAACCTGTGTGGCATGAAAATCACTGTTTTCATGTGGAGGGACATGCTTGCTGGTGTGTGTATATATGCAACACCTTATCTAATGAAGGATCATCAAGCTGTACACCCTTTAACCAGAACTCTTTATTATGTGCTGCGCAGATAATCGCAACTGTGATCATGTCTTCTGTATTAGATTCTTTGGTTGTACGTGTAAAAAACTTGCATTGGTGACTAAGCTCATGGAGTTCAGCCACTCAAACTATAGGATCAAACAAGTTGCTTGCGACAGTGGTAAAACTCGAGGCGAGCAGAAATCGTGAGTCAATGTCTTTGATATGAGCACTTAACACAGAACAAATTTGTTGAAGGTAAGTTTACCGAATTTCATTATGGAGGCCAGCTCGCGCAACTACTGATAACTTTGTCGCCAAATTCATGCTAAAAAAAAGGATTTGGCGTTGTCCTCGTCTTTTGCCTTACACGCGGTAGTGGTGTCACAGACATTTTTCATATCAGTCCCAGATGTCTTATTTTTCTTCGTACAGTGGGAATAACGAAGGATTGACAGTCGGCTGGTGCAGTACTCTGGCCAGGAGTTCCTCCTTATGCTTTTGACTTTCCACTTGGTGAGTCATCAGCTGTTGCATAACAGCAGCAAGAGATGGTTCAGCCATGGTGGCTGTTCAGCATAGAAAAGTCCATAGTTCACTGAAAAGTTTTCTGACCTGAAGTGTCAGCTAAGTGCCAAAACTCTCATGCAAGTTCCCAAAAGAACGGTTACCGTGGATGACCATGCAGCTTCGATAGAAATGAAATGATAATTAAATGGACACCCTAGCTGCAAACAGGCGTTGATGTACACGGTGGCTCAGATGGATAGAGCGTCTGCCATGTAAGCAGGAGATCCCGGGTTTGAGTCCCGGTCGGGGCACACATTTACAACATGTCCCCAATGAAGTACATGAACGCCTGTTTGCAGCTAGGGTGTCCATTTAATTATCATTTCATTTCTAGCGAAGCTGCATGGTCATCCACAGTAACTGTTCTTTCGGGAACAGATACTACCGTCATATATAGTTAAAATATGGCTTCCCGGCCATTGACCTTCTTGTGCTAATGCACACGCTATGCCCGAACTCGTACGGGGCTTGGTAGATTAATCTGCCACGAGTAATGAGTATGATAGGCAAACATCTATTAGGCGCACTATGAATGTAGTGGTGTGGACATGTTGGGAATGTGGATCTCACGGGGAGCGTGCAAGGGATAAGTCCTTGCAGATGCACTATCCTCTGTGCCCACGGTGGCTCAGATGGATAGAGTGTCTGCCATGTAAGCAGGAGATCCCAGGTTCGAGTCCCGGTCGGGGCACACATTTTCAACATGTCCCCAATGAAGTACATCAATGCCTGTTTGCAGCTAGGGTGCCCATTTAATTATCATTTCATATCTGTGATTGCTAAAAAGAAGAATGCTTCCTATTGGCATGTTCACATTGCCACCTTACTGTGCATTGCTATTACACCAATGTTTTAACAGAATTTTGATGAGGGCTGGGTACACAGTCATCATATAATTATCGAAAGTAGTCATTCCTTATGTGGAACGAGTGCTTCCAACCTTTCTAATGCTTAATATGTTTTTCAGTCTCTATGTCATTTTTGTTGCAGTTTGCATTGCTTAATTCTATCACACAGCTGTACATATTATATTATATCTCCTAATCCAAATGTCAGGCCAGCTTGAGTTTTTACTATATTGTATAGCGTAACATGAAGAAGCAAATATATTGTTTTCATAAATTTTGAAATGAAATGATGTGTTTGAGACATTCGAGGTCAGAGATCAATGTTACTGGCCCTAACTGTGTGCATTGTTTGAGTGTGGGCACATTACATATCATTTGAAGGCATGTTCCCGGACCTTTCCGAAATTACCTGTTCATAGTTCTGTCCTTACTAGAACAAAAGCTACAGCCATTTTCGTCTGCAGTGTTTGTTGAGTTTTCTGCTATTACTTTTGTTGTAATTTTGTTCCAGTTGCGAAATTTGCAATTTTTCATCATATGCTATAAATGCGTCAAATTTGACGAAAGTTGCAAATGCCCAAGCTGGAAATTGTACTTTTTTGTATTGTTTTGACTTGGAATGACTCCAGTGAAACTTCACTGTGGAGCATCCAAGCACTAACCTCTTAGTGTTTGTTGGCAACATTTGCTGCCCCCTCCCCCTCCCTCCCTCCCCTCTCTCTCCACTCACTGGTTTGCAAAAATTAAGGATGAAACTACCTTCCAAGCAACTCAGCTCCATGTAACATGGACCAAACGTAGAAAGAACTGTTACAATATAGTTCAGGAAGTAACTGAAGTTACCACAATTTTCGATGGTCAGCTTGACATTGCTGTTAAATTGTGCCTAGTCATCAATTGTGGGGTGTCTAGGAAATATTTCTCTGATCACTGGACAACAATTCAGACAAATCATATTAATGAGTTTTATTATGAAAAGTAAATGACAATACTTAACTTAGAGAATTATGTAGATGTGTCGCAAGCAAAGGGCGAGTGTAGACTTACAGTCAACATAGAAGTGAATGCGACCTGAAGGTTTGGGGAGCAGTAGTCAATGGACTTGCCTATTGACTAGCTTGTATGGGCGCAGTAGCTCCATGATCTTGAAATTCCTTAAGTTCAGCAGCGACTTTGTCCCGTAATGCAATAGGAACAGTTCTGGCCCAGCAAAAATTCGGCTGAGCTTTGTCTTTCATACTAATAGGTGCAACAAAATTTTTAGCCTTGCCTAAACCTTCAGAAAAGAGTTCAGGAAATTCTTTCAGTAAGCTAGCTACACTGTCTTTGGCATTGAATTCAGTCGCTGACAACACATTGTCCTGAATTTTAAAGTCAAACAAATCAAGGCCAAATGTGTTCTCACAATCGCGTGATTGTAGCACAATAAAAGTCACAGTTCGCATATGCAAGCAATTCATGGCAGGCAAAGTACTTTTTCAAGAATGGGAATGTGTTGTCTGTTATAAGCCGACAGGTGCGTGCTAGTTTTAGACAGGCATGGGGAACCTAACAATTCATATGTGTTATGATTCAGAAATGTAACAGAGGCACCAGTGTCCAACTGAAATTTCACACTTTTTGCACTAATGTACAAATGAACAAAAATTTTGTTGGTCTGGCATAGCAGTGAAGTGCGTTGCTCATTGCCATAAACAGACAAGGCAAACAATGAAAATAAGCACACAAGCAAAGAAAATTCCTGCAACACCCACCTGAAAACACTGATTGGCAAAAACACTATAAGAGACACTACTAAAACAAGTAAACACACCCCAGCAAAGAAAAGACAATGTAGAATTAATGTGCCAGCAAAACACAAAAGAAAACCAGTGGCTGCCAGGCACTGGGTTCTTATAACTCGTGGCCAAATGTTGGATCTTGCCTAGTTGTCAGTTGTGGTGTGTCTAGGAAACCTGCTTTCTCGGATTGCTAGACGACAATTCAAACAAAATGTATTAATGAGTTTTATTATGAAAAGTAAATGACAATACTTAACTTTGAGAATTAGCAAAGGGCGACATCGAAAATAAACAAGCTTCTTCAGCATAAAAATTCTAATACAAACAAAGCAATTAGCTTTGACGCTTCTATCCAAGTTGCTAGTCTTGATGCCTCTCTTAGACTGGGCCACAACCAGTCGGGTGTGGCGCTTATGTCCCCTTCACATAGAGGCCGCTGCTGTCTCGTTGTCATTCTAGAGATGGGTTGGTCAGCGTACAATTGGCTAATGTCTTGTCACAGCCCTCTCTGCTCTACCATTTCTGATTGGCATTGTGCCGGCGCTTGACTTTATGCCGTAACAATTGCAAAAGGTGGGATGTGGTTTCTTAACATTGGATGTCATCACCATGGATGGCAATGCATGTTCTAGTCCAAATGTTCTCCGGCCCATACTGTAATGAAGAACACCACAGTGCACTGTAACTGCTGCCTGATTGAGACATGCAGTGTTATACCATTCCTTCAACTGCCTGCTGTTGCGTGGCTAGCCCCATTTAGTGCTATAGCCATGCTGACCTCACGCCATGTGACATCTAGCTTTCTGTGCATGACTTGGAGACTTCTGGCAACATGCTTCTGTATTTCAGTCATTTCCACAAAGTTGTCAATATGTTGTGTTGCTTTGTCTGTGTCGCCCCTAAGTTTTGTGAATAATGTATATAGTGGTAAGTAGTCATCCTGTGTGTACCATGCAACATCCACTCTCGTATGGGAACAGTAGCTTATCCTCTCAGTCACTGTAAATGTTTTTACTCACTGTTTTATACAAAATCTGTTTCAGGTATCACACCAAATGGCATGAACTTACATCTCAACCATGAGCAGGTATTCAGGTGATTCATTCCGCTGGAGACGTGGGTCTGGAGGGAGAAATAACGATGCAGCAGGTCACAGTGGACATCACTGGCCTCCAGGTGGACCTGGGAATCAAGGATATCCCAATCATAAGTTTTCTTTGTTGCCTGATCCGTAAGTCTTACTGATTATTTTGATATATTCTTCTACATACAATTTACATTATATGAATGTTGTCAGAATGGCAATTAAACATAGAAGATATAAAAACTGTATACATAAATGTGACATGCAATGAAGTCTACCAAAATTGTGTAATGCCAGTTAGCTGTGTGCATAGGAGTTGCATCATTGTTGTACCAAAATACACTATTGGCCATTAAAATTGTTACACCACGAAAGATGATGTGCTACATACACGAATTTAACTGACAGAAAGAAGACGCTGTGATATGCAAATGATTAGCTTTTCAGAGCATTCACACAAGGTTGGTGCCGGTAGTGACAGCTACAACGTGCTGACATGAGGAAAGTTTCTAACCAATTTCTCATACACAAACAGCAGTTGACCGGCGTTGTGTGGTGAAACGTTGTTGTGATGCCTCGTATAAGGAGGAGAAATACGTACCATCACGCTTCCGACTTTGATAAAGGTCGGATTGTAGCCTATTGTGATTGCGGTTTATCTTATCGCGACATTGCTGCTCACGTTGGTAGAGATCCAATTACTGTTAGCAGAATGTGGAATCGGTGGGTTCAGGAGGGTAATACGGAACGCCGTGCTGGATCCCAACGGCCTTGTCTCACTAGCAGTCAAGATGACAGGCATCTTATCCGCATGGCTGTAACGGATCGTACAGCCATGTCTCGATCCCTGAGTCAACAGATGCGGATGTTTCCAAGGCAACAACCATCTGCACGAACAGTTCGACGACGTTTGCAGCAGCGTGGACTGTCAGCTCGGAGACGATGGTTGCGGTTACCCTTAACGCTGTGTCACAGACAGGAGTGCCTGTGATGGTTTACTCAACAATGAACCTGGGTTCACGAATGGCAAAACGTCATTTTTTTGGATGAATCCAGGTTCTGTTTACAGCCTTATGATAGTCGCATCTGTGTTTGGCGACATCATGGTGAACGCACATTGGAAGTGTGTATTTGTCATCGCTATACTGGCGTATCATCTGGTGTGATGGTATGGGGTGCCATTGGTTACACGTCTCGCTCACCTCTTGTTCACATTGACAGCACTTTGAACAGTGTATGTTACATATCAGATGTGTTACGACCCGTGGCTCTACCCTTCATTCGATCCCTACGAAACCCTACATTTCAGCAGGATAATGCACGACTGCATGTTGCAGGTCCTGTACGGACCTTTCTGGATACAGAAGATGTTCGACTGCTGCCCTGGCTAGAACATTCTCCAGATCTCTCACCAATTGAAAACATCTGGTCAGTGGTGGCCGAGCAACTGGCTCGTCACAATATGCCAGTCACTACTCTTGATGAACTGTGGTATTGTGTTGAAGCTGCATCGGCAGCTGTACCTGTACACGCCATCCAAGCTCTGTTTGACTAAATGCCCAGGCCTATCAAGGCCGTTATTACGGCCAGAGGTGGTTGTTCTGGGTACTGATTTCTCAAGATCTATGCATCCAAATTGTGTGAAAATGTAATCACATGTCAGTTCTAGTATAATATATTTGTCCTATGATTACCCGTTTATCATCTGTATTTCTTCTTGGTGTAGCAATTTTAGTGGCCAGTAATGTATTGCCAAGAAGTTGTTGCATGCTTACCTTTAAATTTTTCAGTTGTGCGTAAGTTATACTTTCCAATCAATCTGAGTGTGTTCATCTCTGCCAATCCACATGAATGAAGTGTTATTGGGACTTTTGTATCCTCAATTTATCTATTCTTTGGATGAATTTGCAGAACTTTGCTGTTGTGCATCACAAAATCTTTATCAGTTTGTTGAACAGTCATTGCAAAACGTTAAGATTGATGTTCTATGCACAACTTTAGAGTCAATTGCAAGTTGGTTTAACGGTATTTACTTAATGAACAACACATACGTATTATTTGTGACACATTTGAATGCCCTTCTTCTCAGGTCCAGTTCCTCTGCACTGCGCACCCACAGTTCCCTCAGACATTTTGCCTAAAACTTTTACTTTCCCCCCTTCCTTGCCCGTATCTTTCCAACTCAGTTACCATCAATTTCTCTCCTGTGATTTTTCATACCAAATCTCTGTTTCCGTGACATTGCACTACCCCCAACCCCAGCCCCTCCCATCCTCCAACCCCTGTTTTGTTGTTATTACTATAAGGAGCAGTCAGATGAAAAGAAAACACATGGGAAAAAGTAGATAAACTGTTTATTATTTCAAAAGTGATCACCAAAACTGTTAACACATTTTTCCATTGTGAGACAGGATGGTCAGTGCCTCCATGGAAAAATGTGTGCAGTTGCCTATGGAACCATGATTGTACCCATGCGTGCACCTCTTTGCCCCAAAAAAATTGGCAGACACAAATGTGTATCTCCACGGTTCCAAAAATATGGAAATTGCGTGGAGGATGTGTTAGGGCTTCCTAGTGAAACATATACAGCATACTCGAAATGACCCTGGCAACATGTGGGCCTGGCAACATGTGGGCCTGCCCACATTTTTAGAGTATGCTGCAGAAGTTTCATAGAGAAGTCCTTACATACCCTCCTTACTGCTGCAGTCCCTCCCCACACAATTTTTGGATTTTTGGAGCCTTGAAGAAAGACATCTCTGGCTATTGACTTGCTTTGGATAAAGAGATGTGTGCCTGGGTAGAATCACAGTTCTGTAGGCAATGGAAAACATTCTGACTGTCTTGCCTCACAGTGGGACAAATGTATAAATGATTACAGTGATTGCTATTGAAATAATAAACAATACTTGCTTTTTTCCTATGTGTCTCGTTTTCATTTTACTGCACCTCATACAGGGTGAAAGGAAATTCGCACGCTCAGGTTTTGCAGCACGACTCCTCACATGCCACTGATAAAAAAATATCTGTCACAAAATTTCGTCCGGCGAGTACATCTGGCAGAAAAAGGACGTTAGAGAGTGGCAATCGGGCAACACCGTAACCACATGTATGGTAACTACCTCTGTCAGCACATACTAGTCTTGCTGTACAGTTGGTGCAGTGAATAGAGTGTTGGGTTAGCATGCAGGAGATCGAGGGTTCGATCCTGGCTTGGTGTGCATTTTTTTAATTTGCGAATTTCATTCTGACATTTCATATCGTAATATACACTGTTTCTTAGGTCACATGTATCCTAAATTTACAACATTGTGTAATGCTTAACATAGCAAATACGTGGTTAGACAAATAAGAAATAGACAGTTGAAACAAATGATGTGTCATAGGACAGAACAACTACAAAAACAATATCAATTTTGAGATGCTAAAGATGATAGCACAGTACAATTATACAACATCTATATGTCATTTATACTACATGTAATATGAGTGTTCAGGTGTCACAAATTAGCAACCAGTGACAATAATAATGTCCATGTTTATGACTGCATGACCTTCACAACAGAATACCTTGTCCTAGGAACAACAGGTTCTCAAACCAACCTCCCTGCACGTCCAAACATTGCGCAGCCTATTGGACGTGCAACTGTGCACCCTTCACAGCAAAGCTGCATCCACAGTAACAAGTGCAGCATGAACACGCACTACCAATTCTTCCACATACGTTGGCGGTGTAGAGTACATGTGCTCCTTCAGATGTCTCCACAGGAAGAAATCCAGGAGATTTAGGTCAAGTGAACGCGATGGCCATGCAACTGGACCTCCATGTCTGAGTCATTGCCCTGGAAATATGCTGTCCAGATACTGTCACACATTAATTCCAGAGTGTGGAGGTGCACCATCATGTTGGAACCATATCCTCTACCAAACATGTAGTGGAACAACTTCCAGCACATCAGGCAGGTAGTTTGAGAGGAATGCATGATACATTTGTGGAGTCCGCCAGTCAGGCAACATATAGGGACCCAAACACCTGTTGCCCAATATTCTGGCCGAGACGTTGGTAACAGAGCGAAATTGATAGCCACGGTCGGGGATGACGTGCGGGATAACCTCCACCAGTGATGGGCATTGTGCACATTGAAGACACCCTTGCGAGTAAATGCTGCTTCATCTGACCATATTATGGTGTTCATGAAGTCATCGTTGGCTTCCTGTTGTTGTTGGAACCATTCACAGAACTGCATCCGCTTGTGGCTTTGTGCAGGATGCAGGTGCTGTGTGAAAGCATAATGATAGGGGTGCAGTCCATGCTCATGCAGCACATAAATGACCGTGCATTGCAAGAAACACAGTTGCCTTGCTATGTTACATGTACTTTGATGAGGTTCTTGGTGTGTGACCTCCAGAATAGCTTTCTCAGCCGCTGGAGTACAGCGAGTCCGTGGACGACCTCTGTGATGCGATGGTGGAAGGAGAGAACCTGACTCCTGAAGGCACAGCTCCAGACGACGAAACACATTTTTATCTGTATGTCGTCTGTATGTGGATATCTAGCAGCATATTCACTAGTGGCAACACCAGCTCAGTTATCAGATGCACCAAGGACCAGAAGCATATCCACATATTCATCGTTTGTGTGTGCCATATGTATGCCACACTAAGTTAGAAGTTCACAATGAGAAAATTCAGTAGGTGTATGTTTGTACATTGGAGCCTGTCACGGATGCGTTACTCTGCTCGCAACTAGTCCCTGTCTGGCGGACAGCACTTACAGTATAAACATGCCAACAGTCCTGCGTGCTGTTCCACCTAATGTGCATAACCCCTCTGACAGATATTGTTCTGCCTGATTCATCCCAACACCTCCAATTGTGAAATGTTGGGTTTCGAATAATAATAATGCATTGAGATATGTACTAAACTAGACTCAATGTTGAAAGGCACAATTAGCGGGACCATGGTGATAACACATACAAATAGTAACTGAGTTTGGACATTATGCATGAAGCATGATAGTTCTACTGGTAATGTAAGGCCCTAACGAAATGTAATGGACCTGAATGAGGCGAGAATAATAGTTGGATCTAATTTATGGGACTATTGGAGGAGGGTACAGAGAAAGCAGGTTTCGCATATAGTAGATGAAGTGGTGCGAATAAATTCATGCCCACAACATGGAAAGGGCTTCTTACGAAGCTGACCAATCTTCCATTTCCGTGATTGTAGTATGTAAGTGCAATTTTTTTCTAGAGGACCCGCTGCAATCGCTGTTGATGATTAAGATGCCAGATACCGTACCACCTGGATTGCATTTACCAAATAAAAAACGTATGCCTCTACCCAGGATTGAACCATTGACCTCCTGCATGCTAACCCAAAACTCTATCCACAGCACCGACTGTCAGCACGACTAATATTTGCTGACAGAGGTAGTTAACATACATGTGGTTACAGTGTTGCCAGATTGCCACTACTCAATGTCCTTTTTCGGTCAGATGTACTTTCTGGATGAAATTTTGTGAGGGACATTTTTTTATCGCTGGCATGTCATGCTGTGAAGCCAGAGTGTGCGAATTTCGCTTCACCCTGTAGAATCAATCCACATTTTGCTTACCAGTGAGCGCCATATTTCTTTTCTTCTGTAATGCTATCCATTCTCTCTCTCAACATTATTTTGCATGCCAAAGAGAACCATCTTCCTTTTCTCCTATCATGCTATCCATTCTCTCTCTCTCTCTCTCTCTCTCTCTCTCTCTCTCACACACACACACACACACACACACACACACACAAACACACAAACACCTTTTTTTTTACTCTTTATGTCAAATGTTGTATAGCTTACTCAGTTTCATGTAACACTTGACTTTCTGTGTTCTACGTCTACGTATATAGTCGGCAAGCCATTGTGAAGTGGCTCTTGGAGGGTATTTCCCTATGTACCTTATATAAGGGTTTCTTCCCATTCCACTCGTATATGGACTGTAAGAATAATGACCACATAAATGCCTTTGTGTGTGTGCTGTTATTAGTCTGATATTGCCTTCATAGTTCACCGAAACAAACTGGATAAGAAAGTAGGGGTCAGAAACACTCTTGACATTTTTCCGGTACCTATTGAACCAATTTTTGTTAATAAGAAATATTTTACAACGACAGGTGACACAGTAGCTGGAAGGCGTATGGATGTAACAGGTTCTCTTGCAAAATGTTCAAAATAATTCCTTCGTCAGCATTGAGATGAGAGTGTGAGGCGATGTTCAAAGAAGTGGGGAACTTCATTGAATTATCTGGTACATACTATCCATATTTATCCGCTGTTACTGATTGCAATGGAAAGCACAGCTTCTTGTAGTTGTCTATAATGACGTATGTTGTATGGCTGGAAATGAGGCTTTCTGGAAACATCCCTAGTAAATTCTCTTGGCTTGCTGTGAATTGTCTCATGCAGAATCTTAGGCAAGTTACTTGTTCACCATTTTGTGCTGAGAAACTGTTCCATTTTGCCAGTGGTAATGACCAAAGGCCAATGTGCTGCTGTCCTGCACAATAATTGAGGGGTGAATATAAAAGAACGGCTGGACTAAATTTTGATAAGTAACTGTTCTATAAAGTTCATTTTAGTCAATACTCACAACATTATTTTGTGGCTATACCTGTTTCAATGGTTTAGTTATTATCAGAAGCCCATAATATTGCTTGGACTTTTTGTCTTAGCCATTGGGCAAGCAGTATTTATGGGCGGTTGGTAATGACTAGAAAGTCAAAATCATTATAGCCACTAAATAATGTTGAGAATATTGGCAAAAATCAACTTTGTAGTAAAAGTAGCATGCTCGCTGATGCTCTTAGCCAAAAATGCAGTAAATGTGAACAAAGTAAGTGCTCCTCATTGAACCACAAGGAATATCTTTTGGGCACCAATAACTTCAGGAATATGAAAGAACCTAATATTTTCAACCTTTGGATTTTTATCTGCAGTAATTTGTTTTGATCTACTCTTATCAGTGATCAGCATCTGTAAAAGTTATGTATGTGCAGCCTGCAAAAATCCGAATAGGTCACTGGGGTAGAAATCATTGACTGGAAGCAAGTTGACTTCATTATTCCAACATTACATGTTTTGGACGTAGTCATCGTCAAATAGGCTGGAAAATGATGTTGCACACAGATACTTACATTACATGTTGTAGTAGTTATAAACATAAGCAGACACTGCTGATCATGACAAAGCCCAAAACACATAATATTGGAATAATAAGTCATCTTGCTTCCAGTCAATGACTTTTTCCTCAGCGACCTATTCTGCATTTTGCAGAGTGCACATAATTTTCATCAGGACTGTGCAGCTCCTTTGTAACTTCATGTGGCAGTTAAGTTTCTCTAAATTGTTTTTCTGCATGCCAATAAAATGTACCACAAGGACAACTGGTATGAAACTGGACGTATTTTGGTACATTTCATAGGGGACAGCTGTTATTTTCTTCTGTTAAGGACTAGACCAAATCATTTTTCCAAAGAAATAAAATATATCATTAAAAACACCTTTCATGTAAAGGTGCTTGAGGATGGCCTAATTTCCAACCAGTTTCAGTGCTTTAATGTGGAAGAGGTTACTCTCATAGCCTTTGTAACATTCCACACGCCGTACATGTTGTTTTGGTGGTGCTAATTGTAAGCACCTGAGGGAGCTCAGCCAGCAGTAACAGGGTTTGTATTTGGTGAAACTCAAGTTCTAGAGCTGGTTTTTGCTATCAGCATCATTCCTTGATTACTGTAAAGTCTGTGATTGTTAAAGAAGCTGCCATTAGTTGTGATGGTGATATGTTATACATTACAGAGAATGATGATCATAGCTAAATTTCAGAGATGGCAGAACTTTTTGTAAAAGTCCTCTACTTCTATGTCAGCTGCATGCTAAGGGAATGTGAAGGCACTGGGACTAAATACCTGAAGGCAAGGACCCTCTAGGGGACTAGTAGGACACTTGGGTGTCGAGAGTAGTTCAGGTGTATAATTTGGCACTAACAACGGCTAACCAGTGACCTCCTGGTCATCTTTTGTAATAGAGAACACCCAGTGTATGCATTATTGGTTTACTTCTGTAATGAGAAGAGAATGAAGTTTTGAAAAATTGTCTACATACTACACTTGGGAGACTAACTTCGTTACTGAAATTTGTGAAGAAATTGTGGTATGGATTATTATTAGTTAACATAATGACACTAAAGAAGGCTTTCAACCTCACCAGGGAAAAGAACTAAAGAATTAGTCCATTGTTGCTAAAGTGTATCACATTCTTAATTATAGAAAGATGTTATTTGTAGTGATATAATCCATTTAGATACAAGAGAGTTTCTAGACAGGCGGACAGATGAAAGTGATGTGAAAGTATGTAATATTGTGAACCAAGCCTATGATGTTCTTGAGAGCTGCATTTTCCCTCACAGTCTACTCGTTCTAGTATCTCAAGTAGCAACAAAAGAGTAAAACATTCCAGTTCAGCCTAACTAGATCATGCATTAAAAAATAAGACTAACAAAGAGAAGGAAAAGAAGCTCATTAGGAAGTGGTCAGGAAAGACCAGAGATCACAGACAATGAAGGTTCCCCTGCACAGGTTACTCATGTTTAATTGATCCAGAATACTGATCACCCCCCCCCCCCCCCCTTTTTCTCCGGACTCTAAAACTTCCACTACAGCTAAACGTAGGATTACTGTTTTTAGTTTAGGAGTTTATTTATTATATTTTATTTTATTGATATATATTTTTTCATCTGAGGCAATGATTTGTATGTGTGTTCCTGCCAACTACTTTGATGCCTCAGCTGTACGAGTCCTTCCATTGTTTGTATTCCACCCATGACTTCCCAGGATCATATTAATTGAACAGTTTGTATTTAATGTTTATGGTCAAATCTATTTATATGAATGTTCTTTCTTCCTTTTGAGTATTCTTTAAGCTGATGAAGTATGATTTATTGTTTTTAATGACCCAATCAAACCACTTGTTATCACAGTATTCAACTATAACTTCTGTGTAGTTCATTTGTGTTCTGTTTGTTGTGTCTTCAGATATATGAGCTTTGAACAACAGCCAACATGGACACCAAATTCGCTTATGCCATGGTTACAGCAGGAATCATGGGGGTGGCAACAAGTACCCCAAGCCACAGGATTTGTGCCTGGTGGTGCTAATTTTTCAAAACTGCCACCAAAGACACACACTGAGCAACAGAAACAACAACAGTTGAATCGTCAAAAGCAACAGAAGCAATCTAAAAGTCAAAAGCACAATAAGCAACAGCAGAACCTTCACCACCACCACAACCAACAGCAGCAGCAGCAGCAACAGCAGCAAAAGCAACAGCAACAAAAGCAACAGCAACAAAAGCAACAGCAAAAGAAGCAGCAACAACAAGAACTACAGCAGCAGCAGCAACAACAACAGCAGCAGCAAAAACAGCAACAGCAGCAAACGAAAGCAAATGTTGAAAAGAAAGCAGGAGGGAATCAGTTACAAAAAATTGAAAGCCGACAAAAACCAAATCCACCTCCTGGATCAGAAGAGGCTAGGCGAAAGGCCCTTGAATCCACAACTGATAAGCTCAAACGTTGCTTAAGTAGCATGGGGCAGGAGCGCACTGAGGTTTGTCATCCAATATCAGTAATGTTTTCTAGTATCAGTTGAGTTGCTAGTATTATCTTTCACCTTCTGTAGCTTTCTCTTCTTTATTTCTCCTCGATAAATTGTTTTAATGCTTATTTGTACATCTCACCTTGCAAATGGAAGATTATAGGAGGAGGCTGAGATGAGGAAGTGGTAGGAGAGAAGAGGAGTGCTTAACAAGTCAAAGCATTTGTGTGTGCTTTTTTTCATTATCTGGCACAGAGTGCAAAGGGAAGCTTTTTCAAAATGAGGTGATTATTTTAAACAAAAAGAGCAAACAGTGGAAATGAAAATGCTTTCCTGTTGTACTACTGAGTACTGATGTTTGAAATCTCATATGATTGCTTATTACTCATTTCATGTGAAGCCCATTGTACAGTGATATTAACTAAATAAATACTTAGCTTATAAAATTTGCACAACTAATAAGCATCTAGATTACCTTATATTGAACTGAATATGATTATGTAGCTTTAGCACTGTTTTACTGTCTTTCTTTTTGATGAATAACTGTGTGATCCAGTGGCTTAGTTAGACAATTACGTGTTATAAATATCTGTGACAAACCAGTTGCATCACAGAAACAAAAATGTATGACGTGTGCATACTAGCTACACTCTGAACATAGGTATATCGGGTTTGTCAAAGTTGCATCTACATTTACAAATTGAAATACAAAACACAGTCAGAGAGAAGCTTGGTGCTGGCCAAAATAATCTAGGAAAAAAAATGTGGTTGTCACCCAAAGCAATCACATTTTCGGTAGAAGAGCAGAGAAAACTACAGGCCTATCATATGCATTGAGAACTATAAACAATATAAGATAATTTACCACTTTGAAGCCATTAAAATTTACCTCCACAAAAGGAAATTTGATTTTGACAAGAACAGGGAAATTGGTGCTGAAAATAAAACCCAAAATGCTTTCTCTTTGAATGAAAATAAATAGCATCATGAACAGATATCATAGTTAACTGTTCAAATTTAGAAGTTGAACAAATAAAATCATTTTTAACTTTGCACTGTGAGTTAATGCATTCTTTTTTGTCATTACATTAATTTACTCCAAAAGGATTTAAAAGTATACTTTAGACTTTAGCATAAGACATATATCTCATTCTTGTAGACCTTAAACAGACTCAAGTCATTTAGTCGAGATAAAACAAAAACAAATATCATGAAGCATATGCAATGAAATGGTTTCTTGGTTTTTAATTAATGAATTTTGCTAGAGATCTGTGATGCATTTCCTAACAGTTCATTTTACTCTCTTGCAGTTTGGATTATACATCATTCTGTGTAACACTTGCCTATTAATATTCTTCTTGGATAACTTTGACTAATTTAGGATTTCTGCATGACATATAATACATACTTTTCTGTGTTTCTTTAGGCAACAGTTGCTTCAAATTGCGCATAACTAAAATGTTGGTACTTGGACAGGCAATATTCTAAGTGTAGCTTCCTTTAGCTGTGCTCTTTCAGATACCTTTTTTTTTTTTTTGTCAGATTTCCGTTTATAATGTATTCATCACATAGAGAAGGCATTGAGTTGCAGACAGACACAATCAAAATGAGTACTAAACATTTAAGATTTCAGCAAAAAGACATTCTTTGGAAACAGGAGGTTCACACACATTCACAACCCACATACATGGCCACTATATCTGGCCCCTGTGGCCAGACAGGAGGCTGCACCTTCGTCTGACTTGAGCAACAATCTGAAGTGTGTGGTGGAGGAGAGTATGAGGAATGGCACAAGGAGGTGAAGGGATAGCATAGTAGGGGGGAGGGGGCAGCTTCACCTGCACCTCCACTAACCACCAAGCCACCATCCTCAATGTTGACCTCCACCTCAAGGATGGCTACATCAGTACCTCCGTCCACATCAGACCTACCAACCACCAACAACACCTCCACTTTGACAGCTGCCACCAATTGTACACCAAGAAGCCCCATCCAAACAGCTTAGCCACCCGTGATTGTAGCACTTGTAGTGATGAGCAGTTCCTCTCCAAATATGTCAAGGTTCTCACTGAGGTCTTCACAGACCAAAATTACCTTCCCAACCATGTCCAAAACAGATCTCACATGCCTCGCCTCCAGTTGCCTACCACCTCCCACATGACCGCTTTCCAGCCACAAAGGAGCACTCCTCTCATAGCACCGATGACTGGATAACTGAATCCCATTCACTGCCAGGGTTTTGACCATCTCTCATCGTGCCCTGAAATGGGGAATATCCTGCCCATTATACTCCCTTCCCTTCCATTCCCACAGTGCTATTTCACTGCCCAACAAACTTGCACAATATCTTTGTCTATCTTTATCCAACACCTGCTCCCAACACCACCTCTCATGGTTTGTATCCCTGCAGTAGATATAGATGTAAGATACGTCACATACCTCCTCCCACTGACACCTACCCCAGTCCTATCTGAGGCATCTCCAACCCTATCAGAGGCAGGGATACCTGTGAAAGCAGCCATGTGATCTGTAAACTAAGCTTCAATTACTGTGCTGCTTTTTACATGAGCATGGAACTAACAAGCTATCTGTCAGCCTGAATGGCCTCTGCCAAACTATGGCCAAGGAACAGCTGGACCACTCTGTTGCTGAACAAGCTACCCAGCATGCTGTGCTTCACTTAAAAGACCGAATCACAGCGTCCACCATCCGGATCCTTCCTACCAGAACTAGCTTTTTTCAATTATGCAGGTGGGAACACTCTGTGCAACATGTCCTACGTTCCCGTAATCCGCCTGACCTCAAGTTATCTTTGCACCCTCTGAGGCAGCACACCACCTTCCCTTACGTCTACCCTGCTATCCCTACCCCTCCCTACCTCAGGCTTCCTCTTTATCCATGCCATCCGCTTCGGATTGCTGCTAACATCAGATGAAGTTGTAGCCCACAGTCTGGCCACAGGGGCTGGTGACATTGACCATGTGTGTGTGAGTTGTGCTTGTGTAAATGTGTGTGTGCTTTCTGTTTCTGAAGAATGCCTTTGGTTGAAAGCTTATATGTGTAGCATGTTTAGTAGTATTTTGATTGTACTTCTCTGCAATTCAATGCCTCCTCCATGTTAGTAAACCATTGTGGTATCGAAATGAATCTTGGAGTTTTAACCACTACTTTTGAAGTAATCTAGCATGTACACTGAAATAAAGGGCAGGATTGCTATTCAAACAACTCCAACAATGTACTACAGTGTGAAAAGACCAGATGTGTCTCTTGTGACTGATTTGCATGGCAGGCCTACCCACCAGAGAGACTTACCTCTGATCTCTTTTAAAGAAAGTAAACTTTTTGGTTAAGGATAGCCAATTGCTAGTTTCACTCGTGGGAAGAGCAGTTTTTGTTGTTTTGAAAAGACACATCGCTACAATATCTTCAATTTCATAGATTACTTAAATCCATGAAGAAAAGAAGTGTGGTTTGAAATCTCTTTTACAAACTTGAAGCACTTACCATAGATTATGTGCATTATAATTATCCGGGCTGTTATGCCGTGGTCGGTTGATGATTTCTGTGTCAATTCCCAACGTTTCGTCTCCGACTGCGGGAGACATCTTCAAGGGGGTTCGTAGCTCCTCCTTTCGATTGAAATTATTGGGGTGTTTAGCAATTTCGATTGCCTCCCTGTAGAGCCTTTCGAAATATCCGCTTGTGGCCACTACTACTTGCGTCTCCTCGAAACGAATATTGTGGTTCCCTGGCTGTAAAGCATGCTCCGCAACAGCTGATCGTTCTGTTTCTCCTCTTCTACAATTGCCCCTGTGTCTTCCAAACGTTTAGAAACAGTTCTTTTAGTGGTACCTACATAAACATATCCACAGCTGCATGGGATCCTATACATTCCAGCTTTTTCCAATGGTTTGCGAGCGTCCTTGGCAGGCTTAAGGTATTCCTGTATCTTCCTGGTGGGCTTGTAAATTACGGTAATATTCCGCTTCGTCAAGATCCTCCCTATTCTTTCCGTTACATTTTTAACAAACGACAGGAAAACCTTAGATTTTGCAGTAGACTGTATGTCACTATGATTTCTGCGTGGCTGCCTCAACGCACGTTTTATTTCGGTGTACGAATATCCGTTCTTCATAGATTCTGGCTAAATTATGTTTTGAATTAAGTCATATGGCCACAAAAAGACAAAAGTAAATAAGATTTTAATCTACCACTTATACTAACAATGCACAACTATAACAACACCAGAAATTGTGCACGCAAACACATCTCCCCCCCCCCCAAATCTCTCTCCCCCCCCTCTCTCCCTCTCCCTCCCCCTCCCCTTCCCCCTCCCTCCCTCTCCCTCCCCCTCCCCACCCCCTCTCTCCCTCTCCCTCCCCCTCCCCAGCTCCCCCCCCCCTCTCTCTCTCTCTCACTCACTCTCACACGTACACACACACAGTGATTGGAAAGAGGAAATAAGCGAGCCATCTCAGTGGATCCAATTCCATCAAATGTAGTACAGCATCACATTGTATCTTTAGCAGATAAAGAGTTATGATCTTTCCATGACCCTAAGGCAGGGCACCAACTCATGTGGCATAACAGATACATGGCAGTCACATAGTGTGCATGTGACTCAGTGCCAATAGAAGTAGTGTGGCACCATGTTATGTTTTTCTTTTATGATGAAGGTGCTCTGGCTGTAGTCAACTTAATGTGTTATGTAAATGAAGTGAAGCGTACATATATTTCTGTAGTTAGTTTCTCAGTAAAATGTTTACTTTTCACATTAAAAAATTCAGTCGACTGTTTTTTAATTCTCACATGATCTCCACTATGCATCTTTCTCTTATGATTTTGAGAATTCTATTTGATTAAAAAAAAATTTGGTTCTTTTGCACCTTATAGTCTGACATCACACCTTGATAACGCATTGGCTATCTTTTTGTTATTGTTATAGTTACTGAAGTACCGCAAAATTAACTAAATATTGTCTGTATTATCAGTTTCATTCCCAAACATTCAGTAACTGTTTCTGTTCACATATTGTCGGAAGAATGGTATGTGTTCCAGTGAACAGTGAATATGAAATGGGATTTTGCTATTGGTATAACTAAAGCACACTGTGTTCTGGATAATTATTTATGCAGGGGATATGGTCAATGACTTGAAGACATGTTTACTGCAAAAGAAATTAGTGTCTGTCGTAAACCTCGATGAACAAAGAAAAAGTTTGTCAGCAGTAACAAATAGAGATGTAATGGCTAATTTTTTGTAAGCATGGCTGATTAAGTACCTTGGTAGAGATTGTGTAATGCAGAATATGAGCTGTTGAATGCATTGGTTGATCCAATTAATAGTTTAGTCCCATTGCCAAGTATAACCTCTACCCATACTATTTCGCAGGAACTATATACTTCAATTTCACTGCAAGGTAAACTACTTCTGACAGCAATAAGTACTCCTCCACCAACTGTATTTAATCTATCCTTTCTGAACACTGTTAAGTAGTTTGAAAAACTTTCAGCTGAACTTATTTCTGGTTGTAGCCAGATTTTTGTACCTACAACTATTTGAGTTTTGGTGCTTTCTATTAGGGCTTGGAGCTCTGATTCTTTCCCAACACAGCTGTGACAGTTTACAACTACAATACTGCAACTACTTCATTGTTCTACCTGCCCCTTTTTAGATGGACACCTTTTCTGTGGTTTCCTGAGACCTTCTAGCCTAAAAAACTGCCCAGTCCCTTCCACACATCTCCTGCTACCCATGTAGCTGCTTCCTGTGCGTAGTGGACTCTTGATCTATTAAGAGGAACCCGGAAACCCACGACCTGATGGTGCAAATCAAGGAACCTGCAGCCTACACTGTCACAAAACCACCTGAGCCTCTGATTAAGCCCCTCCACTTGGCTCTGCACCAAAGGACCACAGTTGGTTTTACCGACGATACTGCAGATGGTGAGCTCTGCCTTAATCTTGCAAGCAACACTGGCAGTCTTTACAATTTCCACTAACTGCCCAAAACCGGAGAGAATCTCCTCTAATCCAAAACAACACACATCATTGATACCGACATGAGCCATCACCTGCAGTTGGCTGCACCCTGTACTCTTCATGGCATCCGGAATCACCCTTTTCACATCTGGAATGGCTGCCCCTGTTATGCACATGGAGTGCACACTGGCTTTCTCCCCCTCCTTGGCAGCCATGTTCCTAAGGGGCCCCATTACATGCCTACTGTCGAAGCTCCCAATTAGCAGCAAACCCACCCTCTGTGAATGCCCAGACTTTGTGGGCTGAGAAGCTTCCTCTGGAACAGTGCGGACAACTGCATCTGTCTTAGGGACCTTGTCAGCCACAGATAACACTCAAAACCTGTTCGTCAGACCAACTGGGGAGGCCCTACGATCGGCCCCTCAGAAAGGCTTTTGCTGCCTGCCAGACTTTGGAATGATCTCCCACTCAGGGGTGGGGTCAAGCTGAGTGCCGACAGTACCTGGGGCAGCCACAGCAGTGGACCGATGAAGGGAAACATGGTACGTGCTCAATGTCCCTTGCATCCCTGCATCTGACCCCCCCCACAGTAATGTCCCTTGGCAGCAGCCCCAAACTGTGTGACGGAAACCAACACCACCTTCAGCTGAGAGTGAAGGGTCATAAACTCAGCTTGCATCTGTACACAGCAACCACAGTTCCTATCAATTACTGAAGTTGCTCCTGTTTGAAGCTCATAAAAATATGTAGTAAATGAATGGTGTACTCACCTTATTAGCAGCAGGAACTCAAGGTGCTCTGTCACTGACGGTCTAACCTAAACTGAGCTGTTCTAACCAAAACAAACAAAAGCCTGTATGACACGAGGGTCAATACAAGGGTTGATAACAACAGTGGTACTGTATGTTACACTGTAATTAAAATAAAAGGCTGTGTCTAGTAAGCACTCAAACATGCAGGAAATAACAAAAATAAACTGTTAGCTACACAGGTAACCCAAAAATAAGTCGCTCCTGTTTAAAGCTCGTAAAAATATGTAGCAAACAAACAGTGTACTCGCCTTATTAGCAGCACTATCTCGAGGTGCCTTGTCATTGGCAAGACACAGTCAATACATTCTCTGTGTGATACCAATGGTAACATTACTGATGACAGTGCCACCTGAAGCAGAGTTACTAAGTACATTTTCTAAAATATCTGTACCAAAGAAGATGAAGTCAATATTCAAGAATTCAAATCAGGAACAGCTGATAACATGACTAACTTAGAAGTAGATACCCTATGTGTGGTGAAGCAGCTTACATCACTTAATAAAGGCAAGCATTCCTGTCCATATTGTATACCAATTAATAAAGGTAGGTGTTGTTATAACCTTTAATGCACTAATAAACTGCATGGATACACAAACATAGAAACAATAGTGGGTTTCTTGCTACCAACTCCGTAGCTGTCACTACACTGCCGTGCCGTGACATCCGGCCGGCGCCGTTCATAGCCAGGTGGCGCTCCCGCGCTCAGCCGAGCTGCAGAGCGCCTCTATCGCCGTGTTTGCGTACTGACGTAGCGGCACTTTTAAATCTCGTGGCACTGTCACAACACTTTTCCCCCCTGGAAAAAAAAAAAAAAACACTCACTTCCTTGGAGACACGGACAGTGCGGAGACATCCATGGCCTCTTGGGAGACCCCGAGAAGATCCCGCGGAGAAACACGAGAATATGGTCGAAAATGTCCAGGACGGAAGCTTGTGCGTGGAACGTGCCTCCTGGACGAGATGATGGGCGAAAACTCCGGAGCAGCATCCATAGGTGTCGTGGACCTGGGGGTGTGCTCCAGCGAGGTGGGACCCGGAGAAGGCGGCGTCGCGACTGGGGCCGGTTCCGGCGTACTCAGAAGCGGCGGCGACGTTGGCTGCAGCGACACGCACGGGAGACCGGCAGCAGCGACAGGACTGGCGTCTCGGGCTGGTGGAGGCGAAAGAAGGGGCGGTGGCACCGGCGTGGCCACCACTCGTGGGCACATCTGGTCGTAATGACGAACAACCGTGCCGTCGTCCGTACGTATTTCACAAAGCCGGCGGCCGCGAAGAGCCTTGACCACCCCTGGAATCCATTTAGGGCGAGATCCATACCCTCGTGCCCACACGTCGGCGCCTACCGAGTATTTTCCCGCACTAGGGGACACAGGACTAGGCCTGATAGGGTGAAGCAGGTGCAGTAGAGTGCGCGGTTGGCGGCCATGCAAGAGTTCAGCAGGGCTGCGATCACCCATAGGCGTGAAGCGATAAGAACTCAGAAATTGCAACAGAGCGTCATCGGTAGAAAAATCAGTAAGGAATTTTTTCATCTGGCTTTTGAAAGTGCGGACAAGGCGCTCGACCTCCCTATTCGATTGGGGATGGAAAGGCGGTGCTGTAACATGATGAATCCCTTGTCCAGTACAAAAATCACGGAAGGCCTGCGAAGAGAACTGAGGTCCGTTGTCCGTGACGATCGTGGAGGGAAGACCTTCTAGCGCAAATATTTTGGACAAAGCCAGCGTCGTCGCCGCAGTGGTGGGCGACGGACATCGAACCACAAACGGAAACTTCGAGAAGGCGTCAATTAACAGGAGCCAATAAGTGCCTAGGAAGGGGCCGGCAAAGTCAGCGTGCACCCGTTCCCATGGCTGCGCCGGATCAGGCCACGGAGAGGGCATTGTACGGGGTGCAGCCAGTTGTTGAGCACACTGACCACACGCAGCGACCATATGGGAGATGTCCGAATCGATACCGGGCCAATAAACATGCCGGCGGGCCAAGGACTTAGTCCGAGAAATCCCCCAATGGCCTTCATGCAATAGTTTGAGAACATCTTTGCGAAGAGAAGCTGGCACCACGACCCGTGGAGATGCGCCATCCGTGGCCAGAAGAACAACACCCTCACGAACAGACAGACGAAGGCGCAAGGGATGGTAGTTGCGAAGGGGATCCGATGCCCGGCCCTTGGTCCTGTCCGGCCAACCCTGTTGAACAAAACCGATCACCCGACGCAGGACCGGGTCCCGCGCAGTAGCCGACGCGACCTGCGAACCTGTAAGCGGAAAACCCTCAACCGCACGACGTTCTTCCTCATCAATGTGGAAACAGAGCAGTTCATCTCGATCGAAAACCGGGTCGGGGCCCATCGGCAAACGCGACAATGCGTCAGCGTTGGCGTGCTGGGCCGTGGGGCGATAGTGAATCTCATAGTGGAAACGAGACAAGTATAAGGCCCAACGTTTTGGGCACGCGGCCCTGTCATGCTGTACGAAACAGCGTGGACAAGAAGGAAGGGCGGTACGAACCTGTTTCTGTGGGTGCTGTTTTCGCTGCGAGCGTTGCGGCCCAACGCGACGTTGTTTACGCGAGTGAACCGCCGCCACATCATCGTCCTCCTGGGAAACAGGCAAATTGTCCGTGTCGAAAGTTGACTGTACAGCGCCCACATCACACCACGCGTCTATTTGCGCGCCAGCAGCGTGAGACACTTCAAAGGATTGAGCGATGCTTAGAACTTCCGACAACGACGGGTTTGGCAGTTGTAGGGCACGTTGCCGAACCTCTTTATCAGGAGCAAGCCGTAGGATAGCATCCCTAACCATTGAATCAGCATAAGACTCATGATGAGTGTCCGTGACGAACTGACATTTCCTACTCAGACCGTGTAGTTCCGCCGCCCAAGCCTGGTAAGATTGATGGGGCTGTTTACGACACCGGTAGAACGCCACGCGGGCGGCAACGACGTGGGTGTTTTTTCGGTAATAGTTAGACAATAAGTCACACATTTCTTGGAAGGACAGAGAGGCAGGTTCCCGCAGAGGGGCCAACTGAGATAGCAGCTGATAGATCCGTGGGGAAATCCAAGATAGAAATAACGACTTACACATCGGGGCGTCGACAACGCCGAAAGCCAAGAAGTGTTGCCGCAAACGCTTCTCATAATCCTCCCAGTCTTCAGCGGCCTCGTCGTAAGGAGGGAACGGAGGCGGAGAAGAGGACGACAGACGATGAGTAAGCGACGTCGACAACGCCTGAATAGCAGCCGTCAGCTGTGTTTGTTGTGCCTGAATAGCAGCCGTCAGCTGTGTTTGTTGTTCAATGAGCGCTTGCATAAGCTGTTCCATGTCTGCCCGGACACGAACGCGTAATACTCCAACGCTGGAAAAAAATATCCGACCTCGTCGCCAAAAAGTGTTATAACCTTTAATGCACTAATAAACTGCGTGGATACACAAACATAGAAACAATAGTGGGTTTCTTGCTACCAACTCCGTAGCTGTCACTACACTGCCGTGCCGTGACATCCGGCCGGCGCCGTTCATAGCCAGGTGGCGCTCCCGCGCTCAGCCGAGCTGCGGAGCGCCTCTATCGCCGTGTTTGCGTACTGACGTAGCGGCACTTTTAAATCTCGTGGCACTGTCACAACAGGTGTTCCTGTCCATATTGTATACCAATTAGAATCCATTCAGAGTATGCTGATGTAATGGCCACGTACTCAATGAAATATGTGTACCTAAAGAATGGAAAGTTTCACAGGTTGCACGAGTAGTTAAGAATGGAAATAGAAGTAATCTGCTGAATTACAGACCCATATCACTGGTGTCAGTTTTGAGTAGAACTTTGGAGCATATACTGCATTTGAAAATTATGAATTACCTCAAAGAAAATGATTTATTGACACACAGTCCCAAGCATTTAGAGAATATAATTATTGTGAAACATAACTAGTTGTTTATTCACTCCAAATAATAAGTGCTATTTGCAATGGATCTTACATTAATTCCAATTTCTTGATTTTCAGAACGCTTTTGACAGGGTTCCTTACAAGTGATTTATTATAAAACTGCGTGCCTATGGAGTATCGTCTCCATTGTGTGACTGGATTCATGTTTCAAAGTTTGTAGTAATTGAGTGATATCTGATGTTATTCAAGGATATGTTATAGGCCTTCTGCTGATCCTCATATATATAAACGATTTAGGAGACAATCTGAGTCACCCTCTTAGATGTTTGATGTCATTTACTGTCCATTGTAAACAGCATATATACAGGTGACTGAAAAAATTAATGATGATATTTAAAATTTCCTCTTCACTGGTAAGCCTACCATTCTCTTTCTTCTTCTTTTTCTTATGCCTTTGTCCCACATTGGCCTAAGGTCAGGATGATTACTAAATGGATTTGGCATGGTTAATTTAAGGATTGGCCGGATGCACATATATCACCACCCCATTACCCTCTGGGGTGGAATATGTGTAACCTAGCTATCAGCGAGTACCGTTATTCATGCGAAAATGAACAGAAGTTTTCTAAATGTTTACAAAACATGTAACTGAGATGAGACTTGGGTACCACCTTGGTATTCACCTGGTGGGATACAGAAAACCACCTAAAAATCCCCTCTGGGTTGGCTGACAAACTGATGCTCGTTGTTAATCCACTGGGCAGATTTGATCCAGGGCCAGCACACTTCCCATCCCAAAAGTTGCACTTTAACACTCATGGCTATCTGGGCTGGTATAGGCAAGCCTACATTGTCTCCATCTATTGCAGTAATTTACTTCTGGCCAACAATAAGCTATTATTTAGAATTATTTGTGTTTTGTTTTTCAGATGGAAACTGCAAATGAATTCTTTGTTTTTCCTTAAATCGGCTTTTTCTTTTCTCAGGGTTTTACACAGTTGAGAACACTTTTTTCACGTCACGAACAGATTGAATTTTAACTTCCCTTCTCAGTTTTATCCTTATTCTTACTTGAGCCATCAACTTCTTGTGTACTTAAAACAATTGTTTTTGCCAGATCTTCTGGCGAGTCTTGAAATTTTACCTTAAGAGGACTTGCTAGAGGCTTTTCTTTGTTTCGTTTAACTTTTGTTAGGTTCCCAGAAATTTATACCTTTCTTCTCATGCATTTATGTCAGTCCTTGCTCTTACTAGTTGTTGGTCACTGCTGGTGTTGAATTTTTTAAAACAAAGACGCCATAAACTATATAAGGAGAATTCAATAGTATAAAGTTTATCTCTTTTAACATTGAAGTTGAGACTTCTCTATGTCCATTTCTATCTAGGATACTTTTCTGAAAAAGATGTTCATTAAAGGTATTTTAATAAATTCTGCAAATTGGACTAATCGCTGTCTTCTCTTATTTCTCTTGTTGATCCAGCTACCATTTCACCTTGTTTGTGTGTTCCTGTCTTAGTGTTAAAATCACCAATAACTAATGTAAAGTGGCAATCCTTTCCTTTTTGATATATTTTACACATCACAAATATTGGAAAGAAATGGGCACTTATTTTTGTTATTTTGATCATGATTTCCATTGGACTCTGTACATGTGCTATACACATCTAGTAACTCACACCTCTCTCCTGCAAAATCAACTTCTTAAATTTCACTACTCCCTGGCTCCCTGTCATTAGTTTAGTATTTAGTAGATCTGTAGATAAACTATGTGATCAAAAGTATCCGGACACCTAGCGGAAAATAACTTATAAGTTCGTGGGGTCCTCCATCAGTAATGCTGGAATTCAATATGATGTTGGCCCACCTTTAGTCTTGATGACAGCTTCCACACTCGCAGGCATATGTTCAATCAGGTGCTGGAACGTTTCTTGGGGAATGGCAACCCATTTTTCACGGAATGCTGAGGAGAGGTAGCGATGTTGGTCAGTTAGGCCTGGCACGAGGTCGGCATTCCAAAACATCCCAAAGGTGTTCTATAGGATTCAGGTCAGGATGCTGTGTACACCAGTCCATTACAGGGATGTTATTGTTGTGTAACCACTCAGCCACAGGCTGTGCATTATGAACAGGTGTTTGATCATGTTGAAAGATGCAATCACCATACCCGAATTGCTCTTCAACAGTGGGAAGCAAGAAGGTGCTTAAAACATCAATGTAGGCCGGTACTGTGATAGTGCCACGCAAAACAACAAGGGGTGCAATCCCCCTCCATGAAAAACACAACCACACCATAACACCACCATCACCTCCGAATTTTACTGTGGGCGCTACACACGCTGGCAGATGACAATCACTGTGCATTCGACATACTCACACCCCGCCATCGGATCGCCACACTGTGTACTGTGATTCATCACTCCACACAACGTTTTTCCACTGTTCAATCATCCAATGTTTATGCTTCTTACACCAAGCGAGGCGTCGTTTGCTATTTAGCAGTGTGTGTGTGGCTTATGAGCAACTGCTCAACCATGAAATCCAAGTTTTCTCACCTCCCAACTAACTGTCATAATACTTGGAGTCGATCCTGATTCAGTTTGGAATTCCTGCGTGAAGGTCTGGATATATGTCTACCTATTACACATTACGACCATCTTCAACTGCCGGTGGTCTCTGTCAGTCAGGAGACGAGGTCAGCCTGTATGCTTTTGTGCTCTACGTGTCCCTTCGCATTTCCATTTCACTATCGTAAACAGTGGACCTAGGGAAGGTTTAAGAGTGTGGAAGTCTTGTGTACAGACGTATGACAGAGGTGACACCCTATCACCTTACCATGTTTAAAGTCCGTGAATTCTGCGGAGCACCCCATTCTGCTCTCTCACAGTATCTAATGATTACTGAGGTAGCTGAGATGGAGTATTTGGTGGTAGGTGGCAGCACAATGCACCTAATATGAAAAATGTATGTTTTTGGGGGTGTCCGGATACATTTGATTACATATTGTATGTCAGTCCTCATCCACACTATTCTCTCAGTGATCTCATGTTCTGTTATATTGTGTCATTCACTCCAACCCCAGCCTCATATATGATAGTGTGCAACACACTACGAGGGTTTAGAGTCATAATGATGTATCAACAAAATTTGCCATTTTGACTTATCTGCTTCACCACTGTCTTAACGTTAAAACTGGGGATTATTGAATGAATGTAAACACACACTAAGAACTATGAGATATCACATTTATCATCAATATGAATTTGGTGGTGTAGTAATAGCATTTCTAGTGTTGCAAAATTTCTTTTGCCTTCATCTCAAAACAATTTTGTAGGTACGTTGTTCTGATTCTAAACCCCTGACGAAAGGCCACATGTTCACCAGCAGGAGCCTCACGGTTCAGTATTAGTATGCTCTTCCTTTACTTGTCCTCCCTCTCCTAACATTTGGTCCTTATGTGCACTTGACCTGTATCTTTCCCTTGCCTCTTGTTTCCTTATTCTCTCCCCTGCTCCACCCAATTCAAAAATTTAGCTTCAGTGAGGCCACAGTACTAGGTAATGTAACAAAGTGTGTTTGTCTGCTTTGAAGGAGAATACAAGTTCTTCAATAAAGAACTAATATAAGGCATTTGAATTTCCAGGTGAGTGAGTTCAGCAAAATGGCAAAATGTCATGGCAGTGTTTTGATTACCCGTATACAGCTGTTGCCAGGTGTGAGCCAACACTTCCCCTTGCCCAAGGGCAGGTGGGAATGGAACTGCATTCAACTTCTGGCACAGAGAGTCAGGCTGCACCTCGCATGCCTTTCGGTTGGCTCTTGGCGGGGAGTACTCGCAGTGTTTTGTAGCCAGTATTGGATCCCGAGTAGAACTTGATTTGTAGCTGCAGCACCTACATAAACCAACTGAGAGACTATCTTGTTACTGTGCCAGAAGAATATGGGAGTGACACTCACAGAAAAGCCACATAATTTTGACGAACTCACTCGACCGGAGATCTTTATTGTAGTTCAGCTTGCTAAGAAAGACAATGACATCATGTTAATAAAGAAATTTAAATTGCTCGTGTTAGCATTTATTAGTTTTTTGAGAATATGTTAATGCAGTAATTGATGTTGTAAATCCTTACACATAATGTAATTGTGATCTCCAAATAATTGGCTTCAATTCTGCCACATAGGTGCTAGAAACACTGCTTGATGAAGCAGCTAGCGCAGCAGGCATTGCCAAGGTAGTGACACAAGAGGGGGGCCACAGTGAAGGCATTGGACCCATGCTTCCAGCAGCACCACCAGAGCCAGAGATCCGGCTATCCCCTGCAGACTGGCGTCGTATTGCATTGTCCTCGCAGAAGACTCCTGCTACGGTAGAAGAAGATGATGTGGTGTTTGTTAATGCCCCTCCACCTGAGATGGTTTGTATCTCCCACATCACTGGCTAAACTGAGTCTTATAAATGAAATACCATGTATGTTGGATGGCCTTTAACAGACAATTTCTTTGCTGATCTTTCTCTTTCTCTCTGTCTCTCAACACACACACACACACACACACACACACACACACACACACACACACACAGAGGGAGGGAGAGAGAGAGGGGGAGGGGGAGAGAGAGAGGGGGAGGGGGAGAGAGAGAGAGAGAGAGAGAGAGAGAGAGAGAGAGAGAGAGAGAGAGAGAGAAAGAGAGAGGGTGGGAGGGAGGGAGGGAGGGAGATTCATTGTGTTTTTTCGCTAAATTTACCTCATTTGAATCTTTGCTGGTGTCATTTTCTGTTGCAAAACTTCAATTTGCACTCAAGAATTGTCTTAACTAGTGCACCTAGTTCGTGTTACAGATGCACCCTTTGACACTTCATCATTAGAATTTCTTTGGATTCAGTGGCATCCTGCTTGTCATTTTAGTGTTAAGAATTGTTCTTTGAATCATTGTCAAAAACATTACAATACATGGTATATTTATGGCGTAGGGTTGTGGCGATCCCATCGCCCAGTGGGAAACCACTGCAGTCAGCCACCTGAGTATTGGCGGAAAACCATAGCATTTATAGGGTGTAGAGGAAATGTGTATCCTTCAACCATAAACAACTGGGCCCCTCTACGGTTCACAACCGTAGCTGTAACTCGGAGCTTGCTCCACAAAAGGTTTAACCCCTTTTGACAGTCAACCTTGGAAGGAAATCTCCACCGCTTGGCAACAGCCAGGAAAGACTGCATTCGGATATGGTGGGCAGTCATTTAAAAGATAACTTAGATGAGCCCGAGCATCTGAAATTACCCAAGACTGACAGCAGACCGAAACTTTGACTCAAGACAGGACAGATAAGTAACATAGCGACGCACAATATAAATTCTCTCATTCAGCCAGGTAAACTCAAAATTTTGACAGACAAAATGGATCGGCAGGGGATTCTGATAACCGGACTTTAAAAAATGAGAAACACGGATAAAGAACCAATGGAATCACAAGGATATAGAATTTACAACGGAATACCAATGGAAAGAGCAATGAAGCAATGCCTGCAATTTGGAACAGGATTCATGGTCAACCTCAAAGTGATAGATTCCATAATAGAATTCAAAGCACAATCTCGTGGGCTCTCAACATTAACTATAAAAGCAGCAAATAGAACATACACAAGATGCCCCAACTAATGACAAAAACAATAGAAAAGACCACAGAGAAGATGTGGATGGATTTTGGGAGCTTTTGGATCAGACAGCAATAAACACCAACAAAAATCACACCAAAATTATAATTGGGGACTTTAATGCCAAATTAGGAAGGGAAAAGAAGTACAGAGATGTAATAGGCAAATGGCCAGCACAATGAAGAACGAACCAGAATGGCATGAGACTGGTGGAATTCTGTAGAAACCATGACATGATCTCAAAATCAACATACTTCATGAGAAGCCCAAATAAACTTAAAACCTGGAAACACCCAGACTGGACAAAAGGAGAATGGCAGTTGGATCATGTTTGCATGGATAAGAACTACCACAAGAAAATCTACAATGTGAAAGTCCTGAGAGGAACTGACACCAGAGCAGATCATTACTTGATAAAAATAAAAATTAAGCTCACCCCACTGAGAAAGAAAAAAATCCCACCCAAAAAGAAAGAGAACCCATGACCCTCATAAATTGATAAATAACAAGGAATATGAAGAACAAACTAGGAATATAAAAATAACAGATGATCTGGATGAAGTAATTCCCCAATTGAAACAAATAGCTGAACAAGTAGCCCCAATAAATCCTAGGAAAAAACACCAGTGGTGGAATGACGAATGTGATAAAACTGTGGGAGATAGACACCACGTCTAGTTAAGGTATCAGAGTCAAAAACAGAAGAATGTTACTTGGAACAAAACAAAGAAACATGACTCAAAAAACATTCCCTACAATTGCTGTAAAGATCAACTTGAAAAGGAGCTAGGAGAATATCAAGGAGGATTTAGACCCTGGATAAGCTGTCCAGAACAGATCATCACATAAAATTAATAATGGATGCCTACAAAAGGAGACAGAAGCAACTAGTCATAACTTTTGTAGACTTCAAAAAAGCTTATTATTGCATCCACAGATCTTCTATGCTGGACATATTAAAAAATTTTGGACATCATCCCAAATTAATAAAAACGATAAAATTAACCCTTACGAACACCAAGTCCAAAGTAAAATATTGAGGAGAACTATCTGAGCCATTTACAATTAAAAAAAGAGTAAGACGAGATGGTCTATCACCACTGCTTTTCAACTGTGCTCTTGAATACTTGATGAGAGAATGGTATAAAGAGAATCCTAAAAACATAACAGTTGGAACCAAGAAATATGATAGAAACATATATGATATAAACCTAAATTGTTTAGGATTTGTAGTTGACTTGGCATTACTATCTAATAATGTACAAGAAGCTAGAAATCAAATAGTGAGCCTGCAAAATGTAGTGCAAAAAGTAGGACTCCAGATATCTTTCAAAAAGGCTGAGATGATGGTAACAGACCCGCTAGTAGCAGACCGCGTAACAGTAGACAACAGAAAAATTAAAATAATGAGGCAATCTAAATATTTTGGTGAGATTATAACACACAACTTGGATCGAAAACCTGCTTGGTAAGAAAGAACCAATAAAACGATAAAAGCTCAAAAACTAACATGGTCTAAATACAATAAGAAATGTCTATCAGTTGAAACAAAATTAAAACACTACAAGACGGTGGTTCAGCCAAAGGTAACATACACAAGCGAGACTGTTTTTAAAGTCACTCAGAGAAACAGAGTCGACAAAACACTAAAAGTAGAGAGAAGAATAGCTAGAACATGCATAAATAAAAAATACCAGAAGGAAGGACAGTGGCAGATAGTGTCGAGTGAAGAAGTGTACAGGGAACTGGAGCCCATCACAAATACTAAACGTAAAAAGAGGATTTTTTTTTTTTTTTTTTTGGCAACATAATGGGGACACCAGGAATCAGATTAACAAGAAAAATTATGCAGAAACTGTGGAATCTGAAGCAATAAGTAGGATGGATCAAGGAAATTGCATAGAGAAGAACTAGATATAACCTTGGGTGATCTGCAAAACAAGACAGAAAATCTCAAGAAACTGAAAGACAGGAAAATAAGATTTAAACCCAAATTAGACAAACGACACACAATGAAAAGAGTATTTACAGATGAGGAAAGGCAGGAAAGATCAGAACGAATGAAAGGGTACTGGGCAGTTAAGAAAGAATGAAATATGTGCTTACTGAAGAAGAGGATCAAGAAATGATCGATTTAAGTGGTCCAATGAGGCCATAAAAGCAAATTATAATAGCAACATGGTATATTTTTCTGTTTATAGCTTGTGTTTCTGAGTATTCCATCATTATCATCACTATCATTATCCTTTTCCAGACATTCGGCACATCTATACTTCTCTCTGCATTATGATCTTCAGTCATACTCATGTTGTTTTGCATGTTTTCTTATGTCGTTTGCCCATCTCCCATTGGATCAAACTCATAATATTTTTGTATCTCTTTGTAAGCCAGCAAACATCTTCCTTCAGCTGGGAAACATTCATTCATCTGTCTTCATGTTCTGCCGACCTCCATTTAATTTTCGTCAATCTCACGAGTATGTCTCCCACTGCTGTCTGCTGCCTGATCTGTTGGTTTGTTTTTGTATCTTTCATAGTACATTACCGGCCATTAAGATTGCTATACCACGATGAAATGCAGATGATAAACTGGTATTCATTGGACAAATATATTATACTAGAACTGACATGATTACATTTTCATGCAATTTGGGTGCATAGATCCTGAAAAATCAGTACCCAGAACAACCACCTCTGGCCGTAATAACGACCTTGATACGCCTGGGCATTGAGTCAAAACAGAGCTTGGATGGCATGTACAGGTGCAGCTGCCCATGCAGCTTCAACACAATGCCACAGTTCATCAAGAGTAGTGACTGGCGTATTGTGATGAGCCAGTTGCTCGGCCACCACTGACGAGATGTTTTAAATTGGTGAGAGATCTGGAGAATGTTCTAGCCAGGGCAGCAGTCGAACATTTTCTGTACCCAGAAAGGCCCGTATAGGACCTGCAACATGCGGTCGTGCATTATCCTGCTGAAATGTAGGGTTTTGTAGGGATCGAATGAAGGGTAGAGCCACGGGTCGTAACACATCTGAAATGTAATGTCCACTGTTCAAAATGCTGTCAATGCAAACAAGAGGTGATCGAGAAGCATAACCAATGGCACCCCATACCACCATGCCGGGTGATATGCCAGTATGGCGATGACGAATACACACTTCCAATGTGTGTTCACTGCGATGTTGCCAAACACGGATGCGACCATCATGATGCTGTAAACGAGTACACCATCGTAGGCGCTCCTGTCTGTGATGCAGTGTCAAGGGTAACCGCAGCCATGGTCTCCGAGCTGATAGTCCATGTTGCTGCATATGTTGTCGAACTGTTCGCTTGGATGGTTGTTGTCTGGCAAATGTCCCCATCTGTTGACTCAGGGATCGAGACGTGGCTGCACGATCAGTTACAGCCATGCGCATAAGATGCCTGTCATCTCGACAGCTAGGGATACGAGGCCGTTGGGGTCCAGTATGGCGTTCCGTATTACCCACCTAAACCTACCGATTCCATATTCTGCTACCAGTCATTGGATCTCGACCAACGCGAGCAGCAATGTCGCGATACAATAAACCGTAATCGCGATAGGCTACAATCCTACCTTTATCAAAGTCGGAAACGTGATGGTATCCATTTCTCCTCCTTACACGAGGCATCACAACAACGTTTCACCAGGCAACACCGGTCAACTGCTATTTGTGTATGAGAAATTGGTTGGAAACTTTCCTCATGTCAGCACGTTGTAGGTGTCGCCACTGGTGCCAACCTTGTATGAATGTTCTGAAAAGCTAATCATTTGCATATTACAGCATCTTCTCCCTGTCGGTTAAATTTCATGTCTGTAGCACGTCATCTACGTGGTGTAGCAATTTTAATGGCCAGTAGTGTAATTTTATGAAAAGGGAAGTTGCTACTCACCATATAGCGAAGATGCTGAGTCGCAAGTAGGCACAACAAAAAGACTGTAATAAATAAATCTTCTGGCCAGTAAGGACTACTTCAGAAATGGACGACAGACACACACAGAAACACTCAAGCAAACGCAGTTCACACACACACACACACACACAACTGCACTTTCAGCAAACTGAAACCACACTGTGAGCAGCACCAATGCATGATGGGAGTAGCGACTGAGTGGGGGTAAGGAGGAGGCTGGAGTGGGGAGGAGGAGGAGGAGGGATAGTAGGGTAGGGATAGTGAACAGTGAAGTGCTGCAGATTAGACAGTGGGCAGGGGAGAGAGGGGTTAGCAGAAAAGGAGAGAAGTTAGAAGATTGGGTGCAATGGGTATTGAGGGCGGTATCGTGCTGAAAAGGGAACAGGGAAGGGGTTGGGTTGATGAGGACAGTGACTAATGAAAGTTGAGGCCAGGAGGATTAGGGGATTGTAGGATGTCTTGCAGGGAAAGTTCCCTCCTGCACATTTCAGAAAAGCTTGTGTTGGTGGGAAGGATTCATATGGCACAGTCTGTGAAGCAGTCATTGAAATGAAGACTGTCATGTTTGGCAGCATTCTCAGCAACAAGGTGGTCCACTTGTTTCTTGGCCACAGTTTGTCAGTGGCCATTCATGCAGACAGGCAGCTTGTCGGTTGTTGTGCCCACATAGAATGCAGTACAGTGGTTGCAGCTTAGCTTGTAGATCACTTGACTGATTTCACAGGTAGCCCAGCCTTTAATGGGGTGGATGACGCCTGTGACCGGACTGGAGTAGGTGGTGGTGGGAGGATTTATGGAACAGGTCTTGCATCCAGGTCTGTTACAGGGATATGAGCTATGAGGTAAGGGGTTGGAAGCAGGGGTTGTGTACGGATGGACGAGTATGTTGTGTAGGTTCGATGGACGGTGGAATACCACTGTGGGAGTGGTGGTAGGAAGGACAGTGGGCAGGACATTTCTCATTTCAGGGCATGACGAGAGGTAGTCGAAACCATAACGGAGAATGTAATTCTGTTGTTCCAGTCCTGGCTAGTACTGAGTTATGAGGGGAATGCTCCTCTGTGGACGGACAGTGGGACACTGGGAGGTGGTGGGAGACTGGAAAGATAAGGTATGGGAGATTTGTTTTTGTACAAGGTTGGGAGGATAATTACGGTCTGTGAAGGCTTCAGTGAGACACTCTGTATAATTTGAGAGGGACCGCTCATCACTGTAGATGTGACGGCCACGAGAACTTTCCCTGCAAGACATCCTACAATCCCGTAACCATCCTGGCCTCAACTTTCATTAGTCACTGTTCTCACCAACCCAGCCCCTTCCCTGTTCCCTTTTCAGCACTATACAGCCCTCAATACCCATCGTACCCAATTTTCTAACTTCTCTCCTTTTCCGCTAACCCCCCTCTCCCCTGCCCACTGTCTAATCTGCAGCACTTCACTGTGCACCATCCCTACCCTACTATCCCTCCTACTCCCCACCCCAGCCTCCTCCTTACCCCCACCCAGCCGCTACTCCCATCATGCACTGGTGCTGATCGCAGTGTGGTTTCAGTTTGCTGAAAATGCAGTCGTGTGTGTGTGAATTACGTTTGCGTGAGTATTTCTGTATGTGTCTGTTGTCAGTTTTTGAAGAAGTTCTTACTGGCTGCAAGCTTTATTTGTGATTATCTTTTTGTTGTGCCTATCTGCGACTCAGCATCTTTGCTGTATGGTGAGTAGCAACTTTCCCTTTCATTAAATTATTATGAAAGATACAAAAACAAACCAACAGATCAGGCAGCAGACAGTAGTGGGAGACATACTCATAAGATTGATGATAATTAAATGGAGGTCGGCAGGACATGAAGACAGATGAATGAATGGTTCTCAGCTGAAGGAAGATGTTTGCTGGCTTCCAAAGAGTTACATTGCATCCTGGATTTTCCATTGTTTGGTTTCATAGTAATTTTCAACATATGTCTTCCTTTTCAGAGGTGTCAAAAGTTTAGATTCATTCAGGAATGTTTTATTTACATTTGTTCCATCTTCACTTTCTCAGTTTAGGAATATGGACACTACTACTTGCTTTGCTAAGAATTGTTCTGGTGCTACCTTTTTGTACTCCTTTTTCCACTATTATGATGAAGTCTAATAGAAGCTGTAGCACTGACATTCTTCTATACACTAATGTAGGGTGAATCAGTGCCTTGTTCGTCAAGGGTGGTTCTACCATTACATCTATGCCTATACACTGCATGCCACATGACAATGTGTGGTGGAAGGTACTTCTGGTATGATTATCTATTTCCCCATTTCCTGTTCCAGTTATGAATGATAGTTGGGAAGAAAAGCCTTCACTAAGTCTCCGTATGAGCTCTTAATTTCTCCAATTTTCTCATTGTGACTATTTCGTGGGATGTTTGCTGTAGGATTTAATGTATTGACTGTGTTTTTGAAATTTATGATCTTGAAATTTATCAATTAACTTCTCCATTATGTACAATGCTTCTCATGTAGCCCTGCCATTGTAGGTCAATGAGCATTTCTGTAACCGTCTTGCACTTATTAGACACATCCATGACAAAATATGCAATTGCTCTTTGCATCTTTTCTCTTTTTTGAATTAATCCTACTTAGCAAGGTTCCCAGACTGATAAGAAGTGCTTAAAATCACTTGACAAGACATTTTGTAGATCACTGTTTTTGTGGATGAATTGCACTTCTTAAGATTCTTCCCATACATCTCAGCCAAGTATCTGCTTTTTCTACAGCTATTTTTATGTGGTTATTTCCTTTATATTACTTTGTGTGATGATTTATCTTGAATAGTGTAATCAAACCATAATGGGTCTTTCGGGTTTTTGTGCAATACGTTAATTTATTGGCATTGAGGGTCGCCGCTCCATCTTCAGCCCACTTTCCTTTTTTCATACCCTTAACACTTTGGTGACAAAACCTGAGCGTAGCCTTTTTAAAATCTTTTAATTCCAGGCAAAATGGTAATTCATACCCATTGTTTCCTCTATAATTTCCTAACATTTCAAAATAAAACTCAGTCACCTCTTCCACAATTATTTTTATTTCACTTTTCTGGTTTCAACAGATTAATCTTTCGTCTTCAGAAGCCTATAAAATTTGGGATATTATAAATCATTAGTACTTTGCCATACATACACTTCTTATACTTCGTAAACTGTCTGGCCAAGTTCTAATTATTTATAATATCCCATATTTCTTAGGCTTCTGAAGATGACAGATTAATCTGTTGAAACCATAAGAGCGAAGTAAAAATAATTGTGCAGTTGACAACTGAATTTTATTCTGAAATATTTACTGTAGTTGCTAAGAAAATACCAGCTACAAATAAAATGATATTTAATTAAAACTTGCAAATGATTCATTGTGCTGTATTTATTTGTAGATCCAGCTTGGTCATTTGCTTGATTGAAATCCAGTGATTGTTGTATATGGTTGGTGATAGTTGCAAATGTTTGTACATCATAATGAGAATTCTGTGATAGTTGTATAGTTTTTCAATGTCTTGTTTGTCTTCTTTCTTAAGAAGTACAAATGTTGCAGCATAGTTCCAGTTTTAGGGAACAAGCTACTTTGAAAGTTACATATTTATTTTCCCCAAGTGGTAACCAGTTTTAATGAAACACTGTCATCGTCAGACACCTTTCCTTTCTTCGTGCTACAAATGGCTCAAGAGACCTCACCTGGCATTACTTCCAGAATTTCATTATTTTTATTAGTAACTATCTGTGTTTCTGATTTATCTCTTGACTTAGACAAACATGTAAAGAAATCTGGGAATGCTTGTACTATTTTCTCTGTGTTGTTTGTTGCTGTGCTGTCTGCCTTCTTAACTGGTAAAATGTTATATCCACTTAACATAAGTTTCCTTCATACTCTTATTGTTTTCAACCACTATTCTCCAGCATCTTTTTCGAAGATGTTTCTGAATAATTTTGTTCAATTCACCATGTTCTGTTAATATTAATTGTAACTCTCACTTTATCAGTAATAGCCACCATGTCCCATTTGAAATTATTTTTCATTTTCTTGTACGTCCTTCTTACCTGAAACATATTTTGCTAGTTACCATTTGCTAAATAACTGCCCCCGTTGTTTATGCTTGTATCATCGTCATTTTCGAAGGCGCTTAAAGTGTTGCTTAATTTAATCTAGTACAACTCCCATTTCTTCGAGACACCTACATTCTCAGATCCTACACTTGTGGAATCTATTTCTGTGTAGCCTTGTATCTGTTTCTGTTCTGCATCTAATGAGTCTATGACATCTGTCAGTTCAAAAGTGAATACTGGACATCACTTGAAATGTACTCCATATTGATAGTTTGATACAATCTGGTCAGGTTCATTTGTAATTTCAGGCTCATTCGTTGTTCCATTTGGACATAGCAAACCCCATTTTTAAATTGTTTTCTTTTTTGACACTCCCTTAAGAATAGGCACATTTTTCTTGTTTGCAAATTCAGATCATATCTGATTACAAAAGTACAAGACACACATTCCTTATTGCTTTGTTAATTGTAATGTTTATGCAGTTCAGAATGGAAATATCATACCTCCTTGTAGTTTGTTTAAATTGTGCTTTCTTGTCCTTGATTTTTTTAAAGTACATATATCTCCATTTTCTTCTCACTTCCCCTCCTCTTCCCTGCCCCAAAAGAAGTGTCATTGCTTTTCTTGTCCTCACAAAGCAGTTATAGTGTGGTTTTTTCTGAGAGACATAACAGTTTATACTGCCACTTTGATAGATATTACTTTTGAGGAAGGAAATTTTTTTGGTCCTGTTTATTTTGTACATCAGTAGAGCTTGCATGATGCTTTGTGCACCAGTCTAGCACATATTCAGCAAAAATGGACTGATTTGGTACATAATCTCACTGGCACACTAGCAAATAGACCTAATTACACTGTGAAGAATCAATAATTAAAAGTTAAAGTAACCATAAAGCATCTGATGATGGCAGCATGTTGCCAAAATGCACCATGCCAATAAATATTGGTAAATAAAAGTGACTATGGCAGAAAAATTATTTTATAAATTTAGTAACACATTTTTTCAGCATATTAAATGTGATGCTTCAGAGTAGCCACAACAGAAGTAATTAATTGGAAACAAATTACAGTACCACTTGCAATATTATTTTCTAACACCACAATCAATTTCCACTGCCAAAACCATTTTCAAGTGCTTATCTTACCTCAGCTGAGGACAGAAAACTGTTACTATATCCTAATTTTGATGTCTAAGAGTCTTGTCACAGTGTTGTTATAAGCTAGGTTTTCTTTGGTTGGAAGGATTGGTTATTGTGTCCCCACCAAAAAAATTTCAGCCCTCATTGACCAACACCTCCGTCCAGTTGCCCAAAATCTAGCCTCTCATCTCAAAGATGAGTTCCTTCACTGACTCCTTCACTGACTCTCCTCAACCCCATCCCTTTACCTCTTGTATTGCTAGTTGTCACTTTTGACACCACTTCCTCGTGCACCAGCATCCCTAGTGACCATGGTCTTGTTGCTACTGAACACTACCTTTCCCAATGTTGTTCACACTCCAGACCCCATATACCTTTTACTAACTTAATTCTAACTCACAACTGCTTCTCATTAGAAGGGAAGATATACAAACAAACCTGTGACCCCGTAGCACTCTTTTATGCCAACTTGTTTATGGATCATCAAGAGGGAACCTTCCTAGCCTCCCAAAACTCCAAACCCTTGCTCTGGTTCTTGTTCATTAATGATATCTTCATGATCTGGACTTTGGGCCAAGACATTCTATCCTCATTCCTTCATAACCTCAACACCTTCTCTACTATCTGCTTCACTTTGTCCTCAACCCAGTGTGCCACTTTCCTGGAAATTGACGTCCTCCTCTCTCATGACTCTATCCACAGCTCTGTCCATGTTAATTCCACCAACCACCAACAGTACGTGCATTTTGACAGCTGGCGTCCTGTCCTCTCCAAAAAATCCCTCCCATACATCCTGACCACCAGAGGGTGGCTGATCTGCAGTGATAGAAATTCCCTGTAGGCTGAATATCTCAGCAAGGTCTTAAAAAACAGGCACTATCCCCCAGACCCGGTCTGGAAACAGGTCTCCCATGTCATTTCCCCAATACCCCAATCCTCCCATCACTTCCAAAAACTAACTACTAGAGTGTGCCCCTTTCATCACCCAGTATCACCAAGGACTGGAACAATTGAATGACATCCTTTGCCAAGTCTTTGATTACCTTTCATCATGCCCTGAAATGAGGCATATCCTACCCAAGATCCTTCCCATCCCTCCTAATTTGGCATTCTGTCATCCACCCAACCTCCACAACATCCTAGTCTGTCTGTATGCTACTCCCAATCCCAGCCCCTTGCCACAGGGATCATATCCCAGTGGGAGACCAAAGTGCAAGACCTGCCCAATCCACTCACCGAGCTCTTCCTGTTCCAGTTGTCACAGGTCTGCCCAACCTCATCAGAGGCCAGGCCACCAGTGAAAGCAGGCATGTCATGTACCAACTCCACTGCAGTCATTGCACAGCTTTCTATATTGGCATGGCTGCCATCCAACTGTCCATCATGATGAGTGACCACTGCCAAACTGTGACCAGGTGCATGGTAGACCATCCTGTGGCAAAAAATGCACTTGGGCCATCTAGATCGTCCCTTCACCACAACTTTTCTGAATTGTATAGATTGGAGGTATCCTTACAACACATTCTCCACTTCCGAAATTGTTCCAGCCTCAACCAAAAGAAACCTACTATCCCACACCCTCCACTCAACAGTTTCTGCCCCCTCTGTCCTATCATTTCCTCCATATCCACGTTCCCTCACTGTCATTGTTTTCTGCCTTCTGCCAATGTATTCGCCCATCTTTCCTAGTTTTTCTCCTTTTCCAGCCACCCCTCCCCCCCCCCCCCCCCACCTCCCTTCTCAAGCTGTGCTGTGCCTGTCAGTCTCGTCTGGCCTCCATGTAGTCCCTGCACACTTAGCCAAACAGTGCTCTGCTCTCCCCTCCCACCTGTCTCCTGCTATCCCTCCTGCATCCCTGCCCAAATCCAGATTGCTGTTTCAAATTCCGGTTCAAGCTGTTGGAGATGGCAGTCATGCGTGTGTGAATGTGCTTGTTTGTGTGAATGCCTGTGTGTTTTCTTTTCTAAAGAATCATTTGGCCGAAAGCTAAATATGTAACAGTCTTTACATTGTGCTTGTGTCCAACACAGTGTGTCAAATTTACTGTGAGTAGCAATCTGTCCTTTCCCTAATATTGTCAAGTCAAAAGTTATAATTATTTTTGGTGATAAGTTCTGTTGTGTTTATATTAGTGCTTCCCCAAGGAAAAGAGTTACTGCCAATTGATGTTGTATTTTGAGTGCCATAAGTTTCTTTGGCCTTTTTACAGGTTGCTATAGAAGATTCTTCTGATGATGAATCACACACTGGAAAAACTGTTGGTTCTTCAGACAGTAAGGAGGAAAAGAAAGAAAATACGAGTGCAATATGTAAACCTGAGCCAGGCATAGACCGTACAACAGGTGAAGATTGTGAATCCCACACAAATTTGGAGGACAATACTAGTAATGAATTGCAACCAGAAGATCAAACAAATGTTTTGAATGTGAATGTGGATGCTGTGGCTGTAGGTGTATGTCAGAAACAAGCAAATAATTCTATCACACTGGATAATAAAGTAGGGTTGAAGTCTGTGGATCATGTAGAGCCAATAAAGGACATTTTGCATGATAAAGAACCTTCTGGATATTGTGAAACAGGGACAGACAAAGAGATGAGTAAAAATGTCTGTGAGCCCAAAAAAGCAGTGTCACAGTCAGTGTTTTTAAATACAGAGAATTCAGAGGCAACTGACAGTACAATTACTAATTTGGAAGATTCTGCCATTCGAAAAGCTCAAAATACTACACCAATGGAACGTACCAGACATTCTTCAGAATCTTGCTCAACAATGCCTGCACATCCTCGTACACGTTCAGCTTCCCTTCAGTCTCCACCACCGTTTCCTACAACAACAGAGCCTCGTGTCCAAAGTGACTCTGTTGATACTTTAAAACGAAATGTCATGCGAAAACTCTTAAGTATGGGTGCTGCCAGTGTGCGAGATATAGTCGACAATCCGACACAATCACGCCGTGTACAGCATGCTTTATGCCATCTCGTAAATGAGCATCGTACGGCATGGACACGGCACATGCGGCGGTTGGCAGAGGCACGGTTCAGGCGTGACTGCAGTAGTACAGTGCAGTCCATGGAACCCACTGCACCACCAGATTTGGAAGCAGATGCTGATGCTGCTGTGGATCTTGCAAGTTTGCCTTCTGAGCTGATTGAAAGACTTGGTGATCTGCTACAGCTTGATGGACTCGGAGCAAGTACAGAAGGCATGGATCGTGAGATTAGTGATGATGGCCTTGAAGAACTGCAGGAACTTCAAGAGGCTTTGTGTAGACAGGCTAATCTGGAATGCGTACCTGAAAAAGATTTGTCAGATCTTCTTCCTGAAATGAAACAAGGTATGCTTTTTTGTTGTCTCAATTTTCATTCTAAAATTGCTTCATCTTTTTCATAAGTTGTATAGTTAGGTAAATTTGACACATTTGTGTGTCAGAATTAGTTATAACATTTTCATGGAGATACTGAACAGTTATTGCATGTTGTTTTATGGTGTTCTTAAGTCAGAGTATGCCCAGTTACTACGCTACAGACTAACAAACAATTGGAGAATTGGATTGCGCACTCTGATATTATACAAAAAAACACAAAAGGCAATTCAATTCACGTGCTTGCAGGGTTTAAGGCAGGTAGATGGGTTGTCCAGAGTAGGTACTGAAGTTAATTTACTTGTTTGGCTTAGTATACCTGAATAGAACTTACAAGTATGAAATTAGAGAATCCTTTTTCTTTTTAAAGACAGTATCCATATTGGGAACACTATCTACTCAGTGGAATACATAAATTGTTTACATAAGCATTGGCTGCAAATTCTCCTTGAACAGTAACAGCAAGATCTGTAGAACATGGAGAAATTTCATGCAGTACACACCATTGCATAGCCATTTTTAGCTGCAGGAAGCAGGCATAATGGTTTGCGAGTTTCCACAATGTATGAACCTGAACATTTGTTCACAAGGCTATTACATTCCTCTCTTCCAATTATTTGTGGTGTATGTTATACGGTTTTTTGCATCCATTATGCTAATTGCTACCCATAACAGGTGTTCACTGTGTGCACATCGTGTGAGACTGCAGTTGCAGAAACACTGTGTTCTAGCTGGTGATTGAGTTCTGACATCAATTCTGCCTCAGTAATCATTTAATTCTTTGTGACAAAATGTTGAATTTTCACATCTTCTGGTATTTTGTCTCGATTTTACCCAATACTACACACAATTTGTGTATCTTCTTCTTCTTCTTTCTTGGCTCTACAGCTCATGATGAGCTCTTCTACAATTTCCTTCAATTTCTCTCATCCTTTGCCAATACTCTCCAGTTTTTATAGCCCATCTTCCTAAGATCTTCGATTACTCCATCTTCCCATCTGGCTCTTGGTCGACCACATTCTCTCTGCCCTCCTGGCTTTTCTTGTAATATTCTTTTTGGTACTTCTGCATTATTCATGCGAGCCACACGTCTCGCCCACCTCAGTCTGGATGATTTCACTATCCTTCTGATGGGTTGGTCTTTGTATATGATATACAACTCGTGGTTGTATCTCCTCCTCCATCTTCCTCTTTCACATTGGGCCGATAATTTGTTTAAGTACCTTTCTTTCAAATGCATCCAGTGTTTTAATATCTTTAGTTGTTAATTTTCAGGATTCAGGGGCATATGTAAGCACTGGTCCTATAAGTGATTTATACATAGTTAATTTTGTGGTATGAGTCAGGAGCCTCAAGGACAGAAGTCTTGTTAGGGCAAAATGGGCTCTGTTGGCTAGTATTAATCTCTGCTTAATTTCATAGGAGGTATTATTTAGATGCGTAACTATTGAGCCCAGGTACTTGTAATGTTCAACTCTCTCAAGCATATAATTGCCCATTGTTATTGCATTTGGCATATTTTCTCTATGTGCTTTTCCAGCTGCCATATATTTTGTTTTTTGTTCATTAATAATTAACCCCATGTTCTTACTAGCCTGTTCAAGAGCTGTAAATGTCTCTTCCATTGCTTTTTGGGTCCTTGCTATTATATATGTATCATCTGCATAGGCCAGTATCTGCACTAATTTATAGAAGATCGTTCCCCTATTCAGAAGGTTTGTGTTTCTCATCACCTTCTCCAGGGCGGCATTAAAGAGAAGACATGCCAATGCATCCCCTTGTCGCATTCCGTTTTTAATATTCAGTGTATTGGGCATCATTCCTCCTATTCTTACACTACCTTGTGTTTCGATCATTGCCATTCCCACCAACCTTACCAACTTTCTCAAGATTCCCAGTTCATCTAGAGCTTGATATAACTGCTCTCTATTTATGCTATCATAAGCCGCTTTGAAATCTATAAAGAGGTGATGCGTGCCAACCCTGTGTTATAGTTGACTTCCCGGGAAGGAATCCACATTGGTACGGCCCCGTCTCCCTTTGTATGATAGAGAGTATTCTGTCGATTAGTGTATTAGAGAATATTTTATATCCCAAATTAAGTAGTGTGATCCCTCTGTAATTGCCACACTCCATCTTATCTCCTTTCTTATATATGGGACATAAGATACCCTCTTTCCATAGTTGGGGCATTTTCTCCTCTTCCCGTATTCTGGAGACCATTTTCAGAAGGCTTTGTTCCAGCTCTCTGCCTCCTTGTTTAAACAGTTCTGCTGGAATACCATCTGTCCCTGCCACCTTGTTGTTTTTCAATTTCTTCATGGCAGTTTTCACTTCTTCTATATTTGGTGGGGTAGTGTTGTTGTCTGGGTCCTCTTCCCCTTTCGTGTCTGTTGGATTCTCTGGTATAGATAGATATTCTAGGGTTGAGAAGACTATCAAAATACCTGCACCATCTTTCGCATATTCCCTTCTCTTCACTTAGTATATTCCCTGTCTCATCTTTTATTAAGCTTGTTTTACTACCAAAAGGCTTCTGTACTGTATTCATCTCTCTATAGAATTTTCTTATTTCATTTTTGCTTCTCATGAGCTCCATTTTTTTGACACTTGCTTTCATCCATTCTCTCTTTTTTTCTTTGGTGAGTCCTCTTTTCAATCCTCTGTTTATTTTTGTATTCTTCTACTATTCTCCTCGTACAGTGTGATCACAGTGTCTTTCTATATGCTTTGTTCTTTTCTTCAGTTACTATTTCGCATTCAGTATCAAATCATGATGGCCTTACTTGTCTTGTCCCAATTCCAAGTATCTCTCTTGCCGATGTCTCCACCGTCTTTTTTATCGCTTCCCACTGATCTTCAATATTATTATATTCTCCAGCGTTTTCCAGAATCTGAGTTATCTTCTCCTGACACTGTTCTCTAACTTCCACTGATTCTAAAGTTGTTACATTATATTTCTGTGCCCTGGGTCGGTCTCCTTTCGCTGCATTAGATATCCTTGCCCTCACCCATGCCCATACCAGAAAATGATCTGTATCTATGTTTGGGCCTCTGAGACTCCTCATGTCCAATAGGTCCGATTTGTGTTTCAAATCTATCAACACATGGTCGATCTGGTTTACTGTGTTTACATCCGGTGAGTTCCATGTTCCCGTATGTATTTCTTTATGTGGGAACAGTGTTGATCCTATTACCATATTTCTAGGTGCTGCGAACAGTATAAGTCTTGTTCCGTTCTCATTACTTGTCGCGTGTTTGCTGTGGGGGCCAATTATCAATCTATAAATCTGTTCTTTCTCCACCTGAGCGTTGCACCTGAGCGTTTAGGCCTCTGGCTATTATTTTAATATCATGCACTGGGCACTCATCATATACTCTTTCCAAAGATTCATAGAATACTTCTTTCTCTTCTTCTTCGGATTCTTCTGTTGGTTCATGGGCATTAATTATGGAGCAGTTAGAGAATATCCCCTTTATCCTGAGTGTTGATTATCTTGGACTAATGGGTGTAAACCCTATTACCAAATGCTTTAATTGATGGTATATAACAAATCCTGTCCCCAACTCATGATTTCTTTCGCTGCCGCTATAGAATATATTTGCCTCTTTCTTTTCTAAAACTCCACTCCCTGTCCATCTAATTTCTTGTAGGGCTATTATACTTTGCTTCAGATTCATTATTTGATCCAGCATTACGTTCAGTGCTCCTGGTCGATATAGGGATCTCACATTCCAAGTACCAATATATAGATCGGATCTACGCCTTATATTTCTCTTCCTCCTTCTTTTCCCGCCTTCATTTACTTGTATTCCACCCTCTTTGTCCTTCATCCGTCCACCTTTACTTTGTAGAAGTTTTGAAACAATTGTTTTTTACAGAGTGGGCTGTCGACCCTGCGTCCAACCCCTACTGGGGGACGGGTGATTTTTAATCAGTGTTTTCTTCCCTTAGCCTTTGGAGACCTAACTCCCAACTGCAAGGCAGCAGTTGTTGTTTTACTAGTTTTGGTCTGCTCTAAGTATTTTATTTCCCCAGTGACCATATTTAGTGAACATTACCCAATCCACCAATGGAAAAAGTTAAAGGCAATTGTAAAATGCGTTTTAGACAGGTATGTCCCGAGTAAAACTGTGAGGGACGGGAAAAACCCACCGTGGTTCAACAACAAAGTTAGGAAACTGCTGCGAAAGCAAAGAGAGCTTCACTGCAGATTTAAACGCAGCCAAAACCTCTCAGACAAACAGAAGCTAAACAATGTCAAAGTTAGCGTAAGGAGGGCTATGCGTGAAGCGTTCAGTGAATTCGAAAGTAAAATTCTATGTACCGACTTGACAGAAAAACCTAGGAAGTTCTCGTTATACGTTAAATCAGTAAGTGGATCGAAACAGCATATCCAGACACTCTGGGATGATAATGGCATTGAAACTGAGGATGACACGTGTAAAGCTGAAATACTAAACACCTTCTTCCAAAGCTGTTTCACAGAGGAAGACCGCACTGCAGTTCCTTCTCTAAATCCTCGCATGAACGAAAAAGTGGTTGACATCGAAATAAGTGTCCAAGGAATAGAAAAGCAACTGAAATCACTCAACAGAGGAAAGTCCATTGGACCTGACGGGATACCAATTCGATTCTACACAGAGTATGCAAAAGAACTTGCCTCCCTTCTAACAGCCGTGTACCACAAGTCTCTAGAGGAACGGAAGGTTCCAAATGATTGGAAAAGAGCACAGGTAGTTCCAGTTTTCAAGAAGGATCATCGAGCAGATGCACAGAACTATAGGCCTATATCTCTGACATCGATCTGTTGTAGAATTTTAGAACATGTTTTTTGCTCGCGTATCATGTCATTTCTGGAAACCCAGAATCTACTCTGCAGGAATCAACATGGATTCGATCGTGTGAGACCCAACTCGCTTTATTTGTTCATGAGGCCCAGAAAATATTAGATACAGGCTCCCAGGTAAATGCCATTTTCCTTGACTTCTGGAAGGCGTTCGATACAGTTCCTCACTGTCACCTGATAAACAAAGTAAGAGCCTACGGAATATCAGACCAGCTGTGTGGCTGGATTGAAGAGTTTTTAGCAAACAGAACACAGCATGTTGTTCTCAATGGAGAGACGTCTGGTGTGCCACAGGGGAGTGTTATGGGACCATTACTTTTCACAATATATATAAATGACCTAGTAAATAGTGTCGGAAGTTCTATGCGGCTTTTCGTGGATGATGCTTTAGTATACAGAGAAGTTACAGCATTAGAAAATTGCAGCGAAATGCGGGAAGATCTGCAGCGGATAGGCACTTGGTACAGGGAGTGGTAACTGACACTTAACATAGACAAATGTAATGTATTGCGAATACATAGAAAGAAGTATCCTTTATTGTATGATTATATGATAGCGGAACAAAGACTGGTAGCAGTTACTTCTGTAAAATATCTGGGAGTATGCGTATGGAATGGTTTGAAGTGGAATGATCATATAAAATTAATTGTTGGTAAGGCGGGTGCCAGGTTGAGATTCATTGGGAGAGTCCTTAGAAAATGTAGTCCATCAACAAAGGAGGTGGCTTACAAAGCACTCATTCGACCTATACTTGAGTATTGCTCATCAGTGTGGGATCCGTACCAGGTCGGGTTGACAGAGGAGATAGAGAAGATCCAAAGAAGAACGGCACGTTTTGTCACAGAGTATTTGGTAAGCATGATAGCATTACAGAGATGTTTAGCAAACTCAAGTGGCAGACTCTGCAAGAGAGGCGCTCTGCATCGCGGTGTAGCTTGCTGTCCAGGTTTCGAGAGGGTGCATTTCCGGATGAGGTATCGAATATATTGCTTCCCCCTACTTATACCTCCCGAGGAGATCACGAGTGTAAAATTAGAGAGATTCGAGCGTGCACAGAGGCTTTCCGGCAGTCGTTCTTCCCGCGAACCATACGCGACTTGAGCAGGAAAGGGAGGTTATGACAGTGGCACGTAAAGTGCCCTCTGCCACACACCGTTGTGGCTTGCGGAGTATAACTGCAGATGTAGATGTAGATCCAACACCTGGGGAGGCGCCCGATGGGAGACTAAAGTGCTCGTCATTTATGATGGCGGCTGAGTTAGGTTCGTTCTCCACATCTGACGTCACAAAACACAATCAGCCAATGAACAGAGAATGACGTTGCCAGAGCTCGACTGCAGTGCAGAGCACGGACGAGTGTCTTCAGTTTTAGAAACGTTCAGTCATAAATAAAGTAATTGAACAAAAGCAATGTCTTGAAAGCAGACTTTCTTTTATAGAAAGTTTGGAAAAAGAATTCTTTATACCAATTCCTTCATATTCTATTAATTAATTAAACCAAACAAGCAATAAGCCTCCTAATTCAGGCGATAGCAAGGAAAGGTGTTTGTATCATTCTCACTAACCGCTTTTTCGCAATAAAGAACAGCGGTAATTGTTTATTTCCTATTGTACTTCGACGAAACGTGAGTAATTCATAATCATACCAACAGTGTTTGTCGGTATTTTGTGTCATATTTTAAAGTCCTCCAGGAGATGTTTTGAATGATGAGCTGCATTAGCGTAATGGTTAAAGTGTGTGGCTGCTAAGCGAAAGGTTCTGAGTTCAAACCTGATCGGTGGTTAATGTTTTCTTTATTTTAAAAGCAATATTGAAGTGTCTTTACTTCATGAATTTTATTCGTTTGAATGTGATTTTTTGAAATTTCTAGTGGCAACTAAAATTGGCCATACGGAAAGTATATGCTATGGACTTTTACCTCTGCAAACTCTTCAAAATTTCATGCAATGGTTTACTACATCTAATGCTGCACAATAACTGCGTTGAACATCGAAACAAAATTAAGTTATTTATGGGGGGAAGGTATCACTCAAGAAGATGTGTAAAACCACATTTTTGGGCCAAATAGTTTTTGTGAAATCGAATGATAAAGTGTGTCAAAGCAGTTGAAACACCATGTGTCTGCACAGGCGAGCAGTGCAATGATGACAAAATCACGCACATCGCGGAATGTGGGGAGCACGCCTCTGTAGCAGCGAAAGGGTTAATGCGGCCGTGGTGGCTTTACTTCATAAACTGCGCACTCCACCCTAAACGTAAGTTTGCGAACTATACTATTGCGCTGCTTGTCTTGGTGCGTAAACTGGCACCGCAGCAATCTCCCGCGTCTGGGCGGGCGTGCGCGAACTGCCAAGATAGAAGAATTGAACTATAGCAACTCCACACGGGACAGTTTGTGTCTGGTTTATCATAAAGCATAGTCATCCACGGTGCACCAAACACACTGACAGTCTTTGATACTTGTACTCCCACACATTTTATCATTCCGCAAATATGATAAGAAACATTTTCCATCTGGTTGATAACGACCTGTAGAAATACTTTAGGAAAGTGTCCACATTTATTATTCACAACAGACTAACCCCAATTCGTGTAAAAATTACATAAATTGACAAACAAACAATTTTGCCATTGACATTAGCTGACATTTTTATTTTTGCAGTTAATTGTAATTATTTGTGAGATGGTGCTGTTGGCTTGGGACATCAATGTGTGCATGAAAGAGGCATCTACGTATATTGCCACCTTTAGTAATTGTAGATTGCAGGACTTATTTAAATTCAGTGTAGTTTTCACTCTGTATAAACTATAACAGCAGCAGTTAAAAAAAATTAATTTAAAAATGCATTCTTTGTTATTTTAGAGACTGGAGTTGTTAAAGAAGAGCTTGAGGAAGAAATTGACAGATTTGATGCTTCTACTGGTCTCGAAGAAATGAGAGTTACAGATATGACAGCAACAGAACCTAATTCATCTGATCCACCAGTAACAGAATTTGGCAGTCTGTTCTGTGACTTTCCAGATTTCAGCAGTGACCTTGACCGTGCCTCCAATTGTTCACTGCCAATGCCATTGACTGACAGTCTTACTACAGGTTAGAATATCATGTCAATCATACATGTGTGTGTGTGTGTGTGTGTGTGTGTGTGTGTGTGTGTGTCCTCTGCTGATCTAATCTGTGTAAACAATTTTTGAAATAATGTGAGCAGTCCTCTGAGATTGTTTACAGATGATGCTGTTGTTTACCATCTAGTAAATTCATCAGCAGATCAAAATTAATTGCAAAATTATTTATACACATTATCTGCGTGGAATGAAAAGTAGCATTTGAGCCTAAACAGTTGAAAGTAGGAGGTCCACCACAGAAATACTAAAATGTATCGGTTAAATTTTGATTTCATGATAATCACACAAATATAAAGATTGGCATTTCAAGTAAACACTGGGGATTACAATTACTGAAAAGTCGTAAGTATTAGGTTGAAAATGTTGTGTGGAAAATGAACCAAAGGGTGCATATAATTGCCAGAACATTTAGAAGTTGTAGCTAATCTACTAAGGTGACTGCCTACAATATGCTTGTATGTGCACTTCTGAAGTGCAGATGTGCAGTATGGGATCTTTACCAGATAGGCTTGATAGAGGACATCACATTGATGGAGGACACTGCAACATTTCAAAGGCTGGCAGCTTGTCTTGTATTACAATGAAATAGTGGAAAGAGTGTCACAGATACAAGGTTGCGAAAATATTTTGTTGAATTCCTCCTACATAACAAGAAGTTACCATTTTAATAAAATAAGAGAGATCATAACTAGCACAGAAATAATTAGATGCTCATTTTGCCCTTGTGCTTTTCGAAAGTGGAAAAATCAAGAATAGTGTGATGGTAGTTCTATGACCCCTCAAACTGAGAACTGTAGAGTAGTCATGTAGATTTTGTTATGAGATATATTTTATTCTTGTGTGTTATGACCCTTTTTGAGATTGTAGATCTCCTCAGCAATAATCAACATGTGCTCCACTAGCTATGGCATGCTTATTCTGCTTATCCGTGAAATCAAAAAGGCAGTAGATGGTCTTACCTATGTTGACAACATGTTTTGTTGTCTTCCAGATGGAATTTGGTATTATTCTGCATTGTACAAAATCTCATCCTATGGAATAGCAGATCAGGTTTGTGACTGGATTTAATCCTTTCTAGTGAATGGAACACCGTATTTCTTCTCAAAAGAGGGAATTGATAGATTGAAAGTAGCTTCTAGCCTCTCGCAACAAATTATTATAGGATTGGGACAGTTTGCATTAAATATAAAAAATGCGTACATATCAAATGCATTGCCTGTGCAGAACTGCACAGAGCGGCACACTGTTTTGCAAAGTAGAGTAAGATGTTCATTGATGTGCAGCTGGTCCAGTTGGCACAGGAGCATGGTCAAAGACAGAGCAAGCCAAAATTGTTACTGTGCTGTACCATCATTTAAAAACGATAAGGAAAAACCATGACCATGGGTAACTCCAGTATTAAAAAATGAAGAAATGTTTGAGAGAATCAGCCTTTTAAGTGAACTGCTTACAGGTAAAAATGGTCAATTTAAGAAATGTTGTTGATTGTGATTGGAGAACTTTGACTATCTTTTGACTCTGACAAACCTGCAGTATTGAAGGACACAAATTATAGGAATGTTATATCTTGCAAAGATGTGCTCAGAATATTTTGTCACTTTTTGGCCTCTGGAGGTACATTTTTGAGCTGGATGCGAACCATCCTAGCAAAGTATATCAACAATTGTCAGTGAACATTAATTAAAACTTCCGGACTGAATTGCCATGGTCCATATATAAAACTTCTTCTCCTTCCTGACGTTTCGTTGCCCACAGTAGGCAACGAAACGTCAGGAAGGAGAAGTAGTTTTATATATGGACCACGGCAATTCAACCCGAAAGTTTTAATTAATGAAGACGCCGACTGTGAAAGCTTACATGTTATGAGTTGTCAGTGAAGTTTGCACAGCTGTCATTAACCCTTTGTGAAATGTATATTACTCCTCATTTCTTTCACAAAAGTTTCTTTTATGAGGACATGTAATTATTTGATTAATCTGTTATGATGATGAATTCATATGTGTACAATATATGTGTCTTCAGACAGAGTAAAAGTGTTGCATTGGCATTTACAAACTTTGATTGTTAAATTATGTTTTGTTACTGGTTACAAAAAAAAAATATGCACATAATAAGGGCTACTATAAATGATTTATTCATTTTCAAAATTCTCTATTTTCCACAATATTACATGCATTTGTAATGCTAACGGGTGGGTACAGTGCAAACTCGGTGAGTTTATGGCTCTCTTCATGCATCTGTCATATTTGTACATGTAATACTTCAGAAACTATAGAACTCTGAAAATTAAAGAACCTTTTGTAGTAGCTCTGTATTTATATCTGAATACAGCAATTTGCACAAATTGTGACATAAAAATGATCAATCCACTCAGATTATTACTGAAAAAATTATGCAGTTAGAGAAGTCAGTATCTCCAATTATCTTAGGAAGTTTCTAACATATTGGTATAAACGAAACAAGCTTCAGGTACAAAAGCATTTACTGTATAGTACTTCAAAAATTAAAGGTTGAGATGAGTTGCAAACAATAAATGCAGGCGAACATGGAGATTCCATTGTTATAGATTTCCAAGAGGTGCTCAACACCACATCATTTACTATTAACCAAGGTATCTTCACAGGAATATAAAATTTGACTTATAGACTGCTGTGTGTTATACTAGATAACAAATGTTCTCTAGAAACAAAAGTAATGTCAGGTGAATCCCAAGGAAGTGTAACAGGACCTCTAATGTTCTCAATATACATAAATTATTTAGCAGATAAGATACACCAGATACCTGTTGGATGGAGAATTATAAGGTGGCCCTTAATACGTCAAGCATGCAGTATGCAAAGGAAGTGGCTACTTGGGTAGCTGAGTAGGTGGGGCATGCACATGCAGGAGCATTCATGGTAATATCTCAGAATTAGTCCATTTATTTAAAAACTGGAAATGGACGTACGGCATTGTGGGCCAGGAGTCCCCCATTCGGGGAAGTTCGGCCGCCGAGGGCAAGTACTTATTGCATTCGATGTCACATTGGGCGACTTGCGGGTGGAAGATGGGGATGAAATGATGATGAGGACAACTCAATACCCAGTCCTTGATCAGAGAAAATCTCCTGCCCCAGGTGGGAATCGAACCCGGGCCCCTTGGCGTGGCATTCCGTGGCGTTGACCCCCCAGCTAACAGGGGCAGACTCCATTTATTAAAGGTATTATGAACAGAAAGCTGATTTAAAATGAGTAATGAATAGCAGGGTGGTGTGTAACACAACTATGTCAGTGTGTGAGAAACAGTGCGCTGTAATTGAAATTCGAATCCGAAGAGCTTGCCCGCACATGGAGCATTCTCTCCTGCATCATGACACTGTTAAACCACACTTGAGTCTAGCGACGTCTGCAGCATTTCAACACCTCCTATTTTCTGTCATCGATTATTCTCCTTATAGTACCGACTTGGTCCCATCCGTTTTTCATCTCTTTCCGAAGTGTAGCGAAAAACTTCGAAGCCTTCACTTTAATAGTTATGCAAGCAGAGATGAAGTGGCTCCATCAACAAAGTCAAACATTCAACATTGATGGCATCAACAATCTGGTCTCTTGTTGGGAGAAATGTGTTCATCGCCAGGGTGACTATGTTGAGAAATAAATTTGTAGATGTGAAGACTAAAGCTATAGAACACTAGTAAAGTTTGTTTTATTTAAAAAGCTTTAAAAGTATTCACGTAAAATATTCAGAGGCATTATGTTTCACCATATTCTTGTCTATCTCAAAGATGGGCTAGGCACCAGTAGTGCCAACATGTTGAACTCTATAATGTCTTGTGAGGTTCTTACAGAATCAGAATGTGAAATAATCTGGGTGAGGGTAAGCATCAAATGTGGGTCATATGTGTTAATCAGATGTTTTTGTAGACTGCCTGTCATAATGGCAAAGTGCTTCAGAGACTATCACAGGTAAGTTTCCAGATCAAGCTGTTAATTTGATTTGTCAGTTACAGAATGAGAGAGTCGTGCTATTAACATTTTCAATATGGAGTACGAGCCTCAAGTTGTGATGTAATTTATTATGTCTTTACTACTACCACTATTCGCACTAAATTGTGCAGAATGAATGTGTCTGCAAAATTATATCATTGTACAACGCACAGTTTAGGAAATACGTCTGTGGCTGTGGCCCAGTTCCTGAATGTGACTTGGGCCCATTGCGAAACTGTTAAAACTGTTGTCAAAGGCAGGAATTTGTGTGCCGTTGTTCTGAATGTCATGTCAGAAATTTAGATCAAGCATATATTTAGAGAAGCAATTTGTGTGGGCAATGTCTTAGACCTCATAGTAACTGACAGATCCAAACTTTTGGAGTCTATTAATGTAGAGGAGGGCATCAGTAATCTCAAGGCTATTACACCAAAATTGACTGCAGATTTTATAAGGAATGTTAAGAAAAATGGTCTGCAAGAGTGAGAGAAAGCAGATTGTAGGTTGTTTGTGTAATCGGTGTGAAATATTGAGGTCTGAGGACAAAAATGAGAATTACAGATGGATACAATTTGAAAGCATTGTAGAACAATGTGTGACAAGCAAGGATGTGAGGAGTGGGAAAGTCCCATCACAGTCCAGTGGGGAAAAAGTTGCTGTGAAAACAGAGAGAGCTTCATCACAACAAAGTCAAAGTCCAGGTGACAAGCAAAACTTGATTGAAGCCAGAGTGAGCTTTAAGAGAGCAATGTGAAAAGCATATAATCAAGTCAAAAGTAAAATGTTGCCAACCAGTCCAACCAGTCTAACTAAAATTAATTAGTTTTGATATTATGTTAAGCCAGTAAGCAGATATAAATTGTCAATTCAGTCACTCAGTGACCGTAGGCTACTGGTACTAAAATGGCAGATAATGGAGAGAAGACAAAAATACTTAATTCAGTTCTTCAAAATTGTTTCCATGTGGAAAATAATATGCTTCCTCCTTTCAAACATTGTATCAATCCTGAAATGTAGGATATTGAAATAAGTGACTCAAAATTACTTAAAGGCTCTGAAAGAGATTATGTGGAACACCTTGTTCCCCTTCTAGCACCACTTTATTATAAGTCACAATTCACAAGCAACAAAACTGTGGGGGAAAAAAAAATGCCGAGTGTTTAAATATTTAAGATGTGTTTTTGGCATATGCTCCTAATTATAATCTTTTGTCACTTACGTCAATGTGTTGTACAATTATTAAACATGTTTTATCCTCACACATTATGATATTTTTGGAGAACAGAAATCATCTCTGTAAAAGTTAGTGTGCATTCCATAAACAAAAAATTTGTAAAACTCAGCTTGCTGTGTTTGTCCATGAAATTCAGAGCACCATGGACACAAGTGCCTAGACTGACAAGTGGCTCCCAGCTTACTGAAACCATTTGGTACAATTTGTAACTGTCATTTAGTGGGCAATGTATGAACTTACAGAGTGATAAACCAGGTGTGTGACTGGACTTTTTGCCAGATATTGTGAGAAAATGAAATGTCTACAGCCATTCTTATAATTTTATTTGTTTTTTAGCTACCAGTTTCGGCACTTCAGTGTGCCATCTTCAGGTTGTAGTTGAAGCTGAAGGGGTTGACACGATCCTTATATATACCACAACAGCAGCCAACATAGCTGGTTTCGCAGACTATCTGAACACTTTGGTGTCAGCACTCCAACCATCAGCTGCCAACTCAATTGTTGACATCAGTGGCCAACATAACTGGTTTCAAGGACTATCTGAAAACTTTGGTCTCAGCACTCCAACCATCAATGACCAACTCAGTTGTCAGTTGGTGATTGGAGCGCTAACACCAAAGTGTTCAGATAGTCTGTGAAACCAGTTATGTTGGCCGGTGATGCGGTATATATAGTGATGGTGTCAACCCCATCAGCTTCAGCTACAGCCTGAAGATGGCCCATTGAAGTGCCGAAACTGGTAGATACAAAATAAATAAAATCATGAGGATGGCTGAAGGCATTCAATTTTCTTACAATAGGAAATGGCCATCATCCCCAAGACCTCTTATCAAAAGGATGGACATACAAAAACTTGGTTTTGCCGCATATATATTAACAAATTGTTCTTCACAGGATGAAACTAACAGACGTAAAGGATATTTGGAAGTACCACATGGGAGTGTTCTTATCTCTTTACTGTGGACATTGTAAGTAATCTAGTGGATAGCATTGGAAGCTCCACTAGGCTGTTTGCAGACAAAGGTGTTGTCTACAAACGAGCAAATTGCAGGAAAACCTGTGGAGGATTGATGTTTAGTGCAGGGACTGGCAGTTGTCCTAGGACATAAATGAATGTAACATATTGCTTGTAAATAGATGAGGAGGTATGTTACTGTTTAATTATGCTGTTGGTGATAAATCCCTGGAAACAGTTACAACTCTAAACAGCCAAGAGTAACCGCCTGGAGTGACATAAAGTAGAATAACCGCTTAAAACTAATTGTGGGCGAGATTTGTTGGTAGGACCTTAAGGAAATGTAATATGTCCATGAAAGAAATGGCTTACAAAACACTGGTAACACTGATTCTTGAGTGTTGCTCATCAGTATGGTCCTTTAGGTTGGATCAAAAGGAGAGATAAATAAGATCCAATGAAAGGCAGATCGTGGGATCATTTAGTAAGTGTGAGACCATAACAGATATGCTCAATGAATTGCTTGGCAGCTGCTTCAAGAGAGATGTTGCACATAATGAAGAGATTTGCTGTTGGAATGCTGAGGGCATAAGTTCAAAGAAGAGACTACAACATATTACGTATTAAAGGGACATGACAAGAAAACAGAGAAATTAGAACTCATACAAAGATTTGCTGCCGTCGTTCTTACCATGTACCTTTTGAAAATGGAACAGGGAAGGGAGAGAGTGATAGTGATACCTGAAATACTCTGTGCTAGACACTGTAAAGTGTTTTGATGAGTGTAGATGTAGATGAGCACTACTACAAGATTGTTTGCTGGTGGTGCTATTGTTCGACTACCATAAGCAAATTCAAAAAGATAATAAATTATTTAGGAGTGAAGGTCACGTTTAAAAAAAAAAAAAAAACAACAACAACAACAGACACACACACACACACACACACACACACACACACACACACACACACACACTTGTGCACTTACATAGTGTCTGATGGACACACAATGTCTGTATTGCATTTTGGCACGTGGACTGGGGTGGAGGTTTTGTTAGGTGAGACGCTAGGACAAGACAGTAAAAAAAGATGGATAACACAAGGCTTAGGACGGAAGCGACCTACAGGACAGTAACAAATAATATTATGAAATTTTATCTGCAAATTGCAAATTCAAATGGATTTCAGCTGTACAGTTAGTAGTGACACATGGAAATTTGTGCTGCACCAGGATTTAAATCCAGATTTTCTGCTTATCATAAGTGGGCCGCCTTAACCGCTTCACCTATCCATGTATGCCTCCTTTACTGACTCAATCTTCCATATGCCACACTTGTTTACACCTCCTGATGCTCTTACACACATTATGTGATTCTATAACAGGGAAAAAAATTTTTGTCATGGTTATTTTTAACTCATAAGCTTGTAATACTTATTATTTTATTGGACAACATCTGTGTTTATAATACCAACACAGCTGACTACTCACAGCTGCTCTTTAAACATTACAAAATTTTATCCACAAATTGTGAATGAAAACACAAGATGCTGTACAATAAAGTAATATGTATGTGATATGCTTTGAAGAGGTAAAATGATTATCACAGTGAATGTTGCAGGAATCACATAATGTGTGTGTGAGCATTAGGGGACATCTAAAAGTGTGGCATATGGAGGTTTGAGTTGGTCCGGGAGGCATACACAGGGAGCCAAAGTTGTTGAAGCGATAGCTCGCAGTAAGTTGAAAATCAGTATATGAGTCCCAGTCCAGCAAAAATTTTCATGTGTCACTACTAAATAGTGCAGCCAAAGGTAATTTGGATCCACAATTTGCAAATAAAAGTTCATAATACTTAAAGAGCAGCTGTAGTTTATCAGCAGTGTGTGTTTCATAAGTGGTGCATGCATGTTGAAGTAACACTATATAATGCGAATTTTAAACATAGGCATTGTACAGTAAAATAATAAGTAACAAATGATGGATGATGTGAGGGTCTAGTATGGAAGGGAAATTGGACGAAGTTTCCAGGTGGTGTAATGAGTTTCAGGTCTCTGTAAATGTGAAAGACAACACCTATAGCAAAGAGAAAGAACTCACAAGTGCCCAGTTACAAGAGAGCATTTTGCGCTATTCCTGTGTGATACCCAATGCCAGCTCACATACATACATTTCAATATCTGCTGGTGGGGATACTAAACTATCTTTCCAAAACGAATGTCAGTTTCAATAAATTCTGTCTCAAATATCCATCAATCTTGAGACTTAAAAATGAGACTACATTGAGTGAACTCTGAAATCAATACAATATACAGTTGAGATTCACAACCTCTTGAAAAACATCATTCCCTCCTCGGTCTCTGTTGGCATGTTCCTGGATGAGCCACAGCTGGCAGTGGCTACTCAGAACTCTTACTTGTCAGTAAAGAGTTGTTGTTACAGAAGAAGTGGTATAGGGCTCACCTGTCAACTCCTCTTAAGGGGAGCCGGAGGTGCCTATGCTGCCCATGTTAAAATCACTAAGTTTGAGGAACATTTATGAATAAACTACCAAATAGAAAAATTTGATTTTTTTTACATATAGAGTGGTTTAGTATTGCAGTTATGACAGAGGGATTTTGGAGTATCTTTTCTAGTTTCCTTCCAATTATTTTTTTTTAATTAATGACCCAAATTTTTTTACAAATAGTTGCTTTATAATTAAACTGAAATGAAACTACTGAACATATTGCCAAATGGCTGTGTTACAATGTAAGTTTGACCACTAGGAGTGCTGTATAAAAATTTCATCTCTCTAGCTTGAGTGGATTTTGAGAAAATGTTCCTTATATACGAAAAATTCTAATTTTCGGGAAATCGCTATCAAAGTTTCTCAATACATTCCTGCACTATAGGATGGATTATCAGGGTCTTCTTCTTCATTATCCAAAAGCTTCCTCTTCTGTCTTCTTTTCTGGCCTGTTGTTCCATCATACTTCATATGTCTTTTTCTTCTTTCTGCTCCTCTTATCCTTTCTCTGTCAATATTTCGTAGTGCTCGTACAGTGTTCACCCCAGCAGTAAATCCTAATGCCTTCAGAACTTCACACTGTTCCCTTGGTTGTAGGTTGCTATTGCATCATAAATGCCAAAGTACAGTGTTTTTATGTTTACAAACACCCTTTTAGGAATCACTTTCCAAATCAAATTGTTTACGCTCTCATTAGGATTCTGCGTCTTTCCGTGTAGACATTTGTGTAACAATTCTGGCTATGCTAAGTCATGAAAAATTGGTTTTATTGCATTTATTACAGCTGCTGGCAAACCATGTTTGTGATCATAGTCCTTTTTTCCATTATATTTGCACCAGGAATCTTTTGGGCACAGGCTGTGTTGAGGGTATTCATTGGAAGAGGCAGTATGAAGGAACAATGCCCACACTGCTTTTCGCATGTCACTAACATTACTAGTATTTTGCCTTATAGCATACCCATAGTATCTCTGTAGATGTTCAATCACCTCATCAGTAAGCCTGCCTCTCCCTCCTATTGTCTTTCCATCACTGAACTTACTTGAACCCAAAGTTAGTTTGAGCCTTCGAAGCCGTGCACCCATACGCTTTTGCACATGCCCAATGCATTCCAACTTTTCAACTACAAATTCATTTCCATATGGTTTCAGTTCCTCTATAGTCTTGAAACCTTTGGAGTCACCATCCCCAAGGTAGTATTTGTACCTAACGTTGTATCTGGGAACTGAACGTTCAAAAATTTGTTTCACTCCATCCACTTCCATTGCTCCACTTGATCCACTAAAATTTGCCTCACAGGTTCCACTGTGCTCTCTTTTGATTTTATTTTTGCACCTACAATGTTTTGATAATATTGCAACATCTATCACTTTTGCACTATCGCCACAAGTATCAGTTACAATCCCATTCAGGGATTTATGACCCCTCTTTTGCCAGGAACCGTCTAATGCCACTACCAAATCCCTAGAACCACTGTTCATTTCTACAGATTCCTCCACTGCTTCCTTCATGGTTTCAAAGCCACATCTTCAACAGAGGATCCTACCAGTTCACAGTAGTACCCAAATTTGCTTGGAGGTGATGGCAAGTTCATAATACCACAAAACAGTTTACCAGCAGCAGACCCTTTTCCAATGGATCGAAGACCATACACAAGTCGAACATTCACATCAAACACTCTAGATTGTCCATTTTCACCAAAGAGACTGGCATGTGAATTGTAGAAAGTCACTTGATACTTGCAACATGCACAGATTATCTTCATCTCACAAGCTAAACCAAAGTGCTTTGTTATCTCTAGTCCCACTCCTATACTTGAACACATTTTGCACAGAACTCTTTCTTTCAGCACAGAAGATAATAATCCAATATTCAGTACTTCGTTAACATCATCACTGTCACTAACATATTCATGAAATCTGTCACTTCCACCAGTCAGCTTCTTGCTAGAAGATGTCACAGAGCTATGGCTGGCCATGTGTTGCTTAGCAGAAGAACGCACTGTTTCAGTAATTGTAGTATCGCAACTTGGTATTAGTGTTAATTTTCTTTTCCCTACGTTCTTCCTCTTCTTATATACACGGGCATCGTAACCAGAACAACGGTTTACACAAGAAGTATAATACTACCAACAACAGGCGCAACACTGAACTAATTCGAAACGGTAAACAGCAAAGAGACGATGTTCCGCGCTCTTAGCGCTTCATTTGTCACAGAAAACAATGTAGCCAACCCTTGCACACTCGCTGTATGCGTAACATAAGGTGCTGTATGCGTAACAGGCCGAGAAAATCCCAAGCAGTTCGCCAGGAAGTCATGAGAGGGTGTTAGATGCATTCAGCGGCCACCCATTTCCTCTGCAGGCGTGGGGGAAAATGGTAATAACTCCACTTCTAGGGCGAGTAGAACAATAATTCAAAGTTTACATTAAAAAGGAATGTTCCAAATAATTTTCGGTAGGGGGGGGGGGGGGGGGGGGGGAAATGTAATTTTTTGGATTTGACCACCTCCGGCTCCCCTTAATGAAAACACTGTGTGAACCTAAATTTTATTTAAAATGACATTCTTAATTCTCTGATCATTTTACATTTTATTCTTTCATATGGTGGATCGAAATTGAATCTTGGAAACACATTCAGTACAGAAACACTCTGTTTGCGAATGGTATTTCATGTACAATCTCAAATCCTGCATTATCATGATGCAGTGATGCTAATTCATGAATAAACACCACTATGAAGCTTAAGTGTTTTAATCAATTTCCTTGTGTGTTGTATACTGGTTATTTGCATGCAATAATGGCTGCATTAAAGACAAGATAACATTATCAGCAATGATCGTAATGTATGATAGAGCTGGTGCTATTCACAGTATCCTTAATTGGACTGATGGGAAGGTTGCAGCAGTTGTCTCATGACAGCAAGATATGATAATCTGTAAATATGTGATTGAAAACTTAGATATTGCTTTACTCCACTTCATAACTCTGTTTTCTTGGGATATTTGTTGAAGCAATTTAGATATAATGCTCGTTTGAATCACACAACAAGAAAAGTCAAAACATCAGGTTGCAGTGAAAAAATAAAACTTACATATACAATAATATTGCTGACATGACACTTGCGCAACACATTCTTTGGAGACTAGCATCTGACTGTCAGAAGAAGTTCAGTAATTTTGGAGAGGACTTACATGATTTGTAACAGGTGTGGCGGATCAGACAGTGGTAGTGTCACACGCCTAGTCAGCATGCTCAAAAGTGAGACAGATTAAGGCACTTGTATTGTTAAGAGGACTTAGCTTATAGTTTATGATAGGTGTCACACATTATAAAATTAGGAAATTATTGCTTTTATGGAAAGACAAAGGGAGTTATTTTTGCCATGCTGTGTCTGTAGATGAAATAGACATCTGCTGCCATTCACTCAGTGTGCAGGGCAAGGACTGTCAGTCGACAAAGGACACTGCCTACAGATCACTCATGCAATGCAGTCAGTTGCAGAATATTGCTCAAATGTGTGGGACCCATACCAGACCGAGCTAACAGGGGATATTGAACGTATACAGGAAGGGCAGTGGTGGTCACAGGTTTGTTTGATCCATGGGAGAGTGTCACAGAAATACTGAAGGAACTGAACGGGAAGACTGATGAAGATAGGTGTAAACTATCCTTAGAAAGTCTGTTAACAAAGTTTCAAGAACTGGCTTCAAATGATGAATCTAGGAATATACTACAATCACCTATGTATCGCTCACATAGGGATCTTGAGAATAACATTAGAATAATTACTACACACACAAAACTTTCAAACAGTCATTCTTCCCGTGCATCATATCTGAAGAGAATGGGAAGAAACCCTACTAAATGGTACAGTGGGACGTACCCTCTGCCAAGCACCTCACAGTTGATGTTACGAGTCTTATGTGTGTAAATTGAGATATAGATTAACATCATTGAGCTTTTTGACTTCTCTAACTGTGGTGTAGTGGTGTAATAGTTATAGTCCTCCATTTAGAGTGTATTTTAATTAATTTGTATAGTTGTCAATTTCTATCAGAATTTTCTGATGTGTTGCAGTTGTTTGTATTTCTGTTCTACTGGTTTTTCTATTACTTATTTTTAGAGTAACCCTGAAGAATATTTGTATTGTCAGTCATTGTCTGATCATTTCTTTCACATGTTTCAGCTCTACAAGCATCCGAACATTTGCAGGAAACACCTCATACGATGACCAGAGATTTGACGAATGATGCTGCATCTACAGTAGTCGACAGTGGTACAGACTCAGCTGTAAAGGATTCTCCAGAGGATGTGCAAATGGTCCGAATACCAACAAATGATACGAGTACTGAAGAAGTATTGCTGACTGGAGAAAATTTGAATGTTACATTATGTGATGGCATGACAGGTATTACTGAAAAAGAACCATGCGATGCTATGCTGAGTAAGCAGATAGATGCACCAAATTTTGTAACGAGTGTTACCAGTGACAGTGTTGTAGGCAAAGACAGTGGTGACACTGTCTCCAGCGTGGAAAATCAACTTAGTACTAATAACTCTGCCGATCGAATGTGTCGTATCCGCACTCTTGCAGCAAGAAAGGAATATAAAAGTAATGAATCTCCTGTAGACTCAGGAACTCAGACTGAGGATTCTGAAACAGTGGAACCTCACACATTACTCCAAATGTTGCAGAATAAGTTCAATGTTCCTACTGATGTGATTAAAACTGTGAGAACTTATCTTACCCATTCAAGTAGTTCAGGTAATAGTAGTTGTAAGCCACAGCCAAAGACTTCAGATAATATTCACACTGATAGCATTGTAGGTTATAGTAGCTGTGACTTACAACAGAGTGTATTAGGTAGTTTAACTGAGAACACTGTGACCAATCAAAACTCTATTGACACTGGACTTTCACACTTGCCTTCAGAGCAGAGGGAACAGGCAGTGTTAGGAGAATCTCGCAGTTTTGGTATGGGCTCTAATTCACATGCTGCTGTTCGTTCTGATGGAACCAATGTGGAACCTGAAGGAAATACTGGAAGGCAAAATGATCAAGTGTTGCCACATACCAGTAGTAATGTGCTTCAGTCTCATAGCAAAATTTCTTATCCATCTGATAAACCAAAACCCTTCCACAAAAGAAAAATTCAAATGCGAAACCCTTCTCTAAGAAATCTGAGAGATTTACAATTTGGATCCAAATCACCTGCAACAAATCCTAAAGCGCACTGCAATAAATCAATGCAACCACATTGTTCACAGTTTCATTCAAACATTGATGCTAATGGAAATTTAGATGCAGTGCCCAGTCAGTCTGTATGGGAGGAAAATAATTCCATGACACAGACAGTTGTGCCACAAACAAGGGAACAAGTTAGTACATTGGCATGTGTAAATAAGATCACAACTGGTTTGCAGACTAATGCTGACTTTCCAGTTAGTATGAGCAGCCATATTGAAAACCCTAGCACTAGCAACACAGCACAGTTTAACACTTCTGTATCAGACAATATATTTCAACAAATGTTTGAGATAGACAGTGAAGTAACTCGACTCATGCAACGGAAATTAGAGTTGTATAAGCTCCTACAGGGAGTTTCTGTTACCTCTCGGTCACAGCTGTCAAACAATTTACCAGCAACTGATGACAACAGCTTCTTAAAAATCAATGGAAATTGTGGTATGGTATCAAAGAAGGCCAGGAAGAAACGTCAACGTCTAATGAAGAAATATCGAGCCCACTTTGCTGCTAATGCTTTGGCAGCCAGGAATGTAATTTCAGAAGATAATACAAACCCAATGCCTGTTTTAGAAAGTGCTGTTATGGATGTTCCAAATGTACAGGACGTTCTGGGTTCACAGACCATACCAGTACTTCATAGGGAGGAAACAGTAATAATGAGAACAGAACAGAATTCAAATGAGAACTGTACAGAAAAAAATTACAACACTGTTAATGGTGTTGAAAGGCTTGAGATACATTTAGATACACCAGTCATAAATAAAAGTGGTGATCATCAGTTATCAGCTGCGACACTCTCCAATCTACAAAGTTATGAAGTAGTTGCCTCAGAAAACATTATTCAGTCAAAGCCTTCTGTAGAGGATGAAGTTAATTCCTTTGCCAATCATGCAGAAAAGAATACAGTGCAGTCAAAAGAAGATACACTGGATGTAAGCTCATGTACGGAAACTGACAACAAAATAACTGGTACTCCAAACTGCTTGGATGCACCAAACCATGAAGCATCTCTGGATGTACCAAACAATCAAGCATCTCTTGAAACTGTTTGTGAAAATACTGTTGCTACAAAGGAAGTTGATAATGATATACTGTGTGAATCTGCAGTTCCTAAAAGAAGTAGAACGGCTAAATCAAAGAGACAAAAAGGCCATATCTCATCCCAGGAGTCTATGGACGAAACTGCCACAGGCTTTCAAAATGATGATAAACTTATAGGCACAAAAGAGAAATCATTGTCTCGTGAACCCGTTGTGAAACTTGTTGATGTATCAGAGGTTAGCATGAAAACAAGAAGGAAATCAATCTTAGACAATGCACTGAAACAGGACACTGCCTGGGAATCAGTTCGAACGGCCAAAGAAAACAAAGTTGGTGGAGATACACAAGGAACATTATTATCAGAAAATGATGAATCAGTTGACAAGACAGGGGAGGTAGGAAGGTCAGTCACTCCTCCATGTGTAAATAAGAGAGGGAGAACAAAATCAGTGATTTCTTCCAAATCTTCAAATGCGAAGAAGTTAAAGACAGCAGTAAAGACTAATGTTGATATGTGTGTAGGTAATACAAATGAGGCAGGGAAGGGAGCCTTGACAGATCCCCCTAATGTTGATAGCCCAGAACAAAAAAGTTATGAGGGTCAGCCATTTAAGCACACAGATGAACAAGAATCTGCCAACAGTAACATAGCTACGACTAATAAACGTCAGTTGGCAATAAATGTGCCAGAAAACACGTTTTCTAACTACAGGAGTACAAGAAGAAAGCGTCTGTTTAGTGAATCAGTGAGTCAAGAGTCTTCTGAAGATTCTGCTGTGGCCAACACAGATGACATCCCAACACTTGTGGGCAGTAAGAGGCGGAGAGGCAGAAGTTCTACTACTGTGCCAACTGCTGTTTCTGCTAAACAAGAAGAGTCAGATGCGTCAGAATCTGGCAAGACAAAGGAGAATAGAAAATCTAAAGGAGTCCACCGATTATCACAACACTGCAATTATGATGTAAATGCAGAGAATATAGAAAATGATTCTGGGTTTGTATCAGCAGTTGCAGCTAGAGAAGTTAGTGAAGGGAATAGTATTGTTGACAGTGAAGTGCGTGATGTTCTCCAAGAAACCAGAAGAAAACAACCTATGCCTAAAAATGTATCTTCCACAAAAAAGACAGAGACACACACAAAATCCAGAGCGAGATCTACAGATTTGGAGAATAAATTTCATAAACCTGTAGCTGAAAAAAAATCTACACTAACAGTCACAGCTGAGAGGTCTAATTCTGTTGAATTTGGAACCAGTAGTGGTGATAATGAAAAATGTGATGATGATCTCCAAGAAGTCAAAAGAAAATTTTCTTCACCTAAAAATGTATCTTCTACAAAGAACACAGAGATACACTTAAAATCTACAGCAAAATCCACAGATTCAGAGGATATGCAACAGAAACCTGATACTGAAAAAAGTTCACCATTAACAGTCACAGCTGAGAGGTCAAACTGTGTTGACCTAGCAACTAGCATTGGTGATAATGTAAAGTGTGATGTTCCCCAAGAATCCAAAAGAAAATTACCTTCACCTAAAAATATATCTTCAGCAAAGAAAGCAGAGGCACACTTAAAATCTAGAGTGAGATCCACAGAGTCAGAGTCTAAACAGCAGAATCCTGATACTGATAAATATTCAACACCAACTGACAAAACTGAAATGTCTAATCCTGTTGAATTTAGACCTAGCAGTGATGATAATGAAAACTATGATGATCTTCCAGAAACCAAAAGAAAACTACCTTTGCCTAAAAATGTATCTTCAGCAAAGAAAGCAGAGGCACAATTAAAATCTAGAGGGAGGTCCACAAATTCAGAGACTAAACAGCACAATTCTGATACTGAAAAAAATTTAGCATCACTTAAAACAGAGAGAGAAAGTTCGGCTGAATTGTCTTTTGAAACTGATACAGTCTCACTTCCCAGCAATAGTAATCAAATTGCAAGGAAGCGGCCTGTGACATTTAACAGAAGAAAAGGTCGGAAAAAAGTGAGCTTTCGTACAGCATTTGTACCGGATTTAGTAGTACTCATCTCACAAGATGATGAGAAGGTTGCAGTACAACCAGAGACTTCTAGTCCACATAATAAAGGACCCGATCAAATGACAGCAGGTGCAGTTGCAGCTGATGTGTCGTCTGTGGGCACTGTACAGAAAGAGAAGGTTGGTAACTTGATATTTACATCTAAAATATCAATAAATAAGCTTAGACTTTGCCCTTTCAACTGTGTTTGTATTTTCTACTTTAGATTTTCTGTATCAGGTGTTTTCTCCTTAATTGTTGGTAACAGACAAAGGGTTTAATATTGCTATATTGAGCTTTGACGGTGCACAGATTACCGCCATATGACTGAGAAGTGTGTTGTTGGCAGACAGTGATTTCTAGAACCCATAATATTTAAAAAATATTATAATTGAATAGCAAAATTTCTTTTGAAGTTGTGCTGTTTGTGTCTGTCGAATCCTGTTTTATTTTTGAACTGCCAGTGAAGACAAGTGGATGCAGTTTTTGGTGATTACTTGACCGTGAGGATCATAAGTGAAAACACGTCGGAGGAATAGTCTTTTCTGTTTGACCCTGTATACACAACCTCCTCTACATAATGGAACAAATGAAAAATCATAATACATAGCAAAAGTGAAGAATCTTACAAAAATTATGTATTAATTGAAAATAGAGTGCTATTTACTGTAAAGATGACATGTTAAGTTGCAGATGAGCACAATTGAAAACAGTTACACTTAAGCTTTCGGCGACAGTCTTCATCAGAAAAAGAGAAACTTGTACTATTCATTCACACAAGCAAGTGCACTTTACACACACATGACTGCCAAATCAGGCAGCTCGGGCCAGAATGCCTGTGTGCATGTCTGTGTGAGGTGTGCTTGCTTGTGTGAATGAATGATGTGCGTTTCTCTTTGTCTGACGAAGGCTGTGGCTGAAAGCTTATGTGTAAGTGTCTTTTAATTGTGCCTGTTTGCAACTTAACTTTTCATCTTTATAGTAAGCAGCAATCTCTCTCTTCCAACATTATTAAATTGTATAACAGATAAGCTACTATAAAAATGGAACAGGGAAACGCCAATCATAGTCTACAAAGAAATACAGGCATGTCTGTGTAGCTTAATGCACAGTATGTTGGCCTACAAGATGGGGAGATGAGCCAGACCTGGATCGAACTTTCTGGCCAGATTAATGACTCTTTGTCTGTTGTGCTGACAAGCCTGAGTGTGGTTTTTAGACCATTTCCATCACTTGGTTAGACAAATGCCACACTTATCATCAATCTCTGCTTCAGGAAATACGACACACAAAGAGGCAAAACATAATGACAGATAGAACAGTCTTACTTGATGTTAATAACGATAAAACTGCATGACAGAATTTCTAGCCAATAGTTACTGTTCAGGTTGTTAAATTTTAGTACTCCCAGTAGGAACAAATAAAAAATGTGAGACACTATTGTAGTGAGGATAATAGGTGGGTCCTGTCATCGTGACCTACCCTTCCTCAGTATATCCCAATCTTCTCCTCGAGGAAGGAATTATTAGTTCCGAAGGCTAAGATAGTGTTGTGTCTTTTTACATGTGCCTATCTATGGTTGTTAAATTTTATTTCCTGAGCAGTAAGTACTGGCTTGCAGTTGTGTAGTTTCCTTGAATGAATTTTCCTTCTGATAGAGTTAAATACATTTGACTGTAGACATCTTTGCCTATTATCTCGAATTCATTTTGCAACTGTAGGTGAGAGTAGAGAAATTGTATGAGAGGTCACTCAAGAGAATCTTGTATCTGCTCAACAACAATACATTTACTGGTCATAACAACTTTTTGCTTTTGATTGGATTGGATGTATCATTACTTTGAAGTATAATTCCTTCTACTCAATGAGATGAAGCAATAAAGTTTGTCAAATCCCTTATCTTTGTACTTTAACATCCGAGAATTCACTGATTCTTTCATAATTGCCTTTGTGAATAAATAGAATTGACTGGTATCATTTGCTGTACATTTCATCAGGTATCATATTAGAAACTTCATGAAAGATGACCATTATTTCATTGCCATTGTGTACTGAAGCCAAATCATCAAACGCTTCTGCAAATGGACAAAAATCACTTTTTCTTTTTCTCGGTTAAACGTGATGCTGAAGTATATTTGTAACCTAGAGTTTCACCAGCTCTTTCATATTTTCCAGAATCTAACTATTCGACTGCTCTTCAGGTTAACTACATCTGTTCGAGGGAAAATGGAATGATATATTACACCTTGTGTGGTACATGGTTCAGAACTGTTACTTCATGACCTGTAGAAAAATCATTACAATTTTTGATAACAGAAAATCAGTGTCATTTTCATTCTTGATATCTCTAGGATATCTCCCACAGTGTAGGTACATGTCATTTTCTTAGAAAACTGGAATGTCCTCCATTTAAGTTGAACAGGACAACAAAGAGAATGCCAATATGGAAAGTTTGCCAGAAACATGAAGAGAAGTCAGAAGTACAATCTGGAGACACCAAAGGCAAACATCAACAATTGTCACTACCAAGCAAACCAAATGTTGAAGATATAGTGCTTAAATGCAACACAGTTTTCCCAATTAAAAACCATCTTTTTATGTAAGAGGCACTACAGCTAATCTCCTATTTAACAGCAAGGACAAAACAGATAAACAAGCAACAGTGGGGTCTACAAAATAACCTGCACTGGCTGCAATAAACTGTACATTGGTCAAACAGGCTGGGCCATATCAACAAGGCTGACTGAACGTGATCACAGCTCAAAGGAGGACACAAATATCTAACACACACAGAAGTGCTACATATAGCTAACAAAGGCAGAAAATTCAGCCTACTAGAAGCACTTGAAACTAACAAACACTTAGCCCTAAATCCCCAGCTGGTTCTAAATGACCAATTGCAACTGAGCACATCACCACTCTTAAACTTTACACAGTAAAGTAAACCTGCTAATAACCATAAAGTGTCCCAATAGTAAACAAATTCACACCCCAATATAATTTAATATCCCTTATGTGTTTACATTCTTAACTGTAACCAAACTGTAACAATGTAATATTTGGTATATATTAATGCACAGTTTTTCTAATAACAAGCCCAAAGAAAACATTGCTGTTGTACAACCAACAATTAGTGTCCAGTGCAACTGTTCACAACAAATACCAAAAAATTGCAATATTGTAATAATGTGTATTCTAAATAATTCTAATTGTTGTCATACATGGAACTGACATTCCATAAAATGCGATTTATTATGTTAAAGAACAGTTTTACAGAAAAAAAGTCAAAAGACCTGTGTGGCAATTCCAAAGACAATACCACAACTAAAGATCGTATGTAAGTGCGTTGTATCTTAGTCCAGAATGTTTGTTTCGTAAGAACACAGGCCCCTTGTAAACAATAGTCAGTAGTTATCTGAAGATGGCCTAATAAGCCGAAAACTAGTTCATACAAATAAAAATCAGTAGAACCAAAAACGACCTAAGTGCTATTCAACCCTCAATATGGAATTGTTCTATCAAGAAGTGACGGAAGAATCCATAAATAACAATAATTTTGAGATGTTCACAGGTCACAGCTTCCTGAATAGAACCGTGCGTGTAAGCATTTGTGTAACTTAGTGGTTGAGCTAACTGCAAGCTGTGGGTAAGGGAGAGTACACGCATTTAGACATCCACAGAGCAGCACACATTTAGACATCCACAATACAAAGGAAAACATACAGCATACTTCCATAGCAGTCAAAGAGTTAACAAATGAATTAGTTCTATTGGGGAAGAATATTTCTCGTTTAGACTGCTTCTTCTGTCATTCATTGCCATGGAGGTATCTGACATTCATCAAATTTAAGAATCTGGTACTAATTCCTTCATCATGTATGCATCACCTGCACAATGCTCAAAGGAAATGTGTGTCACTCCATTACTTATACTGTATTCCATGTTCTGAATTTTCAACATTGAGTCTAACCTGTATTAGTTAAGACTGTCTTTCATTATATTTAATCAGCATCATTTGTATGCTATCCTGTATGCAGACATGGTGATCCCAGTGATGTATAGGTACATGTAAATACAGCTAATGCACTTCCAAATATGAATAGAAGGTTTTAATTTATGTATATGTTTAACATGAAACATTGATCATAAAACATTATAAAATACATTTATTTGGTCATTCTTTTGATAAAGTTAAAATTGACAGTTGTGGACCATTTCACTGCTTGAACTGTGGGGTGCCTGGACTTTTGGAACATGTGTTGTTTGTGTTAAATTTTAACTTTTTTGGTGAAGTTTATTGAGATATTTTATTGCGAGATATATATATGTATCTCAAAAATGTTTTTCAATGGGTGTGGCTTTGGTAAGTATACCAACCAGGGATGTTATTAATTTCATACTCAGCTGTCATTGTACAGGTCATTTATTATCAAAATCATAATTTACTTCTTATGCCCTCATCTTGTGACATGGAAATGTTTATTCATTTCCCCATGGGACACATTTAGTGTAACCAAGAGATGTTAATTTTTGTATGTTTCTCCACTCACAGTTTCCAGTGTTCTGTTGTTTGTTGGCTTCATTTTATGAATACACTCCTGGAAATTGAAATAAGAACACCGTGAATTCATTGTCCCAGGAAGGGGAAACTTTATTGACACATTCCTGGGGTCAGATACATCACATGATCACACTGACAGAACCACAGGCACATAGACACAGGCAACAGAGCATGCACAATGTCGGCACTAGTACAGTGTATATCCACCTTTCGCAGCAATGCAGGCTGCTATTCTCCCATGGAGACGATCGTACAGATGCTGGATGTAGTCCTGTGGAACGGCTTGCCATGCCATTTCCACCTGGCGCCTCAGTTGGACCAGCGTTCGTGCTGGACGTGCAGACCGCGTGAGATGACGCTTCATCCAGTCCCAAACATGCTCAATGGGGGACAGATCCGGAGATCTTGCTGGCCAGGGTAGTTGACTTACACCTTCTAGAGCACGTTGGGTGGCACGGGATACATGCGGACGTGCATTGTCCTGTTGGAACAGCAAGTTCCCTTACCGGTCTAGGAATGGTAGAACGATGGGTTCGATGACGGTTTGGATGTACCGTGCACTATTCAGTGTCCCCTCGACGATCACCAGTGGTGTACGGCCAGTGTAGGAGATCGCTCCCCACTCCATGATGCCGGGTGTTGGCCCTGTGTGCCTCGGTCGTATGCAGTCCTGATTGTGGCGCTCACCTGCACGGCGCCAAACACGCATACGACCATCATTGGCACCAAGGCAGAAGCGACTCTCATCGCTGAAGACGACACGTCTCCATTCGTCCCTCCATTCACGCCTGTCGCGACACCACTGGAGGCGGGCTGCACGATGTTGGGGCGTGAGCGGAAGACGGCCTAACGGTGTGCGGGATCGTAGCCCAGCTTCATGGAGACGGTTGCGAATGGTCCTCGCCGATACCCCAGGAGCAACAGTGTCCCTAATTTGCTGGGAAGTGGCGGTGCGGTCCCCTACGGCACTGCGTAGGATCCTACGGTCTTGGCATGCATCCGTGCGTCGCTGCGGTCCGGTCCCAGGTCGACGGGCACGTGCACCTTCCGCCGACCACTGGCGACAACATCGACGTACTGTGGAGACCTCACGCCCCACGTGTTGAGCAATTCAGCGGTACGTCCACCCGGCCTCCCGCATGCCCACTATACGCCCTCGCTCAAAGTCTCCGTATGCCACGGCAAACTGGCTGACACTGACGGCGGCGGTGCACAAATGCTGCGCAGCTAGCGCCATTCGACGGCCAACACCGCGGTTCCTGGTGTGTCCGCTGTGCCGTGCGTGTGATCATTGCTTGTACAGCCCTCTCGCAGTGTCCGGAGCAAGTATGGTGGGTCTGACACACCGGTGTCAATGTGTTCTTTTTTCCATTTCCAGGCGTGTATATGTTGTAGCCTTGGTAACAAATAAATAATTTGTATGAAATTTGGAACCCTTTTTGGGTCTCTGTCATGTTCAACTGAACAATTTTATGAAGCAGTTTTTAGCCCTCTAAAGTTCACAAGAAATTTTCGTGACTGCCGTTTTGTCTGCAGCGACAGGTAATGGTGTGGGTTTTAGATCTGTGATGAGGATTCACATTTTGATAGTGATTAGCAGTAGCAAAACAACACAAGGAGATGGCAATCCATATCTTTTGAAAGAAGACGGAATAACTGATTAAAAGAAAAAAAAATTGTATTAGATGAAACAAGTTTGAACGTGGAACACCAAGAACTTGCAACGATGGATTTAATTTCCCATTACTTTTGAGATGTCATAAAACATTTGATTCCAATATTTAGAACGTAAAAAGTGAATAGTATTACTGATGTGAGTGAGTCAATAAAATACATAGAAAAAACAACAAAAAAGCAACATTAAATGGAATCTAAAGATTCAATAAATATATAATCTCTGCACTAGTTAAAGCCATTAAATCTTTACATAAGTTATTGTGTGGTATATTTCCAAATGAAAGAAAGAAAAATAGGCAAAATTTCAGAGAATTTTCTGGGTTTGCCTTGAAATGAAAAGCCGGAAAACGTAAAGTCAAGAAGTCATTTTTAAAGTCGAAAGTGGAAGCAGTCTGCAATTATTGTGTGTAGATGTAGATTGTAGGACAAAAAAAGAAATGACTACTGAAATTTGTTGTTATTTATCAAACATAGAAAAATAGAAACAACCAATAAAAGTGAAGCACAGTTCTCTCCACATCCACATGTTCAGTACATATTTTTAATATCATTCTGTGATGTTGATGAAACTCTTTAATTATTTAGTTGCAATGACAGACACACTTAAAAAACAGATCTTAGACTTCAAAGAGACTGCATTTTAAATGGTTGGAATTTGTTACGATTCTATTATTTGCACAGAGAAAGGATGGGGGAAAAAACTCAGATCAGTTTTTTATTCGGGGTATTACATGTGTGGGCTGTACTAAAAGCAGCTTTGCAAGAAGAATTCAGCATTGAGACCACTGCTATGGAAGTGCACAGACTACCGTTTCCACTAAAGAAAACACCATACGTCTCTCTTCAAGAGAGTTTTCTTGTAAAAAAAGAGATTTACAGCTGTGGTGATAATTAATAACAGTTCGGTCCTCTGGTATGTGACTGATGGGGTAATTGACAATTCAGGCACAAAAATTAAGAGGGATGCATAAAATGTGATACAGTTCAAGGAAATGAGGCATTAGTAAAGTGCTGTTAAGTTATTGCTAACAAGAAATCATAAAACTTACAGTAATTTAAAATTTCAGAAACACCAGGAACAAAGATGCTAAAGGCTCAACTAAAACAAGCACCAACAGTGGAGCTTGGGTTCTAAATAAGAAGCGTTTCAGTAGTGGTGCCAGTGGATTGATCCACAAGACCAACAGCAGGAGACCCTTCAGTTGCAATGAGTTTGGTCATATCTCACCTGAAAACGTGAAGAAAAAGTGTCAAATCAAATGGCAGTAATCAATATAAATATTTACAAAAAGAGCATTAGCAGCTGTATATTTCATAGTTTCCATCTGTGTAGCTGTGTCCAAATCAACATGACTGATCATGACAAGATGTTTACTAACAGTGGATAGAATGAGATTTTCATTCTGCAGCGGAGTGTGCGCTGATATGAAACTTCCTGGCAGATTAAAACTGTGTGCCGAACCGAGACTCGAACTTGGGACCTTTGCCTTTCGCGGGCAAGTGCTCTACCATCTGAGCTACCCAAGCACGACTCACGCCCCGTCCTTGCAGCTTTACTTCCACCAGTAGATTGCTGAATACAGATGTGATCTTGACAGGATTTGGGAAAAACGTCTCACCGCAGGTACTGTTAAGGCTGATGAAGTTAAAATTCAAACAAATACCATACTTACACTTTTCTTGAGATGATACAAATTTAGACCTGATAATTGGGAACAAACTTCTTGACCCATCTGAAATTTTAAAACACAGGCATAAAGTCAGTACTGGGTAGCTAATCTCTAGCTGGGAGGCTAATCTCATGTGTATCTGCATAGAAATCTCTAGCTGGGAGGCTAACCTCATGTGTATCTGCATAGCAGTCAAACCAGAGTTAAATACTGAATGTTTTGTTAATGACTAAACAGTGTAACATGTTGATGAATTAGTGACTAATAATATTCCAACAAAGATGAAGTCTACCAATATCAGAATGAAGATTATTGTAAAAGAACAATGACCAACTACTACTGCAATCATAAGTGGAAAATAATGCCATTCAAACAAATGACTGTAGCTTGTTCTCTTTAGTAATATGTCCTTTGACTTGTTCCACACCCTCAGAGAGTCTGATCTGTGGTAGCAAACACAATGGTTGAACACAATGTTTGTATGAGTGAGTAGTGGATTCACCATTCTTAGAAATAAATGTTCCACTTCATTCTAACTAAAAGCACAATTTTCATTCAGGAAGAGGCAGCAGATATGGAGAGAAATCAGCTTCCTATCAATTCCAAAAGCTGGAGAATGCGAGCAGTGGCTCAAATTCGACAGTGTGAGGTAAGGTTACAGAGGCTTACAGAGGCAGAAGTGCTTGCAGCTACTGAGAGACCAAAACTTGAAGTCAGCTGCAACTTTTATGGCACTGCAAGTGATGAAAGTGAAGTGGATTCAGAAGCAGAAGTCATCATCTATCAGGAGGCTTCACCAAGATCTGCGACTATTCTTTCACCCATTGTGTAAGTTTCTTGTGTACTTCTCATTACTTTAATTTAGTTGTAGTGATTTATTCAGTGCCCCAAACTGATTTTCATGGAAGTGGAGATCTCTGAGAGGGGATGAACTGAGAATATAAATTCATTATTTTTGTGTTAGCAAGTTTCTGCTTCGGTGTTCTGTAACTGCGTCAGGTGCATTGTGGTATATTTTTCTTCTAAAATCTCTATTGGCAACTAGTGTGTGACTGCAGAGTGTCTGGACCATACTTCTCAAAACTATACCATTATTGTAGTAATCAGTATTCGTATTTGGCTTCAATCTATAAAGTAACAGCTTCTATAATCTTAACTTTTGGATCTAACTGATTCTTCATGTTTGTGGGTGCATGTAGCTCATATGTGCTCTTTAATATACAATATAGCCTGGGTTCAAGGCGCCAAATTACTATTGGCTGCAGATTTTTGAAGAAAAAAGTCTGTTGTAAAAGCCTTTCCTCTTATGGAAGTAATTAATCTTTGTTTCACATAAGCCTCATGCCCAGGAGTAATTGTTACATGTATGCTTCATATTCAGGAGAATTTGAACAACGTGGTTGTTCGAACAGTGTGAAAGAACTTAATAAGTAAGACAGATGTTTTTAAAAATGTGATTAGTTTCTTTGCAAACATGAAACCAAAAATTAAATCTTTTAACCTAGTAGAATTGCATTTTATTATAGGCTTGCAAAATAATTGTCAATATGAGAATTGTAATATTTAGTGTTTTAATAATGTACAGAGTTTTGGTTGAAAATTATGAATTATGTAGGAGTAAAGAAGATGACTCACCGAAAGGCAAAAGCACTCAGTCGACTGAGCACAGTGTAGAGAGACAGATTGTGTGTGTGTGTGTGTGTGTGTGTGTGTGTGTGTGTGTTTGCGTGTGCATGCTCATGTCCTTCCTATAGCTAGAAAAAGGAAGTGCATTCCGAAAGCTAGACAAGCGCTGTACCTTTTGTTTGCTTGCCTATCGATGACGCAGGGCATCTGCCTTTCGGTGAGTCATCTCTTTTATTCCTAAATATATAGTATTTTGTGTGTTAAAGACAATTAATGTAAAATTTTTGACATCAATGGAGGGTGGGAAGCAGGGGTTCAGAAGCTTTATGGATGCAGGAGTGCAGAATATCTAAAACAGCCCTTATTATAATGTGCTACATTATTGTGCTAATTGTGTTAGTTCCTTTTACACTTGCTACTTACCTTGTTTCTTGATTAATCTTAATAATAAAAGTCTGTTAGTAAGATTACAAAATTGTGAGAAAGTCGTGTGATAATTAACAAGAGTAAATAGAAGTGAAAGCAAACTGAAAACACAAAATTTAACTAGTAGGGTGTAGCAACATCTGTGACAATTACTGGTAATGTGTGGCAGTGTCATTTAAATTTTACTATGCTCCTACAGTTTAGAGCCTGGTCTAAATGAAGATCAAAATATGATCTCACAGATTTCCATGGTGTGGTTGATTAATGATGTGTTTCCGGGTGTTCTGCACAGTTATTGTTTAATTTTGTGCATAAAATGTAAACATCAACACAACAAATACACTCAAAAGTGGGTAATTGAAGAGCTTTAATAATAATTTCAGTGTCTAGAGTTGAAACTATTTGTCCACTTGCCTGCCAGTGAACAATATTATCATTATTATTATTGTCCTGCCGTAACATGTTGAATGCATGGCATATGTTTGGTCAAATACCAGTGATACATACATCAGAACTCTATTTACCTGAATTGATAATGAATTTTGTCTTCTCAGTGGTGGCTAAGTAGCCCAATTTGCCTCCTGTTGACAGATGAGGGTTTGCTGACCATCGGCAATTGATATGAAAGTTCTTTGGTGTTATCACTGTCAGAGTGATGGTCATCAAGATGATACGTTACAATTCCCAACTCCAGTGTCATTGTCAGACCTGACAGATTGTTCAGTCTTAATTTTTTTGTCCTTTACAGTTTTACAACTGCAGCTAACCGTACCTGTCTGGATAGGAGTGCGTGTTAAAGTGACATCTGCGGGATTGGGAGGTGCACAGACCCCACATCGATTCCGCCTGGCAGATAAATGACAACTGCCTGTGTGCCAGCCAACCTGAGTCCCACCTCAGTCACATGATTTGTAAACATTTAGAAAACTTTCACCCACTTTCATATGAATAACACTGCACATGGACAGTTGGGGTACACACATTCTGTCCCAGGGAGTAACGGGCTGGTGACAGGAAGGGCATCTGGCTACACCTAAACTAACCATGCCAAATCCATTCATAACCATGCTGATTATATACCAATGTGGGTCAAAGGAACAAGAAAAAGAAAAGGATAATTATAATGCTACCCATGTAAAGGAACAGTGGACTTTATTACGTAGACAGACACAATCAGAGTTGTTGATTTCAATCCAGTTTATTTCAAGGTTACGTTTTATGTGATGTACCAATGTTGACCTGCCTGACAGAATCTCCAAATGGCATTTTTGAGTTTACAGACATTGTCCTCAGATTTCAACATTTGGAGCGTGTTGTTTTACTTGTTGATATGTGATTGTCCTGATTTTTAATATACTTTGTAAAGTTTAGACCATTGAGTAGAGCTATTTCTTAAACATTTTAGTGCCAGCATGTGTGCTAAGAAAATAGTAATGTAATGAAGAGTTTAAATGACCCAAACAGTCCTTCCATAAAGTCAGTCTGAGATTATGGGCTGAGTTCTCAAACATTTTTTTGTTTCAAAATAGTGATCCATGGCAACATTACGTATTTCTAAAAATGATATTGCAATCAATTGTTTTTCATTTATTAGTCTGTTGGAAATGTCGTGGTATTGTTTTTGAACAATGACTTAATCTCAGTCATTGTATATGAGCTTGAAATACTCTTGTCAATCTGATTCCTTTAATGCATCATTCCTGCTGAGTTCTGTAATATTCACAGTCATATACAAGAAGACAAGAGTTAATGTTCTCATTACCTGATAAATCATTGTTAGAGATAGATTCCTTATTTGCACAGTAGTTGCCGGTCTGTGAAAGTTGATAAGATACCTTCTTCTGCTTGTGTGCACTAACTTTCGAAATAAATACCAAGTGAGGCTGCCACCACTCAGGCATAACCACAGCAATTAGTTCTGTTCAGCAGCCTCCAGATGGCATCACAAACCCAAATCTCTTTCTTTTTCCATGCCGCATCCTTCAATGTGTTGCATATGCCATCTAATAATGTGGACATCTGCTGAAGAGGGTGGACTGTGAATTGTGAACCACATTGCTTCTGCATTGTACGGGCAAACATGGAGATTCTGCTACTGACAGTTAAATATGGCGTGCAGCAGACCCTGTGACATTCGAAATCAGCAGTTAGACAGTTCAGTTCAGTGCTTGCAGCCAGCTCAGTAAAGTTCCTGCAAGACTACATTCGGACTGAGCAGTCGCTTTTTATGGAGCAATAGGACAACCGAGAGTGTCTGCTTCATTACTATGAGTTATATTGACTACATCATTAATTACCAAGAGTCAGAAAAGTTATTTAAATGTTGTATTAGAACATAAAGTGGCACACATCACTCTGTAACAAAGTTAAGTACGCTTATCATATCATGACTGTTAATAAATGTTGTTGGTTATTACTTAGTGTGTTCTCACATTCCTGTTTTAGTGCCTCACTTTGCTCTATCAGTAAGTGTGCAATCAGCCATTGTTAAAGAACTATAACAGTAAAACCACTTCTCTGCTTCCATGGATGATAAGGGCGGAATTAGTAGTAACACTTAGTTACAACATTCATAACATCAGCCCATCCTATGTTCTGATGTATCCATTAATGTATGCCCAGAATCAAAACTGATATTTTCAAGGAAATTCACATCTCTGGATAGCTAGATCCTGTGATCTTTTGGTGCCCACGAGCTTTGAAGTATTTGGAAGTATCTATAAAAGTCATTTGTTTACCTTTAGAACCAAACTTCTCGTTGTTCGGTGACTTGTGCAGTGTGATGACCTACCAGCCTTAGGTATGAAGGTGAGGAGTTTTAGATTTTTTTCACGTGTTTCTGTGAAGTGTCATCAGAGAGTTCGTGACTCGGATATACTTTTCCATGTTGGTGTCTTAAACCCAAAATGATGGCGTCAGCTCCAACTCGAGTGACATGCAAGTGATCCACAATGACCAAGGTACAGTTTGTCATTTTGTAACACTATTTTGTTGTGTTGTGATCCGTTAAACAGTGCTGTATGCTTGCTGTTCTCTTTGGAGTAAAACGAATTATTGTCTACCCTAAAGGTTTAATTATATGTCTGATTTTTTTTAAATTCAGTAAAAGTGTTATTAATCTCTCCTTCGTCATGAAGGAACTTCACATGGAGACCATTTGCCTTAGTCTTCTTTGCTGTAATCATCTACGTAGGTCACAGAATTTATCCAGTAAGGGACTTTGGTGTCGTGTTGTCTTCATCATAATTTTTATCGTACAAGTTGCCAAAGAGGGTCAAATAAAAAGACTTGCACTAGATAGCTGAACAACCCCAGATGGGATTTCCTCACCAGTAATGCTATTTATGTACCTTGTAAGAATGACTTGATTACTATTGTGAATACCCTAACTGAATGCTACTATTAATTCAGCCAAACATCCACGATAGCAGGAAAGGGTTTCACTGCCAAAATTCCTTAAAGGTAGCCTTGCCCACTATCATTATTAAATACTTGTCTCACAGGAAGCACTATGACAGAAATGTGACAACACAATAAGAAATAACAAATAAGAGTGCTAAACATATGAGGTTTTGGCCAAACACCTTCTTCTACAGTAGACAACAAACATGCTTTCCAGCAAGCACTCTCTCTCTCTCTCTCTCTCTCTCTCTCTCTCTCTCTCTCTCTCTCTCTCACACACACACACACACACACACACACACACACACACACACGACTGCTTTCACAGGTAGCCCTCCCTTCATGGGATAACTGATGCTTGTGATCGGCCTGGAGTAGATGGTGGTGGGGGGGATGTATGCAACAGTCATGCATCTAGATCTGTTACTGGGATGTGAACCATGAGGCTAGAGGTTGGGAGCACGGGTGGAGTATGTATGGATGAAGATATTGTTTAGGTTTGGTGAGCAGTGGGTTACCATTTTGGGATGGGTGGGAAGGGTAGTGGGTAGGATATTCCTCTTTTCAGGATATGGTAAGAGGTAGTTGAAACCCTGGCGGAGAATGTGATCCAGTTGCTCCACTCAGGGACTTGTTTTTTGAGGGTAATGCTCCTTTGTGTCCAGACGGTGGGACTGTGGAAGGTGATGGTTTCACAGAAGATCTGTTTCTGTACAGGGTTGAGAGGATAATTTTGGTCTGTGAAGCCCTTAATGAGACCCCTGCATATTTGAAAATCACAGTGAGCACACGGCTGGACTAGTGTTCATCATATTAGCGTTGGTAGGCTGGTCCAAGATGGGAGGCATGACATTTACATTCATCTGCTCATCGCAGGATGCTGCTGGGGCTGGCTGTTAGAGGGGGTGGCTTTGGTGGCCTCTGCCTGCATAGGAAGATGTCCGACATACCTGGCTGCAGATACAAGATGTGGCTATAAAATAATGGGATTGATGCTATTGCAACATAAATGCACATGCACTGCATCTATAGTGTCTGTTGCAAGTTTTTGAGTGGATCATGTTTTTCCAAGATGGCCAAGATGATGTTGAACACAATTCATGCATATGACACCCTTCAACATAAAAGAGGATGAAAATATAAAAGTAGGTAATCTAATTTGATTTGACCATTGGTTGAGTATTTTACCAGTTGTGGAAAATGTAGATGACAATGAACACATAAGGCAAATAATACATAACCAATGTAACATGAGAAAAGTGGATGTGAAACTGACAGTGAAAATTCTCAGGATCAAACAAAATGCAGCTCATGGAAATATTTGTACTGTCATTTTGAATACCATCGAAAACAATCCTAATTTCTTGGAAACAGTGATAACATGTGAGAATCTTGGTTTTTTGGTTATAATTCTGAAACTAAGTACAAATCCACGCATTGGAAGGGCACATCTTCACGGAGAATGAAAAAGCTCAAATGAGCGAATCAAAATTCAAAGCAATGTTTTTTCACCGCAATACTTGAGGAATTTTCACTGTGCTCCTGATGGACAAACTGGTAATCAGCACTACTACGTTGTGGTTCTTCCTCAACTCCATGAAAAAATAAGAAAATAGTGTCCCAAATTGTGGAAGAGCAAGTCGTGTGTTCTGCATCGAGACAATGCACTGGCACATATTGTGTTGTCTGTTGAGAGCTTTCTAGTGAAGTAGTACAGCAACCCAGTGTTAGACCACTCACCTTGTTCATGTGACGTAGCATTGAATGACTTTTATCTATTCCTCAAGGTCAAATCTGCATTGAAAGGAACAAAATTTCAGTCCACTGAAGCAGTGAAAGAAAAAGCAGCGTGCTGTCATCAAGGAGCTCACACAGGAAGACTTCATCTATTCCTACAACGCTCCATGAGAATGGAAAATTCTCATGGAGCATTGTAGGGGTAGAGGAGAGGAGTACATTGAGGGTAGCCATAACTAAATATTTATATTTTTGAAATAAAATTATTTACAGCAGTAGTCTCATTATTTTTAGCCACACCTCATAGATCTCCTCATTCTGTAGAAGAAAACAGCCTTGGGGCTCTGCCTATATGCATGTAAGCACAGCGCTACCTGGTTTGATCTTTATGTTTCATTGTGATTCCATCTGAAAATTTAATCTTAAACATTGTATTGATGAGCTACTCTATGCGTATGCCCGGTTCCCATATCTTTTCCCTGTGCTTGTACGCTGAAATGTGTTCTGAATCATTCAGTTAAAAAAATTTTTTTTTTCGTCTCATTGAAGTCCGTCATGTGGGTGTCCAATGCTGTCTTCCAAGGAGTCTCTCCTCTGGAAATTGTGCATTGCATGTCTCCATACCGAGATAGGAATTGCAATAAATATTTTTGCATCTGCTGATTTAACTTTGCTTTTGAAATGTCTGGTTGAATTTGATTTGCTCTCTCATAAGTGGTGCAGCCCAAAGCATTGAAGTGATTCAGTCCTAATAAATTTGTTACTTTATTTGAATTTAAAACTACAATTGTAGCTGTTTCATAAATTGTTTATGCATAACATCTGTTGAAAATTGTCCTTTCACTGGAATCTCCTGATTGCTGTAACTGAACAGTGAACTTGGAAAGTGAGCTTTGGTATTCCTAATTTTCAGTACATCTGCAGCTTAACAATTGAAACTGACAACTCTGTGTCAGTTTGAAAATTGATCAGCATTTTGTTACCTCAAAGCATTACAGATAATGACTTATTATTGCCAGCAAAGTGGTATTCAAGTGGCATTTTGTCTGTGGAAATTTTTGTGTTTGCATGTGCTTGTTGTGAAAAGTTCTTTACTTTTTATTATTATGTTCAACCATTGCCGTATAATTGAGTGTCTGCTGTTTTTGTTGGTTTTTCTTCGTTTTGCACACTTCAACCCTTTGTCCAACTTTTTTTCCCTCACTATGTAGAATGTCCATTGCTGTAGAAACAACAGCATGAACAATACTGTAATTCATAATATTTGTGCATTTGTTTGCATGCCCAAATAAGTTGCAAACATTCTTGTAAAGACAGGATTGTTAGACAAAGCAGGCCCTTCTTTCATTTATTGTCAGTGGAATGTGTGATAAGCATGTCAGTGCATTACTAAATCTTGCATAAGATTATTACAGTGGTCCTTTTCACAATGAAGTTTACATTCCCTTGTCAGGCACTGTAACTGAGTAATACACTCTTCATAGCTTTGACTTGACTTCTTGGAACATTGAAAAACTCTGTGTCCGGCGGCTGCAACATGAACTTGTGAGTCAGAATGCTTATCAACTATTTCTTTAAAGTTCAAATATGGGAGAGTCACTGATTCACATGTAGGAGACAGTTTCTGAAGGAGCTGAAGCACAATGATCCCTGCATATGCTAATAAAAATGATTTTCATTCCACATCACATGATATGTGGCGCACAGTCTAGTGTTGCTCTAGCTGCAATATATAGTTATTCATTCCAAGATTACACTTTTCGATTGATTGCTGGAAAGGGTGGCCGCAGCACCGTTAATTGCAGTGGTTGTTGTTGTTGTTGTTGTTGTTATTGTTGGCTGTATTCTTCAAGTCAGACTACATGCATCACCAAGAACACCTGGGCTCCTGAAAGCTTTTGCAATAAGTGTGGCACTGGTTGAAGACTGATTTCCGGTTGGGCTATGTATGAAAAATGTGCTCAGAACAGCTTACAAACTTCACGAAGATGTTCCTGGAAAGGATACAGATTAGCTGTCGTAGAATGTAATAATCACAGAATATTTTAATCCAACTATAGTGCGCGTCATTTATGTTGGTGGCCGAGTTTAGGTTCGTTCTGCGCATCTGACGTCACAAAACACAGTCAGCCAATGAACAGAGAATGACGTTGTCACATCTTGACTGCATTGCAGAGCATGGATGAGTGTCTTCAGTTTTAGAAACCTTCAGTCATAAATAAAGTAATAGAACAAAAGCAATGTCTTGATAGCAGACTTTCTTTTATAGAAAGTTTGGAAAAAGCATTCCTTATACCAGTTGCTTCATATACTATTAATTAATTAAATCAAACAAGCAATAAGACTCCTAATTCAGGCGATAGCAGGGAAAGGTGTTTGTATCAATCTCATGAACCGCTTTTTCGCAATAAAGAACAGCGTTAATTGTTTATTACCTATTGTACTTCGACGAAGCGTGAGTAATTCATAGTCATACCAACAGCGTTTGTCAGTATTTTGCGTGACATGTTAAGAGTCCTCTTGGCGTTCTGTAGTCAGACGAGCTGCGTTAGCGTAACGGTTAATGTGTTGGGCTTCTACTCGTAAGGTTATGAGTTCAAACCTTGTGCGGTGCTTAATATTTTCATTATTTAAAAACTACATCACGAATGATATTCGTTTGAATGTAATTTTTTGAAATTTCTAGTGCATTAACCCTTTTGCTGCTGCAGACACGTGCTTCCCGCATTCCGCGCTGTGCGCGATTTTGTCATCACTGCACTGCTCGCCTGTGCAGACACATGGTCTTCCCACTGCTTTGACACACTTATCTATCGATTTCACAAAAACTATTTGGCCCAAAAATTTGATTTTTACACGTCTTCTTGACTGATACCTTCCCCCCATAAATGACTTAATTTTGTTTTGATGTTCAACGCAGTTATTATGCAGCATTAAATGTAGTAAACCATTGCACGAAATTTTGAAGAGTTTGCAGAGGTAAAAGTTCATAGCGTATACTTTTCGTATGGTCGATTTTAGTTGCCACAATGTTGAGAATGAAATGTGGACAAGATACCTAAATTTCATATAAAATTTACTGTATAACAATATCTCATTTAATTTAAGTACCACATAGGTGTCGTATGTAATATTGAGAAATATTCCGTCTTTTGTGACTGTAATAAACATAAAGCCAAACGTGCCCAATGTAAATAAAACATTCGTTACAGTCGCGAAAGATGGAATATTTCTCAGTGTTACATACGACACCTATGTGGTACTTAAATTAAATGAGATATTGTTATACAGTAAATTTTATATGAAATTTAGGTATATTGTCCACATTTCATTCTCAACATTGTGGCAACTGAAACCGGCCATACGGAAAGTATGCTCTGTGGACTTTTACCTCTGCAAACTCTTCAAAATTTCCTGCAATGGTTTACTATATTTAATGCTGCATAATAACTGCGTTGAACATCGAAACAAAATTAAGTCATTTATGGGGAGGGGGTATCAGTCAAGAAGATGTGTAAAAATCTAATTTTTGGGCCAAATAGTTTTTGTGGAATGTAATGATAAGAGTGTCAAAGCAGTCAGAACACCATTTGTCTGCACAGGTGAGCAGTCCAGTGACAAAATCGCGCACAGCGCGGAATGCAGGGAGCACGTCTTTGTAGCAGCGAAAGGGTTAATGCGGCCGTGGCGGCTTTACTTCATGAACTGCGCGCTCCCCCCTAAACGTAAGCTTGTGAACTATTCTATACTATGGCACTGCTTCTCTTGGCGCGTGCGTCGTGTGCAACTGGCAATGCAGCAATCTCCCGCGTCTGGGCGGGCATGCGCGAGCCGCCAAGATAAAAGAATTGAACTATAGTGTTGTCACAAAAACGGTGAAAAAACGTATTAGCAGTTCTAGAATGTAATAATCACAGAATATTTTAATCTGACTAGTGTTGCCTTAAAAATCAGCGAAAATAATCATGCATTCTAAATCAAGTAAATTGAAATTTGTGCTCATTATTTTTGTTTGTGGTCCAGTATTGTTTCGTTTTACTAGTCATCTAGTGTTGGCGAGAATGCTGTGGTTTTGCACTGATTAACAATTTCCTGTTCTTTCTCGTTACCAAATGTTGAGTGTTGGCAGAAAATTGTCAAGTCTTTAAACTTTTTCCTCGTTGCCACAATATTGATTGGTGAAAATTGTTTTCAATTATGAAAGTTTTTCCTGATTGCCAAAATGTTGTGAATGTAGTAACTGAATATTACTATTAATTCAGCCCAAATGTCCATATTAGCAGAAAATAGTTTCCTTTCTATAGTTCCTTAAAGGTAGCCATTGCACACTATGATTATTAAGCAGTTGTCTCATAGGACGCACTATGACAGAAGTGTGAGTATATTACAAAACAGTACTTAATTTGGTATGTAGCACGTAATGCTCTGAATCTAAAAGAGTGACAAGTATAACTTTGCTGTCTCTTGACAGTCTATAAGTGTTAATGGCCTTACTTCTTCATAAATAGGAACTGCTAAGCCAGAAGGTAGTTTTCAGTGTGCTGTACTGAGCTCACTGCAGGCACTGAACTGAATTATTTGATTTGTGGTGTGGAACTGTGTGTGTGTGTGTGTGTGTGTGTGTGTGTGTGTGTGTGCGCGCGCGCTAAACACTGTCCATTGTGCCTGTTGCGGAAGATTTTTCCTGCCTGCCAATACGAGATAGAAGCAATATTGTCTGCAGTTGACAGTGCTCCCTACGGTGGCTGTCAGGTCAACAGATGTATGCAACACACTGGAGGAAGTGGTGCACAAACTTGAGATGCGCCAGGTGAGTGGTTGAGTGGTTGTACCTGTGTGATGGCAGACGCTTGTGGTATTTCTTGTGTACCTCTTATCTGGTACGCAACAGTACTGAATCTCAGTCGTGTTATTTGCTCGTTTATGAGAGTATGACAAACATCACTTTATGTTCAGTTAAACATGTCAAATTTCCATGCCATATTTTCTAATTGTGGTTGAGAAGAGACGTTGAAATTTCAATTATTTTCTTGTAAGTTCTTCTGCAGTCACTTAAGTCGCTCCTTTAATATATTGTGTATCTGCACAGGTTTTCTTCAAACCACAGTATTGTTGTTGTTGAAAGTCTAACACTTAAACAACACATTTTTTTAGATTTGTGTGCAATTAAATTACAAAAGTAATAGTTCCAGACTGTTCTGGAAATTCACAAACAGAAGACTTTTAAAGGCGGGTACCTCATATTTAATAACAATACCCGGAGTGTTTTTTAAATGACTCACACTTCAGTGCTGGAGAACACTGTTTGTAGATTGGACTGACCATGCCGTTGGGCTGTTGTGGCTGAGCGGTTCTAGGCACTTCTGTCCGGAACCGTGCTGCTGCTACGGTCTCAGGTTCGAATCCTGCCTTGGGCATGGATGTGTGTGATGTCCTTAGGTTTAAGTAGTTCTAAGTCTAGACCTCAGGTGTTAAGTCCCATAGTGCTTAGAGCCATTTGAACCATGCTGTTGGTGCACCTATATGCCATCAGTTTATTCACTGAAAACACACTGGTCAGTTGAATGATGAGCAAAGACAGCTCTACATTAGGAAGACAGGCAAATCCTTACACTAGTGAAACATCATTGGCAGGTAACAATGATGTACAAATCACAGCCCAAGAGGAAACCATGTAGAGAAGGATAGTTGTCAACAGATACATTGCAAAGCTTGCTGTGAACATCAGCTAATTGGTAAGTGAAATCGTGGTAGTCTGTGGCAGCAGTTAAATTTATTGTGGGAGTTTCACCACATGACGGGGCACTTGTGTGTGTATCCTTCCATGCCACACCGATCGACCTCACCAGACATATGCATATTTAAAGCAATTAATACATCAGTACCACTGTGGGATTACAAGATCCCTATCTTTCTCACATCTGCTTGCAAGACTGGAACTGTGCTGGCATGTGGACATCAAATCCAGTGCAGATTGGGGGGAGGGCACCTGTGTGTTATCTGCTTTCACATCTTTAGGGTGGTGGGCAACAGCTGGAGAATTGAATACAACAGGCATCATCCACCTGCGAGGTTGTCCCAGAACCAGGCCACACGTCTGCTGTTGGTCATTGGGACAAGGCCAGCTGTTCTAGCAGGTGTGGCAGATCCAGAGGCAGAGCCTGTCCTGGATGGCTGCAACAGATCTAAAAAGCAACAGTGAGGACATCCACGCAAATATGCTAAATCACAGAGATAAAAGTTGCACCACACTGTTTTACACTGGTGTTAACAGTTCAGGGTATGCCCATTTTGTTCCTTTCTGATACTGGGGCCTCAGTCTTAATTATTAATCAGCTTAATCAGCCTACATGTCTCTAAGTAGGGTCTTCACCCTTGAAATTAGTAGGAGCTAAGCTATGAACTTATCATAAAATTCCACTACTAGGCCAGGTACTTCTGAAATCAACATATAAGCAAGTATCCAGAACCCTTCCTTATAGTTGTGGAGCCCTCAGGCTTTTTGATTTTTGATCCGACACTTGATCCAAGTAATCAAGAACACTGTTCCATATGCAGAAGTGGAGTCTTTGTGTCTCCAGTATGTTCTCTCATTTTCTCCATGCCTGAGAATGGCTTCTAAATTCTCCACCCTCATTACATGAACAGAGTTGGCAGTACTGAAAATTTACGAAGCCCATCCAATACTTGTAATCTTGAGAGATGAGAGTAAAGTACAACTAGATCACGTAGAGAAGCTAAGTTCTGTCCTTGATTCCTTATAGCAGATATACATCAACTTTATTTATTGTCCACAAACCAGATGGTGCATTATGTCTCTGTGAGGACTTAAAAATAGGCTAACATTCAATTGGTTGTGGACTCATACTGCCTTCCATGTCCTGATGAATTATTTTCAGAATTGGTTGGCAGTCAGTACTTCTCTAAGATCAATCTTTCAGAAACATATTTTTGACTTCCTTTGGATGAGCCTTCCAGAACTGTTCTGGTAGTAAATACTTCTTTTGCCCTTCATCAATATAACAGGTTACCTTTTGGCATTACTAATCCACCAGCAGTCTTTCAGAAATTTATGGAACAAACTGTTGCCAACATTCCACAGTGCATCGATTATCTGGATGTTGTAGTTGTGACAGGATGAACTCAGGAGGACCATATTTTCGAAAACTGGGTTAAATTGCAGCTTGTCAAAATGCTCCTCCTCTCAGCTTTCTGTTAGGAATTCAGGACATATCCTTAGCTGGAAGGGCCTTAAACTGATGTCAGAGAATGTGGCAGCCATTTTCCATATTCCAGTAACATATAACATAAAGGCCAGCAGGTTTTATGGGCAATGTTACATATTTTGCTCCATTTATTCCAAAAAATTGCACTGATTGCCCAACGGTTGAACTGATTACAAAGAAGAGGTGTCGTCAAGCATTTGTAAAGCTGGAGAGATGTCTTTAAAATTCTCGTTGCCTGACCTGGTATCAGTATCATTTACCTCTGGTGTCGGCCGCAGACACACCACCTTATGGTGTAGGAGCTGTTCTGTTGCTTAAGTACCATGTTCATAATGGCTTGTCATGTTTGTCTCCAAGACGCTCACCACGGCTTGCCTCCAAGATGCTCACCACGGCATAAGAAATTTATTTCCGCATGCTGGAGGAGGCGTTTGCAGTTACCTGTGGCATCCAGAACTTGTGTTTTTTCCTGTGTAGAATGACTCGTACATCAATTTTCTGCAAGGAAAATAGAGATGAAACTACTAGACCATAGTAATGCATGAAATGGCAGGAATGAATAGTTCAACATTTACTGATTCAGATGCTTCATTTTGTCCCTCAGAAAACTGACACAGGTTGCCTTTCTTCTGTTATCTATTACTGTAAAATTAACTTCAAGATGTATTTCATACACTTTGTTTTAAATGGCTACAATAAGTGTGCATTATCGACGTCATGGTTGCTCCTCTATTTCTGGACGATGTTCGTATGTGAAAAACAGTCACAAGACTTTTGCCATTGAAAGAAGGGAAATGGCTGCAGCCTGAAATATTCATGCCAGAATTAATTGTGTGTCTATATCCTTCTACATAATTAATTTGGTGCTTCCTCTTCTGTTGTTGAGTCCCAAAGACTGCAGAAAGATGTATGTCATGTTTTAACCTAATCTTCTTTTCTGAACAGTTGTCGGACTACAAAACACAATAGGAGGATTGGTATGCAGCCATCAGTTTCTTTCAAGTTTATGGAAGGACATGTACATTTACAGTTATATTCTTCAAGCAACCTTCCAGTATGTGACACAGGGTACTTCAGGTACCAATCTGATTTCCTTGCTTTTGTGCTAAATTGATGAACGTTGCAAATGAAGAATGAATGTATGTAAGCCTCCATATGAAATCAAATTTCTCTGATTTTTCTTGTCATTGTTATGTTATGGGCTGTAAGTGGCACGAAGTAATATGTCACTTGATTTCTCTTTCAATGTATGTTCTCTGAATTTTAACGATAAATTTCAATGTGGTACATAAAGTGTCCGCCTTTGAAGCCTGGTGGACACATCTGTGATGCTTGTACACTTAATAAGCATTGTTCGGGATGAGTTTTTCAGTTGTGTACAAAATATTGAGATAAGAAGCATAGAGATATATATCATAGAGGAAACATTCCACGTGGGAAAAATATATCTAAAAACAAAGATGATGTGACTTACCAAACGAAAGCGCTTGCAGGTTGATAGACACACAAACAAACACAAACATACACATAAAATTCAAGCTTTTGCAACCAACGGTTGCTTCATCAGGAAAGAGGGAAGGAGAGGGAAAGACGAAAGGATGTGGGTTTTAAGGGAGAGGGTAAGGAGTCATTCCAATCCCGAGAGCGGAAAGACTTACCTTAGGGGGAAAAAAGGACAGGTATACACTCGCACACACACGTATATCCATCTGCACATACACAGTCACAAGCAGACATTTGTAACCCCCCCCCCCCCCCCCCAATGAACCATGGACCTTGCCGTTTGTGGGGAGGCTTGCGTGCCTCAACGATACAGATAGCCGTACCGTAGGTGCAACCACAACGGAGGGGTATCTGTTGAGAGGCCAGACAAACGTGTGGTTCCTGAAGAGGGGCAGCAGCCTTTTCAGTAGTTGCAGGGGCAACAGTCTGGATGATTGACTGATCTGGCCTTGTAACTGGTACTGCGAATGGCTGAAAGCAAGGGGAAACTACAGCCGTAATTTTTCCCAAGGGCATGCAGCTTTACTGTATGATTAAATGATGATGGTGTCCTCTTGGGTAAAATATTCCGGAGGTAAAATAGTCCCCCATTCGGATCTCCGGGCGGGGACTACTCAAGAGGACGTCGTTATCAGGAGAAAGAAAACTGGCGTTCTACGGATCGGAGTGTGGAATGTCAGATCCCTTAATCGGGCAGGTAGGTTAGAAAATTTAAAAAGGGAAATGGATAGGTTAAAGTTAGATATAGTGGGAATTAGTGAAGTTCGGTGGCAGGAAGAACAAGACTTTTGATCAGGTGAATACAGGGTTATAAATACAAAATCAAATAGGGGCAATTCAGGAGTAGGTTTAATAATGAATAAAAAAATAGGAGTACGGGTAAGCTACTACAAACAGCATAGTGAACACATTATTTTGGCCAAGATAGACACGAAGCCCACTTCTACTACAGTAGTACAAGTTTATATGCCAACTAGCTCTGCAGATGACGAAGAAATTGATGAAATGTATGTTGAGATAAAAGAAATTATTCAGGTAGTGAAGGGAGACGAAAATTTAATAGTCATGGGTGACTGGAATGCGAGAGTAGGAAAAGGGAGAGAAGGAAACATAGTAGGTGAATATGGATTGGGGCTGAGAAATGAAAGAGGAAGCCGCCTGGTAGAATTTTGCACAGAGCACAACTTAATCATAGCTAACACTTGGTTGTGAGTACAATAGATTCAAGATAACTAAACAACAAACTACCACCCTCATCATTACCTGCCATAACGGACTAAATAAAACAAATGTTTCCATACCTCACAGATGTTTGCATACTAAAGTAGTGTCTTCATGGCTGGATTCATAATCCAAATGCGTGTGCAAACTATGTGATATGGAACAGAGTAACTAAAAATGTGTTTGTAAGTATAAACACTATTCACATTTATGTTTATGATCCTGCTTTCTCATCCAGTCAGTGCAGTATAATGAAATGCAAAGCTTTGCAGAAAATGGGGCTTTGCATAGGATTACAAACTGCAGCGGCAGTGTTTTGGTTAGACAAGGGATGGGTCATGTCTCCAGATAGTGCAGCAAAAATCTATTCAAAGATGGGTCGTCAGTGTAGGAGAGCCATCGGAAAGAAGCTGTTGGACACTTCTGGTGATACTAGCTCCAGATATATCATGCAATGAAGTAAAAACTTTGAAACTCACTTCCTGAAACTTTAAGGTTTTATTTATTTATTTAATTATATAAGGCACTTTTCTCGAGATCTTATTTATAGTAGAAAGTTGAAATTTTCTGGAGTTGTTCCTTAAGGTCTTCTGAATTAAAAGATTTGTGAAATTATTTTGTATTAAGGGATTTGTGTTTTAAAATATCTGTTAAAATGTATGACTTTTTTAAGATTTAGGAAAAATAATATATCTCAAAAACTAAACTTCATTTTTCGAAAATGATTTATTTACTAGCAAAGCAGAACATATGTCCATGTTCTAAGAAAAAATTGAGGGTATACCCCAATAACTCATGAGAAAACGTTCATAACTTTTGGCTCAATTTAACCTTGTAAGAGTACTCTTAAACGAACCTAAGACAGACCATACTGCTGCTCTTCAAATCTTCACTATCTCCTTTAATAATCTTATCTAGGTAAGGTACCTAAACTGATGAGCAGTACTCAGGAATCGCTGGAATTAGTGTTTCTAAGCTACATCAATTGTGGATGAGCTATATTTTCTTAGAATTCTTCTCATGAATCTCAGTGTAGTTTCTGCCTTCCCTGTAACCTAGTTTATGTCATTCCACTTTAGGTTGCTCTGAATGCATACTCCTAGATATTTTACAGTTTCTGCTGTTTTCAGATGTTATTTGCCAAATGTGTAATTGAACAGTGAAGGATCTTTCTGTCATTTTATGCACAATACATACCATTTGTTTACGTCCAGTGTCAACTACCAGATGCTGCATCAAGCTCTGATTGTTAACAGGTCTTCTCATATTTTTCTTCAATTGTATGGTGTTGCTGTTGTTTCCCTGTATATGACGCCATAATCTGAACAGCCTGACACAGCTGCTGATCTCCAGATCATTTATATAAAGAGGGTCCTCTTCTTTTTGTAAGTGTCCTATGTACTTAACCCATAAATTTATGTATGGAAATAAATACTTGTTGAGGTGTGTCTTTTCTATGATAGCTACCCGTAGTTTTTACACATTCTTCAGCCCTCCTTCTCCAAGAACCATGAAGTCATGCGAATACATCTACCGTATTTACTCGAATCTAAGCCGCACTTTTTTTCCGGTTTTTGTAATCCAAAAAACCGCCTGCGGCTTAGAATCGAGTGCAAAGCAAGCGGAAGTTCTGAAAAATGTTGATAGGTGCCGCCACAACTAACTTCTGCCGTCGAATATATGTAGTGCTGCACAGGCATCCTTTGTAGGCACAAAGATAAATACTGGCGCCAAAACCTCTGCGTCAGTAAATAAAATAAAAAAAAAAAAAAAAAAATTGGAAGACTAGCATTTTTCTCCGCCCGAGTTTCGACCACTGCATTTTCATACATTATCCAACGAAGTAAATACAAATTCCGTATTGTTCATCTTCGAATTTCAATGTACTACGAAAATCCGACTGGTAATACTGGGATTTTTGTCAATATGGCCAACTCTACGTTCTGAATTTTTTCCTACCTGTGAGAAGAGATGGTTGCTAATAGGAACCTGATGAAATGTGAATCACATGCAGTATTCTCTTCACCACAAGAATAATACGAATATAAACATTTTGCCATGTATTCTTTCGTGTTTGCTTCTATCTCATTTAAATCCTGTCTGCCAAATAAACTACGAAACTAGAGTGAGACAACAGCAAACGCGGAAGAATATACGTATCGTGTCATGTTTATATTCGTATTACTCTTATGCCTAATAGTGATACAGTCAGAAATGAAGCACGGCAACTGACTAGATTTTTAAATCTAAGATGACTAATTTCTGTGCAGAATTTGATGTACTAAAGAAGCGGCCGCAAAGATTTTCAAGCGGAGAAAAATTTTCGCCAAACCCTCGTTCAGAACATGTTATATCATACGCAGTCTATTATTTGGTTCCTGTTGATCATTATCAAAGAAAGCAGCAGTGTAAGTAACAACAAATAGCAGTCTCTTGCCATTGTTTCGCTAATGTGACGATTCCTCTCTTTTTTTAATTGTAGGCGGCGGTAGCGCGCACAAAAGCAAGCCATGCCGCGAGCAGCGACAGGCCGTAAACACGCACTATCAGAATGCGACAAACAATGCATGACACAGTATAGTAATGCATTTTCAGCTTAGAGTGACTGACGTCAACACCTATAACATTGAAAACGGCACTTATCAGATCAAAGCAAAATAAGCAATCGATTCAAACCAGACGAAGCACGTGAAAAAGGAAGGGTATCCGTATAAATACGAACGGAGCGCCTGACGCATAGCAATGGCTACCTGGTAAAGCTTAACTGCTAAGCTTTCGACTCGAACCAAACTACTGTAGCTGTATCGTCATTCATTCGACCTAAATTGTGTCTCATATTACAATGGACCAACTTTGTTTCGATTTGGAGGTGCGGCCTAAAACTTTTCTCTCCCCTTGAATTTCGAGTCTCAAATTTCAGGTGCGGCTTAGATTTGGGAATTTTTTTTTCCCTTATTTCGAGTCTCATATTTCAGGTGCGGCTTAGATTCGAGTGCGGCTTAGATTCGAGTAAATACGGTAATTGCTCGAGGATGTGGTCATACACATGATAACACATGTTCTTGTACTGTGAGCATGTTGTCACTGGACATAGTTTACACCAATGCCCTTAAGTGTTCCCATAGAGAGAAATCCAAGGGATTAACCCTTTGACTGCTGTGGACGGGTTAACTCATTATACTCTTCTACTCTCCAGATGCTGGGCTATGTTAAAACATGTCCCCTGGGTTACCCTTTAAGCGGTATTGATGTGTTTAAGTGTCCCATTCTGCTGACTTCTCACTGATGCAGTTGAGTTACTTCCATATCTCGGTGAATAAAAAAGTTTCAAGTATTTAATATACGGCATATGTGCCTCTTTGCGTGATATCATTTGCAAAGAACCTCATTTCGATATCTTGTATCGTTTGTGGAAAATAACGAGTGCCATGACTCCATGATTCTTCATGCTCAGGGACGGAAATGGGCTTGTCACAAACGATCATCTGGTGGGTATAGAAACAAATAATTCAAAAACGAAATGAGGTATTGCTCTGCTCTCAATTTTAAATAAAATTTCAATATCTTATCTGCATTTCACACACAGCAAAGTATGAGCTGAAGTCAACCATACGCAAAGTTTACTTGATGCATTTTTACCTTTGTAAACTCTGTAATATTTTGTGCAATTTTTACTTAATTTGATGCAGCGCAGTAACTGTGATGAATAATGAAAATAAATTCAGCCATATATCGAGCAAAGATGTCAGACTGTAAGATGTACAAAAATCAAATTTTCAGACCCGTTTTTTAATCAGATGATTGGTATTTCATAATGGCAAAACACTGTGTCTTAGCATGGGTGCAATATTTGACAAGCAGTACAGCAACAACAAAGCTGCACTCAGCACGGAGTGCAGAGAGCAGCTCTGTAGCAGCTAAAGAGTTAAGAACAGATAAATGGGGTGTCTGTCCTACTAGAACCCTTCAACAGATTAAATGATTGTGTTAAGTACTATTGTAGAAGGCAAAGAAAATGGGGTGGTGCTCTTTGGTGTATTAACCTAATCTGTTTTGTTTTTCCAAAGGTAATTTTCTTCGTTAGAATGAGTAATTTGTTATGCATAAATATAACTTGTTCATTTCTCCAGTAAAGTGTACAGCCCTATGAGTCTGTCGCCCGCAGTTCCTGCAAACATATTGTTACTAAAGCAAACATGATTCCTCACTTCCACAATCTCTCAGTGATCAACACCTGCCCGTAAGTGGTTGTTGTGGTTATTTATAATGCAGCTCTGTGAATCCCACCACGTTTGTTAATAAAATGCAAGCTGAGAATTATGGATCTTTAGTGTGTTGTCTGATAATTCATTAGCAGAGCTGTGATTAGGCACGATGGTCTTGTTACCTGATCACTTGCACATGCTTCAGATGCGTAATTGACAACCCAAGCATGTGGCTTATTCCATCGGCAGTTCGAATTGTTTACACACTTGTTTCAGGGTCGTCTTCTATTTGTCGTAACACTTGCTCCTCCAAATCCAGTATGTGAACTGTGTGAGGTCTATTGTGATCGTATGTCCATGTCACAAATGATTGCATGCTTGTAAGTTGCAGGAACCACCTAGTGAACATTTTTTTCATGTCATTTGGCTTACATGACACCTGCCTGTTGATTGAGGCTGTTAGGTAAACAACAGCAGAATATCATTTTATCGATTCCCATGGATAATAGGAGTTCATTTCACTCCTTTCATTGTTCACACTCCACAGAATCAGTAACTTTTTATGATACCAGAAAAATGTCAGAACAATAAATACAGAATGGTTCACTAGGGAGACAGTTGTATGTGCAATGTCTGACAATAGCGTCACCGTCAGAGGATTAAGAACACAGACAAACACAACCAATAAAAACCAAATATTGAATGTCAACGGGAAGATAATGTACACCACTGAGTACTAACTATTCCTGACATAAGTTAAATGGCCCATATTTCATCTAGTATTTATTTGTGGACTTCTTTTATTAAGATTTTCCTAGTTTTAACCAGTACTGTCTTCTATAAGGGTATAGGACACTTTTGTAAGACCCAATATATATCGTTGAGGTATGTCCAAAGTTTCTCAGTTGAAACTGACAGCTTTGTTCCATTAAGAACATGGTGATTTGTATCTGCTAAGAAGTGTTGGATCTACATCTACATCTACATTTATACTCCGCAAGCCACCCAACGGTGTGTGGCGGAGGGCACTTTACGTGCCACTGTCATTACCTCCCTTTCCTGTTCCAGTCGCATATGGTTCGCGGGAAGAACGACTGTCTGAAAGCCTCTGTGCGCGCTCTAATCTCTCTAATTTTACATTCGTGATCTCCTCGGGAGGTATAAGTAGGGGGAAGCAATATATTCGATACCTCATCCAAAAACGCACCCTCTCGAAACCTGGCGAGCGAGCTACACCGCGAAGCAGAGCGCCTCTCTTGCAGAGTCCGCCACTTGAGTTTGTTAAACATCTCCGTAACGCTATCACGGTTACCAAATAACCCTGTGACGAAACGCGCCGCTCTTCTTTGAATCTTCTCTATCTCCTCCGTCAACCCGATCTGGTACGGATCCCACACTGATGAGCAATACTCAAGTATAGGTCGAACGAGTGTTTTGTAAGCCACCTCCTTTGTTGATGGACTACATTTTCTAAGGACTCTCCCAATGAATCTCAACCTGGTACCCGCCTTACCAACAATTAATTTTATATGATCATTCCACTTCAAATCGTTCCGCACGCATACTCCCAGATATTTTACGGAAGTAACTGCTACCAGTCTTTGTTCCGCTATCATATAATCATTCAATAAAGGATCCTTCTTTCTATGTATTCGCAATACATTACATTTGTCTATGTTAAGGGTCAGTTGCCACTCCCTGCACCAAGTGCCTCTCCGCTGCAGATCTTCCTGCATTTCGCTACAATTTTCGAATGCTGCAACTTCTCTGTATACTACAGCATCATCCGCGAAAAGCCGCATGGAACTTCCGACACTATCTACTAGGTCATTTATATATATTGTGAAAAGCAATGGTCCCATAACACTCCCCTGTGGCACACCAGAGGTTACTTTAACGTCTGTAGACGTCTCTCCGTTGATAACAACATGCTGTGTTCTGTTTGCTAAAAACTCTTCAATCCAGCCACACAGTTGGTCTGATATTCCGTAGGCTCTTACTTTGTTTATCAGGCGACAGTGCGGAACTGTATCGAACGCCTTCCGGAAGTCAAGAAAAATAGCATCTACCTGGGAGCCTGTATCTAATATTTTCTGGGTCTCATGAACAAATAAAGCGAGTTGGGTCTCACAAGATCACTGTTTCCGGAATCCATGTTGATTCCTACATAGTAGATTCTGAGTTTCCAAAAACGACATGATATTCGAGCAAAAAACATGTTCTAAAATTCTACAACAGATCGACGTCAGAGATATAGGTCTATAGTTTTGCGCATCGTATCCCGTCAGGTCCAGTGGACTTTCCTCTGTTGAGCGATTCCAGTTGCTTTTCTATTCCTTGGACACTTATTTCGATGTCAGCCATTTTTTCGTTTGTGCGAGGATTTAGAGAAGGAACTGCAGTGCGGTCTTCCTCTGTGAAACAGCTTTGGAAAAAGGTGTTTAGTATTTCAGCTTTACGCTTGTCATCCTCTGTTTCAATGCCATCATCATCCCGGAGTGTCTGGATATGCTGTTTCGAGCCACTTACTGATTTAACGTAAGACCAGAACTTCCTAGGATTTTCTGTCAAGTCGGTACATAGAATTTTACTTTCGAATTCACTGAACGCTTCACGCATAGCCCTCCTTACGCTAACTTTGACATCGTTTAGCTTCTGTTTGTCTGAGAGGTTTTGGCTGCGTTTAAACTTGCAGTGAAGCTCTCTTTGCTTTCGCAGTAGTTTCCTAACTTTGTTGTTGTACCACGGTGGGTTTTTCCCGTCCCTCACAGTTTTACTCGGCACGTACCTGTCTAAAACGCATTTTACGATTGCCTTGAACTTTTTCCATAAACACTCAACATCGTCAGTGTCGGAACAGAAATTTTCGTTTTCTTCTGTTAGGTAGTCTGAAATCTGCCTTCTATTACTCTTGCTAAACAGATAAACCTTCCGCCCTTTTTTTATATTCCTATTAACTTCCAAATTCAGGGATGCTGCAACGGCCTTATGATCACTGATTCCCTGTTCTGCACTTACAGAGTCGAAAAGTTCGGGTCTGTTTGTTACCAGTAGGTCCAAGATGTTATCTCCACGAGTCGGTTCTCTGTTTAATTGCTTGAGATAATTTTCGGATAGTGCACTCAGTATAATGTCACTCGATGCTCTGTCCCTACCACCCGTCCTAAACATTTGAGTGTCCCAGTCTATATCTGGTAAATTGAAATCTCCACCTAAGACTATAACATGCTGAGAAAATTTATGTGAAATGTATTCCAAATTTTCTCTCAGTTGTTCTGCCACTAATGCTGCTGAGTCGGGGGGTTGGTAAAAGGAGCCAATTATTAACCTAGCTCGGTTGTTGAGTATAACCTCCACTCATAATAATTCACAGGAACTATCCACTTCTACTTCACTACAGGATAAACTACTACTAACAGCGACGAACACTCCACCACCGGTTGCATGCAATCTATCCTTTCTAAACACTGTCTGTACCTTTGTAAAAATTTCGGCAGAATTTATCTCTGGCTTCAGCCAGCTTTCTGTACCTATAACGATTTCAGCTTCAGTGCTTTCTATCAGCGCTTGAAGTTCCGGTACTTTACCAACGCAGCTTCGACAGTTTACAATTACAATACCGATTGCTGCTTGGTCCCCGCATGTTCTGACTTTGCCCCGCACCCGTTGAGGCTGTTGCCCTTTCTGTACTTGCCCGAGGCCATCTAACCTAAAAAACCGCCCAGCCCACGCCACACAACCCCTGCTACCCGTGTAGCCGCTTGTTGCGTGTAGTGGACTCCTGACCTATCCAGCGGAACCCGAAACCCCACCACCCTATGGCGCAAGTCAAGGAATCTGCAGCCCACAAGGTCGCAGAACCGTCTCAGCCTCTGATTCAGACCCTCCACTCGGCTCTGTACCAAAGGTCCGCAGTCAGTCCTGTCGACGATGCTGCAGATGGTGAGCTCTGCTTTCATCCCGCTAGGGAGACTGGCAGTCTTCACCAAATCAGATAGCCGCCGGAAGCCAGAGAGGATTTCCTCCGATCCATAGCGACACACATCATTGGTGCCGACATGAGCGACCACCTGCAGATGGGTGCACCCTGTACCCTTCATGGCATCCGGAAGGACCCTTTCCACATCTGGAATGACTCCCCCCGGTATGCACACGGAGTGCACTTTGGTCTTCTTCCCCTCCCTTGCTGCCATATCCCTAAGGGGCCCCATTACGCGCCTGACGTTGGAGCTCCCAACTACCAGTAAGCCCACCCTCTGCGACCACCCGGATCTTGCAGACTGAGGGGCAACCTCTGGAACAGGACAGGCAGCCATGTCAGGCCGAAGATCAGTATCAGCCTGAGACAGAGCCTGAAACCGGTTCGTCAGACAAACTGGAGAGGCCTTCCGTTCAGCCCTCCGGAATGTCTTTCGCCCCCTGCCACACCTTGAGACGACCTCCCACTCTACCACAGGTGAGGGATCAGCCTCAATGCGGGCAGTATCCCGGGCAACCACAGTCGTAGCCCGATCGGGGGATGCGTGGGACGAGCTGGCCGTCCCCGACAAACCCCCATCCGGACCCCCACAGTGATGCCCATTGGCAACAGCCTCAAGCTGTGTGACTGAAGCCAACACTGCCTGAAGCTGGGAGTGAAGGGATGCCAACTCAGCCTGCATCCGAACACAGCAGTTGCAGTCCCTATCCATGCTAAAAACTGTTGTGCAAAGAACGTCTGAACTAATCTACAGAGAGCGCAAACAAATCGACACAAAATTTAAACGGTTATTAAAATACGAGATTGCCTAGTAAATGCACTAACTTGTGCACTGCTGACACACTGCTCGGCGGCGGAAGGAGACTACGCGAATTTACACTATTCAGGTACTAAAACGCGATGCTACAACTCTCAAATACTATAATACGCCCGAAATTTATGAATTTAACAATGCAAGTACCAAAAACACGCAAAGAAATTAAGAATTAAACTATGTAACAAATGAGTGAGCTAGGAGTATACGACTTGCTGCTGCAGCTGCTTATCCAACGGCGGCAGGGAGCACACTGACTGTGACCAACCGACACTGGCCGTTCAAAACAAAAACAGAAGACAGACGACTACGCGAATTTACACTATTCAGGTACTAAAACGCGATGCTACAACTCTCAAATACTATAATACGCCCGAAATTTATGAATTTAACAATGCAAGTACCAAAACACGCAAAGAAATTAAGAATTAAACTATGTAACAAATGAGTGAGCTAAGAGTATACGACTTGCTGCTGCAGCTGCTTATCCAACGGCGGCAGGGAGCACACTGACTGTGACCAACCGACACTGGCCGTTCAAAACAAAAACAGAAGACAGACGACTACGCGAATTTACACTATTCAGGTACTAAAACGCGATGCTACAACTCTCAAATACTATAATACGCCCGAAATTTATGAATTTAACAATGCAAGTACCAAAAACACGCAAAGAAATTAAGAATTAAACTATGTAACAAATGAGTGAGCTAGGAGTATACGACTTGCTGCTGCAGCTGCTTATCCAACGGCGGCAGGGAGCACACTGATCCAGTCACAAAGCGCTCTGATATTCTGTTCACTAGGTGACAGTGCAGAACTGTGTCAGATGCATTGTGGGAATCGAGAAAGATGGCACCTAGACACCTTTCTTTTCTGTGTTCTTGATCCTACCTACGGATAGAGCAATCTGAGTTTCCCAGGATGCTTGTTTAAAGAATCCATGTTGACTCTTATAAGGCAGAGTTTCTGTCTCCAAAAAGTTATTATTGTGCAAGGAAAAAATGTGTTCTCTGTTCCATTTTCCTCCAACTCAGTGGGGACTCCACAGTTGAAAGTTTTCTATGCTATTTTACTGTTAGGATTTTACTTTCATTCTTGTAACACAGTTTAATGCACTGTCTTCTATTTCAGAGGTATGAACTTTAAAAAATTGGTGCTACTCCTTTTATGCTTAAAGTATCTAATTTGGATTGTAATTCTATGTGATTCACAGAATTTTGAATGCCTTAGACAAATCTAGAAAAGTCCCAGTGACTTTATTACATTTATCCAGCCTGTTTAGCAGTTCATGGAAGAAGTTGCCTATTACGGAACTCATGGTGTGAGTTGTTTAATAGGTTGCATTTACAGAACAGAGATTTCAGTTGGTCCAGAATACTCTTTCAGGGAACTTGGCAAGAGTTGAACTCAATAAAATTGACCAGTAATTATTTATGTCAGTGGTTATCCCCTTTTTGTATACTGGTCACATCTCAGTAATTTTTAAAAGTTCGAGGAAGTTCCCCTTGCCAGTTGAACTGTTTATTAAATGTGTTATTTATTCATTTTTCCATTCCATAAGCAGTGTAGATGATATGCCATCCCAGTCATTAAATGTTTTTATTTTGAGTTTTGAGATTATTTTCATTACCTCATATTCTCTTACACTTCTAAGGAAACGATGAATTAGTCATTGCTGCTGAGTTTACTTGTAGCATTGGTTTAATTTCTTATTTGCATATCTTGCTAAAATGCATACAAAGACCTCACATACTGCCTTTGGATCGTTCACCAACTTCCCATTTTCTTCTTGTGCTATATTACTGCAAGTTGAATTCTCATTATAGTCATGTTACTGCTGTTTTACTAACATCACTAGAATCGCTTATCTACTCGGCATAATAGTATGCATTTAGATTCTTTATGGATTACCTGTATATTTTTCTGGTGCTTATGTACTTTTTTAAAGATTCTTCATGTATTTTGATATTCTTAGTTTTTTCGCTATTGGACAAGTCTGATTAAAACTATGCTTAAATATTTCATAGAAATGACCCCACTTTCCATTAATGTCATCCGATTTGTGTATCGTCCTACAGTCTCTATGTCCAAGGTTCTCCTTAAATTTATTATGGTCAATTTTTCTTTTATAAGTAAGTAAATACATCACTATGCAGAACTGTTTTGTGTTCTGTATTAATGTTTATGGATTGAGCTTTGTGGTCTGAAATGCTGTGAGAGACAGTTTTCAATAGTTCTTACCACTAATTCTTTTCTATTTAAATATGTAACAATATGGACAATGCAGCATTGTGAGTCAAGTGTTATTCTTGTTGATAAATTTACATGGGCATGGTTGTAGCAATGTAACAAATGAAAATACCTAAGATAATTTACAATATAGCTTAAAGAGCTATGTTCACATATCCTATTATTATGACCAGTGTTGATAGTTTGTCCAGAAGTTCTTCTAAACAGCAGAAGAATTCATCTACATCACCGTTTATTGATCATGGAACATTTTTTGGTGGCACAGATTAGATGCCATAGGAGGGGGAGTGTAATTGCAGTTGTCAAAAATATTGTCTGTATTGAGGTTGTTAAAAATATTGTCTTTATTGAGCTTGCAATTGATTGTGACAGTGAAGTTGTCTGACCACTAATAACAGGTCTAGGTGAAACCAAGTTAATTGTTGGATTTTTTGACAGCCACATGATCCTGATGTGACAATTCTAGAGTTATTCAAACAAACTCTATGGTCAGTAGCGCGTAAATATACAGATCACGCAGTACTAGTTGGAGACGACATTAACCTATTGATTATAGACTTGGACGCCTATGGATTCATTATAGGTCGTGCAGACGGACAGTCTGGCGAAGTACTTTTGAGCACGTTTTCTGAGAACTGTTTTTAGCAGCTAGTTTAGCAGCCCATACGTAATGGAAATTTCTTAGAACTTGTAGCTACAGTCAGGCTGGACCTCATTGATGGCATCAGTATAGAGGTGGGTATTAGTGATCGTAGCGACTATTGTTACAGAAATTAATAAATCAGTCAAGAAGGCTGGGAGAGTGTTTCTGTCAGAAAGAGCAATTAGCAGTTGTTAACACCTCCCCTATACAATAATTTGCAATCATTTAGTTCCAGTATGTGATGGGCATAGAGAATCGTGAGCGAAGTGTAAAGAAATGTGCTCTGTCCACGTATGTGCTTAGTAAGTGGATTAAGGATGGAAAAGTTTCACCATCGTTTAGCTACAAAATTTGGAAAATGCTGAGGGAACAAAAGTTGTTGAACTCTTCGTTTAAAATAGAAACCACAGATGACAACATGCAGAGTTAGTAGAGATTCATGCATCTATGAAAAGATCTATGTGCGAAGCATACAACTACCACCATCATACTGTAGCGAAAGATTTGGCCAAGAACCTGACAAAATTCTGGTCCTATGTAAAATTGCTGAGCAGGTCTAAGACTTGCATCCAGTCACTTGTTGACTAGCCAGGTTGCCAGTTGAAAATATCAAACCAAAAGCCAAACTTTTGAATTCTGCATGTAAGAAATCATTCACACTGGAGACTCATACAAACTTACCATCCTTTGACATCGCACAGAGCCCTATATCGATGACATAATAATAAGCATTCTTGGGGAATATTTGTTTATTGCAGAGTTCTAGAACATTTTCTGAGTTTGAGTATAATAAATTTCCTAGAGATCGAAAATCTTATGTCCACGAATCAGCACAGTTTTAGAAAGCATTGTATATACAAAATTCTGCTTGCCCTTTTCTCACATGATTCACTGGGAACTATGTACGGAGGGCAAGAGGTGGATTCCATATTTCTAGATTTTTGAAAATCATTTGACACAGCATTGCACTGCATTTGTTATTGAAAGTACAAGCATATGGAATAGGTTCCCCCTAGATATATGATTGGCTTAAGACTTCTTAGTAAAAGAACATAGTATGTTGTCCTCAGCATGAGTGTTCATGAGGAGTCAGGAGTTCCCCAGGGATGTGCGATTGGGGCACCATTATACTCTACATAAATGGTCTGGTGGACAGGGTGGGCAACAATATACAGTTATTTGCTGATGATACTGTGGTGTACAGGAAGGATGTGGAAGATGAATGACTGTATTACGGTACAGATGACTTAGACAAAATTTCTGGTTGGTGTGATGAATAGCAGCTCACTCCAAATGTAGAAAAATGTAAGTTGATGCAGATTAGCAGAAAAACAAACCTATAAGATTCGGATACAGCGCTAGTAGTTCCCTGATTAAGACACTCATGTCATTTAAATATCAGGGCGTAACATTGCATAGCAATTTGAAATGGAACGAGCATGTGGGGAATGTGGTTGGATTTAAAGGAGACCAGCATCTGCTGGTGCATCCTGTTATTGAGTCCTGCCTGAGTGTTGTGGATCGGCAACAGGTCAGATGAAAGAAAGACATTGGATAAATTCAGAGGCGGGCTGCTAGATTTGTTACTGGCAGGTTTGAACAACACACAAGTGCTATGGAGATGCTTCAGAAACTCGAACCAGAATCCCGAGAGGAAAGTTGATGTTCTTTTTGAGAAACATTATTGAGAAAATAAGCTGATTGCAGAATGAACCTGCTGCTACCAACATAAATTTAGCATAAGGACCACAAAGATAAGATGCATGAAACTGGGGCTTATAAGGAGGCTTACAGACAATTGTTTTACCTAACTATATCTGCGAGTGAACAGGAAAGGAAATACCTAGTAGTGGTTTACGGCACACACACACCATATGGCGGCTTGTGGAGTATGTATGTAGATCTAGATCTACAGAGGCCAACAATTATTAGGCTGTGTTTTTTTTCTGATGCTAATTCGAAGGCCATCTTCACACTGCATTCAGCAACCGAACCAACATTTTTGCACTGAATGTTACTTGTAACGTAGGTGCCCACTCCATCACTTTTATGTATCTTCCTGCAGTATGTACTAAAGATTTTCAAATTATGTAACTTACTGATTTACACCTACTAACTGCTCAGGATGTTCACTTTCACAGAGAATACTTTAACATGAAGATTTACACTTACAGTGCTGTACACACCTTTCCTTGCATACTGATTTTCTTTTTTTTACTGTGTATTTTAGTTTCTCGCCTTCTTCACTGGCTGTTACTTTCCCTTGCTGGTCACATCGTGTGACACAGCTGCTGCTTTGACCCCCCAAAAACTCTTGGGGGGGGGGGGGGGGGGGGGGGGGGGGAAAGAGGCTGACTAATCAGGTCTATGCAAACTTTCTGGGAAGCTTCAAAATATTGAATTTGGTGAAGTTTGCTTAAAGTTAAATGTTGTTTCTAAATTTAACACATTTTGTGATCAGTTTCTCAGTATAGCTTTTTGAAATGAGTGTATGAATGAGAAGAAAGAGAGACAGCTGATTTGAGGAAATGAAAAGTAAAAATTGGTTTAAGATATGAAAGAAGAGAGGCTGATATTCTCAACCCATTAGAAGTCATACCCCCTACTATCACTCTCCCTCCCCACCCCAGACTCCTCCTCCCCCCCCCCCCCCCCCCCCCCTCACCCCAACACACACACACACACACACACACACACACACACACACACACAGAGAGAGAGAGAGAGAGAGAGAGAGAGAGAGAGAGAGAGAGATTGCTTCTCTCATCACGTGCATTTGCTCTCAGTCTGTTGCTGGCAGCCAGAGACAGCGATCACATGCATATGACCTGCGTTTGTGTGTTTTTTGTCTATTTCAGAAGAAGGCCTTCTGGCCAAAAGTGTACGTGTTTTGTAGTCCATTGTTGTGCCTATCTGCGACTCAACTTCTCCGCTACAATATAATATTGTCATTATTCATCCTGGATTTTCTATTATTTGTTGCAGTGGAAAGTAGACTATGGCTTATATGAAAAAATTATTAGTTACGTAATGATACTCTAGTTTCCTTTTGTGTTTGTTTCATTTACAGACAGTTTTGTTACTTAATTTTCAGCCTGGATGAGGAAGACGGATCACAATCAGATATGTCAGGTGGTGGCACTCCAGCTCATGATGCTGATGCAGTCAATGAGATTCGAAGGATGCACTTAATTTTGGTTGGGCACTCAGGTGCCATCCTAGAGCTTGTGGTGAGAACATGTGCATGCATTTATACTGTCTTCTTCTTCTTATTATTATTATCATTGTTAATAATATTAGTAGTATTGTTATTATTTTTCTGTTTGATGGTTCGTCTAAGCAGCAGCAGGTAATGGGACAAAATGTTTAAGATTTATTAAATGCCTTTGTCTATCGCACTGTAAGATTTTTACAAGACAGGTCTTTTGCAGACCGTTGGTCGGCAAGCAGTTGCAGCCTCTGAGGATGGTTTTGTATACTGCTACTCTTTGAAGACAGGACGATTGAAAAGAGTGGTCTCCTGTGGAAGTCAGCCTGTTACGTGCCTCTGTGTTGTAGAGACAGAAGAAGGTCAGCTTATCTTTGCAGGCAGCCTAGATGGGCACATGCGATGCTTTACCTTCAAGGTTTGTCTGCTCTGAAAATATATTTCACTTAAACAATTTTGTATCTGTTTTCATGGACAGAAAAAAAATTGAGTGCAACAAGAATGAATCTTTCCAGGTAAGATGGTGTTATGTTCCATTGTACCGTTTGCCTGTCCATAAATACCATTGTGATGCTAAATATTGATATGAAATGAAAGTTCAGACTATCAAATTTTAATAGATAAGACCTCTGCAAGGTGAAAAAATGTGTAACAACAGTACAGATAAAGTCCCAAAATGTGTTTGTAGTCTGAAACATAAACCCTGGACTTCCCTCCCCAGAATCCAAGTTGAAAGGGAAGCATGCAGAGCACTTGAGGGGATGGGCATATGCTGTGTATTAATTTCAGAAGGAGTCTCTTGTCTCAAATTATTGTGAGTTAACCACTTCATTCCCTTCCTGTCTCCCCTGCAACTTACAACAACTGTTATTGAAACATGTTGATAAGTTGTGTATCTTTTTCCCAGTGTATGGAAATCAATTGGAACAGAAGCTTTGACCACCAATCCATTTTTCTAAATTGCAGTGATTTTATCTGCCACAAATTTAATAAAGGCAATCACAGTTTATTTGATTTATAGTTAAAAGTTACAGATAAACACGGGGAAGTTAAGAGCAGTGACTGTGTGCTTAGTACCTATCCCACGTCCCCATTTTTATTTAAATCAGGTTGATCATTATTAATTTATATTTTGTGTACTCAGTAATATAGGAATTGTATATTACAATATGGCAATTCAAACTGACAGGCATTTCAAGAATAATAGTTTCAGTTTGCATTTGCACTTATCATTACTGTTACAGTAACATTTTCGCTATCCTTAGTGTCAGTCTGGATCGTTCCTCTTGAAAACCACAAAAATTCAGCTGTATCATTATGTATGACAGTTACTGTTTCAAATTATTTTCATGCAATTGGTAGCTCTAACCTCTTAAGCAGCTTTCAATTACATGATGACTTTTTTAGTAACTCTGAAACACAGTTCTTCATCCAGATTACCAATTAATATCCTTTCTGTCATCACTTTCCCCCTTGTTATGCACTGTCTTGTGGTAATCTTCTATTTTAATGTAGAAAGTTCTGGTTGAGAATTATGAATTATTTAGAAATAAAAGAGACGATTCACCGAAAGGCAACAGTGTTGCATTGTCGATGGGTACACAAACAGAAGGTACAGAGTATGCCAGCTTTCAGAATGAACTTCCTTTTTTAAGCTTGTAGGAAAAAGATGCACACAAAAACGCATACATTCATTCACATGCACTTGCCTATCTCCCTACATTGTGCTCGGTTGACTGCCAGTTCTTTCCGGGTTCTTGGTGAGTGTACTTGGGTGAGGTGGAGGTACGGGGTGGAGGAGGAGGAGGAGGAAGAGGGGGGGTGGATGGGTTAGGGATGGACAAATGCAGGAGGCAGGAAGTAGGTTGGGAGGAAATGTCTAGCGGCTCATGGGAGAATGGGAAGTCATCTGTGGGCTAGCTAGGGGTGCAGGTAGAGGGGCAGGAAGACCCAGATGCAAGACTTGCCCAATCCATCCACCCAGCACCACCTACTCCAGTCCTGTCACAGGCTTATCCTATCCCATCAGAAGCCGGACCACCTGTAAAAGCAGCCTTTGCGCATTGTTTTACGTTGGTATGATGACCAACCGTCTGTCAACTAGAATGAAAGGCCACTGCCAAACTGTTGCCAAAAACAGTGTGGACCATCTGGTAGCACAACATGCAGCAGAACACAACATGCGAGATTTCAATGGCTGCTTCACAACCCGTATCATTTGGATCCTCTCCAACACCACCAGCTTTTCTGAGCTGCACAGATGGGGGCTATCCTTACAGCACATCCTTCGCTCCTGTAATCTCCCTGGCCTGAACCTAAGGTAACTTGCTGTCCCCCCACCCCCCACCCCCCCACCCAGTAGTTCAATGTAGGGAGACAGGAATGTGCATGTGAGTGAGTGTGTGTGTGTGTGTGTGTGTGTACATGTATTTCCTATGAGCTTGATAAAGGAAGTTCATTCTGAAAGCTACAATAGCTCTGTACCTTTTGTTTGTGTACCTATCAACAACACAGCACTTCTGCCTTTCTGTGAGTCATCTCCTTTATTCCTAAATAATTCATAATCTTCTATTTTATGTTGTCCATTGTACCATGTAGTGCTGTTCCGTCTTAGCTCTGACTGACTTAATTTTCTGACTGCCTTCAACTAACTCAAATGACTCACTGACTAACAAAGGCTGTATGTCTGCTTTAATGAAAATGCACAACTGTCTGCTAGGTTACCAAAGAATTTAACCTTGGTAGATATTGTCTGTTATAAAGCATGTGAGAAATTAAATTGTGAGAAAGAAGAAAATAAAAAAAAAAAAAAATTGTTTCAAGAAAATATTGTTAGCAAAATTTCTAATATAGCTAATCTTACCAGATTTAAACTTCCCATTGTGATGGAAGGCAGGAGGGTGGTCAAGTTATAAATTGAAATTATGGACTAATTAGCCTCTGACTACAGGAATAGTCTTAAATTTCTTTATTATATAGTCGATTTTGGAGCTACCAGCCCCCTCCTTAGATACACATTGTATGTATACACCTGATCGATGATAGGTATGGTTTCCCCTGGATCACAATTTTCTGTCATCACCAACCTGCAATAGATGCAAAAATCTGGTACCGAGCACCACATGGGAAATGACACCTCATTGGCTGGCAGCAGTATATTTTGTTGTTATGTTTTTATTTATTTTTTATATATCTGGCATTAATGAATTAACTGATGAGCCAAAACATTGTGACCACCTGCTTAATAGCTTGTTGATACACCTTTGATACACAATGCAGCAGAAACTCTGCATGGTATGGTTTTAACAGGTTGTTGTTAGGCTTCCAGAGGTATATAGTACCAGATGTCTACGTATAGGTCATGCAATGCCTGTAAATTACAGACCAGTGAATTGTGAGCACACCTAGTGGTGTCCCAGATGTGTTCCATTGGGTTCAGATCAGCTTTCTACATCTAAATCTACCTCTACACCTACACACATACTCCACAAGCCACTGTGTGGTGCATGGTGGATCCTGTCTTGTTCCACTCACAAACTGAGCAAGGAAAAAACAGCTGTCTATTTGCCGTCATATGTGTCCTCATCTTCTGATCTTATCTTTGTGGTCTGTATGCAGTAGAATAGTTCTGAAGTCAACCTCAAATGCCGGTTCTCTATAAATTTTCGCAGTAGTGCTCCATGAAAAGAACATTGCCTTCCCTCTAGTGATTCCCATTTAAGTACCCACAGCATCTGCTTAATGCTTGCACATTGATAGAACCTACTGGTAACAAATGTAACAGCCCGTCTCTGAATCGCTTCAGTGTCTTCCATTAATCTGACGTGGTATGGATCCCAAACACTCAAACTGTACTCAACAGTGGCTTGCACTAGTGCCCTATGTGTGATCTCCTTTACAAATGAACGACACTTTCCTAAAACCCCTCTCAATAAACTGATATCGACCATTTGTCTTCCGTACTACAATCCTTACATGCTCATTCTGTTTATTATTGCTTTGCAAAGCTATGCCTTGATATTTGATCGACATGATTCTGTCAGACATCACACTACTAATGCTGTACTCGAACTGTACATGTTAGTTTTCCCTACTCACCTACATTAACTTACATTTTTCTACATTTAGAGGTAGTGCCATTCATCACACCAACTAGAAAATTTGTTCAAGCCATCTTGTATCCTCATACAGTCACTCAATGATACACTTTCCCATACACCACAACATTATCAGCAAACAGCTACAGACTGCTGATGACCCTGTCTGCCAGATCATTTATGTATATAGAAAGCAAATATATTACAAGGAAAAGATAGTCATATCATGTAGCAAAATAAAGACGATATGGGATATAGCGAAGGAGGAGACCGGTAGAACCAGACATGAAGAGGGACAAATAGCATTAAGAGTAAATGATACATTGGTGACAGATGTGTATAGTGTTGCAGAACTTTTCAACAAACATTTTATAACTGTTACTGAAAAGATGAGGTTGTCAGGTTCTGTAGATGCTACTATGGAATACCTCAGACCAGACATTTCAAGTAACTTCCTTAATATGAATTTGACCCTCACTACCCTAGCAGAAATAATGTCCATCATAAAATCTTTAAAATCAAAAACATCTAGTGGGTATGATGAAATAACAACAAAGTTAATTAAAGAATGTGATTCTGAGTTAAGTAACATATTAAGCTATCTGTGTAACCAGTCATTTATCAGTGGACTATTTCCTGAATGGTTGAAATATGCTGAAGTTAAGCCACTGTTTAAGGCGGGAGATAAAGAAATAGCATCAAATTTCCGTCCAATTTCACTTTTGCCAGCATTCTCAAAAATTTTAGAAAAAGTAATGTACAGTCGGCTATATAACCACATTATCTCAAATAACATACTGTCAAAGTCGCAGTTCGGATTTCTAAAAGGTTCTGATATTGAGAAGACTCTCTACACTTACAGTGAAAATGTGCTTAATTCGTTAGACAAAAGACTGCAGGCAGCTGGTATATTTTGTGATCTGTCAAAGGCATTTGACTGTAAGTAAATTAGAATATTATGATGTAACAGGAAATGCTGCAAAATGGTTCAGATCATATCTCTGACAGGAAACAATGGGTGTTATTAGGAAAGAGACATATATTAAGCTATCAGCATCATCCAACTGTAAACTAATTACATGCGGGGTCCCACAAGGTTCCATTTTAGGGCCCTTACTTTTCCTTGTGTATATCAATGACTTTTCATCAGTAACGTTATCAGATGCCAAGTTCATTTTATTTGCTGATGCTACAAACATTGCAATAAATAGCAAATCAAGTGCAGTCTTAGAAAGATAGGCTAATAAAATATTTGTGGACATTAATCACTGGTTCCTAGCCAATTCTTTGTCGCAAACTTTGAAAAAACACACTACGTGCAGTTCAGAACTTGTAAGGGGTGTCCCACGCGTATATGCCTAACATACGATGACAAGCAGATAGAAGAAGTGGACAGTGTTAAATTCTTGGAATTACAGCTTGACAATAAATTCAACTGGGAGGAGCACACCACAGAACTGCTGAAGCGTCTTAACAAATCTATATTTGCAATGCGAATTGTGTCAGACATAGAGGATATAAAAATAAAAAAGCTGGCGTACTATGCTTACTTTCATTCCATAATATCATATGGGATTATTTTTTGGTGTAATTCATCAAGCCAAGCTAAAGTTTTCCAGGCACAAAAACATGCAGTAAGAGTTATATATGGTGTCAACTCAAGAACATCCTGCAGAAGCGTGTTTAGGGAACTAGGGATACTAACTACTGCTTCCCAATACATTTATTCCTTAATGAAATTTTAAAAATTATCACTTTTTCAAACCAACAGCTCTAGCTTATTTGTTTCAGTTGTAAATATTTGTCATGTATTATTGTTTTTCTGACATGTTCCACATCCTGGAGGACCTCCTCACTATGGATCAATTGGAATGAAAGTAAATCTAATCTAATCTAATCTAAAATATCAGCTGTCGTATAACACTTCCCTGGGGCACTCCTGATGATACTCCTGTCTCTGATGAATAATTGCCATCGAGGACAACATACTGGGTGCTGTTACTTAAGAAGTCTTTGAGCCACTCACGTATCTGGGAAGCTATTCTGAATACTTGTACCTTTGTTAACAGTCTGTCATGTGGAACTGTGTCAGATGCTGGATGGAAATTTGAAAATATTGAATCCGCCTGTTGGTGGACACCACATCAAATTACTCCTTAAGTTCACTCTTTAAACCATTGTAGCATGATTCTAGCTCTGTGACACAGACAGTTCCTGCTATAAGATGCCATCGCTGTTGTGGAAGACATCCAACACCAAGAGAGGCAGGTAGTCCACAAAAATTTCACACAGTCATCAGCTGTCATGGTGGCTTTGGTTACTACCTCATGTTTTGTGGAAGTGCAAGTGGATGTCCCCTGTAGCATAACACTGTCCACAGTGGCTGGCATCTGTGGAGCTATACACATTTCTAGCAGCCGTTTATCTGGATGATGGTGTGACTAGAAATGACCATTGACCTTGTGTAACAAGAAATTTGATTCACTTGACCAGGTGACATAGTTCCAGTGATCTGTGGTCCAAGGTAGAAGAGCCTCTGCCCATTGCAATTGCAGTTGATGATACTGTTGTGTCATCAGAGGAATATATAGAAGTTGTGTGCTGTGTAGCCCCATGTTTGATGATACTGTTGTGTCATCAGAGGAATATATAGAAGTTGTGTGCTGTGTAGCCCCATGTTTCGTGTACAGAACAGGGTGTTCCTCAACATTTGGGCCTGCACAATCATTGTTATTTTGTCATCAGATCTTCCATAGATTGCTGCCTATCGTGCTTTAGAGTGATGAAACATGGATTCCAGCACCTTGTCTCCTACTTGTGGTTTCCCCTTCCTAAGACCATTTTCTGTAGATGCAAGTGAACAGTCAAGCAACTTCACCATTTTTGTGATGCTCTCTCCTAGACACCGGGGCTTAAAAATATTCCCTTTGTCAAAGTCGCATATGTCAGTGGATTTTCTCACTTGTGGCTTATATCATCGCAAAAATGATTCCCTTTTTGTTTCTTTTTCACTCACGTGTGTCCCTTACTGTGTCACATACCCACAACATCACCAGGTGACATTCAATTTTGTGGTGGACGATGGTCATAAATTTTTGGCTTAACAGTGTATTTAGAATGTGTAGGTACAGACTTATCTTTTGTGAGAAAGATGTCTGCCATTATTGTTTGTAAGTAGATAGTTGTATTAGAATAATCTGACTGGTTGTATTCAGCTTGTGACAGTTTCTTCATATGTACCAGTCTTCAAAAGATGGTGCTGAAATTGACAGATAACACAGTTGAGTTCAAAAGCAGTATTATCCTGAGAAAAATGCATTGGATCCAAACCATAAAAACAGACCTGTTTCAAATGACTGAGTGTTCTGCAGTTTTCTCGGTGTAGCTGTTTTGAAACATACATACATTCATTCATTATTTGACTTGATCTCGTTGTGTGCATGTTGTCCCTGATTTCTTAAACACATTCGTTCATAACCTGGCTGCATTATTACAGTATAACCTCACTTTTACTTTCCTGGAATTAATGTTTTCCCACCTTTTATGACATTTTTTATCACTCCCATCAAATTTGCTATGTCCACAATGTTAATTCACACCCGATTTTATGTAAACATATCTGTTGGTTCAAATGGCTCTGAGCACTATGGGACTTAACTTCTGAGGTCATCAGTCCCCTAGAACTTAGAACTACTTAAATCTAACTAACCTAAGGACATCACAGACATCCATGCCCGAGGCAGGAATCGAACCTGCGACTGTAGCGGTCGCGCGGTTCCAGACTGTAGCGCCTAGAATCGCTCAGCCACTCCAGCCGGCAAACATATCTGTAATTTTCCCGTGATTTATGCTTTACAAAAATTGTTCCTGGAGAAAAAAACCGACTGCAAATGATGCTGGAAAGATGTTGGCCATCAACAACTGTTAAATGGATAATTGCTTGTCACCAGGCTGCTCCAGTTATCAGACTTGAACCAGTAAACATGTAAAAATTGGAACAATTCGTGCCGCATCTCCTGCCGCTGCCAGGCTCCACTAGGAGTGGTGGCTGCTGGGGGTAACTAGGTTCGTTAAATAAAGATTTAATGACCAATCGCAACCATTTCCACACTGTCTCTGCTGCGCATATGCAGTTTCGTGATAGTTGTAATCATCGTGACACCTTTGTCAAACCATATTTAGCTTGTTTTGTCATTTGGCCACTCGTAGAGCTACTTGACACCATTACTCACTTAGTGTTGCTCAAATCTTTTTGGTTTAAGCACAATGCCAATTACGTATTTTTCATGCTCAGCAAAACGTGTTTCGAGAATTTATGCTCATTTTCAAGAGCACTATTTACGAATGTATTTCACTCAAACAGTGTGAGTGATAGTTTGTATGTGCAGGGTTTTCTACATAAATGAGGAAGCCCAGTATCTAATAACCTCAAAAAGACGACTACAATGCAAGTGACGCAGAACAACACATATGCAGACACCACACAAAATCCTTATTTATGTACATATTCGCGTTTGATAATGAGAAAAGATTCTCAAAACGCATCGTGCTTAGCATGAAAAAATACATAACTAGTGCAGTGTTCCATTATTTAAATAATGAATGATAGCTGCAGGCTTTCCAAAAACATCAATTATGATATATGACATAGACTCAAATGTTTCTGCTTCCTAGGCAGTTATCAGTTGCAGTTACATCAGTGGTTTCTATCAGATAATAAGTCTTTATTAGTGTTGTGACTTACTGATCTTTCATAGTGCCGCTGTGCAGTTACGCGCGCCCTCTACATGCGACGCTGTCTGCCAGCCATGCAGCAGCAGCACCACCTAAGCGGCCAGCCAGCCAGCGGCTGCTAGACTTGGACTCAGTTATGATTTGACTGTTAAAGTGTACACACACATCTTACTCTGTTTACTTGATCTGTGACTTTCATGTATTGCGTCTTCCTTGAAATATATTTGTTCAACTTGAAGTTATAACATTTGGCGACGAGGTAGTGATTAAGTGTCAATTTGTTACTGAAGTTCACAAAGAATGCTACGCCGATTCCATGGTACTGGATGCTATTATCCAATCGGCGCCCGCAAAGAAGTTAGGCAATGTGCCCTTCAGTTGGCAAATCTCTAGATGAAGTCTTATCCACTGCTCAGTCTTTTGAAATTTCTCGTGCCGCTGGAGCGCAAATGGGGCGACGTCAGGGAAATACAACTGCTGTGCGATGTTGTCGAAGCGTGTGGCGTGTCCCCGCCGGCCGACGTGGCCGCAGTACGCTCCCAAGCGCAGCCTCGGCCTAACCGTAAACAAACCTCTAAGAAACTGCAGCAAAACCCACGGCAACTTCCTTCATGTCCGCGGTGTTCTACGAAATATTGACGAGAAGATTGTCCACAGCTTTTATTCCTCAATGTCCAAATACTTGGTCGAGATGTTCGCATGCAGGTGGATACTGGTTCTGCTGCCACTATCATCAATTCTCAGACGTATCTTCAGTTGGGTTCTCCAATTCTGTCACCTGTCACTAGGCAATTACGGACTTACAATAAACAGAAGATTTCTCTCTTGGGACAATTTGATGCTGAGGTATCTTACAAATCTGTCGTTTGCACTGTTTCCATATTTGTGGTCAACCATAGTAATGTGGAGAATCTTTTTGGTTTCGATGCCTTTCGCGTTTTTGGGTTCTCCATAAATGACTCTGTCAATATCGTCTCTGATGCTATTTCTTATGCTCAATTAGATTCCTTGTGGACGACATTTTCATGCCTTTTTTCTCCTGGGTTAGGCCGTGCAAACAACTTTGAAGCTCATATCACTCTGAAACCCACTGCTTGGCCTAAGTTTTTTCGGGCTCGGCCTATTCCTGTGGCCCTTCGTGATCAGGTCAAATGGGAGCTGGATCGTCTCACTGCTTCAGGGATCTTGCTTCCTGTCACTTCCAGTGAGTTGTCCTCTCCTTTCATTGTCGTTGCTAGGCCAAATGGTGATATTTGTCTCTGTGGTGATTTCAAAGCCACTGTAAATGCTCAATGCCTTATCAACACTTACCCTATGCCTCGACATGAAGAATTGTTCACTAAACTTGCTGGAGGCCAGTATTTTTCTAAACTTGACCTGTCAGAACTTATCATCAACTTCCTCTCGACGCTGCTTCCCGGCAGTTTCTGGTCCTTAACACGTCTTTTGGCCTCTGTCAATACGATTGCCATTCGGGGTTGCCAGCACCCCTGCTCTCTTTCAGCGATTCTTGGAACAGTCATTGCTCACTGTCCCTGGGTGTATCAATTACCAGGACGACATTGTTGTCACTGGCTCTGGCTGAACATCTTCAAAATCTCCGCACACTTTTTCATGTCTTACAGACTGCCGGTCTTAAGTGTAATCTTCAGAAATCAAAATTTTTTCAGGCTTCTATCACGTACTTGGGGTTTCAACTCTCTCGGGATGGTATTCGTCCACTTCAGCAAACTGTCGCTGCGATTGATGCCCTCGCTCGCCCCACATCTGTTAAGGAACTGCAGGCCTTTTTGGGGGAAATAGCATACTATCACAAGTTTTTGCCGTCTGCTGCTTCGGTGGCTCAGCCATTGCATCGCCTGTTGCATAAAAACGTGCCTTTTCACTGGTCCGCGTCATGCGATGCGGCTTTCCAGAAATTGAAGACTATGCTGAAACAGGACCCGTGCCTGGCTACTTATTGACCTGGCCAACATCTTGTTCTTGCCACAGACGCCTCTCAATACGGGGTCGGTGCAGTCCTTGCACACCGTTTTTCTGACGGTTCTGAACAACCCATTGCTTATGCCTCCAAAACGCTCACGGATGCCCAACAAAAGTATTCTCAAATTGAAAAAGAAGCTTTGGTCGTTATTTATGCTCTTCATAAGTTTGGTGTTTTTCTCTATGGATCCAAATTTCATCTTGTTATGGATCACAAACCACTTGTTTCCTTGTTTCATCCATCAACGTCACTTTCCGACAAGGCAGCATACCGCCTCCAGCATTGGGCTCTTTACTTGTCTCGTTTCAATTATGAGATTCATTTCCGGCCGATGGCTCAACATGCGAATGCTGAGCACTGTCTCGCCTTCCCATGGGTCCTGATCTGGCATTCAATAGGGACGAACTTTTGTGTTTCCACCTGGATGTTGCCGAGCAGCGGGTTGTGGACGGGTTCCCCATCACCGGGGACCGGCTGGCAGCTGCTACGGGTTCTGACCCTACCCTCTCCCGGGTTTTACGCTGTATTCAGAAGGGTTGGCCAGATTGTCCGTCTGCTAAGACTTCTGATCCGTTGCGGAACTACTACGCTTTGCGTTACCGCCTCACGGCTAGGGATGGTGTTACCCTCCTTTCCACCGAAAATGCTTCGCCGCATGTTGTGGTACCTGTGTCTTTGCATGCTTCGGTCTTGCACCTCCTTCCCCAAGCGCACTGGGGTGTCTCTCGCACAAAATCTCTGGTGCGCTTTCATGTGTACTGGCCCGGCATCGACACTGAAATCGTACACATGGTCACTGCCTGCGGCCCTTGTGTGTCACAGGCCGCCGCCCCGAAGTCATCTTTGTCACCGTGGCCTTCGCCTGAGAAGCCCTGGGAGCGTATTCATGCTGACTTTGCGGGACCTTTCTTAGGTACTTACTGGCTTCTCGTTATTGACGCCTACTCTAACTTTCCTTTAATTGTCCATTGCACGTCGCCTACCACCGCAGCAACCACCAACGCTTTAGCTCGCATTTTCTCTTTGGAAGGCTTTCCCTCGATTCTTGTTACTGATAATGGTCCGCAATTTGCCTCTTCTGATTTTGCGGATTTTTGTGCCCGTCACGGCGTCATGCATGTTACGGCCCCTCCGTTCCATCCACAGTCAAATGGTGAGGCTGAACGACTGGTCCGCACATTTAAGGCTCAGGTGAGGAAACTCCTGACTTCTTCTGCTGATGATGTGCTTCTCCAATTTCTGGCTTCTTACTGTTTCACCCCCATGGGCGACCACAGCTGGGCTGAACTCTTACACGGCAGCCCTGCATGCTACTTCATCTTCTGCGGCCTTCCACCTCATGGGCGCAGGTGCCTTCGCTTGGCCGTTTCACCACCGACGACCTTGTATGGGTACGGGGATATGGCAGGCGGCCAAAATGGAGTCCTGGCAGCATCTTACGACACCGTGGCCAACGCCTGTATGAAATCCAGACAGACACGGGTGTTGCAGTGCTTCATTCAGATCAGCTTCGGCCTCGTGTGCCGGCAATGCCTGTTCCGGATGCCACTACACCACCTTCGGATCTACCTAACGCTCGGGATACTGAAATCTCTCATTACTCACAACGCAGTCCTCTCACCACCATATCGGTGCCAGCATGAGAACTTACGCCACCTGGAGACGTGCCCATGCAGGAACCAGATGACCATCATCTGTCGGAGCAACTCTACTCGCCTCCTTGTACTACGGACACGGACACACCACCCATGTCTCCTGTTATAACAACCAGTCTTGCCGCAACGGGCAGATTGGTGCACAGGGCTCCAGCAGATTCGACTCCCACGTCCCCTGTCATCTCGAACCGTTATCATCGGGGACACTTCTGTCCGTACGGGAAGCCTCCTCCATGAGACTTTATGGCCAGTCAACAACACCTATGGACGTTAGCAATCTACAGGCCACTTCCATCAAGACCTGTGCAAAAACTTCAAAGGGGGGAAAAGTGTTGTGACTCACCGATCTTTCAAAGTGCTGCCGCGCAGTTACGCGCGTCCTCTACATGCGGCGCTGTCTGCCAGCCATGCAGCAGCAGCGCCACCTAAGCGGCCAGCCAGCCAGTGGCCGCTAGACTTGGACTCAGTTATGATTTGACTGTTAAAGTGTACACACGTCTTACTCTGTTCACGTGATCTGTGACTTTCATGTATTGCGTCTTCCTTGAAATATATTTGTTCAACTTGAAGTTATAACAATTAGATAATAAACAAGTCTCTGACAAGTATTTTGATGCGTATTATATACGTATATCATACATAAAGTGGGAAAATGCAAGTGGTTGTTCTATACTTTACCTTTACAGCTTAAAACATTATTTCCCACATTTTACGTTTTCTTGCATTTAACACCATTCTTTTTCAAGTCCCTTGAAAGTGTAAGAACGGGATTTCACTGTAGTTAGAATGCAGACTATTACAATAGAAGGGTTTACATTTATGGAAAAAGTGACAGGAATGCCAATAATACTGTAATGATTTATGGTCAACATTTTCCATATAGTTTGCAATCGTGTGCTGCTACTTGTTGGGTTATGTGACGGGTCTCCACATAACCAGCAAAGAACATTTCTTAGAGAGAATAATGAAATGTCAGTAGTAGACTCACTGAATCATAATCCCCACATTAGCACTCGGCAATTAAGTTAGGAAGGGGGATTAGTCAGACTGCTGTTTTCTGAATTTGAAATGTAGAAAATGTCATCTGTTTGACATTTCCCTCCATCAGGAGCTGTATGACAATGATTCACAGAAACTGAGTAACATTGGCCTGTGGTCGCTTCAGCAAATACAGAGACCCCAATTTTTTTGCTTGAGTATTGTTCTCTGGTGTGTTGACTTTCACAAAACTTGGTACAATTAATTGACTTAACATACATTACTGGAGTTTGGAAAACTCACATTGGTTACTACAAGTTGAACATTGGTGTTCATGGAAACGTGAATTTGTGGTGTAGAATAAATGCTGACTAACCCATTGGTCCCTTCTCTATCCAAGGCATCTTAAATGGTGATAAACATCAAACATTCTTGGAGCACGATGTGCCAATATTCCTTGGGTGTGCGGCAAAAAGTGTGGTTTCAGCATGATGGTTGTCCAGCGCATATTCTGTATAAGTACGGGAAATATTAGATGTGTGTACAGTTGTCAGTGGATCAGAAGCGGAGGTCGATTGTCTCGAACTGCAAGATAGCCAGATCTTACTTCGCATGACTTTTGTTTGTGGGGTTTCTTGACGAAGAAAGGGCCAACAATGCGCAATAACATAATTCAGCGTATCACCAATGCATGCCAGTAGATTACATCAGGAACACTTCTCAGTTATGTCGAATCATACCCTGTTGGAGAGAGGTATAAGAACACACCTCAAACAAGTACACCATTGGTGAGAGGTGAGAGCACACACCTTTCACAATTTTTTCATAATTACTGCTATTCATTTTTTAATCCAGTGCATTCTTCTCAAAATAATAGCATTTTGTAACTCATTTGTGTTATTTGTTGATTACATTGCCATCTTATCCCATAATAACTTGTTACATACAAAAGCTATGTATCGTTTTTTTGTAGAATCTGAATCTACAATAAAAATGGGATGTTCTTATTTAAGAAGTTGCACCCTGCCCTACCCAACCCCTTGGGGATGATACAAGGAAGTCAACTTTGGTATCGCAGGATAGCATTTTTTAAAATATAGAACAACTATTTTTTTCCTTTTTTAATCCAATTTGTAGCTTTTTTAGATTTTTTATTTTCTCAACATAAGAAGCTTGCCCTGTATATCCAGTTTCCACTGCATTTTTATCAGTTAGAATTGTCTTTGTTAAAACAGTAGAGTTCTCCCTGAAAAGTATCAAGCTATGAAGTGAATTGTATCCAATGAAAAATTAAGTTTGAGAAAATTATAAATTTACTAGGAGACAGAATGACTGGTCATCCCTCACCTTCAGAATGTAAAATTTCAAATACTGTTGATAGACATACATGGGAATACAAAAAACTGTACCCGAATTTGTAACTATTGGTTCCACCCTCAGTGAGAAAAGAGGGTAAGGTTGGAGAACGTTACGAAAGTGTGTCACGTTGCTGCGGACCACAGGATGAGAGGGACCCACTGATTGGTAAAGGTAAGTATCTCCTTGTAAAATTATGAAGTGAGCATATCATGACTAGCCCCAAAAGAGTACAAAAACAGTCGACATAAAATGATGTGGATTCACATTTTTGTTTGATGTACAGAAACATTTTTGTGTGATTAGATAATTAAGATAAAATTTTTTATTTTAAGGAGACCACTCACCAAAAAACAGGAGCTCCCAACACACTTTCACTGGACTCGCATTCGGGAGGACGACGGTTCAATCCCGGGTCCGGCCATCCTGATTTAGGTTTTCCGTGATTTCCCTAAATCACTCCAGGCAAATGCCGGTATGGTTCCTCTGAAAGGGCACGGCCGACTTCCTTCCCTAATCCGATGAGACCGATGACCACGCTGTCTGGTCTCCTTCCCCAACCAACCAACCAACCAACCCAACACACTTTGCTCCATCCTGTTCACCCCATGAACTGACGCTAAATTATCCATTTCTCCTTATAATCACCAAATGCTTTCACTTGCCCATTTCCTGCCTCATTTCCCATTTCCTAACACAGGGTGTTTATGCCCCACAAGAACAGGGAAATCTGGGAAAAAAGGCAATCTTTTTGTCCTGGAACAACTCAGAAAATTTTTAGAATTCTGGAAATTTTTCATTGTTTTGGTTTTTAGTTGAATTTTTTGTAACTTTGACTGGTAAGAACTAATACTCTGCCAGATAAATTTCTTTTAGCCTGCTACTACAGAGTAACAGTAAAACGATAGAATAACACCAAAATAAAACTTTATTTATAAAGAAAATATACCATTTACAATAGCAACACACAGTTGTTTGTTGAGAGTAAAAACAACATAGTAAAGGCTTAAGGATGAAGTCTATGCAATTTGTAACAGCAAACTGCTTTTGATGAGCATGACATCACAACTGTTTACATTTCTAACGGGTTACAGGAAAATACTGTGCTTGATGGTTCAAGGAGCATTGCTTTTCAAAGTAATTTTCCTTTTACGCAACACGAATGTGTGATGAATTAGAAAATCATGGAGCATTTTATGCTCATTCAAAACTTAAACATTTTTAGGACCAGCCACTTAGAAAAGTTTTGGGCCCAGGAGACCAGTCATTTATGTCGTGCTGGGTTTTGATTCCTAAAATGCTGGGGTGTAAAACCTTTACCATTCAAGGAACTTATAAGTTTTACAGCTCCAGGGGAAAGTATATTGTCACTTAACATGGAAAAATGCACCATCACCTGGGGTATAGTGTATTTTCACCCAGGAGAAAGTATATATTCACCTGAGAAAAATGTATTTTTGACCAGGAAATCCAGAAAAAATATGGAAATTCTTTTTCTTGTCCACATACACACCCTGTAACATCATCCATATTCCACTGGATTGCTGATCCATCTTTCTACAGCAGTTCAGAAAAGTAGCCATTCCTCTGAGTAAAACCCAATCCCACATCTTGTTCGTTAAATGCTGTCTAAACCACGGAATATCCCCCCCAGCCTAGAATCATAAAAATCACCTTCTCTGGATCCCATTCCTCCTTCAGCTTTTTGGATTCCACCAGGCCCTATCGCCCATGGAACTGGTACTACAAAAACACCTCTCCATGCCACAGGCAACCCAGAAACAGCTCTACTCCCTCTGTAAGACACTGTTACTGTGCAGTTCTCTCTCTCTCTCTCTCTCTCTCTCTCTCTCTCTCTCCCCACCCACCCACACACACACACACACACACACACACACACACACACACATACAAACACAATCTCCAAAAATAGAAATGGTTGCACTCCATCACCTGGAGGAGGATTCCAGACACCACCTCCATAAACTATCCAACCTGTTCACATCCTACTCCTGCCTTGGGTCAGCAGTATCCATCAACAGCCATTCTACTCACAGTGAATCCACTTATCAACCCCTCAAAGCACTTATCAACCCCTCAAAGCACCCAGACCCTGCATAGCTGACCTCTTCAATTTGTGCAAAACCCAGAATTCAATGAAATCCAAAACACTGCTGTTAATCTCTCCAGTAGAAACCTCAGTCGTGTGAACTATCACTCCTGTCCAAAGGCCTAACCTTCAACCCTACTTCCTTCTCCTGATCCCTGCAGTCGAAAACACTTTGTCAGCAATCCCTCCAACAAAAGCCAACGTAATCCCAACATTGACCTTGTCTCTCCCAGTTCATGTCACCGTCCAATCATGAAGCTCCCACCTAATCACCCACTAGTTGGTTGGTTTGGGATGCAAAGGTACCGAACTACAGGTTTATCAGTCCCTTTTTCCTAATGCAAACACAGGCTCAAGGTGAAACAACACCCAAATTTAGTTTGGAAAAGTAAGAGAGAGTAAAAGGAATGGGGAACCACACCGAAAGAGTAAGTGAAAGAGACGAACAAAATAGGGGGAAAATGTACACCATAAGGAAAAGTAGAGGAAATATTAAAACCATAAAGCAGATGGTCTGGGCTAGCTGACCACAAGAATAAAAGAGGGTGAGGCAGCCACTCTTCAACACACTAAAATCTCCAGCCTAAAAATACAATGCGAGATGAACAACAAGGGAAACTAAATGCAAAGAAAGGATGACAGAGAGATAAATCAGAGGGAGGATGGATGCCTCGGAGAGTAGGTCAGACACCCACCCTTAGATGGTACAATAAAAACTTCCCTCTTGAATAAAACATAAAACTAAATCTGCTGTTGAGGCATTGTCACCCAACACTGTAGTTAGAGTGCTGAGAATGTTAAAAGTCCGCCGCAGAGCAGCAAAATTGGGCTGTCCAACAAGATTGTGGACGACAGTCATAGGGGAGCCACAGGGACATTGAGTTGACCATGTGTTAGCCAAGCATGGCTGATGCGGAGTGGCAAAGGACAATAGATTCCCTGCAAGTGGCTTGCATGGGTGACTGCCACACATTTGTTGTGTCCTTGATAACAGGGAGTTTATTTGATGTACTGAGGGTGCGCCATACAATATCCCAGACTGCGAAAACTTTGTGGTGGAAGACCGATCACAAATCGGTGTCCGGCAGGCCAATCTCCAGAGTTGGTTTACTGGTAGCCTTTTTGGCCAGGTGGTCATTAAGTTCATTGCCTGGTATCCCAATATGTCCTGGGGTCCAAATGAAGGTCACTGAATGTTCACTGTTCTCGAGGGCATAAAGACACCCATGGATAGTCATTACCAAAGGATGTTGAGGGAAGCAGTGGTAGAGAGCTTGTAAGCTGCTTAACAAGTCACTACAGATGACAGAGGACTCACCAGCTCAGAAGTGGATATGCTCAAGGGTGCAATAAATGGCTTACAACTCTGCACTGAAAATACTTAAGCCATCTGGCAAGGAATGCTGTTCAGTATGTCCAGTGTGAGCGTAAGCGAAGCCAACAAGGCTGTCGACCATTGACCCGTCGGTGTAGACTATTTCTGAGCCCTGGTACTCGCCGAGATGAGAGAGAAATTGCCGGTGGAGGGCCTCAGATGGAACAGAGTCTTTTGAGCTTTGTGGTAGATCCAGCCGAAGCCGTGGCCGAAGCCGAGATACGGACCATGGAGGTGTACGGAAGTGGACCCACAGGAAACGTGGTAGGGGGAAAGCGTTGAGTTCATTAAGAAGCGACCGGACACAGATGGCGAGTGGATTCCCAGTGCTGGGTCACTGTTGCGTCAGATGGATTGTCGTGTTAGGAAAAAGGAGATGGTAATTTTGATGGTGAGGCAAACTCTGAATGAATGTGGGCGGTATAATTTGCAAGCAATAGTTGCCACCAGATCCTCAATAGAGGAATGCCTGCTTCCACAAGGAGGCTGTTCACATGGCTCATTCGGAAAGTTCCTGTTGAGAGCTGAACTCCGCAGTGGTGGACAGGGTCCAGCAGACGCTGTGCAGAGGGCGATGCTGAACCATACACCAGGCTCCCATAGTCAATACAGGATTGTATGAGGGCTTTGTACAGCTGAAGCAGTGTAAGACAATCAGCACCCCAGTCGGTGTGGCTCAGGCATCGAATAATATTGAGGGGCCGCCAGCACTTGTCCTTAAGCTGACGAATATGGGGATGCTGAATTAAGTGTGCATTCTATGCCAGTCCCTAAAAGTGGTAAGTCTCCACTACATCTATTAGTTGGTCATCGAGGTAAAGTTCTGTATGGGGATGGACAGTACGATGACAACAGAAGGGTATGACAAATCTTAGCCATGAGTGAGGGCCCATGTCTGCGCTTTCTGTATAGCTCCTTGCAGCCGGCGTTCAGCCAGAACAATAGAAGAGGAACAGCAAAAATCGTCAGCATATAGGAGAGGAAATACTGATGATCCTACTGCTAATGTGAGACCATTGAAGACAATTAAAAAAAGTGGGACACTCAGGACAGAGCCCTGTGGGACCCCATTCTCTTGTATATGGGGTGCACTGTGGGATGCACCAGTATGAACTCTGAAAGTGCGGAGCGACAGGAAGCTTTATAAAAATTGGGAGTGGGCCACGGAGACCCCACTCATACAGAGTAGCAAGGATGTGGTGTCGCCAAGTGGCATTATAGACCTTTGTCAGGTGGAAAAAGATGGCAACAAGGTGTTGTCGTTGGGCAAAGGCCAAACAAATGGCAGACTCCAGGTGCATCAAGTTGTTGATGGTGGAGCATCTTTGGCAAAATCAGGCTTGGGACAGAGCCAGAAGGCCCCGAGACTTAAGGAGCCAACACAACCGCCGTCTCACCATACATTCGAGTAGCTTGCACAGAATGTTGGTGAGGCTGATAGGCTGATAGCTATGAACATCCAGTGGGTTCTTACCAGGCTTTAGCACTGGGATGACGATACTTTCCCGCCAGTGCGACGGGAATTCGTCAGCGCTCCAGATGTGGTTGAAGATGGCAAAGATGTGGCACTGGGGATCCGCTGAAAGATGTTTCAGCATTTGCAAATGCATGCGGTCTGGGCCAGGGATGTGTCAGGACAGTCGGCAAGGGCACTGAGAAATTCCCGTGCACTGAAGACAGCATTATATGTCTCAGGGTGGTGTGGAGCAAAAGAGAGGTGTTGTCGTTCCATCCTCAGTTTGAGGAGATGAAAGATAGGGTGGTAATCTTCAGATGCAGAGATCCGGACATAATGCTCAGCAAGACGCTCTGCAATTACGTCTGGATCGGCCGATACAGCTTCATTTGTGGAAATTCCAGGAACACTTACAGGTGTGTGATAGCCGTAAAGTCAACGAAACTTGGTCCATATCTGGGAGGGGGAGGATCGTGTTCCAGTGGTGGAGACATAGCGTTCCCAACACTCCTACTTTCTTTCTTTGACAAGGAGGCGAAACTGGGCACAGGGCCGTTTGAAGGCAATGACATTCTCCAGGGATGGGTGGTGCTTAAGACGTTAGAGGGCCCGTCTGCAGTCTCTAATGGCCACAGCAATTTCCGGCAACCACCAAGGCACTCATTTCCACTGGGGACAACAGGAGTAACAAGGAATTGCCAATTCAGCTGCAACAATAATGGTATTAGTGATGGCATAAATCACCTCATCAATGGTGGCATGCAATGGAGATTCAACAGTGCTAGTGATTATGAAAGTGTCCCAATTAGCCTTGGGAAGAGCCCACCTGGGCAAGCATTGAGATGAGGGACACTGGAGTAGGGTCAGGAAGAGTGGAAAGTGGTCACTACCACACAAGTCTTCATGTGCTCTCCTGTGGATAGGTGGGAGAAGGCCATGACTGCAAACCAAGAGATCAGTGGCCGAATATGTGCCATGTACCACACTGAAATGTGTGGGGGCACCTGTATTTAGGAGGTAAAGGTCGAGTTGAGTTACTAGGTTGTCAGCATTTTGCCACAGCCACTAATCTTGGCTCCATCTCACAAAGGATTATGAGTGTTAGAATCACACAGAAGGGGAACAGGTGGAGAGAGTTGCGAAATGAGTGCAACCAATACATGGGATGGTGCGTCATCATCTCGAGGGAGGTAGACGTTACAGATGGTAATTTCCTGCATAGTCTTCACCCTGACAGCCACAGCTCCTAAAGGTGTTTGAAGGGGCACAGGTTCGCAACAGACAGAGGTAAGGACAAAGATGCGAACTACACCTGATGGTCTGTCACAGGCAGGACAGTTTTTGTAGTACCCCTGATAGCCATGAAGGGTGGGGCTCCGCATTGCAGGAAACCAGGTTTCCTGAAGGACAATGCAAAAAGAAGGTGTAACTCTTTAAAGTTGACGTAACTCAGCCAGGTGAGAGAAAAAACCGCCGCAGTTCCACTGGAGGGTGACGCTTTCTTCTCCTCCACGTACAGGCTCAGCTAGACGGATCCCATGCTGTAAGTCCCTACATAACCTCCAATTTGTACTGAAATCTATAGGCCCTTCCCAGAACATCTCTCCTGAATCCATCTCCCTCCTCCCTCCTATGACACCCCACACATCCACCTTCTACATGGCCCCCAAAAATCCACAAACCCAACCATCCTATTTGCTCCATTGTAGCTGACTATTGTGCTGCCAGTGAAAAAAATTCTGTTCTTGTTGACCAACACCTCCAGCCGATGTTGATGCCGTCTCCCTGTACACCAATGCCATTGCCTTGCCACTATCGAGCGCTACCTCTCCCAATGGTCATCCAGGCTCCAAACTCACAACCTCATTCCTTACACACATTACCAACCCTGTCCTGACAAACAGCTACTTTGGCTTTGAAGGAAAGGTTTACAGACGAATCTATGGAACAGCCACAGGAACATGTGTGGCACTCTTCTATGCCGACCTTTTTACAGGCCATCCAGAGGAAACCTTCCTTGCCTCCCAAAACTCCCAACACCTAGTTGGGTTCAGGTTCATTGATATCTTCGTGAACTGGGCCCAGGCCGGCCTGGATGGCTGAGCGGTTCTAGGCGCGACCGTTACGGTCGCAGGTTAGAATCCTTCCTCGGGCATGGATGTGTGTGATGTCCTTAGGTTAGTTAGGTTTAAGTAGTTCTAAGTTCTAGGGGACTGACGACCTCAGAAGTTAAGCCCCATAGTGCTCAGAGCCATTTGTACCATTTGAACTGGACCCAGGACCAAGACACCCTATGTGCATTCCTTCACAACCTCAACACCTACTCTTCCATCCGCTTCACCTCGTCCTCCTCTACCCAACGCACAACCTTCATGGACTTCGACCGCCACCTCTTTGATGGCTCCATTCACACACCTGCCCACATTGAACCCTCTAACCACCAACAGTACCTGCATATCCACAGCTACTACCTCTTCCACACCAAAAGATGCCTCCCATGCAGCCTAGCCACTTGTGGACGACGCTATCTGCAATGACAATAACTCCCTTGCCTGCTATGCTGAAGACCTCTTGAAGGCGATACCTCCAAACCTAGTCCACAAACAGATTTCCTCTATCATATCCTCAAACACCTCCAGTCCTTCACCATGCCAAAGAATCAGTTACAAAGGAGTGTGTCACCCTTGTCACCCAGTATCATCCTGTACTGGAACACCAAAAGCATCTTCTTCTCCAGAGCTCTGATTATCACTCATCTTGTCCAGAAAGAGGAACATCCTACCTAAGATCTGTCCCATCCCGTTCCGTTGCCCATCGAACCTACACAACATACCAGTTCGTCCCTATGCCACACCCACTCCCACTCCCACAACCTCCACCCCCCACTCCCCACTCCGCAGTCCCATTACCAACCCCTTGAATTATATCCCTGTGCCCCAGGTACAAAACCTGCCCTGTCCACTCATCCAGCACTTCTTATTACAGTCCTGTAATAGATTTATCCTACCCCATCAGAGGCTGGGCTACCTTTAGAAGCAGACATGTCATATACCAACTCTGTTACGAACGCTGCACAACTTTTTATGTCAGTTTGACTACTACCCAGTTGTCCACTAGGATGAATGGCCACCGCCAAACAGTTGCCAAGAACAGAGTGGGCCACCCGGTGGCACAATCTACAACTGAGCACAAAATGCGTAATCTCAGTGGCAGCTTCACAACCCAAGCCGACCTGGAACCCCCCCCCCCCCCCCCCCCCCCCCCCCCCCCCCCTCCAGCACCAGCTTCTCTGAAATATGCAGATGGCAGTTGTTCTTACATTGTTCTCCACTCCATCATCTGGCCTCAATTTCAGGTAATCCACTGCACCTTGTTGCACCTGTACTCTCTATCCAACAGTTTCACCTGCCTCCATCCTGGCCTCAGTATCAGGTAGCCTACTATGCCTGCACTCTCCACCCAACTGTTTCCCCTTCCTCCATCCTGCCACTACCTCCCAATTTATGTCCCCATGTTATCTTCAATGTGCCGCTTCCTACCATCTGCTATAACTGTGGCAGCCCATATACCTGCCTCCCCTCCCTTCTACATTCCTAGCTGGCAAATTGGCTGCCTCCTTCTGAGACAATAGCCACCCAACCCCCAGTCCCTGTCCCTGCCTTCTGCTTCCCTCTCATTTTATTTATCCCACCACAATCTAGCTCGTCAAATGATGACTCTGAAAGCTAGCAAGTGTTCTTTCATTCACGTAGGCCTATGTCAGCTCAACACTTCTGCTTTTTGTTGAGTGTTCTCCCTTAGTCCACAAGTATTTACATTGTTCAGGAACTTTCATACAGTGTTTAAAATGAACTTTTAATTTTCAGTCTGGAACCCATATCTTCGAGGCAATGGATGTTGGTGCTCCAATACAGTGCATAGACCAAAATTGGGGTAATGTTTACATGGGAAACAGGGATGGAACAATTGCAGTATTCAATATTGAAGTAAGTAGAATTAAATGCTGTGTATTTATTGTGTATGTGACTGAAAAAATAAACAATGGGATGCATAAAAATACTCACTGTATAACACAGATGCTGAATGCCAGGTAGGCATATAAATAAGAGTAGTAACATGATAAGAGTAGCTTATGAACTTTTGGAACTCCTCAGGAAGAGTGATCTCCAGTTGAAACTTGAATCACAGATGCTAATCGAAAATGAGTCACTTATAGACTTTCTCAGCCATGAGCTACAAAAATAGCATCACATCCTGTTTTGATTTCTTAGTAAGCTGTCATCAGACATTGTGTTTAAAAATAAAGAAAAAGACAAGTGTCAAATACTATTAAACTAATTTACTGCTCAAACATCTATACGCAGCTGCTCACTATTGAATATGTTATATAGTAACTCATCAACTCAACAAGAGAAGATAGAGCCTCATAGTGTGAACATATCTGCCCTCTGACTGAAGGCTACAGTTAACTAAATGATGGTACAAAGCTGGTAATTTTTAAATTGTAAACATAAAATTAAAAATGTTCATGATACAAAATTGCTTCAATAAAAGAGTTTTATTGTATGATGGTTAATGTGTTCCCTTAATCTGTATGCCTAATCAGTGATTCCTCTGCAACTTAGTGTGCACTGGTATGAAACTTAGTGGCAAATTAAAACTGGGGATTACTCATAACTTGCCCGCACAGCTTCCCTTCCGCCTCTCCCTCTTTCCCATTTTCCAAACTTCATTGTTACTGAAAGATTCATTCTGAAAACACTCCCCTAGATTGTGGATAGACCATTGTGCTACAAAATTCTTTCCTCCAGGAGAGCTAGTACCGTAATGTATGCAGGAGAATGTCTTTGAAGTTTCAGAGGTAGAAGAGAGGTAAAGGCAGATCATTTGTCTGGCTTATTTGTCTTGTGACTGATAAAGGTCTGGGTTTGAGTCTTTGTCTGATGTATTTTTAATCAGCTGGGAAGTTTCAGAGGCTAGCCTACGTGAAATACACCTTCTAAAATAATTCAGGTGTACTTAGGGTCTACCATGGTCACAACATTAAGTGATACTGTTACCTCGTAGGTTACATTCCATCAATGGCACCAGCATGTGGCGTAGTTGAAGGTGTGACAGTTTACATCATAAGGCTTTGACTTATCAAAGGGCTGTCATAGCTGTCCATGCACATGTAACTGCTGAGCTGTGCCCGTGCTATCACTTACAAATAATTGGGATAGTTCGTACATAAATATGTAACGAAGTTGATGGAGCAGCATCTTTATGTATCAGTTTGGTTAAGAAATGCCTGTCACATTGGAGTGAAAGGAGGGGGTGCGGTCTGAGTACTTGTGTGATTGACAGGTGTATCTCTTGTCAGACATGGGGTGGCTAAAGATTCGACCAGATAGCAAAGCTGGAATGCCACCTTGAGTGTGTATAGTTCTGAGAAAGGGCATCATTTCAGGTTACAGTGAAAGAAAATCAAAGCTAGGCAGAGCGCAAAGTTCTGCAGTTTAGTTCCAGGATTGTACTGTGTAGAAAGAAGAGTTGGTGACTGTTCAGTAGGTGTCTGAAACGTGGGGCAATATGTCTAGGGGAATGATATGATAGTGTGTGTGTGTGTGGCGGGGGGGGGGGGGGGGGGGGGGGAGGTTCCTCTAACTGAAGGCTTCACAAGAGTTTCAACAAACTCAGATAGAAAGATATTACTATCCTTGCATATGCAGTGTCCATAGATACCATATCTATAGAGGAAGTCTGTCTGATGAGAATAGGGTGGCTACTGCTGAAATGCAATTATTATTGGTGGTTGGTGGAAGCAGTGTGGTTAGAAATTCCAATTGGCAAAGAAAGATTAGGGATCAACGTACTTGAGCTCTAATACGCCTTGTGTATAATTTCCTCAGCTTCTTTCATGTTGTAGGAATGTCTTCATTTTTACCGAAGATGCTGAGTCGCAGATAGGCACAACAGAAAGACTGTCAAAGAAGTTAGCTTTTGGCCAAAAACGCCATTGGACACACACACACACACACACACACACACACACACACACACACACAAACGCAATTCACACACACATGACCACAGTCTCTGCCTGCTGAGGCCGGGCTGCGAGCAGCAGCACATGATAGTAGAAGCAGTCTGGGTGGCGGGGGTAAGGAGGAGGCTGGGGTAGGGAGGGGGAGGAATATCAGGGTAGGAGTGGAGGATGGTAAAGTGCTGCTTGTGGGAACATACAGGGATGAGGTGGAGAGAGGGTAAGACGTATGGTGAGTAGTAATCTATCCTTTTCATAATATTATTCCATCATGGTTTTTCCATTGCTTGATTTGTCTTCATTTTAGAGTCACTTGAGCACTTCAAACACTGCCATCCCCATGCATTGTATGGAAGACCCTCATCATTCAGGAATTCCACTCCTAGGGTAGTGGCATGGTACCTTTCTGTGGGAACTGTGGGACAGTAGTCAAAGAACACATTAGCAGTTTACAGAAGTGACTTTTTCCCCTAATGTCATTAAACACTAGTCCACTCTACAGCTTTAATTGCAGGTCAAAATAAAGAGCAATGATTGTAAAATGTGTTTCAAAATGGACGGATTAGTCACCTGATTTAATACATTTATATTGGACTACACCACGGCCAACTAGAGAATAGTAATCTTACTGAACTCAGGTTAATTCCTATGCACTGAAAATTGTCCTTGGAATACTAATGTAACATAAATAGAGGTTTGGGCAGATTTAAATTAATAATGTGAAATTCAACAACTGTTCAGAATAGATCAGATATTGATTGTTTAGTTTTTGCTCACTGTGACTAGTGATATCGTCATCACAAATATTGAATATGGCTTATGACATACCTTAGATATACTGATAAAAGCTCTGATTATGCAAAACTGATTTCCTCTGTGGTGTGGATGTGCATCTTTTATGGCATCACTTCTTATGGATTATAAAGAATATTGAAAGTTTCTGCAGTTGTGTTACTACGTATTCTTATTGCAAGAGTCAATTTTTAAATGTTATTTCTTTTGTACACAGGTAGTGTGGCGATACATAAGATTCTGAAACCTCACCACTATTTCTTATAGGGATACTTCACACAGTTTTTGCATTTATCTCACAATTGGATTCTCCATTATTTCAATCACTTCTCCATCTTTTTCTCAACATTGTTTTCATAATTTTTGTGCCCTTACTTTTAGATTTGTCTGTGATTGGTACCACACATATAGAATAATTATGAGGGTAAGGATTGGAGGAGAGGAGGACTATTCAAAGTTTGGGACAAAAGATTATCTACGGTCATAGATCAAGGGATGTTCAGCAGTACAGAAAGAAACAAAAATCAGCACTCTCATTCCAGCAGTCTGTTCACTTTTAAGTTTTTTCCTCTTGTGAGAAATGGATAGGAAAAACAAATACATAAATCAGTTGTCTGTGAGTCTTAATGTACATAGTTGTTTTGTTATTTCCCCTGTTCAAAGGAGATTTGTAGAAGGCTTTTGATGCACAACCATTGCCACACTAGATTTTTGAAAGTAGATGTAGATGGTAAATATTTATAGATTTATAGAGATTGGTGCTCAGCTGAATGTTACATTTCAGCTTGCAAAAACTTTGAATTATGTGATATTTTTGTATATTCGTACTTATAATTTTACATTTAATACTTTGTTGACCACTACAATTTTTTGTAGACACGTCAGCTTTTGAATCCGAGGCTATCATGTACTGATGAAGCCATCCTTTCATTGAAGACTGCCAAGGAGGGTCCCAGACAGGTTCTTTTAGTATCCTGTCGTAATCAGCCTCTCACTATAAGGGATGCAAAAACAGGTAAATGAAGTAGTATTTATCATAATTGTTTTATAATATGAGAATTCAATCTGTGTATATCGCATAGTACTTTTCCCATGACTGACTGAGAGAGAAATTTTGTATTTCTTCATTATTTCTTTTTTTTGGCTTGGTAGAGGGGAACGTGGTATCCTGATGCTAATAAACTATCGTATCTCATTTAATACAGATTAGGCATATTGCCTAAGGGGTACACAGAGACCTTGTGTAATAATGAAGGCTGAGGAATATAATAAAAGAATATCTTATTTTAGTTAATGACAGAGATGAATTTGGGACAACTTCTGATTGTGTGTAGCAGAAAGTGAAGATTATCAATTATTGGTAATATAATGTAAATGGACAGATAAAAATATCTACTCACAAGCGGAGGCAGGGGAGCAGACACACAAAGGGATTTAACTTTCACAAGGTTTTGGAGCTGGTGGCTTCTTCTTCTGGTGGAAGAGTTGAAGGGGAAGGAAGACGGGCGAAGGAAAAGGACTGAAGAGATTTAAGGAAAGGGGTACAGTTTAGAAGTCACCCAGAAACTCAGGTCAGGGGAGACTTACCAAGAGAGATGAGAAGGAAAGACCGATTGTCGGGGACTGCACCGGATGAGATTTGAAAACCTAAGAGATTAAAGGTGGAAGACAGGGTGATATGCAAGACAGAGATTACTGCTTAAACATTGTACACGGGTTAGAGTGAAAAGCTAAGTGCACTGTATGTGACAAGAGGTGGGAGGGAGGGGGCAGTGAGAAATAGACAGTTTAGACAGTGAAAGATGTAGGAAACTAAAACGGAGTGAAGAAAAGAGTAATTACCGTAAAGAAATGCTGAGACAGACGAAATTGACATAAATTAAGGCCAGATGGGTGGTGAGAACCAATGGCATGTTGTTGTGCTAGTTCCCACCTGCGGAGTTCTGAGAAACTGGTGTCTGGGGGAAGAATCCAGATGGTGCGTGTCATGAAATAGGCACCGAGGTTATGCTTGTCGTGTTGTAGAGCATGGTCTGCAATAGGATATTGTGTGTTGCCAGTATACACCCTCTGCCTATGCCTATTTATCCTAATTGATAATTTGGTGGTGGTGATGCCAGTGTAAAAGGCCGAACAGTGTTTACATAACAGCTGGTTTCACAGCTGGCTCTCCTTCTGATAGTATATGTTTTGCCAGTTAAGGGCTGGTACAGGTCGTGGTAGAAGGGTGCACAGGGCAAGTCTTGCAGCGGGGATGGCCACAGGGTAGGAGTCATAGCATAGGGAAATGGGTGCAGAAGGAGCGTAGGGTTTATCAAGAATATATTGCGGAAATTGGGAGGGCAACGGAAAGCTCCTTTTAGTTTGGTGGGCAAGAGCTCAGACAGAATGGATCTCACTTCAGGACACAATTTTTGGAAGTCATGGCCTGACAGTAAATCTATAAATATCTGCTTCCAATTAAATTTCACATGGTCCTATTCCGAATCCCATGTCACTTTCCTTGATGTTGATCTTGTCCTCACTGAAGGCCAGCTACACACTTCCGTCCACATTAAACCTACCAACAAACAACAGTGCTTACATTTTGACAGTTGCCATCCTTTCCATGTCAAACGTTCCTTCCCATGCAACCTTGGCATGTGAGGCAAACGTATTTGTTTGGATGCAGACTCTTTACGGCAGTACACCACCACTCTCACTTCAGCCTTCACTGGACATAATTATCCCAACAGCATAGTTCAAAAGCAGATTTCCTGGGCCATCACATCCAATCCTGGTACTGCTGATCCATCCAAAAAACAACTTCAGAGCACACCACTTGTCACCCAGTATTATCCTGGTCTTGAATGTATCAATCAGCTACTTTGACAAGATCATGACTTCCTAAAATCATGCCCTGAAATGAGATCCATTCTGTGTCAGATTTTGCCCACCACACATAGAATGTTATTCGTTTCTTCCAATCTCTGCAATATTCTTTTCAGACCCTGTGCTCCTTTTGCACCCATCTCCCTACCATATGGCTACCTACCCATCTCCCTACCTACCCGTGACTGTCCCCAGTGTAAGACTTGCCCTGTGCGCCCTCCTACCACTACCTATTCCAGCCTGCTAACTGACAAAACATATACTATCAAAGGCAGAGGCACCTGTGAAGCATCACGTCATATACCAGCTGTTAAGTAAATTTTGTTCAGCATTTTACATCGGGATGACTACCATCCAGTTATCAATCAGGATGAATGGGCATAGGCAGAGGGTGTATACAAGCAACACACAATATCTCGTTGCAGAGCATGTTGTACAACATGATAGTCATGACTTCGGTGCCTGTTTCACCACACTCGCCATCTGGATTCTTACCCCAGACACCAGTTTCTCAGAATTCCGCAATTGGGAACTAGCACTATAACATGTCCATGGTTCTTGCCACCCACCTGGCCTTAATTTACATTAATTCCATCTGTATCAGCATTTATTCACATTAGCTACTCATTTCTTCACTCCTTTTCAGCTTTCTACATCTTTTATTTCCTGACTTGTCTATTTTTCACCGTCATCCTCTCACTTCTGTCTTTATTTAGCTTTTCACTCTTATTAACTCATACAAGATGTTTTAGTAGTAATCTCTGTCTTGCATATTATCCTGTCTTCCACCTTCAAGCTCTCGGGTTTCTCAAATCTCTGTTCTCCATGGAAGGACTACTGTATGTGCTTGTGAGGACCTAGGCCTGTAATTTGTGTATCAGAATTTGGAAGATTTCTGTTACAAGAGTGACATTTGGCATCTTACAACCCCTCCATTTCACCATCAGTGGACGTGGAATATCAACAGTTTATTAGTTTAGTAGTTAGTGTGTTGGGGGAGTAGGAAATTGTACTGGACGTGGAATATCAACAGATAGAAATCAACTGTCATTCATAAAAAAAGTCTGGGCCAATAAAGAAGAAACAGAGAAAGGAAATGATCATGGAAAAACTAAGTGTTAAAAAAAGTGAGAAGGAAAAGAATTTGAGATTAGCTTTCAGCTCTTTCTCCCACATGTTTATTTTCATTTACCTTTGCCAAATATCAATATTCCAGTTTTTAGAAGTGAAATTACAGTGGCCAGTCCAATACTTTGCACCATTGACTGCTACAAATGGCATATTCTTTGTTCCAATCGTTGTGGTTCCACATCCATCCATTTCATTCACCTTCATTTAGCTCTTTTGTTATCAACTGTCAAAGCCGTGGTCACTGATGCATATTAGTCTTTTCTTTGCTGCCACTAGAACATCCTGGGACAGCACTACAGTATTCATATATTGTCCACAGTACTCACAGGTAAGTCAGAGACTGACTGAAGTTTTTCTTCAGGAATGATCACCATCATTTATCTTTTCTTTCATGTAATTTTTTTAATCCCTCACTTGAAACTTCAGGGCTTTTTGAGGCTTTCAGTCTCATATTTTATCTGTTGGTGTCAATCATATCTGAAACATGACCTCTGAAGGTTCATTTGTGCAATTTATCAAACTTCCCTGTGTGATTTTGAATAATTAATTAGTGGAATTTAAATGTGTTTTGTTTTATTGTGTTCTACAGTTTTTATTAATTTTAGAAATAACTTCATGTAACACCGTACTCTGCGTGACTTCTTTTCCCCCTCGTATTGACCAATAAGGAACACGTAATACCTTCAGTTCTGCTTCTTTCCTCATTGTTTTCTGTTTTTCTAGAACTCTTTCATTTCTCCCCATGTTCTTTTTCTTTCTTCTGTCCATGTTGTTCCTGATTTCTCATTTCTTCTAAATTTAATATTTTATTTTTCAAAAGATTCCTGTGTGCCATTTCCTATTCTTTGATGTTGTTTCTTTCTATATCTTTCCTTGTTTCTCTAATCCATGCTGTTCTCGATTTCTTCTTCCAGAAATACAGGAATATTTGTTTGTGAGCCTATTCTCATTCATTCGGTAGAGGTGTCCAAAAAAAGATTAATCTTTTACTTCTGGTATTTTCTCTGTAGTTCTGTAGATCTCCTCATTACCTCTCATTTTACAGCCACCTGTAGTTTGCATTGCACCCATAATTGGTCTAACTATCCATCTTTCAAGTGCCTCTATTCTCTGCAGCTTATAGTTCATTGTTAGACATTCACATCCATATAAACATTGTGATTGTATATCTACAGTAAAGTGTTTTAGTTTAGTTTTTCTAGATATGCATTAATTGTTCTAAATATTCTTTGTAAACCATATGCTCTTTCCATTTTGTTAAGCCTTACATTTACTGCAGATTTTTCTCGTCCATTCTGTTGTATAGCTTATCCAAGATATTTGAATTTACTTACTCACTATTTTATGTATTTGTGTTTCCATAAATTTTAGTATATATCTTATGTTTGTCATGAATTTTGTTTTTTCAGCTGAAATTTTGAGACCAGTTCTATTTGCTTTTTCTTTGAGAAGATTTATTCGAATAACTGCATCTGTCAGATTTTCTGAAAGTATTGCAAAATCTTCTTCAAGAGCCAGGCAGTTTACCTTAATTCCATTTATTTCCATCCTAGAATTATTGTTTCAATTTTGTGATCTTTGAGCTCCAAATTCCAGATCCTTACAATGTTTTCTATAACACAGTTAAACAGCAAAGTTGATGAACTCTCCCCTTGTCTAACACCAGTTTTTATTTTAAATGGCTGGGATAATTCTCTCATAAATTTAACTCCAGAGTTTCATTAATAATGTTTGCTAATTTTGCTGTAACACTAAATTTTTTAATGATTTTTTCTATTGTCTTCTCTCTGTCAACTTAATCAAATGGTTTTTTGAAATTAATAAATGATTCTGTTATAGGTTTCTGGTTAGCATTCTGTAGTGAATTATCGATTTTAGGTTTAAAGTCTGTTCTGTGCAGATTTTCCCTTTTGAAAACCTCCTTGATATTCTCCCAATTGTTTGTCTAAAGTTGCTACCATTCTTTGCAGGAGAATTTCCAATAATAATGTCACATAGAAGAATGTGTAATTAGATGAATGACCATCACTTATCTTCACTTAACGAAGGTTTCTTCAGCACTTGTACATACAAGAGTGCGGAGCGAACTGCCTCTGGTCAGAACACATACAGTATATATACAGCTACAGAACATTCCAGTACAATGATTCTTGACATTTGTGGATACTTCTAGAATGTACTCGAACCGAATATAGAAATTAAAATTGTACAGTCCAGGTGAATTTTGAACTCATGGCACTCCATGCAACAGTTTAGTATCATAACCACTACACCATGGTGCTACTCAGCTTCTTCTGCGACATTGCTCCCTCCTTAGGAGAACAGCGTCTCGTTGTTACGTCCTCCTAGTCCGGGAACAAGTCATCGGTCCTGCATACTCTGACTCCCAATAACTGATGCTCGCACTGGCGGTGATCTTCTTAGAACTTATTTTGCCGCTACGCTCTTTGTCACCTTTCTGCTTGTTGCCTGCCGCTGGAGCTTCGAGTTTACCCTGGCAGGATCCTTGTAGGGCTTCATTCGAAGGGCATGGACCGTATCTCTGATCTTTCGTTGTTGGGGTCGAAATCTTCAACTTCATAAGTAACATCAGACAACTGTCTTACAACCTTATAAGATCCAAAGTAGCACATGACGAGCTTCTCAGAGACACCAACCTTCCGAACAGGAGTGAAGATCCAGACGAGGTCACCAGGTTGGTAGACAACAGGGCGGTGGCTCATGTCATACCTTCAGCGATCATTTTCTTGAGCCTGCAGCATGTGGAGTCAAACTGCTGAGGTTCCTCAGCTCTGGTTAACACCTGGCCAGTGTAGTCATCGTCCACATCATCAGGATGTAACGGAAACACAGTGTCCATCGTCGTAGTTGCCTCACACCCATGCACCAGGAAAAGTGGCGTAAATCCTGTGCTGTCTTGTTTGGCGGTGTTGCAGGCAAATTTCACGAAAGGTAGCATCTCATCCCAGTTGCTCTGCTTAACATTGACGAACATTGATAGCATGTTGGCCAAGGTGTTATTAAGGCGTTCAGTAAGCCCGTTAGTTCGCGGATGGTAGGCAGTCGTCATGTGATGAGTGATGTTGCACCGACAGTTTATCTCTGTCACAAGATTCAATTGAAAAACTTTCCCTTGATCTGTAATTAACGACCTTGGGGCACCGTGTTTTAATACAATGTCTTTCATGATGAATTTGACTACCTTGTATGCTTCAGGTTTTTTCATGGCTTTTATAATGGCGTAGCATGTCAAATAATCAGTGCAAACAATAATCCATCTATTGCCACTGGCAGATATTGGAAATCGTCCGAGGAGGTCAATCCCAACATGCTGGAAAGACATATCGGCTGGTGGAATTGGTATGAGTCAGCCAGGTGGTTTCTGAGGAACTGCCTTTCTCCCCTGGCACTCTCTACAGTGTGATACATAGTGACGGACACTCCTAAATAAACCTGGCCAGAAAAATCTCCTGTGGATTCTATCATAGGTCTTAATAAATCCTAAATGTCCGGCGTCAGGTGTGTCGTGGAATTTCTGTAGAATATCTAAGTGCATGTGCTTAGGAATCACTGGTAGCCACTTCTTTCCTTACGGATCAAAGTTTTTCGTGCAAAGTAATCCATTAACTACCTTAAATTGTCCTTTCACATCCTCTGACCCATTTAAGGCAAGCATAATTTGAGATATCTTGGCATCCTTCTCCTGCTCAGCACTCCTGGAGTGTAGCGAGACAGTCACTGTCTTCATCAAAGCCTGGGTGGTCTTGCACAGGGCTTTTTGAGAGACAGTCGGCATCTTGGTGTTTTCTTCCAGTTTTGTACACTATGGCAATGTCGTACTCTTGAAGACATAGTGCCCACCTTGCGAGTCGTCCTGTTGGATCTTTAAAACCTGTCAGCCAACAAGGTGATTGATGGTCTGTAACAACTGTGAATGGCCTTTCCTAGAGATAATGTCAAAGTTAGCACATGGCCAGATCACAGCAAGACATTCTCTTTCTGTAGTTGAGTAGTTTCTCTCGGCTTTTGTAAGTGTCCTAGAGGCATAGACTATAACTTTCTCTTTTCCATTCGAAATTTGCACCAGAACAGTATCAATCCCATGACCACTGGCATCTGTGTGTAGTTCTGTAGGTGATCTCTCATCATACAGACCAAGTACAGGGTCAGCTGTCAGAGCTTTATGCAGCACATCGAAAAATCTTGTTGAGCACCACCCCAGATAAATTTAGCATCAGCTTTTAACAACTCTTTGAGTGGCCTGGCTTTGATACAAAAGTCTTTGATAAAACAACGGTAATAAGAACATAATCCGAGGAAGCTTCTCACATCTCTAATACTTTTAGGAATAGGAAATTCCGTTACAGATCTCACCTTTTCTGGGTCTGGCCGCACACCTTCGTTTGACACAAGGTATCCAAGTATTTTGATTTCTTTTGCTCCAAAGAGACACTTTCTTTGATCAAGTTTCAGTCCGCCTTGTTGGCGACACTTAAGAACGACCCTCAGTCTTTTTATATGTCTGCGATAACACTATAATGTCATCTGAATAACAAAGACACATCGTCCACTTCAGCTGATGTAGAAGATTATCCATCATCCGTTCTAAAGTTGCTGGTGGTGCATTACACAAACCAAACGGCATTACCTTAAACTCACACAGGCCCACAGGGGTGATGAATGCAGCTTTCTCACGATCAGCCTCATCTACTTCGATTTGCCAGTATCCCGAGTACATGTCCATGGTTGAGAAAAACTTAGCTCCCCTTCAGACAATGCTGTCTATTGCCAATTCGTGGAAGAGGGTAAACGTCCTTTTTAGCTATCTTATTAAGCTTCCTGTTATCAACACAAAAGCACCAACTGCGTTCCTTCTTCCTGACGAGGACCACTGGTGACGACAATGGGCTCTGTGAAAGCTGAATGATGTCATTCTTCATCATTTTCTCTACCTTGTCGTGAATTATTCGACATTCCGTTTCTGACACATGGTATGCTCTCTGGCTTATTGGTTGATGTTCTCCAGTGTTAATTCAGTGCTTCACTGTCGATTTGTCTAATTTGGTCTTCACCTGTGGATTGAAGCTTTCTGAGAACTCTTGAAGAATGGCAAGTAGCTTCTTCTGTTGTTCCTTAGTGAGATCTGGTGATAGTCAAGCTAGAAGATCTTGTCTCATAGTGATAGTGGTAATTTCGCCCACAGACTCGGCATGGGAGGTTTCTATGACGGTCAGCTGTTCTTCAATTAACAGCTCAGCGTTTGCTACGCACATGCGTCTTGGAACGATCTGCGGTTCTTGGCGACAGTTAACTATCTGCAATTCACTGAATCCATTCTTAAAATGAGACGACAGAGGCTGGGATGACCAAGTTATTCTTCTGTGGTATGCTTATCTTTCATTCCACTACAAGTTCCATGGGTTGATGTATGGCATGACCTCTCTAGCGTTGACTGCAGGAATGATCATTTCATCCCGCACACAGTCTCCACACACTCGGATGCGCATCTTCCTGTCCACAGTATCTCGTCTTGTCTAGCATAATCTTCGAGTGACCACAATCTATAATAGACTGAGAAGCTTACAAAAAGTCCCATCTGAGAATGACGTCATTACTACACTCTTGTAAGATGATAAATTCTAAGGGCTGTGTATGGCCACTTATACCCACACGAATGGTACATCTTCCTGTAGGTTTTACATATTTCCCATTAGCCACCTTCAGCAGAGACCCCCCCCCAATGATTACGGTTTTCTGTAATTGGTAACGGTACTTCTCTGAAACGACTGAATATGATGCTCCAGAGTCTACAGGAGCTTGGGTTGGTCGGCCATCCATTAGGATATCGACGTACTTTCCTATCATTTTCGTAGTGATTGATGGCAGAGGATTTTTCGCTTCAGCGGCCTCACCTCCAAGAAAGGTCGCACCCTTTCATTTTCCAGGTTGCAGTGGCTAGGTGATCGGCTGGAGCTTCTAAACAGCGATGGAGACCTTTATTGGTGTGTTGGGGAGCATCCTCTCCAGCGGCTAGCTTGCGGTGATGGTGACCTACGTCGTCCTGCACCCACATCTTCTCATTCATCTTCGTCGTCCCAGAGTTGGCGTCTGCTAAGATCGGTCTGCTGTCTTCTGGTGCAGGCGTCATCATTTATCCGACACCTTTCTTGACAATAGCGCACCACATGTCGCGGTCGTCCACAGTGGAAGCATACTGATTGGTTACCCTGGGTTCTCCAGACGTCAGTCTTCCTTGGTTCCCAGACATGTTCCTCATGTGGCTTTGTAGGAATGTAAAGCCACCTGGATCTCAACTTTTTCACTGTTTTAAAGGGAAATGAAGGCCAACAGATTGGGTTCAATGTCTGTTCCAAGTCCTCCCTTGTGACCTCTTGGAGTGTCTCGGTTTTTTGCTCGCTGTGCAATCTAAGTGCCTTCTGAACTTCGTCTCTCACTATCTGGTGAAGAACACTTGTGAAATCAGTTGCATCCTGCATCACAGACATCGATACGACGTTTGGAAGCCATTCAAACTTCTTGTGTGTAATTCTTTTTTAATGCATTGTCTTGATATACTGGCACCATTTTATGAAGTCGTCTGCTGTCGAAACCTCCATCAGGAGTAGGGCTTGATACATGTCCTCGGCAACACCCTTCATGAGATGTGCAACCTTATCTTCCTCCTTCATTCTAGGATCCACACAGCTCCAAGATGTCTTGAATGTAGGATGCTGTAGTTTCTCCTGGACGCTGATCCCTGCACTTTAATTTATCTTCAGCCTTGCACTTCTGTCGCCGTGTGTTGCCGAAATACTTGTGAAGTTCCGCATGGAATACTTCCCAGCTTGTGAACTTCTCCTCATTGTTCTCATACCATTGCTTGGCAGTGCCCTCCAAGTAGAAAAATGTGTTAGCCAAACACTGGGTGTCATCCCATTTGTTAAATTTGGCTATATGCTCATATACCTTCTGCCACTCGTTTGGATCTTGGCCATTGTCACCAGAGAACCCAGAAGGATGTCTCATGTGGTGGCCCACAGTTGCTGTCATCGTAACGTCGTCTTCTTCTTCTGTCTTTGGTAGATTGCAATCTGTTGAATATGGCTTGAACTCAGGTTTCTTGCCACGTAAATGGCAGCTCTGTCATGGCCTGATGGGAGCAACTGTGTCGTCAATAATGTGCGCAATCACAAGTTCCAATACCGAGTGTCTCCACCAGAATAATGTCACATAGAAGAAGGTGTAATTAGATGAATGACGAACACTAACTTCACTTTATTCAGCACTTGCACATACAAGAGTGCGTAGAGAACTGCCTTGGGCCAGAACACATACAGTATATATACAGCTACAGAACATTCCAGTACAATGATTCTTGACATTTGTAGATACTTCTAGAATGTACTCAAACTGAATATAGAAATTAAAATTGTATAGTCCAGGGGAGTTTTGAACTCACGACCCTCCATGCAACAGTTTAGTATCATAACCACTACATCACGGTGCTACTCAGCTTCTTCTGCGACAGTATTTTGTATGTCACTGGTAGATGTGATGCTCCTCCGTAATTGTTGACTTTTGTTTGTCTCCCTTTTTACGTAGTGGGTTGATGTTTGTTTTCTTTGTTGTTGCATTATTTTTCAGTATTATATTTTTGACATTGTGTTTTTTGATGTAACTCTTGCTGTCAGCAAAAGTTTGTGTTGGATAATTCCCTTCGACTGAAACCAGCAGCACAACAAATAATAAATTAAACAACAACTTAAGGTTTAATTTCTACACATAAATTTGAGAATATAGAGATTTCATTGCTTTTCTAAAAAAAATTTAGCAGTTAGATAAGTTTAAATATTGACTTCTGTTTTATGCAGATATGTCTACCAGATGGTGTTCAAAATCCCTTATGTATGACAGACAAACCCCTCCAAACAGTGGAATATCAATGGAGGAATGTCAACAATGTGGGAAAAGATAGTTTGGCTATTTACCGTAAAGAAGACACATTAAGCTGCATACAGGCACATTAAAAGACACTTATAGAGTCTGACTTTAGCTGTTGGAGATGGTGGTCATATGTGCATGAGGTGTTCTTGTTTGTGTGTATGAATGGTGGGTTGTTTCTCTGTTTCTCTTTTGCTGATAAATGCTGTGGCAGAAAGCTTTGTGTAAATGCCTTTGAGTTGTGTCTGTCACCAACTTAACGTGTCTTCTTTACAGTAAGTCCAGTCTATCTTTTCTCACATTGTAGACAAACTCGTCCCTTCTATTAAAATATTTTACACACTACAGCATAAGTGATATGTTTCAATTTTATTTCAGGTCTCTTAATGAGAACTGTGAGTCTCAATATGAGTGGATCAGTGTACTGTACACTTCTAGACTCATCCTTTATTTACTGTGGCACAAGTAATGGAAAAATATGTGTATACGAGTTCACGGTATGTCTACAGTTTGTTTATTAAATTTGGAGTATTGCATTCTGTGTAATTTACATATCCATGGACTGTCTACATTATGTTTTTCTCATAGCAAATTAGTGCTGTCCATTTATTGTGAACATGATGCATATATTGTTGTAACTTGCTGGCAGAGTAAAACTGTGAGGATGGATCGTGAGTCATGCTTGGGTAGCTCAGTCGGTAGAGCACCTGCCTGCAAAAGGCAAAGGTCCCAAGTTCGAGTCTCGGTTTTGCACGCAGTTTTAATCTGCCGGGTAGTTTCATATCAGTGTGTACTCTGCTGCAGAATGAAAATTTTATTCTGGAAACATTTATTATTGTTTGCTAGTGCTGCATATTTGCCTCTGTTTTCTGCTCCACATTCTTCAAGTAGCTCTTGGCTTTACTAATGTATTCATGTTATTTTGTTTGTTTCACATACAGCATGATTCTTAAGAGGCTTTCACTGTGCTGGATCCATATCTCTACACTGTTACCCCATATTGTAACATTTAGTTTGTCATAATAATCTATCACATATAGGATGTAAATGATAACTGACTACAACGCGTGATAGTGCATTGTGGAAGTTGAAATGAACAATTTGATATAAAACTTGTGGTTTATCAAGGTGAGAAACAACCTCAAATTGCCCTACAAAGCCACTGAAGCTAGAATGCACGTGCGCAGTGATAGATTTTTGATATCCTCTTAGTCTCTTGTGCCACTAGCGTTGGCCAGCATTAATAAGTTAACATTTCCTGTGTGGATAATGAAATGAAAAAAAACTTTTGAACATGCTATTCAAAAACTAATTACATTTCCAGTTTGATCAAAACTTAACCCTTAGAAACACACTCATCTTGTCATGAAAAGGCCAAAGAAACAAAATGATGAAATTGTTTAAAATTTTACACCTTTAAAATTCACAAAATTGTAAAGTAACATTTACACAAAAGTCAGTTTTACAATTTGTGAATGCATGCCTTAGCTGGCTTAATAGACCACCAATATCATATATCAGATTGTTCTTTTGATTTGCCGTACACTACTGCGGTAGGTTATGAACAGTTACCATTTATGCCTTGTGTGTACTGCATAAGTTGACCCATGTAAGTAACTGGTGGAGATCACTGAATTACATTTTGGTCAGGATTAAGAACTCATTATAGATCCTGATATCCAATTCAGGCATTTACATCTTGCAATTGTTGGTAACCTAAAAAATAATTAAAACGGAATAAGAAGTAAATGGAAATCATTCAAGTACACCAAGATGCTCACTTTCTGAGGTGAGATAAAAGACCTCCATAAAGGATTGTGGAAACTGATCGATGTCACCAAATCTCACATTATTCTGGGACTGTAATGCAAGTAGGCTGAATGATAGAGGTCATATATTAGTAGAATCTTTTGAGAACAACAAGATTATGCCCTAAACAGATTCCTCCAGAAGAAGCAAATAAAAAATAAACTTTGCAGGGACTAAATGCATCTAAAAATGAAATTCTTGTAGGAAAGCTCTGAAATGAGAGCCATCCTACACAAGATATTCCCACCTCTCCTAAAGGGGTGTTCTGTCGCCCACTCAACCTGCACAACACCCTAGTCCATCCCTACACCACTCTCACTCCCAATCCCTTGCCACAGGGAACACGTCTCTGTGGAAGACCCAGGTGCAAGACCTGACCAATCCAACCATCCAGCACTTCCTCCTCCAGTCCTGTCACAGGCTTATCCTACCTCATCAGAGGTAGGGGCCCACATGTGAAAGCAGCTGTGTCAAATACCATCTATGCTGCAGTCACTGCACAACTTTTCATATCAAATGGCTCTGAGAACTATGGGACTTAACTTGTCATATCAGTATGGCAAAAAACCAGTTGTCCATTAGAATGAATGGCCACCACCAAACTGTCGCCAAGAACAGAGTTGACCACATGGAGGGGCAACGTACAGCTGAGCTCAGTGTGCTCAATTTCAATGGCTACCACAAACATAGCCATCTGGATGCTTCCCTCCACCACCAGCTTCTCTGAACTATGGAGGTGGGAATTATCCTTACAAAACATCCTTTGCTTCTGTAACCCTGGTGATCTCAGTCTCAGGTAACCCAGTGTCCACCCAACTGTTTCCCCTTTATCTGTCCTATCATCCCCTCCCATTTCATGCTTCCACGTCACCATCACCAGGAACTGCTGCGAACTGGCTCTGACACACGTGCATCACATGGCTAGGCTGTTCACTTGCCACCCTCCCACCTGCTTTCCCAGCTAGCAATCCGGCAGCCTCCCTCCAAGCCACTAACTACTCACTCCAACTCCTCTTCCTACCACCCATCTCTCCCTTCCTATACCCACCCCACCTCTGTCCACCTGCTGAAGAGGAATCCTGGCATTGTGCATCTAGCCAGCACAGGTGTGCTCACGTGCTTGTGTGCAAGTGACCAGGTGGCAAAAGGGGTACAGGCATGAATAAATGAGGATGTAAAAGTTCTAAATCAGTTCAAAGTGTAAAATTATCATAGGGTGGTAAGAAGCAGTGTTCAAACAACTGATCGGATACATACATAAATGCAGAAGGTCGTTCTGTCTTGGGGTTATGCACAATCCATTTACTGGACATTCTTTATGATTTGACATAAAAGACCTGTGTGCCTGCTAAAGCACATGGACCATTCTTTTGTCTAACACGAGTTCCCATGAACCTGCTTTCCAACATATCTTCTTACCCTGTCATCCTACAGCTATTGGACTTGAATCTCCATTAGCCATCCCCACACCCCATTGTGATATGGTTATCACTATTGATTTCTTCGTTATGAATTTATTTTCAGTTTTCTGTTTCTCTCCTTTACCCTTTTCTTTTGTTTCTTGATAGCATTGTTATTTCTGCTTTTCATTTTGTCTTCTGCTTTTATGCTTACTTCACTTCTTACACTATCCCTTCTGTCACCTTTGATCCGAAACTGGCATGCTGCTTACTATATATATAATTGATGTTGTATCTACAAACTTTGACCTCTTTGTTATAATAACTAAACAATCACTATCTGGATCACAGCTCCTTTATTACTGAGTTTCGGTTTCAGTCTGTACTGCCACTGACAAAGTGTACTTTATAGTGCCAGACCTGAATTGATATGCAGTGCAGATTAAAACTGTAGTCAGTAATAAAAGAAGTTGTGATTCAGACAGTGTTGGTTTATGTACAATGTTTACTAATTTACTGTATTTTGTCTCCTAATCTCTCCAACACTTTTTCATTCATCTGTGCCTCCCTTCTGCTATGCAGTAGGTATGCACTTCTTAACCTTTGGTTTTATGACCTGTCATCCCTAACAACCTTTCATGAGGAACAGATGAATAGTCCTGAAAGTTAGGAATATTGTTTTCTTTCTGTAGAGTGTTGGATGTGTTCTGCTGGGGGACAGTAAGTCGAGGCGAGCCAGACGAAGAAAGTGCATTCACTTTATTACCCCAGTAGTTGGTTTAAAAGCTAAAGGTGACATCTGGCAGCATTACAAGGTGGGCCTCGATCCGTTGACCCAGCAGCGAAGCGTTGTTGTCGGTCACTGGCAAGTACAACACTCAGCTTTGCTCAGGCACGATGTTACCTCATGTAGTCAACATCCCTGGCTGGTGACCAAGCTACATTAGGGCTGACGCAGCATGCTGACACGGCTTGCTAAGTATGAGCCACCTGGTTAGCGGTGATCCACTGACAGGTGGCCCAGTTGCTCAGAGGCCCAGAAGGCTTCAGTTCAACCTTTGGTGCATCGGGCTGCTGGCAGTGGTCCTGTCGAGAGGATGAAGTAGAACGACCTCACAATGGAAGCTGACACTGATGAATGCAGACTCGATGACTTGCTGGTTCAATCGACAACCTGCCAGGCCAAACAGCCACTATTTATAAGCACCATAGCAGGTTTTTGTGGTATCGATGCTGCAGATGTTAAGTATGCTGTGTGCCAAAGTGTCCATAGTTTCAGTAATTAGCCAGGCACTGACTGTCAGGCAGGTGGCATTGCCCAGTGGCTGCTGTGGCACAGTGATGTGCCACTGTATTGCTGCAAGTGGCTTTCTTTATGGCATCGAGCCCTCTCGCTTAGGCCTGCACCATTGCAGCCCTCCCCACGTCAAAGAATTTGTGCCTCCGCATTCTCTTTGGTACTATACCTGGAACTAATTGATTCTTTATAGTTCATTTTGGATGCATTCTGTTAGTCTTTGGCTCACAACATCCTTAAGAATTCTTTTGTAATACATCAGTAGCTGAAATAGATAACCAGATACACTTAAAATATTTTCACATTGTATAAGGTTTCAGTCTCTAGCTGTCCCTTGAAACTAGCACTAAATGTTCTAACAGTTACTGGGTTAGCTGACACGTGTTATCACTTTTTTACTTTTGTTCATATTATACATGCTTAAGTCCACTTCTATGTATTTTCCCTACTGCTTCCCACTACATTCTCCGTGCTGTCTCACTGAGGAGTGTGCAACACACTTACAGTATATGTCTACTTGCCCCTGCGGAGTGTCTGTCAAACTGTCTTGTCGGAGTAGGGGTTTATGGGAATCCGGGAGGTATCCTACATTGGTACACTCTCTATCAAAACCATGTACCCACTCTTTTCCAGTAATATTGTCCTTGACTTGAAGCCTAGCTCAACAATGTTCCACTCATCCTCACAAATGTGATTATCCCATGCCCAAGGTGGAGACATGATAGTGGTAGCCTGTGATGCCTTATTACTACAGCTTGAAACAAGCACTCAAGTTTGCAAAGAACAACTCAACATGAACTGTTACAGAAAGAAACCCACATTAAAGTCAGTACAGTTGCATTTCTGATCACAATATCTGTAGAACCATCGCTTAAACTCTAAACTTCACCTCTCATCGCCAAGAGACCTGTCCAGCATATTGTGCTATGTGAGATCTACAATACTACTGTCATATTTATTTAACCACAGCCGCCGTACCAGCTACAACCTGGGTCCCTTAATTCAACTGTATAATACACCTTAATACTTTCCCCCCATCACAATTGCCTAATACCCAGTATGTTCAAGCAGTATGCCTTACACTGATTCTGACAGTTATCTTCGGTAAATCCTCTTCTATTATGCTGGCTGAATTTTGACAGACAAGGAGTGGTATAGCAGACTTGGTCATGGCAAATGATGTATCTTGCATCTGTGGTATCTCAGTGCTGTCCTACTCTACTTTGAGGCAGCATCACATGATGGAAAGACAAAAGACGCAAACCATAGGATAAAGTTGTGATACTGATATATGATTTACTTCATTAGTATTGTTACACAGTTTATAACTAGCTCACTAGAGAATAGAATAAGCAAAAGGAGCATGGCACAGAAATGGAAAGTAAGAGAAAATCTTCACAGATGTGGGTCAATCCATACAAAGTGGTCCAGCACTGGTTGCTTGACCATCTCAGAAAAATTTTATATTTGCTGAGTGAATTCCCCAATGTTTAGTAGTCACAAAAATATTTTTTTTTAAATTTATTGTTTATTATTTTTAAATGGCGGCCATATTTGTACCAGGCTGTATACGTTTTTTCGTATTTGCCAGCATCTAAATTTTTAATAATTATTCAGTAGTGGATTGTCCTAAGCCTTTCAGATAAAATGCATTTAGTTCAACACACTCTGGGCTACAAATTAACATCATTATCACTTAGCTGAATGTATTCTTTAATATATTTTAATAGTTCAAAGTTATCAGCCACAAATTAAAAAAACTCAATTTTTGTACAGTAGTTTTCCAAAGAAAGATTAATTTCTTAGCTTTAATATTTTTTCTGCTATTACACTGTATAGTATAGTTACTTTTTATAGAGTATCAATGGTAAGCAGCTTACACTTAAAAAAATACACTATTGAAAAAAAAAGGATTGTTTTTAATTTTTCCATTTTGTGGCCTGCAATATCTTTGTTGGGGGACCAGATAAAAATCTGAAAATTTCACAGTTAATAGACCTTTATGATATCAAACTAGAGTATAAATTTCAACTTTGAGATTCAATAACAAGTTATGGAAAATAGATTACAAACACGAGACAAAAATACATTTTTTAACGTCTGTGATATCTGGTAGGTTAATCAAATAAATTATACCAAATGCATAATGTAACATACCACATTACGCTAGCTAATGATTATTTGTCAAAACAGTGCTGTGGTAATTTTTCAGCAGGCTAACAATTGTATCTCCAAGCCTATACAAGTCTGATTGTTGTCTTCCCCCTTACACCAACAATTGTCTACTCACACGTATTTAGCTAGAAGTTCTTGGAGTGTGTAGTTGAAAAATGGTGTCTCATTGTTCTGTTGTGTCATAAAAATGTGTATGGAGTGTATCCTAAAGGCATTACTTTAATCAAAAGTTACAGTGACGATGAAAAAGTGTTGTTTTACTTACGTGTCAGCCCAGAGGTCAAATCAGCGTGCAAGTACCATGAAATGAAATACTTAAAAAAATTTCATCACCTTTTTGGTTAGTCTTGCATGGACATTTTTGAGAAACATCTACATCTACATCTACATCTACATTTATACTCCGAAAGCCACCCAACGGTATGTGGCGGAGGAAAACTGTAACAAAAGGTCTGCGAGAAATAACATTTGATCATTATTCTAAAAATGAAAGCCCTTTTGTCAATCTCATACCAGGAAAATCATTGTGTCCAACATGTTATTCTAAGATATTTGTAATTCACAAGAGAAATTATAGTGATACCTCAAATAAAGAATTTTGTGACTTATCAGAAGAAGGGATCGGTTGGTAGGACATGTTTTGAGGCATCAAGGGATCACAAATTTAGCATTGGAGGGCAGTGTGGAGGGTAAAAATCGTAGAGGGAGACCAAGAGATGACTACACTAAGCAGATTCAGAAGGATGTAGGTTGCAGTAGATACTGGGAGATGAAGAAGCTTGCACAGGATAGAGTAGCATGGAGAGCTGCATCAAACCAGTCTCAGGACTGAAGACCACAACAACAACAACATCAGCAACCATTAAAAAAGTAGATACAGCTTGTGAAATCCTGGGTATATCGCCTGCTAGTAAAATTACAAAACTAAGTCAAGATAAAAGGCCAAGTGCCTTGAATACAAAAATTGAGAAAGTGGCAGCTACAGTCAAAAAGAATTTGGAAGTTTCATTTCAAAATCCAATTTGTACCAAAACAGATGGAAGCTCTAAAACTTCACCAACTGAATATGATGATTTGATAGAAAAACTAAATGCAGTACTTCAAAAAAAGAGGATAAAATTAAGATTATCAGTTTAATGTCGAATTCTTGGAGTCGAACAAAATTTAGTGATGAATTTAATGAGTCAGAACGTCTTGTTAAGTTAACAAGGCAATTAGTAAAATAACAGCGAATTTTACCAGCATCACAAAAGAAAAGTAGATGAAAACACAATCAGTAAAATTATTAAGTGTTATGACGATGACAATAACAGCCGTTTGATGTCTGACTAAAAAGACTGTGTTTCTGTGAAAGAAACGGTTCTAAGATTCAAAGACAAAAAAGGTAAATGTTGTGTAATTTAAATTAACTATTCACTGAATTTAAAAAAGAAAATCCTGACATTAAAATTGGAAGATCAATGTTTTGCGAGTTGAGACCAAGATGGTGTATTGGCGCAACGGCATCTGGCTCCCATAATGTTTGTGTTTGTTTGTATCATCAGAACGTAAAGTTGATAGATAGGGCCAATATTAGAGTTGACTATAAAGACCTTTTGGAAGTTATGGTATGCAATATTGACAGTTATGATTGTATGATCAAGAGAAAATGTGAAGATTGTCCAGGCAAACAAGCCTTAACTTGACATGTTTGAATAATCCGAAGAAGACGATTTGATGCCTGACAATATAAAATGCAAACAATGAGTGACACAAGACAGAACTGAACTGGTGACAGTCATAAAATCACGAGAAGAGTTTTTTGAAGTGTTGGTGGCTAACCTTGAAAATCTGAAAATGCATCATTTTATTGGAAAAGCTCAAAGTAAATTTTTGAAAGACAAAAAGCAAACCTTGGCAGCTGATGAATGCTTAGTTCTACCTGACTTTTCGGAAAATTATTCCTTTGTTGTTCTAGATGAAGTACAAGGGCACCACTGGGTAAACAAACAGGCCACGGTTCATCCATTTTTTTGTGGCGGCGTTCGTAGCGACAAACACTTTGCTGTAGAAACGGCTTACGAAATCACCGCCACACTTTTAATAGCGGGCCGACCGGTCTGCTGGAACAGTGAACAGAAAGATGAAAACCCAAACACTCTGATTAAATAGAAGTCAGTACTTATCTTTATTAACGAAGATACAGAAACACAGTAGTGAACTCCGTGTCTACAGAAATCTGTCTAGTTCGAGTCGGAGCGGCTAGGTCAGCGTCGGCTGACGACAAACAACAACTCTGCTGCGATGAGCACACATCTGACTAGCAAGTACACAAATCGGTGGCGAGTATACAACTGAGCGGCGAATACAGAACTGTCCTAGTGCTCACGACTCCAGCGCTTAAGAAGCCAGAAGCCAGCGGTGGCGCGCGCAGACTTGCGGCGATTTCCTGTATCGCTGGCGCTGCTTATGCAGACGGCGTCCGGACTTTGATGCTGCCAACCTTTTGGCAGCGGGCTCGGTTGGCATTACTGGCTAGGATATAACACATTTGTATTCTATTACAAAGATGAAGCAGGGTGTATACGACCTGGGAGATCTGGGAAAAACCCAGGAATTTTTTCATCTGGGAAAAACCCGGAAATTTTTTCATCTGGGAGAAAACCGGGAAAAACCCGGAAATTTTATAGAATTTCTGGGATTGTTCATTTTTTAATTTTCTGTTAAATTTTTCTAATTTTGACTGGTAAGAACCGATACTCTGATGAAGGATATTACTGTATCCCGCTACTGCAGAATAATACTTCAACAATAAAACATAAACGAGACAAAAAAAGGAAAATGACTTAAATTGCAAAGGAAATTCGCTATATACAACGACACACAGTGCTCTTGCTAGCGTCTGCCAAGTGCAAAATGTGCCAAAGGCATTAGGAAGACTATGCAATGCTTCATAACAACAAATTGCCTCCGATGAGTGTGAAGTCACAACTGTTTACATTAGATTCGTTTTAGCAGTTACGAGCGGGCTCATGCGCATGTGCATTTGAGTCGTGTTTGAGTAGTAGATTCTCTTGCTTCTGGCTACAGGAATGTGGCTGTTGGCTGTGCAAGCAGTCTCAGCAAGCAGCTAGATGCTACCAAGAAAAGGGGGCACCAAATTCATACTCTTCAGGAAATAAAACTTGTTTCACAAAGCGCCCAGCACACACTTTAAGTTGATGTCTGAATGAATCATAAATTGATTTTTGAATGTGTGCATAGTGTATGTGATGTCTCTGTCAGGAGAGTCTTTGTCGCATCTAGAAATAAACTTTCCACAGACAAAAGGGGGCGGGGCTATACGAGCTGAGCGGAGTAAAGCCGAACAGATGAATGCCAATCGCTGTCTGGTTATGTGGTTGATTGTGCTTGCAAATGATCAGACTTGTTATGATTACTAGCAAAATCCATAGATTCAGATGACCAGAATGGAAATAAACGACTAACAGGAATAACAGGTTAGAAAGATTATGTATTATCTTCTCGGTGTATCCAAGAAAATGAAATTTTGACAGAAATTTTTTGGTCAGATGGGTACTCTAGTAAGGACCAGTTGTACAGTCCCTGGCTAGCAGCCGCTTAAGTTATATTCTGGAAGTAATGCAGAAAACGTGTTCTACGAACATGTAACAATGCCTAACCGGAGAATAATCCCGGGATAACTAAACCTGTGATTCTGGCAAGGTTAGTGAAGTTAACCGGTGAACAAATTTTGACAAATTACAGAATTGGTGATGACAAGATTGTTTTGTAGATCGAGGAAGGAGAAGAAACGGGCACATCACACAAATTATGGAAGATTAAGACGATTCCAAATGTATATTAAAATTTCATAATATTACTTTTCGATCTCATGCTTGAGAATCTGGTACATATGAACAAAATGTGAAACTACGAGTATTTCCTAACATAATGCTTTTTGCTTGTAGTAGGCCTCATAGGCATTTGATATTGGTACTTCGTTAATTATATTCTGTCGTGTTATAACAATGACCCTTTGTGCCAAAACAGTCTCATTTATTTGGGGTGTGTTACAAAATTGCCGCAATATGAGAAAGGCATATTTTGTTTTATCTAGCAGACAGTGACAAAATAGACGTAATCAGATCGAGAAACAACACCAGTCTGTTGTATTATTTGTATTAACAGTTTTTTCAGTATTAGATAACGACATTTTGATTTTTCATGTAGCAAAACATTTGACAAACTTTGATGAGGTTGGGGGTTGGGTTGGGTTGCTTGGGGGAGGAGACCAGACAGCGAGGTCACTGGTCTCATTGGATTAGAGAAGGACGGGGCAGGAAGTCGGCCATGCCCTTTCAAAGGAACCATCCCCGGCATTTTCCTGGAGCGATTTAGGGAAATCACGGAAAACCTAAATCAGGATGGCCGGACGCTGGATTTGATGAGGTAATAGATTCTTTCACCAACTGTGACATAATCGTGATAGATTCTTCTGCAGAAAGGAAAGCACGCCATGTAAAGCTGTAGCAAGATTAGAGAGAAAAAAATGCTAGGAGGTTTCTTGTTTGTCTCTTGTCTTTATTCATTTTATGTATCCTGTATTTAATTTTATGTCACACAAAGCAGCAAGTTATTAGCTAATAGGCAATAAAGAGTGCAAATTTTCTGAAGAGTTCTTGTTATCCCGATTACGAATAGTCCCGCTATTAATAGCGAAATTTTTTTTTAAGAGGGGCAGGCTGTCCATCCGGCCAACTAGGAGCAGGAGAGGCATCACAGGACATTTCAATTTCCACTGTTTCTATTCCACAGAGCAAAATACAGTGACGTGCGATAGAAGAATGCCATATGAAGAGGCGTGGCACTGCACTTTGGCACACTTAAGACCAAATAACATGTCTTACATTTCCTCGAACACATATGTTTTAGGTTTCAGACTTTTCAGAAAGATGTGCGCTACAAGATGAACATATTTTTTTAATATTGACCCGGTTAGAAGACATCATAGATCTGGGGCTGATGCGCAGAGAGGTCTGCGTTATAGTGGGTAGTCTCCGCGTGACCTGTGTTTACATTTAGTGATTTTGCTGTTTCCTCTTCGTTTACTCTTACGTCAAATGATAACAAAATGGATATCTGTGACCAGGAGCTATCAAGTGAATTAAAATACATTCACATAATTACGGAAGTCTAAAATATGTTATTAGTTTCAGATTTTATTTTATTTCCATATTTCTGACAGTCAAGCGTTAATCACCTTGCAGACGAATGAAGTTATTTTTGTCTGTTTGCTAAAGAAATTTGATTTTTATTAACTTTTTCCGCAGAGGCAATCAATGTATTTGAAACGAAATGTTTAACTCCATAGTACAGGCTACTTTCAACTGTTTGCTGCATTTCAAGTGCACGTTTTCATCTTATAGCATGTATGGCATTACGGCGTATTAAAGAACCAAACATGATATAATACAGTACTGTGCTCCAAGAAAATTTACATCCCAAAAACCACATTGAAAAGCTTAATATCAGTTCGAGGTCTACTTCATTGGGAATCTGGACATATGAATGGGCACTTCAAGTAGGCACTTTTAGTATGGTTCACGAAATTCCGATACTCTTGGAGTATCCTCTATGTCTTGTTTCTTTTATGACATAATGTATGATCTTTCAATGTTTATACGTATGTACATACAGGCTTCCTACGTCATGGTAGCTGCGCAAGCGCGGTGTCACCTTTTATCTGCGCTCTCTGGCAACTGCTGAAACGAACCTATTTCTAACAGGTAGCGGGAAAATATTGCGAATGGTGGTTTGAAAAGCGTTACTTTCAAAGTAAATATCCTTTTACATAAGTTAAACTATGTACGAGAATGTACGATGAATTTCTTAAATCACAGAGCGTATGACTCTCATTTAAAAATCAACTCTTTGATGATGAGCCATTTAGAAGCATTTCGAACCCTGAAGATCAGACATTTATGTCATTATTAAAAATTTTACTGGCACATTTGTGTGATATATCTTAAAGTGTAACATGCGCAAAAAAGATCAACATTATATGCGAAAGCTTAGCTTCTCGTGCCGCTTATTAACCTTAGAGACCAATGTTGTATGTGAAAGCTTTTCTTTTCTTGTAGCAACACTATGTATATTAATTTAAACTATTAACTTTCCCTGTTTGTGTGTTCATGCTACTTAACAGTGATGTTGCTGTTGGCTGACGACATTATATGTCCTATGCTCTAAATATCGGCTGTCATCAGCTTGCGAGATCACGTGACATGAGCTATGACTGGCTTACAAACGTGCATCGCAAACTTGATTTCAATTATTTGGAAAGTAACATGTGGTGTTTGGTGGAATTCCAATGTATACTTTCGTGATACGAAAATATGCGGAGTACATGTTGCTGCACATCAAAGATATTTCCAAAACATGTCTTTTTCCCTGAATTTTGTTTTCTAAAGTGCCGGGAAATTCTACGCCCTTGTATAAAACCGTAACCATTCAAAGGATTGATAAGTTTTGCAGTTCCGAGGGAAAATATACTGCCACTTAACATGGAAGAAGTGTGTTTTCACGTGGGAGAAAGTGTATTTTTAACTGGGATATTTGAGAAAAATCCGGGAATTTTTTTTCCTTGTCCGCGTATACACCCTGATGAAGATAAACTAATGAGCCACAGGTTTTGTCTCATAAGTGACTACCTTGAACACAATACTACAACAGTGCACATTTTTCAACTAAAATTAACAAACTACATTAAACAGCACCACCCCTCATAAAAAAAACTTATTTACTTTTCGGATGGGGCAGCAAGTCAATATAAAAAATTTCTTAACATCTCCTTTCATAAAGAAGATTTTGGGTTTGATGTAGAATGGCACATTTTCACTTCATGCCATGGGAAGAATGCTTGTGATGGTGTCGGGGGTACAACAAAGCGAGCTGTCACAAAAGCACGTCTGCAGCAGACCGATGACAATCATAAAACCTCAAAAAATGTTTGAATTCTGTAAAAAACATAGCAAAGGGATTACCTGTGTTTTTGTACAATGTGAGGAAATACAAGAAGTCTATGACAGTGTCTTGAAGGAAAGGTACAGCACTTGTCAGAAGATTAAAGGCACTCGATCTTTTCATTATTTTGTACCTCGTTCACACAACTTACTGAAGTGTAAGATCGCATCAACTTCGCCTTATAGTGAACTTCATCAGTCCGGAAAACTTGCACAACTGGTTCTTCAAAATAAAGACATAATGGTTTGTGTTTACAATGAACAGTAGTGTATTGGTGAAACCAAGATGTACATGTTGTATTTTATCACCCTCCAGGACCGAGGACATCTTTTGAAAAAAAATTGAGAGGCATCAAGTTTGGATGCCACTTAAAAATGTACTAAGGAAGCTGTCTCCCATGGAATTTACAACTGTGACTGGGCGAAATTATAATCTAACATCCAAACTGAGTGAACAAATTTCTCAAATGTTGAATGAGCGACGTACTAAAAACAAATAACAAGAGAACAACATAATGTAATTAATAGGATTATTTTCAATTAAAAAAGTAAATAATCATAGATATGATTAAATTATATACTGTAACTGATATATTTTATTCATTAAGCCCAAATATCGCAGATGTTAAAAAACATATTTTTGACTCATCTTTGTCATATTTTTTCCATAACTTCCAATTGAATTTCAGTGTTGAAATTTATACTCAAGTTTGATATCATAAAGGTCTATTAACTGTGAAATTTTCAGATTTTTATCTGGTCCCCCAACAAAGATATAGCAGGCCACAAAATGGAAAAATTAAAAACAATCCATTTTTTAAATAGTGTATTTTCTTAAGTGTAAGCTGCTTACCATTGATACTCTATAAAAAGTAGTGTAATAGCAGAAAAAATATTAAAGCTAAGAAATTAATCTTTTTTTTGGAAAACTACTGTTCAAAAATTGAGTTTTTTTAATTTGTGGCTGATAACTTCGAACTATTAAAAATATATTAAAGAATACATTCAGCTAAGTGATAATGATGTTAATTTGTAGCCTAGAGTGTGTTGAACTAAATGCATTTTATCTGAAAGGCTTAGGACAATTCACTACTGAATAGTTATAAAAAATGTAGATGCTGACAAATACGAAAAAACGCATGCAGCCTGGTACAAATATGGCTGCCATTTCAAAATAATAAACAATAAATTTTTAAAAAAAATATTTTTGTGACTACTAAACATAGGGGAATTCACCCATCAAATATAAAATTTTTCTGAGATGGTCAAGCAACCAGTTATTTTTTTCTTGGACCACTTGGTATGGATTGACCCATTTGTCAGACACTCTCAACAAACCACATATCTACTACTCTGAATTCCTAGAGGACTGAGTAAACCGTTAATTCATATAACAGCACAATTTGCAACAAATTATGCTGACAGTTGCCTACTATCTACATTCTCGTAAACATCCATGGTACTCATGACCTTCTAAATCTTAAACAAGTGTTGTTCTTACACTGTCCATTGTAATTGTATCTTTGCTGGCATACACAACATACCATGTCATGTGATTTGTTACATGGAGACACATGACATAGTACATTACATTGTGTACATGCAACTATTTCATTGGTTCATCCCATAGGTTCTAACTAAGTACCACAAGCAAATTATACCAGACATGATGAAACATGGTAGCAGAAAGAGGACGTACACAGATACAAGTGCCCCCATGAGTGGTTATATAATTCTCATGTTGCTACTTACATTGCCAATGACTGTAGAATGGTGGCTTGGGATGAGTCAGAAGTTGTTCGGCAGCAGTACAATGCCTTTACTACTCTAGCAGTTCCTATTAAAAGCTGCAGCCCACATCTGGCGAGGCTGGAAGGTGGACCTCAACCCAAGCGTCAAAGCGTTGTTGATCATTGACAGCTGGCATGCTCAGCAAGGCCCAAGCATGGCGTGACCTTGTGTAGTCAGAATCCTCAGCTGGAGGTGGAGCTACTTCAGGGTTGATGCAACAGGATGAAACAACGCATTGAGTGGGAGACAGCTTGTTGGTGGCAACTGGTACTGTCAAGATGATGATGGAGCTGAGTGTCTTCACAGCAGAAACCGACGCTTTCGGACACAGACTCAGTGGCTCGCCAATTCAGCCACTTAACCAGCCCAGCTTGGGACCCAGTATGTATATGCACTAAAGCAGCAGGTTTGCTGTAGTGTTGCTAATGCATATTTTATGTATGTCGCATGCTGAAATGTCCCTGGTTTTGGTAATCAGTCAGGCTTGACCATCAAGCAGGTGGCAGTGCCCAAGGGATGACTTGGCGTAATGCTTTGCCACTGTAATGCTGCAAGTGGTCCTCTTTACTATGTCGAGTCCTCTTGCCTAGGCCCGCATTGTTACATGTCTGAGTGTTTCTAACAATTCTATAGAGAAACATGCCTCACCAGGATTCGTGCTGATCAGCTTTTTGTCTGTGTGCTCTGGGCCGTTGGCATGCTTCACTACTGAAAATGTGCTGTCATAAATAGCATGGAGAAGTCAAAGGCACCACAGCTTGATGGACTGTCTATTGTAATGTGGATAGTAAAAGAACTTTAGCTGGAAGTAGACGTGTGGCAAACAGAATACTTAAATACCACTAAGATCTCAGCAAACTGGTCGATACGGTATCTCAGTATTCATATTGAAAAATGGAGGTGATCCAACAGAACATTCCAGTCCTACCGTACTGCTATTTTATACGATGCAGGTTTTCAAATGCTTTGTTGAACACTTACTCTGAGGCATCATTGAATTGTCAATCAGTGTGGCTGTATCAACAGGTATTGCACCACAGATGCAATTTCTCCAGTCAAGCTCATGTAAAACCCAGAAAAAAGAGAAGACGTAAAAAATCCTGCAATTATGTAACTCACTACCAGCTGTTAATGGTAGCCCTCCATGATCATGGGGGCTACAGAGATTTTTGTGATGGAGTGAAAATGTTATACAAAGACATCAACAACCAAGTGAAATGCCCATCATGATAATCAGAAAGCTATGCCATTATATAGGGTGTATCTCAGAGATCTGCCTTATCACACCTGCCGTTACTCTTTTTATGAATATTATCACACACGGTCTACAGAAGTAGTCCCATGGGATATACTGCACAATGATGTCAGGCTTGCTGCCACAGCAATGAGCACCTGCAACAGTGAACTGAAAATTGACATGAATGATTCCAGCAATGTGGCTTTCATGTAAATGCCCACAAAACCAAATACTTGGAAACCAAGTAAACCACTGGTTTGATTGCAGTAAGCAGTATCATTCTAGAGAAATAAGAACATTTATGATACCTGGGATCCTCTATGCAAAGCAGTTAGGCACAAATAGTGATGAACAACCCAAAATTAGTGTTGTGTGTTTGCAGTGGTGTAAAGTCGTGGAAATTCTAGCTGACAGAAGAATTCCACTCTTAATGCCAAATCGTATTGGACAGTTGTGTAGTGTATTGTTGTGCGCTGCCCAACTTGTCACTAATGCTAAAAACTGCTGAGTAATTCCTCCAGCTTGTGTTGGATAACAGAAGTGATTTTGACAACTGTATAAAAAGCAGCACCATAAGACAGCAAATCATTGTGACGCTGGTCATTGGAAAATGTAAGAAAGCCACCTTCAGTAGTCATATATAGGTGTGTATAATATTTTAAGGTTGACAATATTAAGTCTATAAACACACCTGACTCCAGTAGCAGTTCTAGAGGTGATCCATTGTGTCCACAAGAAGGGTTCACCAAGTGAATGAAAAAACTGAGCAACGACTTGTAAGAATCAGTCGTTCTCCAATCACTTTGGTCGTGATTGATCTTGTTCCCAGAAATTGTTGTTCACAGTTCACCGCAGTTGCGAGTCAGTCTCATTCCTCAGAACATTCACAGTTCACTTCATTCAGACTCATTCCTATCTCAGTCTAGCTCCTTTGTTCCTCATTCCTACATCGATCTATTCAGTCAGTTTTGTTCTTTCTTGTCACTTGTTCCAATAATTTTTTGTAATTACGTAACTTATAAAACTTAAGACTATGTACATATTATTTAGGCCACAGAAAGAGAAATATGCTTATCTCTTTGTCACTTTGATCAAATGTAGAGCACATATTTATCACAAGGCAAGTTTTTTGTTTTACTTTGTAGGCTTTCCTGCTGTAATAAGTCTTGAAAGTCTCTTCGGGTTTGCTGCCGGATCCTAAAATCAACTTGACTTGATATTTTGGCAATCCAACTGGTCGCTATCTTCAGGAGATGCTGATGAGTCCCACTGAGAACTGACGCCAGGCTGCAAATCGATGTCCTATATAGGTCACCGTTCAGTACACGGCGCATGCGCCGCCCATCACGGTTGTTGCCTTCCAGGACTGGGAAGTGGTGCCGCCCTTAGTAGAACACTGGCAGCAGTGATATATCACATTCAGGGCTGCGCCGAAGAACGTTCAATTTCGATGCGGGATGGTACAGGATTCCACGTCCTGCTAAGAGGAAATCTGTTGTCTCTGTTAATTAAATTATCCGCCAACCACTGCTTAAATGAGGGAGATGGTATGAAATTTGACGAAACTGTGGTAGTTGCCAACATTTCCAGTATTTGGAACAGTGTTATAAAGAGGCTGGGCATTGCACTGCCGAAATGTGCTTGTGCTTGTGGAACTGCCTGCAAGAGGGGCAGTGTTTCTGGCTCGTAATATCTCCTTGATGTAATGGTTGCTGCTCAGACTGCCTACAGTATGTAGTAGGCAAGATTATATGCACACGGCCACCACTGTAGGACAAGTTGATGTGAGACTCATCTGAAGAAAATAAGTTTCTCTACTCAGCACACCTGTGACAGTGTTCACATGCTCATTGCAGTCTGAGGTGTCGGTGATTTCTGGTTAATGGGATTCTACACGCTAGCATACGAGCCACCAGTTCACTCTTCGGGCATACAGCTGCCAAATTGTCAATGGAAATATATCTGCACCAGTTGCAGTGCACCATTGTTGAGCTAAGGGTGTGGATGACACTGTTCTGTCAGATAAACCTTGCAAGCAAGGTGGCTGTCATCCAGAACTGTGGTCAAATAGAGTATTCTGGTATCCACCCATTGTTTTGTGTGAGTGTCTTCCATCTAGTGGTTCCACGCATGCTCTACAGTGGTTGAATGTGGCATAGCACTGACCTATCCAGCCACACAAAAGAAGGCACTGTTGACTTCCGTGCTTGTCATCTCTATGCAGTGTTAATCACTTATTATCAGTCCACTGTTTTACACATTCTCCATTTTGAAGTGATTCAGGTCATTCCTTCTGTGTGTTGCAATTTACACAACAGTAGTGTAAAAGCAATGTTACAACACTCAAACAATATGAAGATTCTCATCCTGGAAATGAACATATTTGGATATAAACACTATTGTTTTTCAATCAGAGTTTCGTTTGCCTGTTATCAGGAGCTGACCAGAAGAAATAGGATAACAAAAAAAAAAAAGGAAACCACTATCAGTATGGGATGGAATCCAGAAAAAAAAGTGATTGACTTTTTTTTCTAGTGTTTTAAGTGTCTTATTTGATTTTATGTATTTCACAGAAATCGTTTCAAATTATTTCAATTATTAAAGATTAGTGGCACATATTCTCAGCAACACACATCTTTTCACAGAAAGGATACAAGAAACTGCAGCTTAATGTATTCATTGGTAAGCGCTTGTTGTTGTGGTGGTGGTCTTTAGTCCAAAGACTGGTTTGATGCAGCTTTCCAGGCTACTCTCTCCTGTGCGAGCCTCATCATCTCCGGGTAACTGGTGTAACCTAAGTCCTTCTGAGTAGTGTATTCATCTCTTGGTATCCATCTACGATTTTTACCCCCCACGCTTTCCTCCAGTACTGAATTGATGATCTCTTGTTGCCCCAGAATGTGCCCTACCAACCGATTCCTTCTTCTATTCAAGATGTGCCACACATTCCTCTTCTCCCCAATTCTGTTCAGTACCTCTTCATTAGTTACTTGATCTACCCATCTGATATTCAGCATTCTTCTGTAGCACCACATTTCAAAAGCTTCTATTCTCTTCTTGTCTAAACTATGTATCGCCCCATGTTTCACTTCCGTACATGGCTACACACCATACAAATACTTTCAGAAAAGACTTCCCGACACTTAGATCTATACTTGATATTAATAAATTTCTCTTCTTCAGAAACACTTTTCTTGTCATCGCTAGTCTATATTTAATATCCTCTCTATTTCGACCCTCATCAGTTATTTTGCTGCTCAAATAGCAAAACTCATCTACTACTTTAAGTTTCCCACTTCCTGATTACCTCAACATCACTTGATTTAATTCACCTACATTCCATTATCCTTGTATTGCTTTTATTGATGTTCATCTTATAACCTCCTTTCTAGACACTGTACATTCCGTTCAACTGTTCTTCCAATACCTTCACTGTTTCTGACAAAGCATCAAGGTTTTTATTTTTTCTCCCTGGATTTTAATTCCTGTTCCAGATTTTACTTTTGTTTCCTTTACTCCTTGCTCAGTATACAGATTGAATAACATCGGGGACAGGCTACAACCCTATCTCATTCCCTTCCCAACCACTGCTTCCCTTTCAAGTCCATACTCTTATAGGTGCCATCTGGCTTCTGTACAAATTGTAAATACCCTTTTGCTCCCTATATTTGACCCCTGCCACCTTCAGAATCTGAAAGAGAGTATTCCAGTCAACATTGTCAAAGTCTTTGTCTAAGTCTACTAATGCTATACATGTAGGTTTGCCTTTTCTTAACCCGTCTTCTAAGATAAGTTCTACAGCAGTATTGCCTCACGTGTTCCTACATTTCTACAGAATCCAAACAGATCTTCCCTGAGGTCAGCTTCTCCCAGTTTTTCCATTCGCCTGTAAAGAATTTGTGTTAGTATTTTGCAACTGTGACTTATTAAACTGATAGTTTGGTAATTTTCACATCTGTCAGCACCTGCTTTCTTTGGAATTGGAATTAGTATAGGTTTTTCATGAAGTCTGAGGGTATTTTGCCTGTCTCATACATGTTGCTCACCAAATGGAAGAATTGTCACAGCTGCCTCTCCCAAGGCTACCAGTAGTTCTAACAGAATGTTGTCTACTCCTGGGGCCTTGTTTTGACTTAAGTCTTTCAGTGCTCTGTCAAATTCTTTGCACAGTGTCATATCTCCCATCTCATCTACATCTACGTCCTCTTAAATTTCCATAGTATTGCCCTCAAGTACATCACCCTTATATAGACCCTCTATATAATCCTTCCATCTTTCTGCTTTCCCTTCTTTGCTTGGGACTGGTTTTCCATGTGAGCTCTTGATATTAATACCCGTGGTTCTCTTTTCTCCAAAGGTCTCTTTAATTTTTCTGTATGTGGCATCTGTCTTATCCCTAATGACAAATGCTTCTACATCCATGCATTTGTCCTCTACATCCATACATTTGTGCCCTAGCCATACCCTCATATCCATTTTCCACTTCCTGTCAATCTCATTTTTGAGACATTTGTATTCCTTTTTGCCTGGCTTCATTTACTGCATTTTTATATATTCTCCTTTCATCAGTTAAGTCAAATACCTCTTGTCTACTAGTTCTCGTCTTTTTACCTACTTGATCCTCTGCTGCCTTCACTCTTTCATCTCTTAATGCTACCCATTCTTCTTCCACTGTATTTCTTTCCCGTGTTATTGTCAGTCGTTCCATAATGCTTCCTCTGAAACTATCTACAACCTCTGGTTCCTTCACTTTATCAAGGTCACATCTCCTAAAATTCCTACCTTTTTGCAGTTTCTTCAGTTTTTATCTACAGTTCATGACCAGTAAATTGTGGTCAGAGTCCTCATCTGCCCCTGGAAATGTCTGACAATTTAAAACCTGGTTCCTAAATCTCTGCCTTACCATTATATACTCAAACTGGAACCTTCTTGTGTCTCCAGGGCTCTTCCATGTATACAACCCCTTTTCATGATTCTTAAACCAAGTGTTATCTGTAATTAAGTTATGCTGTGTGCAAAATTATACCAGGCAGCTTTCTCTTTCATTCCTTACTCCCAGTCCATATTCACCTACTACTTTTCCTTCTCTTCCTTTTCCTGCTATTGAATTCCAATCCCGCAGGACTATTAAATTTTCATCTCCCTTAACTATCTGAATAATTTGTTTTATCTTATGTTATATTTCCTCAGTCTCTTCATCATATGCGAAGCTATTTTGCATATAAGCTTGTACTACTGTGGTAAGTGTGGGCTTTGTGTCTATATTGGCTACAGTAATGCATTCACTATGCTGTTCATAGTAGCTTATCCGTGAACCTATAGCTTATCTGCAGTCCTATTTTTTTTTATTCATTATTAAACCTACTCCTGCTGACTTTGTGTTTATAACCATTTAAGTGCTTAGTAATAGGTTATTAGAAAACGCATTACTGATCTTAATTTTTGTAGGTTTTAAGAAAGAGATAACATAGTAGATAGGTATGCATGAAATATAAAAGCATTAATCACACGTTGTAGAATCATTTAGTTATTTCTTAGAGGGCTATTAATGAAAGAAGGTGTATACATGGTAAGGTTGATAAATATAATGTAAACACAGTAGTAACAGTTTGTCAGTATAGGTAACGAAAGAATCTCAAGTAATTGGATGTGGAAATTACTTCAGATCTTACGAAAATGAGCTCCCCATCCAGGCCGTAAAGGCCCAAGGGATGTTTACCAGCCACCATATCATCCTCTGCCTTGAGGCGTCATACAGAGGCTCTATGGAGGTGTATGTGGTCAGCACACTGCTCTCCTGGCCATTTTACAGACTTTCCAGATCTTGGAAGTGCTGCTACTCAGCCAAGTAGCTCCCCAGTTAGCATTGTGAGGCTAAATGCAGCCGGTACTAGTCCTCCCAGTATTAGGAATTGAGTGTGGGCACTCCGCATGGCAGCCGTCTACACTGATCACTCAACTATGGCGGCAGACATCAGATCTTACAGCATAATCAAAATCCATCTCCAGTGGCTCATTACAAAAAATGATATTGGATGTTAAGAAGTACATTAAGGAGCGTAAGAGTATGGCCTTTGTACAGAGGACACACGTCCGAAAATACAATGTTCTGAGTCATTCATAGCTTGAAATTTTGAGACAACTTTTCCGCTGAATATGCTGTTTATGACTGGTAGAGTATTGACTGTTTAAATGGCAGAATTGCAATTAAAAAAATGAGGCCATTAGATGTGTCTTGTGTGTCAGTTAACACAGGCATTTGATTGTGTAGACCTACATATAGATTAAAGCAAATGGAATTAAAAGTAATACTAAATTGAAATACAAGTTAAGCTCAAACAGAGAGTTCTGTAAGAAAGCTAACCGATGTACTGAGGGAAAGAAGATTACAGTTTCTTCTATATACTAAAGAGCTACAAATCCAAACCCACATGGTTAATTGAAATTTAAAAAGATATGAAAAACACAGGAATTAGAATGGGCATAATTGATAACAGAATACTTTTCAGAGAAACAACACAAAAGGCAGGATTTCAGGAAAGAAGGATGCCTGCAAAAGGAAGAAAGTGGACCCAGCAAGAAAATGAATGACACTCTCAAAGAATAAAATAAGTCCGGGAGCAACAAAAATTAAATACGAAGATGCAAAACCAAAGTTGATTTATCACACCCTCCAAAAGGGCTACTCAAACAAATAAATAAAACAACATTTGGAATTAATTGTAAAGCATTGTCATGTTAATTGATATTTAAATATAAAATAATATCACACAATAGTCTAACAAGAACTGAACTTACACTCCTCCTAGGTCTCATACTATAGTCTGTTCAAAATTACTTTTGGTTTGACAGCTACGGTAGGAAGTATTGGGGGGGAGGGGGAGGGGGGGCAGGGGGAGTGGGCAGTTGCAGCCCATGTAGGAGGTACGGACCGCATTCCTCCAATCCCACAATACCTGTAAGTGCAGCAGACACTCAAAGTTTGCAGACCTTGGTGCCACCGCCACAACACTTCGTGCTTGCACTGTGTGGTTTTGTTTGATGTCTTCTTCTTCTTCTTCTTCTTCTTCTTTTTACTGCAGCAGGAGACCTTATCAGCAACACACTTCAAATGAATTTCACTGCAGGAATTTAGTCTGTATCACACAAAATAATTACTAAGTGTATTTACAGTATAATTACTGTATTACTGAAATAATATTGTTTGTATTGCCTTTTCTCTATTTCTTAATGCTACCTCACGTATATAATATACGTTTTCTCGCTGCAATGAACACACACAAATCTTATATTTTGTCATGTTAGAAATAAATAGGCAGATAAGAAAAATTCATAACGGGTTAATGATAAACCTAGCAACCCAGTTCCCATAACAAAACCATACAAGTGACTGCTTGGTACTTGATGCGCAAGCAGACCATAGTGTGTCATATTTTAACGGAAATATCTTGTGTTAGAAAAACTGTGACAGACTTCTGGTTTGAAGTACATGAAAACTTGATGTATTCTTAAGATTTCATTCACATATTGCGTTAGTGTAACTTTAATAACAAGAAGTTTCCCACATTCTGAAGATTGAGTAACATCGTCGGAAAATTCATTCTCATAAAGTGCCCATATCACAGTTCTGTTTGCACTGTTTTTCTGGAGTGGTAACACTGTGAGCAAAGCAGAAAACACTATACATCTGATATTAAGGACAGGGGGTAAGCTGTCACAAAAGATGCATATTCACTCCGTCTTGCAGAAATTGAAGGCTACTACTTTTGTTTGGAAAATTCTCAATAACCGGGACTGACTGTACACTGAACTTTTTATTTTGTGTAATTATTATCTTCAACCCCATATGTGTTAATATTTAGTTCAGGCATAAAAAATATTTTAATGCAAAATCAAATCATCAGAAGCATACGTGACATTAATTTCACTAGCATCGCAGTGCACATTGACAACATAGTAGCAGTATTCATGTTAAGACACCACCATAAACTACTTCCAGAATGAATCTTTCCCACTCCGCAATGGAGTTAACATTGTTTTGAAACCTTGTAGCAGATTAAAACTCAAACCGCAAATCTGGCATTGCCCAGGCAGTACTCTTACTGACTGGGATACCCAGCATAACTCATGACCTGGCATCCCAGCTTTATTTCTGCCACAACTTCTCCATTACTTTTCAGAATTTGAAGAAGATCTCATTCACATCTTGTTGGATTAGTGCTCCCGGAAGAAAAGGTACTGGGAACAAATGGTGTGGGGGATTGTTTCCAGAGTGAACCTTTCATTCTGCTATGGAATGTGCACTTTTTTTAAAACTTAATGGTAGATTAAAACTATGTTATACATTAGGACTCGAACCCAGAATCTTTACTTTTGTGGGCAATGGTCTCATAGCTCCCCATTGCCAAGTAAAAAAATCTGCTTCAATAAATAAGCAAGCTGCCAAAGTGATGTCACATTGAAAGGCATACACTAGACTGGTAATCACATAACATGTACTGATTAATTGCTACTGTTATTTTCATTTTTGCATTTTATAGTTCTACTTGTTGTTATCACACACACACACACACACATTCGGACTATGAATGTCTAATGTTTCTGTGTTTGCAGAGTGGCGCAGAAGTTTATCGATTGACTGCAGGTGTTGGCGTAGTAGTCTGTTTACGACTCTTTAGGAACCTGCTCTTTGCTGGCTGTTATGATGGTTTCATCTATATATATAATTTACAGGTTTGTGATATATTTTACTGTGGAGTGTATAATCAGAATCTGTAGTTTTTTTTTAATTTTGTGTAAAAAAAGCTTGTTAAAATTTGACTTTTTATATGATCTGAATTTTTAAAACATTTGTGTATAAACATATATGATTATAAATCACCATTCACCATTTAGAAGAGGCACTGAGTTGGAGAAAGAGAGAATACACACACCAAGTTTTCCATTCATGTATACATATAAAAAAGGCAATTTCTTCTTTACTATTAAAAACAGTCTTGATCACAATTTATTTAGTACGGTGACTGGTTTCGACCACTACTGTGGTCATCTTCAGACCAATGAGTAAGAACCTCCTTCTGCTAGAGAATCACTCTGAAGATGACCACAGTAGTGGTCGAAACCGGTCACCGTACTAAATAAATTGTGATCAAGACTGTTTTTAGTAGTAAATATTTGTAACATATTTATCACTGTCACTCCCATAATGTATTCAAAAAAAAAATTTCTTCTTTAATAATAATTATAACAACAACAACAACAACAACAACAACAATAATAATAATAATAATAAAATAATACTTTTCATTGAGATTCTTAATATAGGTGTCTTTTAATGTGTAGTATATAATCCATTGTTTTATATGGCCCACAAACTTGCAAAGAATTGCAGCAACAGTCAAGGAAGAAGAGTTGTTCTATAGGCATATTAAGCTGCATACATACTGTCACAGGAAACAATTTTCTGTTGGAAACATGTTTCCTACACCGATTTGCAACATATTCGCAACTTTGTTTCTTGTTAAGGTCACTTTTCACATTGGTAGCAAACATTTCTCATAGTGTATTCACATCATCTGCAATGCCATTTTCCATTGTTATTTGTATTATGTGCTACATTATGTCTAGTGATGAGGAAACTGATTTGGTATGTAGTGGCGCACTATTAACACTCAACTATTCAAACAAACGAAAAGAAAGGCGATGTTGTCAATGGTGGACAAAAACAATCTATAGAAAAGCTGGCAGAATGGCTTGGTACTGGAGCTGAACATGGAGATGGCTCTGTGTTCTGAAACTTAACTTCAGTGTTGTCCACTGATTCTGAAATCGTGGCAAATAAGGTAACATCATTTGTAATAAATATAAATAATCTCTCTCTCTCTCTCTCTCTCTCTCTCTCTCTCTCTCTCTCTTGCACGCGTGCCGACACACACACACACACACACACACACACACACACACACACACAAGATTTGAAAACAACTATTCCAGTCAACCAGAGAATTTGTTTTTCTACTTTGTGTTTTTGACAATGAGAGATTCATTTCAGAGTCTTGTTTATTTGTTTCTTATTTCAAAGCCAGTTGTATCTGAAATAGCTTGTGGATACCTGATGGAAGTTCTGAGGCGTTATGTAATGACAGTTAAATGAAAAACATTGTTAAATATCAAACAATGGAAACTCTGGTCTGAACTGCCAGAGATGACATTCATGTGTGTGAGTTGTGCTTGCTTGCTTGGTTGAATGAACATGTATGTGTTTCTTTTTATGAACAAGACAGCGACTGAAACCTAATCTATAAATATCTTTTAATTGTGTCTGTCTGCAACTTAACATGTCACCTTTATGGTAAATAGCTATCTGTCTTTCCTTACATTGTTAAATATGTATTTTATCAAATTTTCTTTTAAAAACTGAATTTATATTCCCAAAATACATGACTGTGTTCCTTGGTATCTATGTTGCTTATGAATGTGACAGGGAAATCGACACAAGTTTTTGAAGCAAGAGCACATTCACATATTGTTTCACCAGTGCCTCCTGTATTTATGACAGTTTCTTCAGCATGCATGTCACATGCTGATCACTGGCATAGGCTTCATCATTATCTTTATTGTCCTGCATTTGAATAATTTGGTAAGCGATTGAGAAGGGGCATTGCAGCCGCCTTGCTTTCTAACCATTCATTTTAATTTTTTCTGTGGAGATAATGATGTTACAGAAGAGCCAGCACCTACTCTCAATATCAAGTCTTCCAAAACTTGTAATAAAATTAATTTCTTTCAGATGCCGGTGACTGAAAACAACTGGCATGAAAAAGTGTGTGTATTCTCATAGGTACTTCACTTTCCCGTTGTGTGAGAGCAGTTGATGGAAAACACATATTGTCACAGTGCCCTGTTGCCTTATGAGAATGAGTTCTACAGTTACAAGGGGTCATTTATCATTGTGCTACTTGCTGTCATTGACAGCTGTGACAACATTTTCCATTACAGGAAAACATTATGAAACCTTATCTTGGGAGGCATGTTCAAGGTTCAAAAGAAAGAACTGTTAATTTCTGATTGTCTAGGGCTAGAACAGTTGGAGAGAACACATTTGGTATTATGGTTTCAGTTTCTGCATCTTCCAAAAACCTATGTTGTTGCAACCTGAGAAGGCACAAATTTTCACCCTTACAGCTATGTGTGTGTCTATAATTTCTTAAGGAAAAATGCTGCAGTGAGGAACCAACATACTTCACAAGGAAGCTATTATTCATATGATTTAAGGAAAGATGATATGATCCCAGGCACACAGAGATGAGATGATACTGTATTGGTTTTTCCTGCACTCCAAAACATAATACTCAAAACTTTTAACTCATATAAACAAATCTCTGACTAGTTTACAGATTAATTTTTAAGTCTATAAGGAAGTGTACCATGGCAAAATAACTGTGGATGGATGATACCGTAGTGTATAAAATACAAATTGAAGATAAGCAATCATAATTTTTTATATCTCTTTGTCGATGGTGTCTGTATTTTTACCCTTTGAACATCATTGAGAAACTGCAGTAGGAGATAACTGAATCATTTAGATTTGTATACAGTGTCTGTGCCATTGGCCAATTTTTTTGCTACAGTATTTTCTACTTTTATGCCCTCCCATGAGTATTGCATGAAAAGTGATTGGATTTTCTTCTTGAAGCTGTTGTCAAGAACAGTAGCAGTTTTCTGTAGAGAGATATTTTTTATTACTGTTCTTATACCTCTTACATTGAACATTCCACGGGCACTCTTGTGCGTGGTACAGCAATACCAACTCCAGTGTCTGTTGTCTTCTCCACTCCATTATTTGCAAAACGAACTCAATAGTTGCACATGAAAACACACCACAAAATATAAATATATGCTTGTGCCATGCAGCGGTGGTGTTCGGTAGGTGGCTAGTAACATTGTTTCCTTTGATGTGCATTGACGCTGCTATTGTTAGCTGTTTCCGTGTTTCAAAACATGTTGCAAACATTAGCCGCTAAGTAGTAGCGGAAATCATGATATGAAACACAGTTAGAAACCATATTTGGAACACAGTGTGAAAATGGCTTTATTCCTAATCTCTGTTTATGTCCTTCCTGTATGTATTAAACACAATTAATTTATCTTGGTGCAGCATATGGTATTTGCATAGAAAAATTGATTCATCCATTTGTTTTGTTGTAAATTACAATAATTCAATTTTTCAGCTGAATGCTTGTAACAAAAATTCTTGATTATAATGCTTCCCCTTGGTTTTCCAGGACAAGGCACTTCTGTCAAGAATTCCTGGACCAGGGAGGATGATCTTCTGCATGGAAGTTGTGAAGAACAGGGTAAATTTTAATGTGACGTGTATATATTTCTCTAAATACTTTTTGTTAGTAAGATTTCAGTTAATCCCCTGTGTTTAAACATTTTTTAATTAGTTTAATGTGAGCTGCAAAGGTGGTGCAGTGAGTATCACATTGCACTTGCATTCAGGACAATGGCATTTCAAATTCCCATCCACCCATTCTCTTTTTTTCCCCCACTAAATCATTTAAGACAAACAGAAAGGACATGGTCAGTTTTGCTCCATATCTGTCCCCCATTCTGAACTCGTTTTCCACGTCTCATGACCTCGTTGTAGACAGGGCTGTTATGTTAGCATATTTTGCTTTTTGTGTTATGGAATCCGTGTTCGTTGCATCCACTACGTGTAGATTTTGGAGTAACATAATTAGTGGTGCTGTTATGTTAGCATATTTTGCTTTTTGTGTTACGGAATCCATGTTCATTGCATCCACTACGTGTAGATTTTGGAATAACATAATTAGTGGTGCTTTGTGTTATGCTTCATGAATGGCCAATTAATAGAAGGGTAATATCTGTAGTCTTCAGTCATTACACATTCACTTTTGTATTAAAGTCGTTTCCGTGCTTAATCCCAAATATATCAATCACAAACATCCAGCCTTCAGCGAATTTGTGTCCATTAATCAAGCACACAAGTTCACTGAAGAATTAACAGTTATTGTAAGCATGTAAATGTGAGTGACCCATTTCACTATAGATGAGGAGTATTTCTTCATAAAAATTCATTAGATTCCAATCCCATTAGCAAACAAAAATTGTGCAACAGTGCCATACTCCAGGGCTGTAAACCTACGTGGAGAGGCAGTTATATTGCAGCTGCTGTTTCGCTTATGTAAATATTGGTTGTCTGTTCTTGAATGTCATTAATTATCACAAGAATAATACTGCCATCAACTGGTGATAGCCCCAAGTGCCTCATACAGACTTCTAATACTTTGACATGTATTTATAGTTCATGTAAAGTTATGCAATGGGATATACATCTGTGGAATTGATTTTCACACAAGAAATTATACTCTATTAAATTTTAAGGATGATAAGGGAATTTACACCATATTTTTTGTATGAATGCATGGTTTTGCGGCAATATGAATTATTAAAATTTTTTCTTTCTCAGGCTTCCAGCCGCATCAGGTGGTTAAAATTCCACGAGCTTTCGACCAAGCTCTCCTTATTCATTGTCAAGTGGTAAGAATGACTGCTGTGTTGCCATGGCCGTGTCGTTATATAGCCGCACTGCTGGCTGTGACTTCACTAGTGCTCTCTTCCTCGCCGTATATGTTTTCGTCCCGCGTCCGTCGCGCCTGTCTTTAACCTCGCAATGACCAGGTCCCAGGCTGTGCTGAGCTGCAAACCGCTGTCCTTGTTGATGGTGTTTTCAGAGGTTTTTTTTTATTTCAGTAGCTTCTTTTACGACACTATCCGAAAATCCCTTCATCCTCATAACGACAGATGTTTTGTCGAATAGAATTCGATGTCCGTTTTCTAAGGGGTGTTCTGCCACGGCTGATTTTTCTGGATAGCGTAGGCATAAGCACCTCTCGTGTTCCTTCCCATGTTGCTCCACAGTGCGTACTGTTTGGTCGACGTAGTAACAGCCACACTGACACACTGACATGGTATCTTGTACACTCCAGGCGTTCTAAGCCCTAGATCGTCCTTCACAAGCCTCATCAGCTGTCGAGTTTTTGCTGGGGGCCTGAACACGGATGAAATGTTATCTCTCTTCGGGAGCTGGCTAACTTTACCCAACACTGTACCACAGAATGGCAAAAACACAAGTTCCTTGCTTGCTTCTTCAGTGGTGTTCTCTACTCTGTTGGTGTGTTTCTTGCGTGTCACACCAGATGTAGCCTGTGACACCTGTCCGTGGCTGTACCCATTTTCCTGGAAGACTTTTCGGAGGTGGCTCAGTTCTAGTGGCAGACTTTCAGTGTCTGAGATGGCTTTAGCATGATGGACGAGGGTATTTAGAACGCCAAGTTTTTGTGCCAAATGGGAGCGTGCAGATACCGATCTGTGTGTGTCGGTTTCCTTTAGACACCTTGGCTGAGGTGCCGATTGATTGGTTTGCCATCGAGCAAGGACGTCAAGGAAGGGCAATGCACCATCTGCTTCGACTTTTATCGTTAACTTGATGTTGCAGTGAATACTGTTCAATTGTTCTAAGAATTCTCCCAGTTTTTCACGACCATTGGGCCAGATGATAAAAGTGTCATCGACGTAACGATAAAAGCAACTTGGCTTAGCTGGAGCCGTGTCCGAGGTGAGGTCTTCAAATCTTTTCGTAAAAAGGCTGGCCATGGATGGAGCTAATGGGCTTCCCATAGCCATGCCGTCCAACTGGTCGAAATACTATGTAGGAAATACGACAATGTCAATGTGTGCTTAAACAGCCCCACAATTGTGCATCAAATAATTGGGAGAGAAGATCTATGCAGTCTTTGACTGGAACACGTGTAAACAGAGAGACCTCATCCAAACTAACCATTATATCTCCTTGACTATGATGCAGTTGTTTAATTCTGTTGATAAAGTCGTCGGTGTTCTTGATGCGATGCACACGATGACACACATGCAGCGCAAGGAGGCTGGCCAGGTGTTTTGCCAATCTGTAAGTGGGTGCCCAATGGATTCTCCTCTTCCTCTTCATCCCATTGTGAACACCACAGTAATGTCACAGCCAGCAGTGCGACTATATAACGACGCGGCAACGACAACACAGCAGTCATTCTTACCACTTGACAATGTCTGAGGAGAGCTCGGTCGAAGCTCAAGGGATTTAACCACCTGACGTGGCTGGAAGCCCGAGAAAATTTTATTAAACTGTATTTTTTATCTGCCACTGAGTAAAGATGATTGAGTTACGTACAGGTAATAGAAAATGAGCAGCCACAATTAACTTTGGGTACAAAGAACAGATAATTCTATATTTGTGGATATTCCTCAAATATATGATGGTGAAGGAAGCTGATAGAGAATTGTGTTGTTATGTGACTTAGAAAGCTGAATGGTGGTGGTCAACAACAGTCCTCACAAAAACTCACAGAAGAAGATATTAACGTATTCATATTTGTACTTAGACAAAAGTCTATACAAAATGAGACTAGTAAGAATGAAGAATCCAATTTTGTCTCAACACAGTATTTCAAATAGTATTTATATTTTTTATATGCTTAGCGTTTAAAGTCTCTCAGCAGCACTGACCTAACTGGTCACATAGGTCTCGTTATTGTTTTACAACTTTTGGTCCACTCTCTCATAGGATTTGCATAGTTTACATTTCATAATCCTCTGTTACACTACTGTAAAATTGTTTAGTTGGTATAATTAATGTTGTGTTACAGGTGACGTGTATGTGAATGTGTGTGTGTGTGTGTGTGAAATACACTCCTGGAAATTGAAATAAGAACACCGTGAATTCATTGTCCCAGGAAGGGGAAACTTTATTGACACATTCCTGGGGTCAGATACATCACATGATCACACTGACAGAACCACAGGCACATAGACACAGGCAACAGAGCATGCACAATGTCGGCACTAGTACAGTGTATATCCACCTTTCGCAGCAATGCAGGCTGCTATTCTCCCATGGAGACGATCGTAGAGATGCTGGATGTAGTCCTGTGGAACGGCTTGCCATGCCATTTCCACCTGGCGCCTCAGTTGGACCAGCATTCGTGCTGGACGTGCAGACCGCATGAGACGACGCTTCATCCCGTCCCAAACATGCTCAATGGGGGACAGATCCGGAGATCTTGCTGGCCAGGGTAGTTGACTTACACCTTCTAGAGCACGTTGGGTGGCACGGGATACATGCGGACGTGCATTGTCCTGTTGGAACAGCAAGTTCCCTTGCCGGTCTAGGAATGGTAGAACGATGGGTTCGATGACGGTTTGGATGTACCGTGCACTATTCAGTGTCCCCTCGACGATCACCAGTGGTGTACGGCCAGTGTAGGAGATCGCTCCCCACACCATGATGCCGGGTGTTGGCCCTGTGTGCCTCGGTCGTATGCAGTCCTGATTGTGGCGCTCACCTGCACGGCGCCAAACACGCATACGACCATCATTGGCACCAAGGCAGAAGCGACTCTCATCGCTGAAGACGACACGTCTCCATTCGTCCCTCCATTCACGCCTGTCGCGACACCACTGGACACGGGCTGCACGATGTTGGGGCGTGAGCGGAAGACGGCCTAACGGTGTGCGGGACCGTAGCCCAGCTTCATGGAGACGGTTGCGAATGGTCCTCGCCGATACCCCAGGAGCAACAGTGTCCCTAATTTGCTGGGAAGTGGCGGTGCGGTCCCCTACGGCACTGCGTAGGATCCTACGGTCTTGGCGTGCATCCGTGCGTCGCTGCGGTCCGGTCCCAGGTCGACGGGCACGTGCACCTTCCGCCGACCACTGGCGACAACATCGATGTACTATGGAGACCTCACGCCCCACGTGTTGAGCAATTCGGCGGTACGTCCACCCGGCCTCCCGCATGCCCACTATACGCCCTCGCTCAAAGTCCGTCATCTGCACATACGGTTCACGTCCACGCTGTCGCGGCATGCTACCAGTGTTAAAGACTGCGATGGAGCTCCGTATGCCACGGCAAACTGGCTGACACTGACGGCGGCGGTGCACAAATGCTGCGCAGCTAGCGCCATTCGACGGCCAACACCGCGGTTCCTGGTGTGTCCGCTGTGCCGTGCGTGTGATCATTGCTTGTACAGCCCTCTCGCAGTGTCCGGAGCAAGTATGGTGGGTCTGACACACCGGTGTCAATGTGTTCTTTTTTCCATTTCCAGGAGTGTAAATTCACTGTTTTACTTGCACTCTCATGCAGTATGTAGATTCACATTGTGCACATTTCATAATCCTCTGTTGCACTACTGTAAAATTGTTTAGTTGGTATAATTAATGTTGTGTTACAGGTGACGTGTGTGTGTGTGTGTGTGTGTGTGTGTGTGTGTGTGTGAAATAAATTCACTGTTTTACCTGCACTCTCATGCAGTATGTATTAGGTGCTCATGTTAACCATATGGACAGATTTATACAATGTAAAAAAATGTTCATTTAACTACTATATCATAATGTTAGACCAGTCCTCTTGCATCTGGGTAGATGCACATAGGAAAAATTTGAAAGAAAATCTGATGTGTGAATATTTACCTAACAGTTAACTATGAGAAACTAAAATGTTATAAACATAATTTCAGGTCATAGCATCAAGTAAAGCAAACAACAGACTAGAGGCTTGGAGCTTTCCACCTGAAATCAGAAAATATATGAAAGACATTAGGCACCGTTGATTGTGCATTCCATTGCTGTATTGAGAATTTTACACTTCGGCATTGTAAAGGTATTTATGTCAATTTCAAAATGAAAATCATATTTTAATTTCAGAAAAACATGTGTTGTTTATATGCATTATTTTAAAGAACAGTATCTCCAAAATGAAACTGAAATCAAACAGATAAAGCTGTTACTTTCATGCAACAGTAGACAAAAATAGGTACATCCACTATGTAATAATATTGTTTATCTTTACTTGATCATAGTTCAGATTTATTTTTCCTGTTTATTTATCACAGTGTGAGGGTTGTTTGCTTTTTTTTTTTTTTTTTTTTTTAAATGCCATATTTGTCATACTGGTACTGTAACTTTAAGCCAAGGTAAAACGTTAATCTGTTACCCCACAACAAAGTATCTTATAAATCTGAATTGAAAGTGTCTTGCATCATATCAGCATTTTTTGTCAAACTGACTACAGGCCTTCAAAGGGAGAGCCAACAAAATAAAACACTATGCAAAGTAATTGTCTGTTCATCAAAGAAATGGGAGTATGAGTATCAAAACCATATCGTCAACAGTGCATCAGTTATCAAAACACTGCTCAAATGAAATATTCCAATCTATCTAAACACTTATTTCACTTCTGTCCATCAGTCCCTGAAAGTAGTGATATAGGGAGGTGGGGGGTGGGGGATGCACAGGAAGAAGGAATCTAGATGTACGGTGTACTTGTTCACTAACATGCTTTTGGAACTGATAACAGTGAATGAAAATTAAACTCAAAGTGAAGCTGACACACATATTATTTAACTAATTTACTTCTATTTTTGTTACAGGTGTTACCTAACATGTAAATAGGATGGCCATTGCTGATCGTCAGTCGAGCTGTTCTCCAGGGATATGAATTTCAGAGAAGTCTCTTGACTGGTTTTAACTTATTTTATGACTCCTACCTAATATTGTCATTGAAGAAATGCCATTATTTCCAATGACTCGCCTGAGTGCTATTTTGTTTAACTAGGTGGTCAAGAATCTCAGTTCAGTGACTATAAATGTACTAAATTTGTGTGTATGTGCAGTTGTTGCTATTGTAAGACCAGTTATGAAGAAAAAGTACTATCTTTAAGCATAAACATTGTTTGATACTGATATACAAATGTACAAAGTGTGCATAGTTTTGATTAAATTTATAAAATGGGATAGGTTCTCTCTCATAAAGTGTAGATATTTCTGATACTTGTGAATATACATCTTTAACAAAATGTAAAAGATAAGCTTGTGGATATGTGGGATTTAATCAGTACATCAAAAAGTTTGTTACTTCATCGACATTTTAAATGTTTTTCATTTCTTGATTGTATGTTATTTTAGCATTGTCATTTCTTTTCAGTTTGAATGCTTGGTTTCAGGAACCATTTTTATGTTAAAAAAATTATTGTGGAATTTAAATTCATTCCATGTTTCACACAAAAAATGCTGCATATTGAGCAGTTACATATTAACTCTGCAGTGGGAGGGATTTTGATTTTTTATAGTGAAACACACAAGCTTTCTTATGAACAAACAAACAAAAAAATTGTTTATGTTTGACAGGTTAAAATACTTTTAAAGACATTTTGTCCATGACCATTGTGATATGTATTTTGTTTTTGAAACCATATTATATATTTTTTTTTATTTATGCCTTATGAGTTGACCTTTCTTCATGAATGATTTTTATTTTCATAAGAGAAAAGTCATGGGTTGCTTATCCTGCACAGAGAAATGAGCTATTATTTTGATTTACTGGCATTTAATATCTTACAAAAACCTGAATGATTACATTGATTTCACTGATACATCAATAATTAGGTAAGTAGTACTATCCTTTTGGAAATTCTGAATTTATATGAACCGTTGGTAATATACAACTCATTTAATTTTAAACGCATTCATGAAATGTGGTTACAGTCTTGACCAGTTTCATCCATACATTGGCCGTCTTCAGAATCCATATTCTGAAGGTTACCAACATATCCTGTCCGTCCAAAATGTTTTCAGGCTAGACTAATAAAAACTAGAGAAAAGTTAAGATGTTGGTTGTAATGATTCAGATGTTCTGAATAGTCCCCCACACCCTCCCCCTCCCCAACATTGATACAACCATGTAAAACTGTCAAGGAAGTCCTTCTGTGGGATGTTGTTCTACTTGTGCATCACATTGGCTTGGCTTGAGTAATTGTATGGATAAAAAAAAAACTACTCATGAAGCCATAGCATGAGAAAACACATATGAATGTCGAGGAAACATGCAAGTTTTGAAACTAGTGACTCATCCTTCTGGCAGAAGCATTAAAGCAGAAGGAAGAGAGTTGAAGGAAAATGATTGGGGTGGTTTAGGAATGAGGAGAGCTACGAAAAAGTTGCCCAGAACACCGGCTCGGAGGAGACTCACCATACAGAATGAGAAGGAAAAACTGTTTATTGTGGACTGCACTGTACGAGATTTGAGATTGAGGCTTTCAAATCTCATCTGGTGTGGTCCCATTTAGTCTTTTCTTCTCGTCCTGTTCAGAAAGTCTCCCCTGCCTTTGGGGCTCTGCGTTACTTTTTTGCAACTCTCCCCATGTCCTAAACCATGCCAGTCCTTTTCCTTCATTCCTCTTTCTTCCCCTTGAAACCTTCTGCCAGAAGGAGGCGGCACTGGTTCCAAAAGCTTGCACATTTCCATAACTTTTATATGTTTTCTCTCCTGCTATCATTTGGTGAGTAGATTTTTTTTTGTTAATACAGTTTATTGTATTTTCAAAAATTGATGATTTTTGTTGATGCATTGGCTTGAATATCAGTTATGTCGTCAGAACATTGACTCTTCACATGAATTTCTGCACTTTGTAATTTTATTGTAAGTTTGTAATGGTAAATCATGTTTTGTCGCCAGTGCTGTTTTTTTTTTTTTTTTTTTTTTTTTTTTTTTTTTTTTTTTTTTTTTTGGGGGGGGGGGGATTGTCTGTCTTTTGCATTCAGTCAAGAGTCATGGCAGGTGTCCACACATCAGTGTTTTTGTTCAGGGGTAAAAGTGTGTGGGACAACTTTGCACACAACTTTCTCTTGTTCAGAGTGTTCTGAAGAACATGTTGAACACTTGATTTAGTGATGTTGCTCCATTGCAATTTGTGACACAACAGCATTGACAAACTACAGCCTCATGTCCATTACTCCTACATCTAACCTACACCCATACTCTGCAAACCACTGTGATGTGCATTGCAAACTCTGTGTCCCAATGTACCAGTTTAGGATTTCTTGCTGTTTGATTCACAAATGGAGTATGGGGAGAATGATTGTTTGTATGCCTTTGTGCATGGTGTATTTATTCTAATCTTGTCCTCATGATCTCTATGTGAGTGATACTTAGAGGATTGTAGTATATTCCATGAGTCATAATTTAAAGCTGGTTCTTGAAACTTTGTTAATAGACTTTCTCGGGATAGTTTATGTGTAACTTCAAGAGTCTGGCAGTTCAGTTTCTTCAGCCTCACTGTAACACTCTCCTATGGATCAAACAAACCTATCACCATTCACATTGTCGTTCTGTGTATACTTTCAGTATGCCTTGTTAGTCCTCTTTGATACAGATCCGACACACTTGAGCAATATTCTAGAATGGGTCTCACGAGAGATTTGTAGACTGATTGCACTTCCCTAGTCCTAGACCTGATTTATCCACAACCGAGCCTTTGTGATTGTTCCATTTCATATCCCTACAAAGTGTTACACCCAGATACTTGTATGAATAGGCTAATTCCAACTGTTACTCACTGATATTATAGTCGTATGAAAAATTTTGTTTTGTTTTGTTTTGTGAAGTGCAAAATTTTACATTTTTGAACATTTGCAGCAAGTTGCCAATCTTAGTACCACTTTAAGATCTTATCAAGATCTAGCTGAATATTTATCTAGCTTCTTTCAGACTGTACTTCATTATAGGTAACTGCTTCATCTGCAAAAAGACTGAGGTTACTATTAATGTTTTCTGCAAGGTCACCAATACACATCATGAACAGCACGGGTCCCGACACACTTCCATGGGGGACACCTGAAGTTACCTCTACGTCTAATGATTATTCCCAAGATAACATGATGCATCCTCCCTACCAAAAAGTCCTGAATGAAGTCACAAATTTCGCTTGATACCCTATATGATTGAACTTTTGACAATAAGCATAGTTGTGGTACTGAGTCAAACACTTTTTAGAAATCAAGAAATACTGCACCTACCTGACTGCCTTTATCCAAAGCTTTCAGTATGCTGTGAGAAAATTGTGAGTTGGGTTTCACATGATCGATGTTTTCTGAATCCATTCTGGTTGGCATGGAGGAGCTCATTCTGTTCAAGATATCCCATTACGTTTGGTCTCCAAATGTGTTCTAAGATTCTACAAGAAATCAATATCAAGAATATTGGATGGTAGTTTCCTGGATCACTTCTCTTATCCTCCTTGTAGACTGGTGTTACATGTGCTTTCTTCAAACTAGTGTGCACTTTTTTTGTTCAAGCAATCCATGATAGACTTTAGTTAGAAGAGGGGCTAACTAACCCAAAAATTCAGTATTCAATCTCATAGGGATTGCATTGGGCCCTGGAGCTTTGTTCAGTATTAATGATTTCAGCTATTTCTCAACACCACTGACACTAATACATATTTCATACACTTTTCAATGGTTTTGATTTCAGCTGTTTCTCTACACCACTGACAATAATACTGATGTCACTCATCTCTTCAGTGGTATGAGGATTAAACTGGGGAATTCTCTCGGGTTTTCCTTTGGAAGGAACATTTGAAACAGTGTTAAGCATTTCAGCTTTTGCTTTAATATTCTCAGTGTCAGTTACTATCTAATACGCTAGGGATTGGACACTATCTTGGGTGCCACTAACAGCCTTTACATACGAGCAGAATTTCTTTGGATTTCGTGAAAGATCATTTGACATTATTCTGCTATGGTAGTCATTGATGGCATCATGCATTGCTATCTTGACAGCCAAACATGTTTTATTCAGCACCTCACTATCTACAGTCCTAAGCTGTCTTTTACACCTGTTATGTATTAGTCTCTGTTTCTTTAGGAGTTTCTTTACTGTGATTGTATACCATCGAGGGTCCCACCCTTTATGAACTGTTCCACTGATTACATATCTATCCAGTCCATGGTCGACTACCCTTTTGAACTTGAGCCATAGTTCCTCAACATGCCCTTGCCCTCTGCTGCAAGTTTCTAGTTCCTCATTGAGATATGACACTACTGATTTTTGTATCTAGTTTACTGAACGTATATGTCTTTCTACTTGTTGAGTTGTACTTTGGTAGTGATTGTTGCCACAACCGTGCCATGATCACTGATACCAGTTTTGATGTGAACATCCTTAAAGATGTCAGGTCTTTTTATTGGCTTTAGATCCAATATATTTCCATTATATGGGGTTCTGAATTATCTGTTATAGATAGTTTTCAAAGAATGCATTTAGTAACGTTTCACAGGAGGTCTTTGTTGAGCCCACTGCTAACAAAACTGTAATTTTTCCAGTTAAGACTGTCGACTAACAACTGACAGGACAAATCACATCTGTTATTTACAGTTGTCAGTTCAAGCTACTGTCATAGGTACTTGCTGATGTCACTATAATGCCAAGAATAAAATCAATCTCAGAACTTTTTGGACAGGTGAGGAGGAGAAGGAGATTAGTGTTTAACGTCCCATCAACAATGAGGTCATTAGAGACGGCTTTTGGACAGGTGATGTGTGCCTGGAACTGGTACTGATTTTAATCACAACATATGCTCATGTCTAACGTAAAAGGGAATGTATAATCCATCACTCATTCACTTTTCGTGACAGAGCTGTTTCTTTATTTGCAGCATCCAAATTTTACATGATTTTAGATGTCCTGTGTAGCACTGTAGTACATATGTGTGCAGCAGTGCAGACTGTTCTTTATAACATGAAGGAAAGTAGCATAAAGAGAACTCTGACTGCTCACAGTATTATATGTAACAGATTGTACAAAAGTAATATTACTTTATCCTGGAAAAAGAGATCTTTTAAAGCTAAACCACATTTAGGTTAGTTCACCAGTACATTATTCTCTAACAATGTAGTATTCTTCATATTCTTTACAGAAAATTATAGTTATAATGCTTTTTGTCTGAAATGATGTCCAGAAATGTAGACTAAATGTCAGATAATACAATAGAAAAAGCCTTTTGTTTAAGAAAAAAACTTAATCAGTTGATAGACTTGTATGGAAAATGCATAGATATTGCCAACATGTAGGTTTCAGTTATTTTCAACTATTTCTTGTAATGTACCTGTAACAGTTTCATTGTGATTGTTAAGTGTATGTAAGTGCGTTCATTGTACTTGCAGTCTTGTGCTGCTGTTTTGTTATTATCAGAGACTGACTATTAATATTCAAGATTTGATTAAGTCAAAGTCTTATACACATACATAACCTCATTTGTAGATGGGTTTTAATTTCTAAGAATATTCTAATGACACTCAGTGTATCATCTCTAGCAATCATTATATTTGAGGCCAGCCCACAGGAAGTCACTTGCAATGAAGACTCTCATATATTTGAGTAGTCTGCTGCCTGTATTGACTTATCACTAGTTGTATGTTCAATTTAATGAGCCTTTTTGCATTTAATGCTAATCTCAAATTTTCAGTGTCAGAATGGAGAGTGAAAGATGAGCGTATTATGTTTGTTCAGAGAGTGCAGAATGAAGAAAGTATATGAAGTATTGATGAATAAAATATACAATACATAAAGTACATGAAGAGAGTGAAAGACTCTAGACTGACCGAAAGATAAGCTAATTTCAGTGAAGGAAGAAACCAAATGAATAAAATAATAAAAGAATATAATTAGACAGGAAATAGTCTGGAATGGAAGCATAACAACAAAGTTATGGTTGTAACAAAGAAATACCGAATCACTCAGATAGAAGACAGTGTGCTTATCTATGAAAGGGAAAAAATATCACGAGGACAAGTAAAAGAGCAAATCAAAATTCAGATAGGTTTTGCCAGAAATTGGTTTATTTGCCTCACAGCAGGGTTACAAGTGCTAACAAAATTGTTACACAGGACAGATATTGTTTATACTTGAATCAAAATCAGTTACACAGGACAGATATTGTTTATTCTTGAATCAAAATCCTCCTGCCTAGATAAATTTAGAAAGTAATTCATATGTGTACTGTCAGTATGAATTACAATATTTAATAACCAATGCATCATCATTTTTCAGAACTATCTGAAACACTTTGTATTTGTGCTGTGTATATATTTGAGTGAGTGGACATTTGGTGTTTTTCTGAGCAAGTGAAACTATGGTGTCTCCTACTTGCACAAACAGTTATGTTGTTGGGTCATCACATGTTCTTCATGGCATTTAATTGACAAAGATTACAGCACCACTCTTATCACAGTTATGCTTTTAAGTCAAACTAAGTAATTTGTGGCTCTGTCAGACTAGAGAGACCCACTATCTCTCTGCAATTTTCTGAAACTATTCTCTAGTAGGAGAAATTACTGCCATTGGCAATAATCTTTAGTTTTATGGAAGCATGGATAAATTGTGTCACTCCATCATATCAAAATTCCTCTAATGCTAATGTATTCTCCGTGTTGTATTTTGGAAACAAGTAATGCTTTCAGTTGTTTTACCAATAACTAAACGACTTATTTAAAAATCTGATTATTGGGGGAAGGGGGGTAGTGATGGTTCTGCTTCCTCTCACTCTCCTTATGACGAGTTCTCTGAGTTGTCTCCTGTCTTGTAGTTTGATGTTCTTCTTTGGGTGACCATTTGGTGTTATGTAGACCTGTAAGTATTTAAGATCTGATGTTAATGGGATGTATTTTTGTCTTATAATGGTGCCCTTGAAAAGCCCCTACGTAATATCCTGCCCATTCATTGTTTTCCTGCCTATTTGTTGTCTAATCAGAGCTTATCTCAGTCTCCATCAAACCTATCATTGAGAGGATGTCCAGTGCTGATATTGCTTTGGACTCATACTACAGTATTATTATTATTATTTTTTCAAAATAAACAAATGAAAGCTCTTGTAATATGATGCTTGAAGAGAACAGTATTATCAGAAGCTAATTGTCATATTAATTGTTGAGTCATAATATTTTGAAATCACAATAACACAAGTTTGGTTCCTATAATTCTTGTCTCTCCTCCACCCCCACCCCCCCCCTCTCGTAAGCTCAAATTACTTTTCAATCTGTCGCTGTGTCAAGTGAACTAAACTCAAAATAGCAGTAACATGTACATAAATCAGCAGTTGTTTTAAAAGATATGGCAGTTGTATCTACAAAGAGCTAGTTTAAATTGCTCACTTCTTGTTGTACATTACACACATATTCGTAGTTAGTATTTCTCACTCACTATACAGAGCAAGTGGTTAGGAACATAGAGCCCTGTAAATTAGATATTAAATATTGAAGTTCACTTTTTGAACTTACATTCTTTAGAACACCCATGTATTGCTCACATTTCTTTGACAGTGTCACACTAGAAAATTATTTGACAATGGAAAGTCAGTGGAATGTGTAGTCGAGGCATTGAGTTATCATTAAACACATAAACAAGATTGAGAATGTTGCTGAGCTTTTGGACAAATCTTCTTGAAGAGCTAACAGAACGGAAATACACACACTGCAGAGCTTAGCTGTGAAGGAGGATTCATCCAAAAGCTCAGCTGTTTTGTCAGTCTTGCTTAAATGCCTAACTATTACTCAATATCAGATCGGTGATTTGGTAGATGCACCAACAGAATCCTTATGATGTGTGCACTGTGCCTCCTTTCCCATTGCATGTACTGACTTTCTGGACGAGAATAGAGTTGTGTCAGATGGGAGACAGGTGAAGGAAAACAAGCTGAAGCTAGCCAACCATCCAGCTGCATCATACCTCATTTCATCCAGAGTTAAAGCAAAAGTTTATCAACATGCCCACATACAGACATTTCTCTCAGGAGGAGATTAATCGGTATGTGGTGCTTGTAATGTACAAACAACAGCCCACTTTGCTTGCTCAGGAGAGGCTGTCAGTGGATTGGTGGTCGTCTGGCTGTCTGTTGTGTCAGATCCCTTCAACACTTTTGTAATAACTCCCAACTCTTATCCAAAGTGACTCAAAACAATTAGGCACCAAGAATTTCCAATATATGACTGCAAAATACACATGCAAATTTTTCTAGTTTGAATTTAATGAAGTTTCACTTTATTTCTGAAGCAAATCATAAGTCATTACAATTTACACTCAGTTACAAATTATTGTATATGCCCAGTATTCAACTGTTACAATACCAGAAGAGTTTAAGTGTCAGTTTGTCAGCAGGCACACTCTCATGAAACTGTATGTTTCAGCTGTGCTTGCTGATTTAATGGATTCTACACTTTAAGAAACCACATCCTCTGATCTTTTGACAATAACAACAAGCTATTGTTCCTTTGGTAACCACAAAATTCATTATCATTTGTGGTAGAGTTACTTTGATTCATATTTAATGGAGCTTCTGATCTACCCTTTTATTTCTTCAATGGTAAGATGATAGTTGTACCGTAACTCACTTTCTGCCCTTCAGTTATTTTGTGAGTCATGGTACAAGCCTGTTTTATGTTAACTGATAAAATGAAATTTGGTGTAATTGGAATATGCATTCAACGGAAATGAGTTCAGTCACAATGAACAACTTTTACTCTTGACACCAATAAATTTGGAGGAATCAAGTCTGCTGTTACCGCAAAGTGTCCTCACCTGCTAATGGATATGCATCACTTTCTCACTTCCAGTGCCCAATACCAACAAAGTAGAGTCAATAACCTTTATTAAATCATTGACGTTATATTCACATCCAACTGTCCACAACTGATATAATAGTAAATATGTCAGTTCTATGAGGTCTTCAAGTGTATACCACAGTGTGCTTTCTTTTTTAAATTGTACTTCTAGTTTACTTTTTACATGTGACTTCTTTTTGAAATGTGCTTTTAGCAATGTACCATATATGACTAAATAATGTTCAGTTCCAATATAATTAAATTGAATGAAACATATTGTTGCAATTATCGATCACCTTGACTTCTTTTAAAAATGTTTTCTTCAGACCTTAATATTATTTTTTCTATTTTTTTAAAGAATAGAACAAGAAATAAGAGGAGGAAATCAAGGATAACCATTTGCAGATTTTTGTAAAATATGAGCCCATATTTTTTGTAGTATCTTCCAAAAGAAAGTCACTGTTTTTTGTATCCTAAAGATAAATAGTAAACTTGATCCATTGACTAATTGTACTTAGTTGTGAGATAATTTTTTTTTACAAAACTAGGCCTTACTGAAAGTATGCTGTGATGTATTTTACTTTCTATTTCACCGTGTACAGAATACTGTTGTTCAGTAGAGATGTCATCTTGTGTGAGTTACAGGTCCAAATGAAAATAATTCTTTTTATTTTGGTGTGCCAGTAACTCTATAATTGATGTTCATTCCAACACAAACTGAAGCATTTATGCATTCAGTAGTTTGTTTATTAATGATTCAGGAAACTGCATATATTTAAAGTAAAATGACACTGTATATGCAGTATAAGGGCCTTTATTTGCTGTGGTAGAACGAACTATGTGTTGATAATAAAGAAATAGATTTACTGGTATACCTATTTCTGAAGGTTATAAAAAGTATGAAGCCTTTGTCTAAAAGTGTCAATTGATGTTCGTGTTTCCAAACAAAAAGATTAACAAAATTTTGTGTGTCCAGAGGGTAACTGAAAGTGGAAAATGGTTGAAAAAAATGTGAGAAACATTTTCTGTATGTGTTAGTAGATGATACTAAAATTACCTAGATGTCATCATTCAGTATTTTTGGCATATGTCCTTAATAATATTGTTTGTACCATAAAAATTATAGCAATATAGTGCAAACAATACCTCAGACATGGAATAACGACTGCCAAACAAAAGTGCTTGAGAGGTCATTGTACAATTGATAATCAAGTTTCTTCTGGCATTTTCTTCGCTTTATCTTTGTTCTCCTTAGTATATCTAGACCGTTCCTAAAATGGGAGGCGTAAAAAAAGAAAAAAAAATCTTTTGGGTTTGCCTTCCTGGAAGTCCTTTCTAATTTCCTTTTGCTCTATTTCATGGTGGAAGAGATCTACAGTTAAAATTTGTAAAAAAGCATGCCTATTACAATTTTTTTGTTATTTATTTATATGGGGCTGTTCAGTCACATGGACGCACCACCATTTACATAGTCTTCCTCTTTATGAGGTACCCTGTCAGTTTTTGATTCATACTATGGTATAACTAACTCCATCATTACTGAATGTGACTATTTGATAGACTAAATTTTGTTTGAAAGTGATAAATTACTTATGCATTACCACCAAAGCAGTGATATGGCAAAATTGAGTGGTCCAGTAATTATTGTTCAACTATGTTCCATTAGACAAAGCTCAAAAGCTTGAACACGTTCAAGAGAAAATTTTACTCAACAACGTTGATGGTTGAGCCAAATTACTCTCTTAAATTGTTAGATTACAATCACAGCCTCACTTTCATCAAACAGTGGATGATATTTAAGCTTGAGGGTAAGATTTTTTATGCCAGATACTATTATATCTATGAACTCTTGAGTAAAGAAAAACTTAATGATGTTAGTTGAAACCATTGGACAGTTGACACAAATCATTGTAATGTTTTCATCCTTAGTAGGTAGGTGATATTCCAACTTTAAAAAACTGAATAACAGTTGCAATAAATTCACGGTTGGAAACTGATTGGGAGGTTGTAGTTAATTGTTTTAAAAGTGTTGGTACATTGTGTAAATAGTTTGTTCCAGTACTCTTTGTTTTTTGTATTAAAAGTTTATTCGAATAAATGTAGTTCTTTTAAAAATTTGTAGAGGATAAGAGGCTTTCTTATTATGAGATAATCCTAGTTTACTGTACTAGTCAAGGCAAAGCTGTTAGTCTTGGTGTATTTATTGTAAAGTTAATTTTGGGGACTATTTTAGTCATAAGCTACTTGTAGTGGGAACTGATCACACAAGTGGAAGCTTCATTCTTGCCACATGGAGTTATGTATATTCATAGACATGCAAATGTGTTTTGTATATAATGATTAACAATTTGTACAGTGATAGTGCTTGTGTGTTACTCACAGACGTTCGCTCTTGTATTTATTAAGGCTGATGACTTATCATTTTCATTCAAAAAGCTCTCACCATTAGTTCTCATGTTCTGCAGCATTGTATCAATATGCACCAAGTGTCACACAAAGAATCCCAAAGAATGACTTATGTCAATTCCTGGAGGAATTTCTGAGCTGTTTTAATGAAAAAGTGAAATAAAGTCCAGTTTTCCATGTCCCATGCGGGGGTATATCACGAGTAGTGTGTCTTATATTCAACAGTTCCTGTATAGCAAACATGGGTGGCCCCAGAAATTTGTGTTTGGGGGGGTGGAGGAATATAAATTTTTTAAATGTAAGTAACTTGATTAGTTTTGAGACATGTCATGCTACAAGAACTAAATTTTATAGATGACACAAAAAACTTCTGTAGAATTATGGTTATCTGCTCAATAAATGAATAAAAACTGTGTACGGCAGATTCCAAGAAGAATTGAAAGGGGGAGGGACTTCACTCATATTCTTGAAGTCATCTGGATTAGGAGAACCCATATCATCAGTCAATACATTGTGAAATGGATTTCCAGTGTCCTAGATGGCAGCAGGAAGCCAATAAAATAGTCTCAAGTAAAGAATTCTGAATTCTTATTTATGAAATATATTGCTTTTCTTCGTTCTAAAATGCTGTTGGTAGAGTGACTTATTGCCACAAAGCATGACAAGTTCCACTTTTTTCCTTGGAAATACACTGAACTGTTTGTTGTGATCTCATTTGTATTTAAATTAACAATAATTTCTAGCCTGCTGTGCTGTAAAACGATATGAGGATGATTGCTCTATCAACTAGATTTCGTAATACAGTGTAATGAGTATGTGATTTTGTCGATTGAATAAGCAGTTTTAAAAGAATGAAGTCATGAAAGAATTTTGCGTCAGACCACAAAGTTATGCTTTACAACTAATGATCTTGCTGCCATTGGGATACTAAATCCTTGACTGTTTTTAGTTGCCCCATTTTGACTCATTCATACATAATCAGCTTAAAATCCTTATCTCCAATCTGCTTTGAAGTTATGGTTGTAGTGGCCTATTCTCCCAATTGACTTCTGCTTTGCCTTTTCCTGTATCCTTTGCAAAGAAGTTGCTGTTGCAGAACATGAACTTTAATGCCCTCGTTGTCTTTTGACTTTTGTTGAACATTTGTACTGTCTTTGTTTCCAGTCTTTATTTTTGGGAAAAAATAAAGACAATCATTTAGCAGCTTAGTCCTGATTGTTAGTCCTGTAGTTTTCATGTAGAATAATTTGCCTTATTGTCATTAATTTGAAAATGAGTATAGATGTTATAAAAATCTAATTAGTTAAATATTTCTTCACACTCACTTGTGTTTAAAAATATTTCTTAACTGTAGTTCTGCCATAAAAAATCTGTGACAACAAATAGGATGCAGTCCAGTCACTTCCTATGTTTGGCATAATAAATCAACTTATTTTGTGTACATTTTCATGGCAATTCCGCAGTGTTGTCACAGTTCTTTGCAGCTACGGTTTTCAGTAATATTTGTGACAACCTTTTGCATTTTGCAGTTGAAAGCTGAATACAGCCCTATCTGTCAGCTGTCTTTTCTTACCATTTATGGTACAAGTGGTATCACCTCCTGCTGAGATTCCTGTTGTTTTGTTGCCAAATCCTTTTTATGTCAATTCTATCTTTGTCATTGTTGTTAGTCACGTTCTGAAAATACCTGGATAAGAGATGCTAACTGTGTCAGGTTGTTTCCCCTCACATGGGTCAGTGCCATAACTTAGTCTCTCTGTACTCTACACATTTTGCTGCAGCTTAAGATTATACAGCAACAATATGGTAATGTTTAGCTGCTTGAAAATTGTCCCTAAAACATCTGCTAACAAACTTGAATCGCTCAGAGCTTCATTGAGTATCTCCTGACTGAAGGTATGTGACACTGATCAGTACTATTGTAAACAAAGATTAACTTTTCTTTTTATTCATAATAATTCAGTGTTGGATTGTTTCTTCCTTGCTACAGCTTTTCTCTTCTTTCAACAAACCCCACCCCATTAATTTTGCTCTCTTCCTTGCTGTTGAGTAAGACAGACACTGGACTTGCGTTTGGTAGGAAGGCCGTTCAGTCCATAACCAGCCTTCTGGATTTAGGTTTTCCACAGTTTTCATAAAATATTTAAGGCAAATCTCAGGATATATCATTTGATAAGGATACAGATAAGTTTCTTCCTTGTCCAAGGTAGTGCTTCATCTCTAATGACATCAGTGGTGACAGAACGTTGAACTCTTAATCCTCCTTTCTTCCTCTTTTTTTATATTGAATGTGACCTACGTATTCCACTGTTCCACTTCTATATGCAATATAACTCAACAGATTTCTAATACATTGAATGCAGTATATTCATCTGAAACATTATCTTATTCAGTAACAAAAGCAGCACAAAGATGTCAGTACCTAGATAACTGATGATATCATATGTGAATTTGAAGCTGTGTACTGTAATAGTGCTTTTTGATAAAATTGCATTTAGGGCTCATACTATGATCACACAGTTTTACAAGGGTAGCATTTAACACTGTTCCTACCAGGAACATTTAAGTGAGAATCTTAGTCAGTCTTAGCATGACATTTCTGAAAGCTGTTTTCAGTAATATAAAATACTTGACATATTTATTTGAATATTTGTCTTCCTTGTGTTGGTGTGACATGGTGTGAGAGGAGCAAACGTGTCTTGGGCAAATTGGTGGTAAAAGATGAGTATCTCTCTTTTTCTTTTTTTTTACTCCCTTCTGTCACTCGCCCATAATGTATTGCTTCTATCAGCAAACTGCTTTGCACCATGACATGATGTCTTCCTTTGTCCAGACATGTACCTGCTTAAAAACTGCTCCCTTCATGGCAGAGACTTTAATCCACAAATGAGAAACATGGAGCTCTTTTCCAATAGGCACAAAAATACTGTGTTGGTAAATTATAACTTCACGTGTTAGGACTTCTGCTTTATTTTATTTTAATGAAATATTTATTAGGCTGAGCTAACATGCATGTGAATGAAACATGATTGATTGTTACAGTTGGCCTTACTTTTATTGTATTTAACAATACAATGTAATAACTTTTAAGTAATTATATGAGGCATTAAGTTTTCAAAATTTTATTGTATAATATGTTTATAAATGTCAGTGGTGTAAAAACATCATATAGCTATTGAACATTGTATGTCGCAGTATTTAACAGTTGTGTTAAGGATGTCAGTGCGTAATGGCAACAAAAATTTTGTAACATATTTTAACATGAATATATCTGTTGTTATCTGTAGTTTTAAGTTATTTTTATATGCGTAGTTTGTTATCACAGTCGCTATCTGACCAAAATGTGAGAACTCTCTATTGTTACTTGAACTTAATAGAATCTTATCCCATTTGTGTAGAATGTTTCTAAAAGTATGAATGAAATGGTTGCAAAAGTTTACAAATTGCAGAGGATGTGTAGGCTTTTTGTTGTTAGTTGTATAAATGTTGTACTATACATATAATAAATCTACTCTTTACAAGTAGATAGAGATTTATTGTACATACCTCTTTTTATGCACTTAAATAATAAATGAAAATGCATTTCTTCATGTAGTGTTTTATTAGAAAAAACATTTACATCAAATTTTTTTCCTGCATGTCTTTCTTGGGTTTCATTATAACTATCAAAATCATCAAATTTTAATCCTCTTTAGTAATTGCAACTCCCATCAATAACAGATAATTCCTTGGTTTTAGGTGACCTCCACCTAAAACCAAGGAATTATCTGTTATTGATGGGAGTTGCAATTACTAAAGAGGATTAAAATTTGATGATGATATATATATATTGCCGGTGGTGAACTGGAGGCGACCTCGCGGCCGCAGGCTATATGTACCTGGCGCGCCAACGTCCGAGGGCTTCTCTGCGGTCATTTCCGGTGCATTTCTCCTCTTGCTACCTGCGACGGTCATTCGCTGCAGTACGGGAAGCCAGGATCCGTTTACCTTAAGGCTTTCCTCTTTCTTGTTGAAACTGTTCGCGTGTTTTTGGATTTCTACAGCTTCTCTGAACAAGTGCGTGTGATAGTGCTTCTGTACAGACAGAACTTCCGTGTCGGCGAATTTTATTACATGGTCGGTCTCATTCAGTGCGTGCTCTGCCACGGCCGATTTCTCCACCTGCCCCAACCTGCAATGTCGCTTATGCTCTTTGATCCTGGTGTTAATGGATCGTCCAGTCATTCCGACATAAACTTTTCCGCATGTGCAAGGTATACGGTATATTCCCGACATTGCAAGTGGGTCTCTTTTCTCCTTCGCCAATCTAAGACACTCTTTGATCTTCCTTGTCGGTTTGAAAATCGTCTTTACGCCGTGTTTGCGCAATATATGGCCGATTCTGTCCGTCACTCTGGGAATGTATGGCAGAAAGGCCGTACCCGACATTTCTTTTTCTGGTTCCTTACTTCGCCGAGTGTTTGGCTCTGTTACACTTCTAATGTAATTTGTGGAGTACCCATTGCTCCTCAGAACAGTTTCCAGGTGTTGCATTTCTCGTTTGAGGTGTTGAGGCTCACATATTCGTCCTGCTCTCGTTACGAGCGTACTAATCATGCCTCTTTTCTGGCTCGGGTGGTGGTTTGACAGTTTGTGCAGGTATCGGTCCGTGTGTGTCGGTTTTCGATACACGCTGTGTCCCAGGTTTTCGCATCCCTTGTGACCAGCACATCTAGAAATGGCAGTTTCTTGTCCTTTTCTACTTCCATGGTAAATGTTATGTTGGCATGGAGGCTGTTCAGCCTCCATGCCAACATAGCAGTGGTGTGAGAAAATTTCATAAGTTCAAGCCAGACCAGGGAGGGCATCCAGCTACATTCATGTGACAGTTAAGCATAGATTTTCACCATTGCACCCTAATAAGCAGATAATCATTATGTGTGTTAGCTACCTGAAGGAGAGTGTATATACTTGGGGCATTATAGTAGCTGACAATATTGAAACTTGTTAAGAGTTTTAGATGGCTTTTCCAAATAAATTTTGGAATCAGAATAGCAGTAGGTGGTGAAATAATAGCTGGTGATGGGAAGTGCATCTACAGAGGGGCCCAGAAAAAAGCAGACACTCTTTGACAGTTAATATCTTTGGAACACAATGACATAGTGTTGCAATTTTGGTGGTAGTGTAGTCCATTGTTTTCTCAACAGATATTGGTTCGTGTTTTCCAGCAGATGCCAGTGCAGCAATAAACAAAGTAAGATTGTCATTTGAGCAATGCAAGGTCATATTGAAGTTGTACTGGAGGTACAAAAACATGATGAATGTACAACAGCGATGGCATAATGTATATGGAACTCAGTCACCAACATATACAGCAATTTATTGTATTTTGGATCATTTTGAAATCAACAGTACTGTTTAGGACCTGCACGAAGAATGTTCTGGCTAAGCCAAAACATCAAGAAGTCCAGCTTCCAGCACTTCTGTTTTGAAACATTTTACTAGGTCACCTCAAAAATCTATGAAGCAGTGTGTGCGTGAAAGCAGGGTAAGGTGATGTAGGGCACAACAGATTCTGAAGGCTGCAAAGTGGAAAGTGTACATTCTAAGATCACTGCATGCTGTGAACATGGATGACCTGGATCGAAGGATGGAGTACTGCGATTGGTTTGAAGACATGCTTTGCAAGGATAAATGTTTTGTAGGGATGGGTATGTGGTCTGACGAGGCACAATTCAAACTGAACTATACTGTAAACCACCATAAATGCATGTACTGGCCTCCTGAAAATCCTCACATTCACATAGATAAACATGTTAATCTACCATATGTTAATGTGTGGTGTGGCACGCCAGACACCAGAAGCAACAGATGCTCCTACTCTGTGGCAGATTTCTTGAAGGACGAAGTGATACTTTGAGCTGGATCCCTAAAAATGGAATAAAATGTATGATAGTTCTAGTAGATGTAAATACTGTAAGTTTGACAAATTGCAAGTAAGTAAACTCTCCACAAAGTATTATTGTAAGTGTGACAAAATTTTAAATAAGCAAATTGTAACCTTGATATGTCTCCTGTACATCAGACATGTGTTTGGAAATTGTGTATGTTATGAGATGAATAAAACACATTTGACATTTCACTGTGTTTTACTTATAAGTGTTTTGGTTTTGTTGTTCTTTTTTTATGCTTTGCATATTTTGTATCTTCCATGCATAAAGTAGAATTTTGAATAGTGATGTTTGTTCCCTGCGTTTTAAGTTATTTTGAATTGCAAGCTTGAAACGATTGAACAAGTTGTCTTTTTACCACTGTCTCTTGTGGCTACAACCAATAAGCTACCATTAATTGTTTGAGGTAGTGTTTATGTTGTCTGGTTCCATCATATTAAGTACACTCAGGTTCTAATGGTCAAATGACAGTCTGCGCAACTTGTATGACAAAATGCTGACCCTTATGTGAATTACGTGCATAGTATCATCGAATTAATTAGTGCTCACAGAAGAGATTTTCAAACTGACTGATGTAAATCCCATTGTATCATGACTGCCTGTAAGGCTACAACCTTTGTATCCTTACAATCCAACTTTGTCGTTTGTGCAGACGGAGATCAGTTTCATCTATTCTGGAATTTTGGTGGATACTAGAAAGCATGCACTGATAGTAAGCAAACTGGACCACCACTGTGCCGCCGCGTGGGATTAGCCGGCGGTCTGAGGTGCTGCAGTCATGGACCGTGTGGCTGCCCCCGGTGGAGGTTCGAGTCCTCCCTCGGGCATGGGTGTGTGTATTTGTCCTTAGGATAATTTAGGTTAAGTAGTGTGTAAGCTTAGGAACTGATGACCTTAGCAGTTAAGTCCCATAATATTTCACACACATTTCAACATTTCAACCAATGTGCCATGGAAGTGCAAGATATAATTACCTCACCACCAGAGGCTAACACATACGACTGGCTTAAAGCAGAATTGATCCGGAGAGTATTGGCATCGCAGGAAGAGCAAATTTATCAAGTTCTCACTTGGGAAGATATTGGAGATGGAAGGCTTTGCGGTACTTGTAGCATCTAAGAAGCAAAGTATATGTGAGAACCATTCCAGACAGCTTACTGCATACAATATGGAGCAGTCAATTGCCACTGCCTGTCAAAGCAAGTATAGCATCACAGTCTGACATACCCTTGGACATAGTAGTACAGTAGGTAGATAAATCCCAGGACATGATGACATCAGCTCCTGTCAGCGCTATCACTGCACAGTGTGCTAGTGTGATGCCAGCTGTTTTGCATGCAGATTATTATGTCTTCATGGCCGAGGTGGATCTATTGACGTAGTAGTTCGGTGAACTGTTACCTCAACGTGACCCGAGCAATGACAAGTGGGAATTGATACCACCAATACTCGTGCAGCAGATCATTGAAGAGCTCTGATTAACAAGGTATCTGCTGGTATCACCAGAAATTCAGGGAGAAAGCGTGCAGATGCACAACCCCATGCACCTACCCAAATAGCAATAGTGGTTGAAAGTAGGTGCCTCCACCGATTCCTGATCAGTGTCCCTGTGTGCATTTGTTAGTGATCAGTGGTCGAACTGGAGATATCTAATAGACACTGAATATGATTTGTCCATTTACCCACAGACTATGTTGCACAGGGAACGACCACCCACATTATTATGTCTGATAGCTGCAAAAAACTTAGTAATAACAATGTACAGCACTCTGCCCTTGGAACTTGACCTGGATTTATGACGAGTCTTTGTGTGGGATTTTGCAGTTGCAGATGTCATCAAACCCATCATTGGAGCAGACTCCCTCGCTAATTTCAATCTACTACTGGACATGATGTACTCAGGTCTTGTTGACATCAAAGGCTTAACAGTGTCCAAATTTCAGCGAGATGCAAGCATTGCTACATGGGTTTCTGGCTCTGAGACAATCCCCTGGGGCAGCTAAGGAGGTGAGGCATGATACTGCCCACTACATAGAGACAACAAATGGTCCTCTCACTGTCTTCCAGACCATGACATTTCGCTCCACATCATCTTAAAACTACCAAAGCAGGGTTTAACAGTATGATTAATGAAGGTGTAATGCACTGCATTTGGTCCCAAGAAAGGGCGGTACATGACAGCCTCATGGTGACTACAGAGTCTTGAATGCTGGAACAATGCCTGACAGAAATCCACTGCTGTAGTTACGTGACTATAATTATACGTTGAGCAGTGCAGTCATTTTTAGCATCCTGGACTGCACAAAAGCGTACACACAGATCCATCTAGCTGAGTGAGTCATTCCCAAGACAGAGATCATCACTCCTTTGGGGCTCTTTGAAAGCAAATTTATGACTATTGGACTCAGGAACAACGCTTCATGACTTAGAGCTGCAGGGCCTAACTTTTTCTTTTGCTTATCTGGACAAAATTTCAGTCTTCGGGCTACCAGCAGAGCAACACTGGCAGCATTTAATGGAAGTGTTCCAAGTGGCTAGAACACCACAGCGTCATCCTAAACACCACTAAAGGTGTCTTTGGTCAGGGCCAAGTGGATTTCCTAGGACAAAGGATAACAGCAGATGGAACGCTACTACTGCCAGAGAAGGTGAAAGCTATCTCACGGATTTTGCGCCCAAATACAGCCAACGAATTGTGTCACTTCCTCAGTATGTTTAATTTTTATTGCCATCACTTGGCATTCTCTGCTGAGTTACAGGAGCTGTTAATTGCAGTGTTCAACAGCCCAAAGAACAAGGGTATCTCGCCTATAGCATGGACTGATACCATATGTGTGGCACTTGAAGCAGCCAAAAAATAGCATTGCTAATCCTGCACTACAGGCATACCCTGAGCCTACTGCACCTCTGGCACTAATAGTTGACAATAGCCAGAAGGCAACGTGTTCAGACAACTTTTGCGGCACAGCTTACCAGAAAACAACGAGCTATCACATGGGCAGTAATGGGATGATCGAGAGGTGGCACTGCTCAATGAAGGCAGCACTAATGGTTCAAGCCACTGAGTGGACCAAGACCCTTCCCATGATACTAATCAGCCTCAGAAACACTTTCAAATCAGATTTATATGCTTGTATGGCAGATCTGGTGTATGGAAAGATTTTGAATCTTGGAAGAGAATTAGTGGAAACAAATGCCCTGTTACAGCCAAGGGATAATTAACCAGAATTCCTATGCCAACTGTGAGAGTACATGGCACAAATCCACCCGCATCAGCCTCACAGACAAAGTGCATCAAGACACGAAAACCTGTTCACATGGAAGGCATCAACTTGTTGTTGCAGCCGCCATATTTAGGACCCTACCATGTTGTTGCAAGGGGAGACAATTGGTATTTAAATTAATGGAAAGGCAACCACTGTTTAAAAACTGGCTTATTTCATCCAAGAAGCAACAATGCTACAGCTTCCAAGACTATGGCCTCACCCACAAGCACCTCATCACCGCTTCACAGCCATTAGTGCAGATTACAACCCCAGTGGACCTGCAAACACATACCTCAAGATCCGGTCACTCTGCCCATTTTCCACCTACTATTTGGTATAAAGCTCTGCTTCCACAATGGGGCTGATGTGATGACATCACACAGTTACGTAATGTTGTATCAAACATGCCATATGGTGTGTTTATGAACACCACGCTGTCAAACATTTCAGGCCACACTGTGTTTTATATACATGCTTTTTGGTTTCATTATTCTTTGATTATGCTTTCTATATTTCGTATCTTCCACATGTACAGTAGAGTTCGTGCATAGTTACGAGATAACTCTGATGTTTGTGCCCTGCATGTTAAGTTATTTTGAATTGCAAGCTCGGAACGATCGAGCATGCCATGTTTTTATTACTATCTCCTATGGATAATGTTACTTGTTTGAGGAAGTGTCTGTGTAGCCTAGTTCCATTGTATGAAGTACATGGAGATTCTAATAGTCAAACGACAGTCTGCACAGCTTGTACCGACAGTTGTTGCAAAGATATAATGAAATTAAAGATGTAAGCAGCTTGGACTTTACCAGTAGTCTAGTTACTAGTAACTTTCCCTGCACGCAGTTCACAGAAAACACACAGCATTCTCATATAATGGAAAGAGCTACCAGTTTGTACAGATTCTATTAATCTGAAATGCACCTTCAGCAGTTCTATAAGAGCCTTAAATCAAGTATTGGGTTCTGAACTGCTTAAATTTGTCATTGTGTACATGAACATCATATTAATTGAGCCAAAAATTGGGAGAAGCAACTAGATATGTTGTATCAAGTGCTAAATGCATAGTACTAAATAAAACTTAATTTTCCAATGACAAATCAAGTTCATTTGACATGTGATGATACGAAGAGATGAGTACAGCTACTCACCACGTAGCTAAAACAACATTTCAATCCTTGACTGTAGATATTCAGATAATTTGTAACAAGAGAATTTAATGAGATATGTTTTTAATTTCTTTTGAATTGATAGGAGTTTCAAATTTCTAGCTTTGTGTTAGATGGATATATGACATGGGGTGCACATAACTACCTGGAATTTAGACAAGTAGGGAAAATCTACACAAAAATTATTTTTCATTTCTGGTATTGATTCCATAAATTACAGTTGAATTGAAACAGATTTTTGTTGTTGGCAAGGATAGTAGTAACTGTCTGCAGAAGTGTAAGAATTGTAAGATCCTCAAAAAGACTTTGCACAAATCACAGCTGAGTTGAAATATATTTTTGTTGTTGGCAACCAAAGTAGTAAATGATTAAATTCTAGTTGGGTTTTCAGCTGGATCAAACTGTCTTCTACGTACAATATTTCCATGGTCCACCTGTCCTCCATCAGCAGGTGAGGAAAGCTAAGCCACTCTCGCCAATAACTGATTCAAATTGTGAACAACGGAACCCTTATACACAGTGAAAATACAAAAGTGCATCCACTGAGGTAATGCACAAGCACTCAAAATTGCTGCTGCCACTGGCGCAAGAAGAGTTACAGTGATGAATACTGCCATAAAATGATATACCATTAAAAATTAATGCTCATAGTCAGCTGGTTCGGATGCCATTGTTTCTTCATCATATCCGATAAAACAGAATTCTAAGTTTTACTTATTGGGTATCCATTATAATGGTTAATGATATTATCTATTAGTCTGATTTCAACAGATTCTTTTAAAACACAGTCCCAGTAATGCGAGGGATTTGCAGCCACTTGTGTCTCGTTGTATAGCATCTTATATCCCTCTGTAAGACAGTGCTCAGTCACTGCAGATTTGTCAGGTTGTAATTATTGTACAGTAGAGTGTCGATTATCCGAACGTCAGTCAACTGAACGACTGCTTAACCAAACTGTGTACTTGCTCGCACCTGTTACTCTCCCACCCTACCGTCCATCATTCCCCTCACTCCCAAACCAAGTTTCCCCCAGTAGTCATCGCACTGGGCCACCGCTGGCAGAACATTGCTTCCAATGGGGCCTTCACAAGGCACTGCTGACAGGCCAAGCCGCCAGTCGCTGTGTTTCAACAATCAGCACACTTCTGTTGGCTTGGCACTGGCAGCAGAAGTAGCGGCAGTATCAAAGCTGTTCACAGCAATAGCTGCGCCAACTTAGAGTTGAGGCGTGCTGCTCCGCACTGTTTGAAGGATTGTGTAGCCCCAAGAAGAGCTTCTCATGGTGCAAACAGTCACCTTCTGAAAGTGACCAGTTTCAGATATCTGTAACGAGAAAAGTACGTGACTTATCTGCTCGTAAGTGTGTAGGCTTGCTTAGACAGACCAAAATAAAGGACTTTTTTAAACGTTAATTTTATATACTGTGTGTATTGTTCATGCAAAGTGCGTATGTAATATGTATATATTTTTGTTTAATAAACTGTGCCACATACTACATATTCCTACTGCAGTTACCTTTGTATGTTACTTTGTAATACTAAAAGAGATGCCTGTTTTTATGAATAAATTTACTGCACAGTACTTCTTTTTGGCAAATAAACATGGACAGTTCGATTATACAAACAAACCAGTTTTCCGAACACCCATGTCCCCCAATTACTTTGGATAATCGACACTCTACTGTATATGGCAATGATGTTCAACACATCTGTCATTGACTGCACTCACATGGTATTTTGTAAATGCCAGGCTTCCTCAAACCTAAATCAATCTTAACAGAGTCAAGAAGTGCTCTAATCTTAGCTGGCCGATCGAACACACATCTGATATCATATTTCTACAAAACCCTACCTATCTTAGCAGATGCATTCTACATCTAAATTTACATCTATACTCTGCAACCATTGTGAGATGCATGCCAGAGGGTACATACCATTCACATATTGACCGTGGGAAGAATGATGACATGCCTCTGTGCATGTACTAACTATTCTAATTTTATCCTTGCAATCCCTATGTGAGCGATACATAGGGGTTGTATTATACCCCTGTAATTATTATTATTTAAAGCTGGTTCTTGAAACCTTGTTAATAGACTTTCTCAGGACAGTTAACATCTGTCTTCAAGGGTCTGCCAGTTCAGTTCCTTCAGTATACCTGAGACACTCTCCCATGGATTAGACTAACCTGTGACATTCATGCCATAATTCTCTGTATACATTCAATACCTCCTGTGAAAATCCTATTTGGTAGGGTCCCACACACTTGAACAGTATTGTAGGATGGATTGCACAAGTGATTTGCAAGCAATCTCTTTTGTGAACTGATTGTAGTTTCTCAGTATTCTACCAATAAACCAAAGTCTACCACCTGCATTACCCATGATGGAACCTATGTTGTCATTATATTTCATATCCCTGCAAAGTGTTACATCCTGATATTTGTATGATTTGGCCGATTCCGACAGTGACTCATTGATATTATAGTCATAGGACGCTATGTTCTTCCATTTTGTGAAGTGCAAAATTTTACATTTCTGAACATTTAGAGCAAGCTGCCAATCTCTGCAACATGTTGAAATCTTATCTAGATCTGACAGAATATTTATGCATTTTCTCTCAGAATGTACTTCATTATAGATAACTGCATCATCAGAAAAAAAACACCCCTGATGTTTACAATTAATATTGTCTGCAAGGTAATTAGTATACATGAACAGCACGGGTACCAACACACTTACCTGGGACACACCTGAAGTTACTTCTACATCTGACAATGACTCTCCATCCAAGCTAAAATGCTGTGACCTCCCCACCAAAAAGTCCTCAATACAGTCAAAAATTTCACTTGATATCCCATATGGCTGTACTTTTGACAATTAGCATAGGTGCGGAACTGAGTCAAATCAGGAAACACTCCATCTGGCTGGTTGCCTGGTCCAAAACTTCCAGTATGTCATGTGAGAAAATGTGAGTTGGGTTTTACGTGATCGATGTTTATGAAATCCATGCTGTTTGGTAATCAAGAGTTCATTCTGTTCAGGATACATCATTATGTTTGAGCTCAGACTGTGTTCTAAGATTCGACAACAAATTAATGTCAAGAATGTTGGTGGTAGTTTTGTGGATAACTTCTCGACTTCAGTGATACTAATATTATTTCATTCATCTTTTCAGTGGTACAAGGATTAAATTGTGGCAACTCTCCTGGGTTTTCCTTTGTAAAGGAAAATTTGGAAACAGAGTTAAGCATTTCAGCTTTTGATTTGGTATCCTCAATTTCAGTGCCTGTCTTATTCACTAGGGACTGAACACTAACTTTGGTGTCACTAACGGTCTTTGTATTTTGTGAAATATCATTTGAAAATATTCTGCTACAGCAGTCATTGAAGGCATGATGCATAGCTGTCTTAACAGCTAAATGTGTTTCATTCAGCATCTCTCTATCTATAGCCCTATGCTTTGTTTTACACATATTATTCAGTAATCTCTGTGTTTCTTTAGAAGTTCCTTTACAGTGACTGTATACCATGGAGGTTCACTAACATAATGAACTACAGATTTTTTGTCTACTTTACTGAACATATATATCTTTCTGCTTGTTTTAGCTGTCTTTTATGCTTAGGTAATCATTGTTGCCACAACCACGTCATGGTCACTGATACCAGTTTTGATGTGGACATCCACAAAGACGTCAGGTCTGTTTGTTGCCATTAGATCCAATATACTGTATTTCCATCATGAGTGGGGTTCCTGACAACCTCTTCTAGGTAGTTCCAGAGAAGGAATTTAGTAAAGTTTCACAGGATGTCTTTATCACACCCACCACTAACAAAACTTCAATTTTCCCAATTAATTGTTGGATGATCATCTGAAAGAAGTGACACAAAGTTCCTTTTTTACACCATTAAACAGAAATGACAAAATAGAGCGGCACTGGTCACTTAAACTGAGATCCATTATCTGACATGATACTGATGGACTTCACTATGTTCACAAGATGATTGTCTTGTAGTTGCTTGATGATAATTTTCATAGTGCTTCCGCAAAGGGTAGAATCTAACACACTTTGAGAAACCCTCCAGCACAACTGGTACTTGAGAAAAATTACCTTTTGGCCTTGATAATGGGTCCAGAAGCTCCTGAGGTACTAATTGACCTGCTTTAACTGGCATAACTGACACATGAAGCCTTTTATGCTGCATAACAGCGTTTTTAGTTTTCTGGCAAAAGTCACATGCACTCTTCTTGCCATATTATCAAACATAACATGTTACTGCAATTTTAGAATACACTTTTTAGGTCCAAAATGCACATAGTTAAGGTGGATATACTTAATCAGTTTGTCAATTGCATGCCCTGGTATCCACAATTTCCAGTGGTGGGAGTTTATGTCAGTTCTTTGATACAAAACACCTTGATATTTGCAATGGAATTTTTTTACTTTCACTGTTGATGGAGCTTTGTGTTTTTCTTTAATCACCATAACATTGTATCCATACATCTGAAACTGCTGCTGCTCTTCTTCTTACTTTTCTTGTGCCTTTATCCTGCATAGATACAGGATTAACATGGTTATGAACAGATTTGGCATGGTTAGTTTCCTATCTCCATCCCTCACTGTCTCTCCCAGAATGGTACATGTGTACCCCATCTATCTACACATAGTGTTATTAATTTGAAAGTGAACAAAAATTTTCCAAATTTTTGCAAATAATGCAACTGATGCAGAACTTGTCTGGTACTCACCTATCGGAATGTGTGAAACCAGTTAAGAACCACATCCAGGCTGCCCAGCTCACCAACCCTTGTCATTGATCTTCTGGGCTGATTCAGTCTAGATCCAGTGCACCACACATCCAGAAGAGATACTTTAACATGTAGGGTTAGCTGAGCAGGTGTCCATATTCTCTTCTAACTTTATTCCCATCTCTCCTCCTACTCCTTTCATGTAATTAAAGATGTTCTTCTTTAACGACAGGCTATGCAATGTTACTGCTGGAAATATTTTCCAATAGATGTGACAATGCTTCCAGAATGACGTTGTCGAAGCACTAGCACCCATCATGTTATGAGATTAATTTATTGTCAGTTTGCATTTTATAAGGAACTCCACAAATTTTGTGATCTGCTCATATGGCAGTGGGTCTGTCAATAAACAGAAAGAAAAAAATCTTGTTAAAGTCCAAAATGATAGCTAATACCTCTGTTTCTATCTGCATGTATTTTCTCTCCCATATGGCCAGAGCTTTACTGGTAATGGTGATGGTATAATGTTCTGTTTGGCCATCAGTTTGCCAAATCTGAAACAGCTTCAAGATCATTAGCATATGTTGCTGGTGCCCATCCCAAGATATAACACTTTGGTTTATGTCGTATGTAGAATTAGTTCCACTAATAACTCAAGCAGATCTTGTGAAATGCTTGTTGCCGTTCATCTCCCTATGTCTAGAAAGAATCTTTCTTCATTAATTTCAGTAAATATGGTGATGATAGACTATGCTCATTAAAGAGCCATCAGGAAAACCCAGCAAACCTTAGACAGGCCTTAAGTTGCTTCCTTCAAGTCAGAACCAAAAACTTTTCAGTAGTTTTCAGCTAGGCTTTGTTGGGTTCTATACTTCTTGGTATCATCAGATGTCAAATGAACTTGATTTGTCCTTAGAAAATTAAGTTTTATTTAGTACTATGCATTTAGCATGTGCCACAATATATCTAGGTGCTTCTCCCAAGGTTTGGCACAATTAATATGTCGTTCATGTAGACAGTGACAAATTTAAGCAATTCAGGGCCCATCACTTGATTTAGGGCTCTTATAGAACTGCTGAAGGCACATTTCAGATGAATAGAATCTGTACAAACTGGTAGCTCTTTCCATTAAATGAGAATGCTGTGTATTTTTTGTGGACTGTGTGCAGTAAAAGTTACTGGTAACTAGACTACTGGTAAGATACAAGCTGCTTACGTCTTTAATTCCATTACATTTTTGCAACAACTGTCAGTACAAGCTGTGCAGACTGTCGTTTGACTATTAGAATCTGCGTGTACTTCATATGATGGAACTAGACTACACAGACAGACACTTCCTCAAACAAGTAACATTAGCTTTTTGATCACAGCCATAGGAGATAGTAATAAATACATGTCTTGCTCGATCATTCTGAGCTTGCAATTAAAAATAACTTAACATGCTGGGAACAAACATCAGAGTTATCTTGTAACTATGCACGGATTCTAATATACACATGGAAGATACAAAATATGGAAATTATAATCAAAGAATAATGAAACCAAAACACATGCATATAAAACACTGTGTTTCTGGTGTCTGGCACAAAGTGTTTGACAGCGTGGTGCTTGTAAACACATGCATATGACATGCACGATACAACACTATATAACTGTGTGATGTTGTCACATCAGCCCCCATGGTGGAAGCAGAGCTTTATACCAAATAGCAGGCTGGAAAATGGACACCGTGACCAGATCTTGACGTATGTGTTGGCAGGTACACAGATGTTCTAATCTGCACCAGTGGCTGTGAAGGCAGTAATGAGGTGATTGTTGGTGAGGCCATAGTGTTGGAATATCTAACACCATTGCTTCTTGGAAGACATAAGCAGTTTTTAAACAGGGGTTGCCTTTCCATTAACTGTGTCAATTGTCTTGTCTCCCCTTGTAGCATGTGTAACATGATGTGTGAACAGCTTTACTTGTCTTGATGCAAGAAGGTGGTAGCTATACTCTGTCTGTGAGGCTTATGTGGGTGGATTTGTGCCATGTGCTCTCACAGTTGGCATAGGAATTCTGGTTGAACAACTTTACTTGTCTTGATGCAAGAAGGTGGTAGCTATACTCTGTCTGTTCGTGCCATGTGCTCTCACAGTTGGCATAGGAATTCTGGTTGATTATCCCTTGGTTGTGACAGGGCATTTGTTTCCACTAATTCTCTTCCAAGACCCAAAATCTTTTCATACACCAGATCTGCCAAACAAGCATATAAATCTGGTTTGAAAGTGTTTCTGAGGCTGATTAGTATCATGGGAAGGATCTTGGTCCACTCAGTGTCTTGGACCATTAGTGCTGCCTTAATTGAGTGGTGTCATTTCTCGATCATCCCATTACTGCCCATTTGATAGCTCATTGTTTTGTGGTAAGCTGTGCCACAAAACTTCGTGAGTTATCTGAACAGGTCAGATTCAAATTGTCATCCTCTGTCTGTTGTAATGTGTAACAGACAGCCAAAGCATGATGTTCATGACACCTAATATGACACAAAAGCAAAAGCCATAGTTTCTGCTGTAACATTGACCACTAATGCAGGTTATGGCCAGCAGCTGCTATTATCTATCATCGTAAGATTGCGATGCTGGCTATCGGATGCTGGCAATGGACCAATGACATCATTGTGGATGTAATTGAAATGGGCCATCTTGACTGGAAAGCCCCTATTGGTGCTTGCATGTGGCTTGCACCTTCCTGCATTGGCATTTAAGACAATACTTCACCCATTCATGCAATCTTTCTGTATTCCTGTCCACATGTAACGATTTGTCACTGTGTGGGTTGTCAATCAAACACTGGGGTGACACAAGTAATGTAGCAAATTGAAGACATCCCTTCTGAAAGTAATAGGTAGGAACAGTTGTGGTTTTGACGTGATCATGCCACAATACAGCTTGATGTCACCTCCAGGAATATGGATAACCTGGAGATCCAATGCCAATGTTCCTGCTAATAAAAATCCCTGAAGTTCTTTACCTGATTGTTGCATGGCAGCAGGTTTGGCAAAAATGATCACACTAGTAATGCTTTCAACCCAAGACAAAGAATCTACCACCACATTGATGATGCCGAAGATGTGGCGGACGTCCAGGCTGAACTGCGAGATGAACGTTAGCTGACTGTGTTGCCTAGGAAAACAGTTCATATTTTTCTGGCAAAAGATGTAACTTAGTGGTTTGTGGTTGGCATAGATAATAAAGTCTCTAGCTTCCAGGCGAGGCCTGAAGTATTTGACAGACTCATAACCAGCCAGCAGTTCTCTGTTACAGTCGCTCCACAGCTTTAGAGAGACTGCTAGTTTATGCGAGAAAAACGTGTATGGTTGCCATGTGTCACTACATCATTGTTGCAACACTGTGCAGGTTGCCTTCTGGATAGTGTCAACTATTAGCACCATAGGTGCAGTAGCCTCATGGTATGGCTGTAGTGCAGGATTTGCGATGCTTTCTTTGGACACTTCAAATGCCACACACATGCTATCAGTCCATGTTATAGGCAAGATACCCTTGTTCTTTAGGCTGGTGAGCACTGCAATTAATGGCTCCTATAACTCGGCAGAGAGTGGCAAGTGAAGGCAATAAAAATTTAACATACCAAGGAATTGACACAAGTTCTTGACTGCATTTGGGGGCAAAATCCATAAGATGGCTCTCACTTTCCCTGGCAGTAGTAGCAATTGTGTTAGCATTTGAGGCTGTCATGTACCACCTTTTCCTTGGGCCAAATGAAGCGGTGAGGACCACAAACTGTTGGGAGCTGCATTACACCATCATGAATCATACTGTTAAACCCTGCTTTCATAATATTAAGATGATCTGGAACAAAACGTCATGGTCTGGAAGATGTGAGAGGACCGTTGTTCGTCTCTACAGGGTGCTACAAAAAGGTACGGCCAAACTTTCAGGAAACATTCCTCACTCACAAATAAAGAAAAGATGTTATGTGGACATGTGTCCGGAAACACTTTAGAGCTCATTTTAGTTTCGTCAGTATGTACTGTACTTCCTCGATTCACCGCCAGTTGGCCCAATTGAAGGAAGGTAATGTTGACTTCGGTGCTTGTGTTGACATGTGACTCATTGCTCTACAGTACTAGCATCAAGCACATCAGTATGTAGCATCAACAGGTTAGTGTTCATCACGAACGTGGTTTTGCAGTCAGTGCAATGTTTACAAATGCGGAGTTGGCAGATGCCCATTTGATGTATGGATTAGCACGGGGCAATAGCCGTGGCACGGTATGTCCATATCGAGACAGATTTCCAGAACGAAGGTGTCCCGACAGGAAGACGTTCAAAGCAATTGATCGGCGTCTTAGGGAGCACGGAACATTCCAGCCTATGGCTCGCAACTGGGGAAGACCTAGAACAACGAGGACACCTGCAATGGACAAGGCAATTCTTCGTGCAGTTGACGATAACTCTTATGTCAGCGTCAGAGAAGTTGCTGCTGTACAAGGTAACGTTGACCACGGTACTGTATGGAGAGTGCTACAGGAGAACCAGTTGTTTCCGTACCATGTACAGCATGTGCAGGCACTATCAGCAGCTGATTGGCCTCCACAGGTACACTTCTGTGAATGGTTCATCCAACAATGTGTCAATCCTCATTTCAGTGCGAATGTTCTCTTTACGGATGAGGCTTCATTCCAACATGATCAAATTGTAAATTTCCACTATCAACATGTGTGGGCTGACGAGAATCTGCATGCAATTGTGGAATCACGTCATCAACACAGATTTTCTGTGAAAGTTTGAGCAGATATTGTTGGTGATGTCTTGATTGGGCCCCATGTTCTTCCACCTATGCTCAATGGAGCACGTTATCATGATTTCATACGGGATACTCTACCTGTGCTGCTAGAACATGTGCCTTTACAAGTATGACACAACATGTGGTTCATGCACGATGGAGCTCCTGCACATTTCAGTCGAAGTGTTCTTACGCTTCTCAACAACAGATTCGGTGACCGATGGATTGGTAGAGGTGGACCAATTCCATGGCCTCCACGCTCTCCTGACCTCAACCCTCTTGACTTTCATTTATGGGGGCATTTGAAAGCTCTTGTCTACGCAACCCCGGTAGCAAATGTAGAGACTCTTCGTGCTCGTATTGTGGACGGTGTAATGGTCGCCTAGTCATAGATATTCCTAATTGCTATAATCGCACTATTTCACTCCCATTTACAGAGCTTGTTAGCGCTTGATGTTAGGTTGGCACCATTAAAATGCATTGTGGTAATCGCTGCTGCTTGCTGGGTTGCTGCTGTGTCTCGATGCTGATGCTGGCTCTAAATCTGGTTGTCTATGGTTAAAAACATGAGGTCCCATGTTTTTTATGTGTTTTTGATGATAAAGAACGAGTGAAACCAACAAATATGTAAACTTCAAATATTTATTACTTTGGTGGCCATCTTAATTCCACTGTCCACCAAAGACCATGACACAACACAAAGTAGTACTTCCTTTACATGTTCTTTGCATTGTTTATCCACCTCAAACAATAACACACAAACACATTTTACCAAAGTGACATTCCGACTGCGCCCCCGTCCCTTCTTGCTGCTGGTATTTATAACATTGTCAAAGAACTACTAAAAAGAGATATAGTTTATAAGTCACATGTACATCTGTTATCATAATTTGTGCAGAAAAGTTATTAATTTGCGTCGAGTGACATAATTTAACATGTTATTAAAATGACAGACAGATTTGTTGACTTGACAGAATAATTCTTTGTTACAAAAAGGCCGTTTTTTAGAAGTTTGTCAATTGACTTCTCTAATTTGCATAAATAAGTAAATAACATGAATTATTAAGAATTACATTGGTTTTCGTCTAAAATAGGATTGATTACATGAATACTGAGTGAAAACGCTCCTAGTGAACAAATAGGTTTCACTGGGTGATTTTTATTTAAGGAGATCCAAAATACCTAAGTTGGCCACTATTTTTCATACTTCATATTAATTATTTAAGATGAACTTAGTGTTTTTACATGATGACATTTGCTGTATCAGTGATCAAGTGATATTAACTTTTGTATGGGTCAGTTATTCAGTATAATTTAATGGGTTGACTGTTTATGGAGACATGTTATGCAATCATTGTTAACATACACAATAACTTTTCTATAATCATAAATACTCTTTAAACTGGTTGAATTTGGAGGGTATCGCATACTTCGGTAAAGTAAAGCCTTTAATATGTTCCGTTACAACGGCTGTGGTACAATACGCCATTCTGCAGGGCTGCATCAGCGCATCAGGGATTCCATGCGACGGAGGGTGGATGCATGTATCCTCGCTAATGGAGGACATTTTGAACATTTCCTGTAACAAAGTGTTTGAAGTCACGCTGGTACGTTCTGTTGCTGTGTGTTTCCATTCCATGATTAATGTGATTTGAAGAGAAGTAATAAAATGAGCTCTAACATGGAAAGTAAGCATTTCCGGACACATGTCCACATAACATATTTTCTTTCTTTGTGTGTGAGGAATCTTTCCTGAAAGTTTGGCCATACACTTTTGTAACACCCTGTATGTAGGGGTCAGTGTGCCTTACCTCCTTAGGGGCTCCAGGGGGTCTTTTAGCCAGAAATCCATGCAGCAGCTCCGCATATTCATTGTCTGCCATCTGTATTATTTTGGTAGTATGAATGCCAGCATCCCATTGAAATTTGGATTCTGTTAAGCCTGTGATGTTGTCAACAAGATCTGAGTACATCATGTCTAGCAGTAGATTGAAATGAGCAAGGAAGTCTGCTCCAGTGATATGTTTGGTGATGTCTGCAACAGTAAAATCCCATGTGAAGCCTCATCGTAAACCCAGGTCTAGTTTCAAGTGCGCAGCACTGTACGAGGGGGGACCCAAAAATAACCGGAATTTCTTTCTAGAAAGCATATACTTTATTGTTTTCAAATACAACCTTAATCTCCTGCTCCAAACATTCATTCCAGTGTTTGAAGCACCATTTAAATTCATCCTCTTTGATACCTGTTAGCACTTTCATGACATTGCGTTTTACGTCTTCCACATCTGAAAAACGTTTCCCTCTCAAGTCTCTTTTCATCCTCAGGAACAGGAAGGAGCCCGAGGGTGCTAAATCTGGCAAATAGGGTACGTGGGTCAAGGCAGTCATCTTCGTTGAGGCCAAAAACTGGTGAACGCTGAGAGCCGTGTGCGCAGGAGCATTGTTGTGATGCAGGAACTACATGCCAGAATCCCACAAAGCGGGATGTTTTCGCGACAAACTTCTACGAAGCTGTTTCACAACCTCCAAATAGAATTGTTGGTTTACTGTCTGGTTTTCAGGGACAAATTCAGAGTGTACGATCCCTTTGATGTCAAAAAAACAGATCAACATCGTTTTCACATTCGATTTCACTTGTTGAGCTTTTCTTGGACGAGGTGAGCAAGGTGACCTCCATTGTGATGACTGTTGTTTACTTTCTGGATCGTACCCATAGCGCCATGACTCATCACCTGTAATGATTTTGTTGAAAAAATGTGGATCATCTTTGAACGCGTCTTTCATTTCGAGACAGGCTTAAACGTGACGATCACTTTGATCTCCGGTAAGAAGCTTCAGCATGAATTTTGCTGCCACTCATCGCATCCCCAAATCGATGGTCAAGATGCGATGAATTGAGCTCCAGGACAATCCAGACAAGGTATTGAGTTGCTCGATAGTCCTACGTCAATCTTCACTGATGAGATCATGGATTTTGTCGATGTTGTCTTCACTTCAAGCAGTTAAAGGTTGACCGGAACAGTACTGATCTTCAACCACAATTTCTCCCTTTTTAAACTGAGAAAACCATTTGTACACTTGCGTTGTACTAAGAGCATGGACTTTGTAGGCTGTCTGAATCATCGCAACAGTTTCTGCTGCATTCTTGCCAAGCAAGAAACAAAACTTCACTGCCGCACATTGTTTGTAAGAACTAGCCAGTTCCTCGTGTCATGTCTGCACTGTACGCACACTCAAAGAACTGCCAAAGAAAACACACTTCTTACAGTCGGGGGACGCTGCATGGCAGAATGACTCAAGCAGAGCTCCTACTACAACCCTCTGCTGTCACAACCTGCTACTACAAGTACACGATTTGCAGCATTACGATTCCGGTTACTTTTGGGTCCCCCCTCGTACTGAGTTGTTTGCAGCTGTCAGACAGAATAATCTGGGTAGTCGCTTCCTGTGCATCATAGTCTGTGGGTAAATGGACAAATGAGATTCCATTAAATATCTCGAGCTGGACCACTGATCACTAACAAACAGGCTCAGGGACACTTATCAAGAATCAGAGATGGCACCTACTTCCAGTCACTATAGCCATTTGGTTAAGTGCATCCATTTGGTTAAGTGCATGAGGTTGTGCATCTGCACACTTGCTCCCTGAATTTCTGGTGATACGAGCAGATACCTTGCCACTCAGGCTCAGTTATAGAACAGGTCTTCAATGATCTGCTGCACGAGTATTGGTGATATCAATTGCCACATCTGTCATTGCTCGGCTCGCATTGAAGTAACAGTTCACCGAACTGCTACATCATCGCGTGCTGGATTTTATCTGCAAACTCTACTATTTGTACTACGTCCAAGGGTATGTCAGAATGTGAGGCTATAATTGCTTTGACAGGCAGTGGCAATTGACTGCTCCATATTGTGTACAGTAAGCTGTCTGGAAAGGTCCTCACATATACTTTGCTTTTTAGGTGCTAAAAGTACTGCAAAGCCTTCCATCTCCAATATCATCCTGAGTGACAACTCGACAGATCTGCTGTTCCTGTGATGCCGATGTTCTCCAGATCAGTTCTGCTTTAAGCTGGTCATGTGTGTTAGGGCTCAGTAACAAGTCTAATAATTAGAAAAATATATAGGTACAAAATGAAGCAACCGTAAAGAAGTAGATGTTTTACAGGTAAATATATTACCAACTAATGAAGAAATTACTACTAGGTTAGCCTCTGGTGGTGAGGTAATTATATCTTGCACTTCCATGGCATATTGGTGATCCAACTGGCTCACTATTAGTGTGTGGGAAAGACAAGTTGATAGTCGACAGGACACTGAAACATTCTCTTGGCGAGCGAGATTCTTTGGAGGAAACAACCAGTGTTCGTTTGCCATGTTAACGTATGTATGTATTGTGTTTGCACAGTACAATAAAAGTGGTCGTTCACAGTATAAAATCCACACAAGCATTTTCCTTTATGTAGTGAAATTACTCCTACATAAGTGGTGACCCCGTAACTAAGCAGTGTGACACTAGACAAGTTTCTTTAGATATTTTCTGCGATGTCTCGTATTGACATGTCATCTGCACAGAACCTCTTCCGTGACATCGACGGCGTCATCCAGAATATCAAGAAGGAGTTTGACACAATGCAGCAAACCCCTCAGTTCACAGTGCCACGGATTCCTACATCTCAAACTAACTTTGTCCACGACGTTACGTTTCCAACCACGCCGAGTGTGCTGGCGGGTCCTGTGCGCCACCACAGGATATTGCCTTGCACAACCAGCCCGCAGAACACGCCGGTGTCAGCTCAAATGTGCTCGTGTTTTCATCACCTGCATCGGTGCCGCTCCCACGAGTTTCACACTTTCCGTTCGCCGGTTATCATGACCCACCCACGTTGTGGTTACAAATTCGGCCCCCACCTTTTGTTCCCAAATGTCTGGAAATTTGGTTCACTATTATGGAGAACATTTTCATGCAGCAACAAATAGTCAATGATTTTGAACAGTTCACGCTAGTGATGTGCAACCTGGACCAACGTGCGTCGTCAGTGGTATCGGATATAATTATGCAACCCCCACCACAACAAGCCTACACCACCCTCAAGATGACTTTAATTTCACGTTGTACAAAACCTGTGGACCAGTGGATAACACAGCTCCTGTACCACAAGAAATGAGGTGATAGGTCGCCTTCAGACTTTTACTGGCAATTACATGCTATGGTGGACCATTCTGTGTTCTCAGACACATTACTTGTGCACATACGGCAACAGCAGTTACCTCCACAGATGTGCTTAACCTTAATTGCTTACGAGGGCCGGCCATTAAGCGAGTTGCTGCAAGTGGCCGATAGAGCGCACTCCCTGCTCGACTCGCGCACCACAGTGGCCGCCGCTGCAACCACCTCTGCCAATGACACCAGCCGAGCACACCTGGAGCCGATTGACGCGGCGCCTCCAGCGTGTCCTGCCACGACCACACAACGAGTGCCAGACGCGATCGAAGATTTCCGATCTCTCCGCGCTGCCACCGATCAGCTGACCGCCCAGCTGCAGCGGCTAGAGCCATGCGACATTGCGGCGGCTGACACACACACGCATCATTGCCAGCCAACACGCCTGCCACATCACACAAACAACAGCACCGGTTATTGCTGGTTCCACCAACATTTTGGCACACAAGCTACAAAGTGTAAGGCACCGTGCTAGCACCCAAATGCATCCCATGGCCTGCTTTAGGCACAGCCGATCGTGACAACAAGCAACTGCGCCTAAACTCACAGATGCATGGAAGGAGAACACCCCCATTTCAGCATGAGCCTATGTTATGTGGATCGACTTCTCCCACAGCTGTAAGGTACGCAGGTTCACAAAGACTTTTCATTCCTGATCACTCTACAGGATGGATGTTCTTGGTTGACACCAGCTCAGATGTCAGCACTCTGCCTGTAAATTTCTTCCCGTCAGACAAATGTGCTGAAGAGACTACTTTGAAAGCAGTCAACGATTCAGTCATCCACACATATGGACAGAAAACACTGGCAGTGGACATTGGGCTACCAGAAAAATGCAACTGGACCTTCGTTATGACTGATATCGACCAACCTATACTAGGTGCTGATTTCCTGGCAAAACATGCATTGTCTGTAGATTTATGCAAGTCACAGCTCGTCCATTCTGCCAATGGATGGGTTATTCCGGGAATACAAGGACGACCAACCTCTCATGCATGCCAAAGGGTAGATAACCTCAGTGCACCCACCTGGGAGGACACCATAGCGACAAAGGAATCTGATGTGCAGATGGCTCAAACGACATCAAAACAGTTAACGACACAACAACAGGCTCCTGCTGTTTCAACCGCAAAGGCAACACCCAAGCCACAACATGGAACAAGAAAGAGCATGGCAAAGCATGAGATGGTGCACCACATCCATACAACTCCAGGCCCACCAGTCTCCTCACTCGTTCGCAGGCTTGCACCTGATCGCTTGCGGGAAACCAACGAGATGCTACAGGAAGGAAGTAGGAACTATACAGCCATCCAACAGTCTGTGGTCCTCTCCTCTGCACCTCGCCTGTAAAAGGAATGAGTCATGGCGCCTGTGCGGCGATTATCGAGCTTTGAATGCCCGAACTGTTCCAGACAGATACCCTGTGCCACATATACAGTATTTCACCCATTCACTGGCCGGGGCAACCATATTCAGTGTTTTGGATTGCCGTAAGGCTTATAATCAGATCCCAATGGCAGAGCAGGACATACCAAAGACTGCAGTGACAACCCCATTCGGGCTATTTGAATTTTTGGTGATGCAATTCGGGCTGAAAAATGCTGCCCAAACATGGCAACAGTTTCTAGACAGCGTGCTAAGAGGGTTTCCATATTGTTTCGCCTATTTAGACGATATTCAGGTGTTTTCGGGGAACGTTTCTGACCATCAGAAACACGTAAATGAGGTGCAAAGCAGGCTTAGTGCTCATGGAATAACACAACAAGGACAAGTGCATGTTTGGGGAACCCGTGGTAACCTTCCTGGGTTATAAAGTGTCAGCTCAGGGCATTTTCCCACTGCCAGAGAAGCTGGAGTTGTTGCGTACCCTACCACGGCCTCAAAACTACCAAGATCTCCGACGATTACTAGGGATGATAAATTTCTATCATCGCCACCTCCCCAGAACAGCAGCAATCCAGACGCCACTGAACAATGCCTTGGCTGGACACAACAAAATTGGCAAGCGCGCACTCCCATGGACGCCTGAGATGGACTCTGCTTCCAAGGCACTGCAAAACAGCCTTCACAACGTAGTGGGACTTGCACACCCTGCACCAGCAGCTCAGCTAGCCCTAGTAATGGACGCAAGCCAAGCTGCAATTGGTGCAGCACTGCACCAGAGTGTGAAGGGTCATTGGCAGCCACTAAGTTTTTCTCACAAAAGCTACAGATGAGTCAAACTCGTTGGAGTGCATACGACAGGGAACTCCTCGCAATGTATGAAAGTGTCAGGCACTTCCGCCCTTTTGTTGAGGGCAGGCAATTCACCATATACACCGACCATAAACCTCTCTACAAAATCAGTGATTCATGTTCCCCCGCCAGGCCCGCCATATAGAGTTTATATGCCAGTTTTCGACAGACGTGCATCACATCCATGGTGCCAACAACATTGTGGCAGATTATTTCTCACATATTAATGGGATAAGTCCAATGTTGGATTATTCTGAATTGGCAAGGGCACAGGCTTCAGACGCACAGCTGCAGTCCTTGTTGGTGGACCCGCCCACCGGCCTATGTTAACAACTTGTGGGACGCTGCCTGCAGCACATTTAAGGTATGGTGCGACACCTCCATGGTTAGACCATGCCCATAAATCACCCCCCCCCCCCCCCCCCCCCAGTTCCGACAAAAGGTATTTGACAGCATTCACAACCTGGCACATCTGGGAACCAATGCCTCAGTGAAGTTAGTGACAGACCGTTTTGTGTGGCCTTAAATCAAGAAAGATACACGAGAGTGGGCCCGCAGCTGCTATCAGTGTCAACGTAGCAAAGTGGGACGCCATGTTCACGCTCCAGTAGGACAATTCCCAACCCTAACAGCACGCTTTGAGCATGTA